>NC_134951.1:113170163-113808163 GCF_965638725.1 Aptenodytes patagonicus | reverse complement strand
TTTCCTCATCGATATTTTACTCCTTAGAAGAAGAGATTTGATGGGATGGGAAAAGTGCAGTTTTATTTCGTTTATTTATAATGAACTGTAAATAGTCCTGTATATGTAAAAGTTAAATTGCTGTCTGTGTTTGGTTGAACTGCATTTTTAATTTGCATGTATACTTGGAAATATGTATTTCTCAAAGCGACAGAACATAAATTCTCTTTTTTAAATCTGAATATTCTACAGTCCTAGACACTATATACATGTATAGCATTGTACAGTGTATTATAATCATTTCATAATGTGGATACTTTTGTTTCTTAGGGGCAATGCAATTTTTAATGGGAATCAAGGTGGTGTTTATATCTTTGGTGATGGAAGAGGCCTTATTGAAGGAAATGACATTTATGGTAAGCTAATTTGCTTATTGCATCTTGAATTCTGAGAAAAATGAGTTGTTAGTAAGTTGTAAGTAAGTTGTATTAAATAACACTTTTGTTAACAGGTAATGCATTAGCAGGAATACAGATTCGAACAAACAGCTGTCCCATAGTTCGACACAACAAGATTCATGATGGTCAACATGGTGGAATTTACGTAGTAAGTATTACCTACAAACAGGCGTACAAACTTGCATTCTGTTCGTATAAATGTTGGAAAAGGGTATTCTATGTAAAATATTTCATTGTACTTACAATGACTGAATTTCTTACGTTATAAACTAGGTTAATTATAATAGACTGAAGCTGGTGCTGATATTTAAAAGATGAAGGCTCTTATGAATGTCACTAAATTATTTCTATTACAGAGTAAAAAATTTAAAATGGGATAGATGACAGAACTTCACCCATTTCTTGGTTAAAAGCGTTTTAAAGGCTTAGTTTTCACAGTAGTTTGTCATTGTTTAAAAAAAAAAGAAATCTGTTCAGCTTTTTTGGAACGTAATGTGTTTACCACTAACCTCAGAAAATATTTTTTTTTTTGCCTTCAGGATGATATACATTGCAATTGCTGTACGGTCGTGTATTGTAAAAGTGAGGAATAAAGCGCAGTTCCCAGCGTGTGCAAGGGCTCTGCTAATTGAACTGAAAGAGCTGTCAGGTTCCCTTAAGCAATATCAGATTTTGAGAAATATTTGTGTATCTTTCTGCCAAAAGTTACCTAAGGTTCAGCTAATGCTGCAAGTGTGCAGCTTCATCTCTTCATTCTGTAAATCTGACCAGAACAGCTTACCCTGACCAAGAATACTGTTGCTTTACTTTTAAGCACAGACACGTGGTAAAGATAGTTAACTTAAGAGACATGCCAATTTTTAGTCAGTCTGGTGGACAGGGCTGGGTGTAGGTTTAAGTGCCAGGTGCCACAGCTTTTATCTCATCACATGACACTGGGGAGGTACCTCTTCTACCAACAGCTACCAGGGATTTGCAAATACTACTGCAGAGCCTTGAAATATAATGATTTACATGCAGAGTGTTCTTCGTTTCATGGCAAACATTCAAAATCATGATGTACTGTTACTTAAAAAAAAAAAAAAAAAGTGAAAATATGTACCCAAATCAAAAAGAATTACTTTGCTACAGTAAAGAAGCCATGTTGGGGAGGGACAGGTACAGCCAGAAAAACAGTATTGGCAGTTAGCAGGTTTTCTCAACTCTTAAATTGTCTTGTATTTAGCATGAAAAAGGACAAGGTGTTATTGAGGAAAATGAAGTTTACAGCAATACTTTGGCTGGAGTCTGGGTGACAACAGGGAGCACTCCAGTCTTGAGGAGAAACAGAATACACAGTGGGAAACAGGTGAGTTTTGCTCTGTGGTTACAAGGGGGCCATGGAGAAGAAAGTTCTTCTGTGTTTTTATACTTCATTACTTTGGAACTAATAATTTCATTCTCGATGTGTTAGGTTGGAGTTTATTTTTATGACAATGGACATGGCGTGTTAGAAGACAATGACATCTATAATCACATGTACTCAGGGGTTCAGATAAGGTAAAATGTATTCTGATTTTATGTCAAAACAGACGTAGCTTGTTTTGTGCTCTTTTGTGTCTTTTTAACTGTTCTTGTCGTTTTGTTTCTAAAAAACCCTTTTTTTTGAAATCCAGTATGTCTGCATATCTTCTTCTTCAACTTAGAAGAAAATTATTACTAATACAGCCTGGATATTGACTAAATATGTTAGCATGTTTGGAAATAACCATATTTTAGTAAGATTTTTAAGCAGCGAGATCTATGGGGCACTTCTGTAGAGGTGTTTTAAACGTTTGGCCTTAGGAGATAGTAAACTGTTTTAAATGACTTCTTTGCTTACGTTTCTCTCTAGAACTGGAAGCAACCCCAAAATCAGACGCAACAAGATCTGGGGTGGTCAGAATGGTGGTATTCTTGTCTATAATTCTGGTAGGTTTGTTTTCACGTTTATCCAGAACTGTTTATGTTCTGCAATATTATCTCTTCCCATTTATTATCCTTTTTGATTTTTTTTTTTCCCCCCCACCCTTCCTTCAATTTTAGGGCTTGGATTTATAGAAGACAATGAAATCTTTGATAATGCAATGGCTGGTGTATGGATTAAAACAGACAGTAATCCTACACTAAGAAGAAATAAAATCCACGATGGAAGAGATGGAGGCATCTGTATATTTAATGGGGGAAGAGGTAGTTTTTTCCCTTACTGGCATATACTGAATATTCTGGATAAGAGTTTAATTTCAGATTAAGCAGTGCTTTTTAAAGTCCTTTTTAAAGTGCTCTTTAGAAACCTGTCTTCTGAAGTAATAAAACTGTTATAACGAACATACACTGATGCTTTTTAGCCTTAATTACATCAGTAACACTGAAATCTGTGGGAGGCAGAGAGGTAATTAATCTCATCCAAGAAGGCTGTTAGATTGCTGCTTAGGACAGTCCTTTTATCCCATCTGCTTTTGTAAGCTTTGCCATTTGACTGAACGACAGTATTGAATTCAAGTCATGTAGCCAAAATCACGCATCTGAACAGTTCAGGTTCTGCCAGTGTCAAAGATTTAGGGGGAAAAAAAAAAAAAGACAGATCTTTAAGGAGTCTCTTGTGTACTTGTAAATTTAGAAGTGGTCCTCCTCTGAAAGCCCCTGACTGTTGTGTGTCCTGATAATCAGATATTTTGTAGATAATCACTTGCTGTAAATGAGCTTTATTTTTAAGTTAAGCATTTTAAAGTAATCAGTAATCCTGTCCTGCAATAACAAAAATGCAAGTTGAGCTTTGCTTTGGCAGGCTGCTTGTTTTAGAAGACAAGAACAGAAAGATGTTAGAAAAACTGAAGAAAAATTTGGAAAGTGAAAAGACTTAGTGTTTCCTCAAAAATAAAAGTTTTCTGTAATGGTGCATACGATCCCAAATTTTATTCTGTATACTGAAAAAATGCACTTACATGATTACACACTGAGAATTACTTTAAACTTGTATCACTAACTTCAGTGCTATTGGTGGGTATTCCCCAAATGAAAGGAATTAGTAGGATGATGATACATGAGATCTTTTGCAAATATTTCACAGAATGGTTACAGGTAAGGAAATGCTAACAAGCTCAAATGTCATGTTTGTTGGTCTGTCATAGGTCTTCTGGAAGAGAACGATATCTTCAGGAATGCTCAAGCCGGTGTTCTTATCAGCACCAATAGCCACCCTGTGCTAAGGAAAAATCGAATATTTGATGGATTTGCTGCAGGTTTGTGTTGTTTAAATCCAATTTTGAAGTGTTAGAGCTTAGAGTAAGCTCTTCACAAAGCTAACTCTGAGTTTCTTTACCCACAGTATTTAGCCATTTTAAGAGATTGGGATATCCTTCAGTGTATTCTAGAAATCATTTGAGAATTCAGAATTGTAGCCAGAATATCTTAACAGCAGTCTCTGGAATTACTAGCATGTTGAGAAACAACACATATTCTGCCTTCTCATTTTTCTGTGAAATACCTTTTCATTATTTTACTTTAGAAGTAATTGATAAAGCTGTCTAGGACATACTTATAGTTGATCTGCTGGATGCTGGTTTGAATGTTTTATCACTGCTTTAAAACCTAGGAAACAGAGCAAATATACATTTTAAAGAGATTTGAATTGCATCTCAAGTTCAACATTCTCACTCCACAAACTTGAAAAATGATTAAAATGAGCGTTTCTTACTCCAAAAGAGATGAAGGATGTTTAATAGTGATTTCTGTGCAATTTACTGTTTAATGATCGCAGTTCCATACGTCTTGTTCCATTCCATTTCAACTAAAATTGCATTCTTGAGTTTTCTCCCATCTTTCTTTCAGAAGAAGCGAGTTTTCTGAGAAGAGCCTCTAAAGGTGTTGTTTCAGTGTGGTGGGGGGGAAGGATAGGTTGCTGTCAAGAGCAGCCCTGGACAAATGACTTGGAAGACATGGGTTACTGATAAAAGCTAAGATTTAAAGAAGTGAATTTTAGGTGCCCATCTTGAGAACTTTTTTTAAAAGATATTTTAAAAAGGGTAAGGTATGTGCACAAGAACTTTCAAATATATGTGAAGATGACAGGTTTAAGCACCCAAAAATCATATCCCTCTTGAAAATACATGAGTCATAGTACCGTTTTATTATCAGATAAACTAGTACTGTATTGTTACTACCAGAAACCATGCATGCCAGCCATAGCTCTTGGAAAGGATTCTACAGAAGTATTTGAACCTCAGTTTTATTGCAAATTACAGTGCAATTTCTAGCTATGTCATTTTCCTTTTTTCCCCCTGAGTTTATGATGGTTTAAAAAAAATGAACAAACTATAGATCATGAGAGAGGTACAAATGCACAATCAGTAAGGATTTAACTTTCCCACTTTCTTTTCTCTTCTTTGTTCCCCTGACCTGATAAAGGTATTGAAATAACAAATCACGCAACGGCAACATTAGAAGGCAATCAGATTTTCAACAACCGCTTTGGAGGTTTATTTCTAGCATCTGGTGTCAACGTCACGATGAAAGGTGAGCCTGAGCCCTCGTTGGTTGTGTTTGTTCACTTTGCATTTTTTTTATTTGGTGCTGGGTTTTGGGTTTGTCGTACCATTTCTTCCATTTTTAGCTCAGATTTGGCACCACCTTAAGCTGAGTTGTAACTAAGAGTTTCAGCTGAAGGTAATAAACCAAGCTAAGCTACCTTAGATTTTTAGACAGCCAGACACTTCAGAGGTAACTTAAGGTTTTCCTACCATATTAAAACTCTGTTATTAGCTCTCCTGTCTCAAAATTGTTTCCGAACTGGCTACTGGTCTTTGGCACATCTCAAATTCCAATTCTAAGTTAGTATAATGGAAAGTCTTTTGTCACATACCTGAAAACAAGCGTCCGGTAAATAAACATGCCTCACTTGGCTTCTAGGATCTAAAAGCATGAATAGTCACAATCCCAAATCACTTTTTTCAGAAAGTAGGAACAGTTTACATACATAAAATTCCTATGTATAGTGGGGAAGCGTGCATGTGACAGGATCCTCTTGGAGGAGATTGGAGTGATGGTTTGAATGCCAGGCAGCTCCAGGAGGTTATTCTAGAAAAAAAAAAAGTTGAGTTTGCAGAATTTTTACCTGCTTGGCTATACTTGTTATGCCTTTTCCTGTATGTTCTTTACACCACGTAAAACTCAAGCTCTGGCTCTCTGCTTCACAGCTTAGGTGCACTTTGGGACTTGACAGAAGATCTAGTAGCTGAATAACAGAGGGGATTATCAAATTCGCTATGCCTCGGACACGTCTTTTAAATGCTGGAGGTGGTCAGACCTAATTCCCACCTCTGTTTTGTTGGAAAGTGCTTTATTCTTAAACTCCCCTGGGGGAAGAGCCATGCTTTTCTGCTTTCTAGGGATGTGTAAAAGTCCTTATGGTAGACGAGAGGCTTTCAAACATTTGGGTTTCAGACTTCTCAACAGAAAACTTAAGCCTGGTAGGAAGGCTTGTTTCTCTAACCGTTTATTTAGTTCACAAGGAGTATTTAAATGAAGGCTTATCAGGTATTTTATGCAATGCACGCAAAGAGGAACAGTCTTTCTGGTCTGAGGAGTGCGCTGCACTGGCTGGGCATCTGCCTTGTAATCTGGCATTGAGGACTTGATATGCTTAAATGCCAAAACTAAAGTGCAGGCATAGAACTAACTGTTCCGAATGCTCTGCTTTAACACCTCAAGAAAAAAAGTCATTGATCCAGGTGTGATTAGTTCTTGGCTTTTTTTTTCCCCAACAGATAACAAAATAATGAACAATCAAGATGCCATAGAAAAAGCTGTCAGTAGAGGCCAGTGTTTATATAAGATATCAAGTTACACCAGCTATCCGATGCATGACTTCTACAGGTAACGGGTTCTTTTCCATCACCTACAGTAAGGTTTTCAAATAAAAACAATTTCTCTTCTAGCAGGACCCCTAAAACAGTTGCCATGTGTCTGTTAACACCCAAATGTGTGCTCTTCCTCAACTGCAATAGAAGAGGATTAAACAAGTTCCTATTGTCTTGAATTCACTGTGGGCTTGAGGAGAATGTATTGTTCCTGTGAACCTGAGCCTAAGGGATTATACAGAACTGCTTTTTCGAAACAAGGAACCAAAAGTATGCCATGAAATCCAGGTTCACATAAAATTCCCAAGTTTTACAGCCCTGTGCACATCCTTTCTTTAGTGCTGTTCTGCCCGCCCCCCCCCCCCCCCCCCCAAGCACTTTTCTCAGCTCATCATTTTTTGATTCATGCCTGACGTGATGTGTTTTACTTCAGATGTCACACCTGTAACACCACAGACCGTAATGCCATATGTGTGAACTGCATCAAGAAGTGCCATCAAGGACACGACGTAGAATTCATTAGACATGATAGGTATGTTTCGAACGAGTATGTTGAGCAATTTTGACAACACAAGTAAAGTAGAAACTGAAGAGCTCTCTTTCTTCCTAGGTTTTTCTGTGACTGTGGTGCTGGAACACTGTCTAATCCCTGTACGCTTGCTGGAGAGCCTACACACGATACAGATACACTATATGACTCTGCTCCACCTATAGAATCTAATACATTGCAGCACAACTGAATTCCTTTCAGAAAGAAAGTCCTGCCATTCTAATATCGTAACTGTTAAAACTTTTTTTTTGGAGGAAGTTATACTTGCCCATTTCTGCAGAAAGAGACTGTATTAAAGCGGATGTGTGAGGTGTTGACACTATGGAGCTCAACCTACCAAAAAAGAAAGTGGCAATATGTTGACTCAGGATAACAGAACTGGGCGTTTTAGCATTACTGTGTAAACAAAGACTTTGAAGGGACAGAAGTGAAGAAAAATAAGCTGCAATTTTGTACAGATACCAACTTCTGAAAGCTGGTGTTTTTACAAGTAGCATTGAAACGCAGTCCAATTTGCAGTAGTACTATTCTGTAGACAAGCAGCATTCTTTGTTGCTGCCTTTATGGACATGGGTACCAATTGCTTTTGTAACATGGTAAAAAATGTGAGCTAGCACTTCTGCATTTCTTTTGATTTTTTAACATTTATTCAGATTGAGAAATATGATTTTAATGCTTTAATCTCATGTAGTTTGTTTCTAATTTCAAGCAAAAAAAATCTTATTGTACTTGAATGTGTCCTGTTTTGTTAGCACACCTAGACTTGCTGTAACTGTACTCATGTCCCAGTATGTACGTTCTTTCTATGAAAGAGAAAACACTAATCTTAAATTATATCCAGCAATTTTTCTGGTGTCCTCTGAAGTTAGAATAATCTCCTTCCCTGCCCCAGCAATAGTCTGTACTCAAACCACCCTAACAAAAAAAGCGAGTGTTTTAATGAGACTTCCTAGACTATAATGCACTATAAAACAAAGTACCCATGTAACTAAGTTTTGTGAATGAAATTTTACTATGTTTTAAAGTACACGGTAGAAAGTCTCCTCAAAACAGTCTTGTACTTTACTCTGTTCATAGTTTTTTTTGAACAGTCTGGACATTACTTACATAACCTGCTGGAAATCACAGCAATTTCCTGCTCTAATGAAGCTGAGACAAGTATATATACAGCCCTATACAGTTTCATAGCTTTTTTCCATTTATGTGTATTGGTGACAGTGGGTAATCAACAGCCTGAAAGTGTATGCATGTACCATAACATCTAGACTTAATATATTGTGGAGTACTCAATAACCATTATGTAGAGGGTAGGTAAGAATTAAAGGGTTTAATTTCCTAGGAAAGACAATGGAAAAATGGTCATTTTTAAAAAATAAAGTTTATTAGATCATAACGTTGTCTGATACCACCTTTTTGACAAACACTTGTGTTCTTAAAGATGATTGATCATAGCAGTAAGTTTCTGAACAGCATGTGCATCGCGTGTTGCACCATCCACCACCAGGCACAGATACCTAAGGAGAGTAACAAAGTCAGCTTTACTGGACACAGACACCGAGGGGCAGAGCCCAAGCTTCCTGTCACTTGCACAGCTTTAGAAGACACAGATGCCATTTCGTGTCTGGTGTAAAGGCTGCCAGCAGCCATCGCTGCCTAACACGGAGGCAGCCACGGGGTTTCTAGTACGACTGCAGTGTCCCCCGGTGCCGCCGCCCCCCCCCCTCCCAAGCACTGCGCAGCAGCCATCAGCACTGGGCTTATTCACGCATTCCTGCAGTTTGGCTCAGCTCACAGCCAGCCCAGCACCTCTATGCAAATTAAGCTCTTAGCCCTAGAGACTAGCACAGTGACCCAAGGCTTAAAATACTGCATTACTCATCATATCTGCCATCTTGTAGTCAGGCTTTAGTACTTCCCTCCCTCACTGCTTGTGAAGTACATCTGATATTCACAAAAATAGTTTTAACTTCCCCCTCTACTGTGAGACTATGAGCAAAAGCCACTGCCCAAATCTTAAAATGGATGCCTACTAAGCAATGCGCAACTTGGAAACGGAAAACCACGGCCTTACCTAAATATTCTCAGTGAAATGGTCATTTTTTCAAACTCTTGGGCTTTTCTGTGCCCCTTCTGAATAACTTCCTCTGGAATGTTAGCAAGTCTTGCTGCATTGAAGCCGTAGCTCTTTGGACATGCTCCTTCAATGAACTTATACAGGAATGTAATTGTTTCCTGGCTTGGATCCTCACTCTCATTTTCAACCATACATGCCTAGAAAAAAGTACGTTACAAGTCAGTGCATGTAATACTTACAGACTAATAACTGCATGAAACGTCACATCCTTTTCTCAGGACACCTCTGACCCTGGGCAGAAGAGTGCAGAAAAGCACGCACAGCACGAGATCTGCCAGCCACAAGGAAAAATCCTTTACTTTAGTGCTCACAACTCGTACGTTACACTTGCACGTACCATGTGACCAAGCCGCACAGCCACATTGTGCGAATAGTCCTCTACCAGCGAGTGGTAGTGGGTGGAGAACAGGGTCCGACACTTGATTTTCTCTGCAAGTTCTTTCACAACTGCACTCGCTATAGCTGTTCCGTCAAAAGTAGCTGTGCCTCTGCCTGGAGAAATGGAAAAGCAAGGAAAAAGGCAATGCGTTGTTTGCCATGTATCAATTCATCTGTTTCTTTTTCTCCCTCTTTGCTGTGTGGATGATTGACAAACAGTGATTGCTCACCACAGTCAAACAGTGGTGAGCAGTGAAGGCCACCAGCATCAGGGTGAAGTGACCTGAGTATTTGCCCTATAACGATCGCTCTCTTCTGCACAGCAGAAGACGACATTTCTGCTCTCTTGAGACTTGCTGCAAGCAATTATGCAAAGGAAAGCGGGAAAACCTCAACTAGAAGTAGGCTAATAACAACTGGGGGGTGAGAGGTGTTGTATTAGTTCCCAGGGCACCTCAGAAATGCATGTTTTAGAGAAAATTACATAGATACTGACCAGTTAAAACATTAGGAGCATTATGATAAAACTGCCCCTGTGTACTTGGTTGCCATTTAGACAGCCCAACCACCTCACAGCTAGTCTTTAATCTTAATTTCCATCTATTACAAAATAGACTAATTACCCAGTTCATCCACGAGCACAAGGGAATGCTCTGTTGCATGCTGGAGAATGCTGGAAGTCTCACTCAATTCAACGAAGAAGGTACTTTCGCCTTTAAAAGAAATGACAAAAAAAAAAAGCCACTAAGTAGTCAAACATCTGAAAACCACAACTAAGCCCCCATTTAATCTGCACTAGAGGCTTGGTCAAGCTAAAATAAAACTTGATATTTTTGTTCATCTTCACTTTGCTGTCAAGCGCTTTGTCCAGCATGAAACTGGTGGGTCTCCATTTGCCAGAAAAAGCAGGTTTTGGTTCCTTAAGAGTACAGGCACAGGCACAAGTACTCATCATACAATTGAGTAGGTAAGTTTTAGGCCACCTTTTCTGTCTACTTTTAATAGCACGGGTCAGATGTACCAGCTGGACAAAAAGGGGCACAAAGGATACAAGATGGGGAGAATCTTTTGCCCCTTCTTGCTCTTAAATGCACGAGGCAGGCCTACAGTGTGTGGCTTTTCAGTGTGAAAAAGCAAGCAGAAAATCTTAAAAAAGACTAAGAGACTAGACTTATTGGTTTGGCTGTTGATGTCATAAGGTAATGAATTATTCAGATAATTAAGGCTGCACTTATACGTACTCTACTCGAGTGAAGTATGACAAGAGAAATATGCTGCTGCTAAGGACTGAACGTCTTACAGGAGTTCCAGCAACCCAGACAATACGAGGCCTGAAATTTAGACCTGAAATTGTTTTTTAGGCGATTACAAGCAGAAGTACATACACAATTATTCAGACCCTTGCGCATGATAAATCCACATGTATAGAAGTCCAGATTTACTAGTTCTTTGTAGGGTGCATTCCAAATAATCACATGCAGCAGCAATTCATGTTATTCCAGAGCAGGCAAGTACTGACTTCCTGTACTCGTGCTGCATGAGCACTGCTGTGCTCCAAGTAAGTTCTTCATCATGAATTATTAAGCAGCATCCAGCAATCCCGATTCTCTGCATTTATTTAAAGAAATTTTCAGGATTTAATGTTTTTAACAGTGTTAGGAATAACCATTTATTCACTCTAGAAAATAAACCCCTAAAATTACGTAGGCAATTTTAAAATGATATTACTTAAAAGTTACTTCATGAAAGTCCTGTTGACATCCCTTACAAAATGAGTGCCATGGAACAACTGTTGCTGTGCTTTCATTTCTGCACAGTGTGGAAACTAATGCGTCAAGAACAGATTTCAAAGCTAGTTCTGCTGTGCAGCGTTCAGCCTCATGATGTGAAGTGTTAAAACATTTGTGCACATATTTGGAAGAGAAAAGAATAGCTCTCAGTTGATAGAAAAAAAGTCGAAAATGCTACATTTTTCTGCAAGAGAAGAGGTGGCCTAGAAAGGGCAGGTTTTATTTCTAGCATAAGCACTTAAGTACTCTTCCGTTCTTAAGATTTCTTCTTGTACTGAAATTAAACAAAATGGAAAATAGCTGGGCAAAGAAAGCCTTAATAAAATCCTCTAGCTGCAAAGAAAAGCCTTGATTTGGGGAAGTGTAAATATTTTTTTTTAATTAAGAACTCAGAATGATTCATTTCCAAATTCCTTATGTGCAACAAGTTCGGTAGGCTTAACTCCTTTCATATTCACTGACCCACATTTTTCAGCACAAAGATCACAGAAAATCTGCACCCTCCTTCAATGAGTTGTGATAACTGCTCTTATTACCACAAAAAAATATTTGGTTTTTCTAGCCCCGTGACGCTTTGCCTACCACCAACAGGCAGGCTTTCCCATTGCAGTTGTTGTGTCACCCTCCACTTCTGTCTTCCTCTCCATGGAAGAAACAAAATACGCCAAGAATTGTCAACTACTGCTTCCAAGAAGGAAGCCTGCCTCGCTCTTCATCGTCTGAAGAAATCTGATTTCAGACATAAGGCAGGCATTCCGATTGACACAAGGGACCTCTAGTCCTTGCGAGAAGGTACAAAAACAACTCTACAACAGCTACCTGAACATCACTGTCCTATTCCAGAACACTTAGAAAAAGATACCTATGTAAGTAGTACACAGTCAACTGTACAATACCCAAAAAGATATTCCTCAGACTTGCACCCAGCTGGAAGGCAGGCTTTTGGTATTAAAATTCATTAAAAAGTGGTCCTATGCGTCTGTCAAAAATAATGGAGGACAGACATATCAAACAAACCAAGCGTAACTACAATCCTGTTTCTACTCTGAACAATGAGAGACAACAAATTAGCTTCCCAGCTCTCCCTGCAAAATCAACAGACTATCCCTTTCCAACTTGCCACTCAAAGCAAGAAGAGAAACTCGCTCGGTGGCAAAAGCACTTTGGACAGCTGGATTTCAGGAACTCACCTGACATAATTCTGTCTGAGGCGCCAAGTCTCGTAAATACTCTGTCGATCGGTGTAAGCCTGCAGACTTCAGCGGGTACGTAGCATCCCAGTTGGGCCATTACAACCAGGAGACCAGCCTGCAGAACAAACATTAAAACATTTAAATTTTTACTGTGTGCTTGGAGCTTCAGTTCCACACAAAGAACGAGGGAATGAAACTGCCCTTCCCCTAAAACAAGGAGTAGAGGACATAAAGCTTCCTACTGTTTTAACAGCTCCAGGCTGCAGCATCACAATCTCAAGTAGGACTAAACTACTCTGAAAGCCCTCAAAACACCAGTTATCGCAGCAAGCAGTGTTTATAAAGCAAACTCCCTGTTGCTTTCCCAGTTGCCGCTGATCTCTATTTTCATCTTGTTCAACCTGCAGAAGCATCTTTTGCCAGATGATGCCAAGTCCTGGATAAGGCCACTTGAAAAAGATAAAAAGTACTCTATCACTTTTTCCCAACCCCCTCTCGTAAGAGAAACAGAACTTACTCCTCACTAAAGTAAGCGAAAGTAGAAAATCTCCTACCTAAACGTAGGCATTTTCTACCAGATTATATTTTGTCTTTACAGTGTAATTGCTGTACTGTGCTGCACACCCTGAAGACCACTGCTGGGACCTCCTTTGACATTTATAAACAGTCAAGTCATGCAATTCCTTTATGTGAAACACAGCGGTACTCTGGAACATTCGATCTTACGTAGATAGTCAATCACCTGTCTCATGAGCGTAGATTTGCCACCCATATTCGGGCCAGTTACTAACACACATGAAGCTTCACTACTGCTATCTTCATCTTTGCTTCCTATCACAATGTCATTAGGAATAAAATCATCCCCAAAGAAAGTTTTTGTAATGCACGGATGGCGTGAATTTTTAAGTTCCAGGAAGGGAGGAGCACTATCCACAGGCAGTAGAATTACAGGTCGGCACAGTGGTCCGTCACCATCTTGACTGTAGTTAGCAAAGGACATCAAGACATCTATAAGATTAAGAGAAATTCCAGTAAGTCACGCTTTCACCGTTCTTTATTCATTCACTGGAATGCATTTACTTATTGAATAGCATTTTTGTAAACACAATTTTCCATTTCCACTCCATTTCCCTGTTAAGGAAAACACCCAAGAAGTACTCGGGAAGAACAGGTAAAAGGTGGGGATATTCACAATGTCTTTCCTCATTCCTTCAGGATTTCTGCTGATGTCAGATTAAAAATCCTCCCCTCTAGTTTTTAGTTTAAAGGTCTTTAAAATCCACATCATTTCACTTCAAAAGCGCTTTTTTTTTTTTAATGTCCATATATAAAATATTATTTTCTTGCATTGGTTTTTAATTTGGAACAAGATAAGTGACGAGGAAATCATAAAGAGGAATCTTCTGTGACAGTGCATTACTTTGCCAAGAATCATCATACTGCTTGAAAGTTGCCAGAATAACTTTACATAAATATTAAAATTCTGTTGGCCTGGCAGAAAGCAGCAGCACAACCCCCCTCAATTAGCCTAGCTCGATGGTTCTAAAAGCTGATTACCTACAAAATGAGACCATGTTACCTGATATTAGAGACTTTATGTACACATATTACAGCTGAGCCTGAAAGCTGTCTCCCTCTCTACTGAAAATCAATTCAGTACTTGCCCTGGTACTGTGGTGTAGCTAATGCGACTGCTTCCCAGCCCACTCAGAGAACCCATTCCGAGAACACTCGCTGCCTGCCTGTCCTCCCTTTTCTGCCCCAGTGGCATTCAGAGAGTGCTTTCATTTTTCCCTGGAACAAAGACATCCCAGAGTGCCTCATGCTAGCAGAAAAATTCACAGTACAAGAGTACGCCGGTCCTGAGAAGGGAATACAGGAGACCGTTCTACCCCAGAAATTTAAGGAAGATTTGGGGAAGTCTTCCTACTAGACTACCTTCTTCAAGGCAGTGATAACGACCACTTTTTTATTTTTAAAGGCCGCTGAGAAAGCGGCCTGCTCAGATGGAAAGGAGATGACTAGCAGGTTAAGAGTTTTACACCTCCATCTGCATCACTGCCTTCATTTAATAAGAAGCTACTAATCCATACACAAGAATCCTAGAAGCAGCGAGAGACCCACCAGGCTACGCTGAAGTGTGAGAAATACTCAGCTGCACACCTACAATCACACAACGGGAATGAAGAAAGAGCTTGCAAACACCGAGACCCAGCAACTGTTCTGCCGTTTACTGACAGGAAGGAAACAGGTGATCACTGTTAATTACCAATGCTGTTATCACAATCAGAGTTTTTAAACTACAGATTTAAGAGCTGGCAACAAGCCTTCTGTGCTTATCCAGATCAGATTTCATCATTTATGATACAAGAGTATTTTTACTATATGTCAAAATGAAGAAAACCTCTTACCTAACACAGCGATGCATTCCACAGCTGTCTGCCAGTCTTTGCTATTTTTATCGAAGTTGTAAAACAAACGCCTCATACAGTCTTTTAGTGCTGCATCTCTGCGCTCTTCAGCATTAACCATTGCAGCCAGCATCTTCTCGATCTCCTTGGTCCAGTAACGTTTATATCCCTTCCTGGTTGACTTCAACTCGTATTCCTCAGGCAAATTACGTGATATTGCACTTTCCGGTATTTCCATTTGGTACCGGTTTTTGCCTGCCCCCCAGTACAGCATGGATTTGAATCCAAGCAGTTTGCGTTGCTTATCCAGGTACTTGTGAAGATCTTCCTCTACAGCTTTAATATCCTGTAGTGCTTTATCATAATCGGGGTCAAAACCCGCCTTCGGAGTAATCACTCCTGTCTTTCGAGCCTGGTTATGATCAAAAGCAGTATCCCATCTCTGAAGCTCTGCACTCAAGTCTGGGAAGCGGCCGCCTGGATTTTTGGCTTTGCGGGTGACTAGCTGCTTAAGGACTTTAGATTTGAAGTCACTGGCAATTTCTTCTATGACATCGACAATTTCATTCATTACTTTAAACCCTTCCAGTGCAGACAAAAAGTCAGCAATTTTTTTTTTGCTGTATTTGATTTCTTCATAAAAGATGGCCCTGCTGTCAGGATGGTTCTGACTTTTAAGTGGCGATCCAATACTGTGAATTTTGCTGAGCAGCCTTTCAAGGTCAGGAAGTTTCTTCAGGTGCTCACTAACTTCAGACATTTTATCTGGCACTGCCAGAAGGTCCTCAACAGCATCTAAACGATCATTGATGGATTTAGGATTACAAAGCGGAGCGCAGAGCCACTGTTTGAGGAGCCGCTTCCCAAATGGCGTACAACAAGAATCAATCCTTTCCAACAAAGTACCTTCTGTGGTTCCATTGGTTCCGTTCTGCAGGACTTCCAAGTTCATCAGGGTGACTCCATCCAGCACCATCCGCTGGTCAGTTTTGGCAAAGAAACTACTTGAACTCCTAGTTTTTGCAGTATCAATATCCACAGGGACATACTCCGCAAAGTTTGCCAGCGATAACAGCTCCTGATCAATCAGACATTTTTTGAGATAGAAGACACATCCCCCAAGAGCTGACAGAGCTAATTCACTGTTTTCACCAGGAGTTAATCCCAGCGAGTCGCTCTCTGAAGTCAGAGATTTGATTACAGAGGGCAGAGAACATCCATTTTCAGGGTTCTGTTTCTCCTTGAAATAGCCTTCTTCGAGAAGGACTTTTAGTGTTTTCGATGCATTCCAGAACTGGGAACCAGCGATCAGCCCTTCCTGAATGCAAGAAACAAGTGAGCCCTTCAGTATCTTCTGTGTGTCCACAGACAGGTTCCCCTTCTCATACAGTACCTGCACAGGAGTGTAATGCGCTACTAAAGTCCTGAACCTCGAACAGTGCCGGTCATCTGAGAACTGGCCTACGTAAAACTTCCCCACCGACGTGTCAACAAAGCAGACCCCATAAACACGTTGTCCAGAGGAGTCTTCTTTTTCCTTAACGCACAGAAGGTATTTGTTATGGTTCTCAGAGGGATCACAGTCCAGAACACTGTAAGTCTGAGTTCCTTTGGTGATGATTCTGCATATTTCTCGGCGTACAACCTTGTCAAATTTTGTTGGGTGGGCCATTGACTTGTAGCGCGTTTCCATCATTTCGGGAGTTTCTGTTTGCTCAACACGGGCTACCTTGTAGCCTTTCTGCACTAGAACATCAGAGAATCTGCCAAACGCAGTTTCTGGAAAACCTGAATGGGCCCAAGTACCTTTCATGAAGATCAGGCCCAACTCATTTACGCCAGTGACTGCATCCATATGATACAACTCATAGAATTTTCCAACTTTGTAGAAAATCACAGCATCAAAGTTTTGACTCTTCAGCTGCCACCACCTCCGCATTCCTGGCGTACACTTGTTGAGATAGTCCTCGGGTACATATAGAGTACATGGGTCATAATCAGGGTCACCCTGCCGTTTCCTGTGCGCATCTTTCTTTTTCCCTTCCTGCAGCCAATCAAGCTTTTCATGTTCCCATACTGCGAAGCCACTGATGCCTCCGCTGCAAGCATTTGCTTGAGATTCAAAACTTTCAGGTGCTGCAAACGATGTCAGCTTAGACTTGGCTTCTAAAGAAACCGTTGCTGCTCTTTTGGGCATTTCAGAGCATTCATTTTCTAAGCTACTCCTTTTAGCAGGCTTGTTTATCTCTCTTCTCTTTCGTTTAGAAGGGACTTTTATGGGACTTTCTGCAACACTCTCTGCGTCCGTCTCTGTGTCAGTAGATTCATTTTCATCCACCCCACTACTAGCTTCCTCGCTGCTTGCCACTTCTTTCACATCAGGCTTGAACTCTACGTCAGAGCCATCGTGATCACTGTCAGAATCCAACACTCTTCTTCTTTTGGCTTTTATGGCACTTTCCCTGCTCGTTACTCGCTTATTACTTTTCACATCCTCCTCACTATTGCAGTCATCACTGTTGCCTGATGCACTTTCACTCATCTGCTGGAAAAATAAATTATTTTACCTATAGAAAATTCTGGCTACACAGTAAAGTATCGCTGCTGCAAAGGGAAGCGCAAAAACGTGCGATAATGCAGTAGCTATGATACTTCAAGCAAGAGACAGCAGAGCCACAGCCAACTCCATTTACCTTCACAGAATTTAATTTTTTTCTGGTTAACAAACTGCTACCGGCCAGTGGCATAATTACTCCTCTTTGTATTCTTTACAGCCTCGTTCGTTACTTTGCATAAGCGATGCTGATGAACAAAACATTTAAACTGGACGAAAGGCATATGGTATATGAAATTCAGCACAAAGGAGAAACGCCTCCAGAAGCTAACTCTGTGCTGTAATTTTTTCCTACTGACCTATGTCAGAAATGTGATTGGGCTTTGCAGCCTTTCTGTACTAGCCTATGTGAGGTTTGCCCATGTTTTTTTTTTTTTGGTTTGGTTTGTTTTTTGTTGGTTTTGTGTTTGGTTTTGGGGTTTTTTTGTGGTTGTTTTTTTTTTTTTTTTTTTTGAGTTAACTACCTATTCCCACCTGCAAACATACTACCTTATTGTAATCTTCAAGAAGATCATGCATGTCTAGGAGAAAGACAAGAAACTCCACTGTCTGCCTTTTCAGCCTGAAACTTTTAAGAACTCCAGCACCACTGCTGGAGAAAAACAGCAGTGGAGGGACTGTAATGAGTAAAAGTGCCAGTGCCCACTGCGCTGTTGCCACAAACATAACACAATGCTTGGAGTGGCACCCGTCCCTCGGGGCAATGTCACACTGGAGGAAGAGTAAGTGGGCCACGCTGACAGAAGAGGTGCAGAAAACCATTATCCCATTGACAGTTTACTCATACCATTCCTTTCCAAATAAATCTATTGCAATGCATATGGTGGTACTGAAATAATATTTGAATCATTCACAACACAACACAATAAAAGATCTCTTTTTAGTTACCTCACCAACAGATTGGTGTTAACAGCACAAGAATTTGTATTTTAGCGCTACTCTACAAGATGAGGGCAGGCTCCAAAAATCCAATTTAACGCCTTAAGATGAATACTCAAAAAGTTAGAAATGTCTACGTTATGACAAATTAAAACTTCAGATCGAACTTAGAGGAACTTGGAATATGAATAGCAGATAGAGAAGATAAAAAGATGTACCAGAAAAAAAGTACTTTATGAGTGAGAAAGTGGATCACCTGGGTTACCCAGGGAGCAATCAATGAAGAGTTAGAGAAGTAGCTTCGGAGGTCAGTCTTTACCATACAGAACACCAAAGAGATATTAGACTTGTGTTTCCAACTAGAAAAGGTGAGAGAACAGCGTATGACCTGACAACACAGAAGCAGTACAAAAAAAAGACATGGATACATATGCATGCATGATTAAAGAGCAGATAAGCTGTGATTACTGTACCAGAGAATTGCAGGATATTCCATGCTTAGTTCCAAGAGACAGCTTCCAAGTTCTAGCACTATTTCTGAAAATGACAGCAAGTAAGAAAAATTTTACCTCCATTTCCTCCTCTTCCTCTTCCTCCTCCTCCTCCTCCGTGTCTGAAGGTTCACTGCATACTGCCAGTTCAAGCCGCTTAGTTTTATCTTTATTCATGGCATCATCTGCGAGCACCATTGCTCTTTTAATTTCAGGCTTTGTACTATAAAACATACCTCCCTTCAGCGTCTCCCCATCTGATGAACCTGTAAAACCACAAAAAATTTGTCAGAAACTGAAGTTTGTCTAGCATTTAGCCAGTCCTTTAGTTAGCGTTCATACTTCACTTTTAAATGGATTCAGACAACTAGTGTAATTCTGTGTTGTTACCAGTCGTTCCCACCATGTCTTAAATATAGCAACCCATCACTCATTCAGCCTGATAAACTACCCCTAGAAGAAGTCTAAACACTCACAAATGAAATGCCTGCCTAGTACACGAACACTTGAAGAATTGCTTCTATTTCTGTAACTCATTACCACATCTGAATACTTCTAAGCTAAGCTCTAAACACCCTCACACTAACTATAGTTACTATTGAAAAGCACACTTTATACTAGCAGTGCAGCAGACCTGACTGAGACCACACGGCTATTTTAGCAATGATAGGTAAGTTCAACCATAAAGTTATCTTTTAAGTTATGGGCGCCAGTCATCTATGACATAGACCTCTTGGCTAAAGCTCTGCTGGCCGTTCAAACTGCTCCTGTAAGAGCAGCAAGGCGTCCAGACCCAACACTAACCTATTAGCCAGATTAGCTGATCATCAATCATGCTGGCAATTCAGCCTGACACTGCAGGGTATCAAGCAAAGCCGACTATTAATAGCTGCACCGTTCCCTCATCCTCTTTCATGTCCCTTGAGCACCACAGTTCCTCCCTCCACTGCCTGTACATAAACACAAAACCAAAGCCGACCAATCTACAGACCGATTTCTAGAAAGGGTCCCCAAAGATGCTGAAATGCATCTTAATGCCATGCTCAAGAACTGAATGGTATATATAACATATTATATCTTCAACCTGGGGAAAGAAAGAAGGGGGACATAAGAGTACGCTATAGATGGGGAAGGGCGATTCCTTTTTCTGCCCTTGTAAGTTTAGCTGGCTGCATACAGCAGTAGGATCTGCTTGAATAGGTCCTCACACCCGCTCCTGTGAATCCCTTCATACGCTGCTATTAACTGAAGCTTCAGCTCTAAGTCAGCGGCAGACAAAAGGCAGCTGCCTTGCAGGAGGCCAGCTATCTCAGAAATAAGCCAAACAGAATTCTTTCTCACATTCATTCCTTTGAGCTTGCAGTAGCAAAGCACGGAGTTACAAGTAGCTGCTTCTACAGCACAAATGCAACACATTAACAAACCAGATCTCCATTTTAGTTTTGCAAATGCAGTGAGACAATCTAAAAATATTTTGCATTTACTATTGACAATTTAACAGTGGCGGGACAAAAAAACTCATCATATAATTTAACTGCATACTCAAGCGTGCAACACCTGCACATTCACTTAACCAGCTTGTATGTAACTCCACTTCTTGCATGCCCAACTGTTAGAAGCCTAGCCCTGTGCTGTCTGTATTTATTCAGTTACAAACAATGACACAATGTAAGAAACTTCTCCATTTTCTTACCCAAAGACTCCAACACTCTTACTTTGTATACAAAGATGCTTTTTGTCTGAATTTAAATGCAAAGCATGTATTTTAAATATTTTTACTCTGTTCTGCATTAACCACATTTCTTCTAGATAGACCAGCATTTCTGTGCTTAAACATTTTGAACACTTATTTTTCTGCATTTTTCTTTTGGTAAACAGATCAATTCTCCTTACATGTATTTGCTTCTAAGTGCAACTGCAAGCTGTTAAAATATATTTGATTCTTTTAAAATACCTTCAGGAAAGTTACATATAAACCGTGGACCAATCCACTTGCATTAAATTATGCTAACACTTATGGCAGCAACATTACCATTTTAATTTAAAACTAACTATGGCCTAAGTGCAGTACATTTAAGTATAAACAAGCCAAAAAAAGATGACTACATGATCACATGAGATGGAACTCTGACTTCCAAAAAGGAAGAAACTGTTTAAATTCAGCTGTTTCACTGATGACATAAGCAAATCCTACAGTGTATAAAAAATACTGATCACACCCAAAGTACTTCTTTGACTAACAAGATGACAGTTTACAGCAACGATTTACACACGACAGTTTACAGCCAATGATTTACAGTTTTCAGCAACAGTAAAATTATAAAACAAGGGGAAAACAGATCATGACTATTAATAAGGTGAGATTTATTATGCAAAATGTTGGTTTAATTCTTGATTACATTTGATTTTCATTAGTTAGCTAAGTCATTTCATCAAGATGACAAACACCAGCTCTGCTCTGCAACTACAAGCATTACCCTAACAAACACTCTGAATTCTCAAGTTATATATTTTATTAACAAAACTGTACTGCATTGCTTAAAAGAAGTAACACCACAGTAGAATTAGTTACCTAACATCCTGTGCCTAGTCTTTCGATTCTGGACAAACTGAAGTTCCCAAATAGCTGCTTAAAAACTGGGTTTGACGTTCATAATATTTTAAGGATTTCAGGGCTAAAAAATTGAAATAGTGGATTTATCTTTTAGATCTTTTTTATATTGATGGGAGAAATAAAAGAAAAAACTTGAAAACATAAGCAAGCTTTAACTTTGTGTTCTAACCTAACAAACAAGAGGGCTTAGTGTTTTATGTTTAAAGAACTGTATAACCATGAACACACCTGTAACCCTCAAAAACTTGCTTTCTCTAACTTACAAAGTACAAAACATGCTTTCCCACTCAATACTAATCTTGGTTTTGCTGCTCTTTCTCTATGGAGAACACCATACCCCAATACTCCATGCCATGCCTATTTTTCCAAAACAAGTGGCGTGTTTCCATTTCAGAAATTTTATTAATATCTCTTACCTTTGTATGGCCTCAGATATTTAATACTGACCCAGCCCCTCGTAGGGCTGTCATCAAAAAACTGTACGTGGACACGAGTGGATTTCCCTTTTCCTCTGACTATTGTTCTTTCAGTCGGATGGTTGTATATGAGACACGGCCACCAAGGATAACCTTCCATCTTGGCCCAGACCAAGTCACCAGGCGAATACTCACAGGAGACACTGCAAAGACAACAGATGTGTAATTTAAGGAACATGAACATTTAAAACAGCTCCCTTCATAAACGTAACTGCACACTGCTTAGCAGCTTGCCCTCTGAAGGTCTTGGAAGGCTCCTAGGTAGTGCAACCTGGATTATATAGTCCTCCTATACCACCACCAATACTTCTCCTAAACGGTTTTTTGGATTTGCTCCTCCAAGTTCTACTGGATCCCCACAGAGATAGAGCTTTATAGTCACAGAAGACTGGCCGAGGTCGGAAGGGACCTCTGGAGGTCATCTCGTCCAACCCCCCCGCTCAAGGAGGGCCACCTGGAGCCACGTGTAACCAGACTCTTAGCAGACTTCTTCAGGGAGGGGGAGAGAGTAACTGGGTCCAACCAGACATTAACTAAAAGACTGCAGACTACGTATTATGAATTGCCAACCTACATAACTAAGACAAGTTTTCCTGTAGAGACTAATTCTCGGCAGGGCACCTAAAGGAAATGAGTAAGATTTCAAAAAACCCTCAAGCTACAAAAAATAAATGAATAAATAAGAACTCTGCCTCCACTGCAAAACACCTGATGCAGCTTTTATTTGCTCTCTCCTTCTCCCCCGAGATTTCAACCCAGCCACGGCCACACTCCACCGCTGATGGCTGCGGGTACTCCCGTGGGCTGTACCCAAACAACCGGCGACAGTCAGTTAGCCGACGCTCGAGACACTCACCATCGCGATACAGAGCAGACGGGAAATTTAGGCACGAGTGAAAAAATGGATTTCAAAACAGGAAAAACTAAAAATAAGATCCCCTCTCTGCCGATGTCGGCGGCATCCCGCCGGCAGCCCTATCCGCCTCCCCAAACCCAGGCCGGGGGAGAAGGCCGCTGGCCCGCATCGCCACACGCCGCTTTGGGGAGCGCCTCCTCCCTGCCCAGGCGCCGCACGCCCGGCCTCCAGCGCGGAGGTTACGCGCGCACCCTCCGGCGCTGCCTCAGGAGCGCTCGCCCCGAGCGGCGCGGCTCCCGCCAGCGA
Organism: Aptenodytes patagonicus; assembly: GCF_965638725.1. Taxonomy (NCBI): domain Eukaryota; kingdom Metazoa; phylum Chordata; class Aves; order Sphenisciformes; family Spheniscidae; genus Aptenodytes; species Aptenodytes patagonicus. Next base: position 113,785,158 of record NC_134951.1, on the reverse strand, counting down.
CCGCGGCGTGAGGCGGCCAAAAGCGCGGGGCTCGCTGCAAACCGGCCCCCCGCGCCGGGAAGGCCCCGGCGGGCCCAGGCGGCGGCGGGCGGCCACCGTCTCCCGGGGCGGTGGGGGGACGACGGCGGGGGGGAGGGGGCCACCGGCGCCCCTGCGCCCCGAGGGATCCCGCGCCAACCGGCGACGGCGCCCGCCCCGCCCCCCTCCCGCACCGGTCCTCGCGCGCTGCCGCCCCCCCCCGCGGCGCGGCGCGCGCTGCCGCTCTCGCCCTCCCCACCCCCCCCCAACGCAGGCCGCGCTCCCGCGGCCTCCTCTCTCCCCGCCGGTTACCTGGGGGCCTTGGCGGCCGCGCCGTCACCCCCGCTCTTCTCCCCCGCCTCCTTGCGCCGGGCCGCAGCTCTGCCCGGTGCGCCGTTGCTCGCCGCGCCGGCGGGGCCGGCGGCGGCCTCGCGGCCATTCTGCTCCCCCGGAGCGCGGCGGCGGCTCCCCGCGCCGGCCTGCGGAGGGGCGGGTGCCGGTGCAGCCGCCCGAGGCGGTGCCGGGGAGGCCTTGGGGAAGAAGCGGAGCAGGGTGCTCTGGCGCGACATGGCCACGGCGGGAAGCGCGGCCTGCCGCCAGCACGCGCGCCAAACCCGCCACCGGGCGTGGCCGCCCCGCCCCCGGCTCCGCCCCCCGGCGCGCGCGCTACCAGCCGCCGCGGGCGGGAACCGCTGACGGGGGCGCGGCGGGGGCTCCGCGGTGCCGCCCGGCTCCCCGACCCGCTCCGCCGCCCGCGCCCTCCCCGGCTACCTGAACCCCGGCCCCCGGAGGTGCTCCTCGAGCCCTCCCTGCCGGGGCCTCCGTGTTTGCCCCGCCTTCCCTCTCCCCGCCTTCCCTCTCCCCGCCGCTGGCAGAGGGCCTGGGGCGCCTCAGGGCCTACCGTGTGGCAGCGCCCCGGCCTGCTGCGCCGTGGTCTCCCAGGCAGGCGTTCCCCGAGTTCAGCAGCTCACGGCAAGGCCTGTCCTTATTAACTGCAGCCCTTCAAACCCTGCTCCTCGCCTGCAGTGAGGCCACGGTGGTTGTTACGGTTAATGTTGAGATGGGATGAGCTGGGGCCGTCCCACAAAAGCATCCTCAGGGAAGGAGAAGCTGTGGCACCTGCACTGGAGAACTTCTTTCCCACCTCTGCAGTAGAGGGCAAGAGCAGCGGTGTGGTGGGAAGAGGAGAAGCTTGCACAGCGGCTGGCCCGGCTGCCAGGCTGCAAGATGGTACTTCTCAGCCGGCTCCACTGGCAGATGCACAGTAGAGCTAAGAAATGGCAGCTAAAATAATAGGGCCTCTTCCTCTGCTCTTCCTACGTGTTTTTTTCATATTCATAGGTAAGGCTATGTCCTTTAAAAGCAATTTTTTGATGCATTAGAATACGATCCATCTCATGGTTCTTAACTGTTGTGCTTAAGCTACAGTATTACAGAGCAAAAATAAGAACTTAGTTTTATCAGCATAAATTCAGAGAAAAATTATTTACTGTCACTAGATGTCTGTTAGCGTAGCTTTTTCTTTCACTAAAATTGCCGTTTGATATTGCAAGCCAAAACCTCTCCTACCGTTCAGCACAACTGTAGCCAAAAATGTCAGAGGCACGCTCCCACCGCGAGTAAAAAAGTAGAACCGCAAGGTAGGGATTTGACCACAAGAGGTCACACAAACCCAAACGATACTGAAGGATTTTAAAAGCGTGTTCCTTCTAAAAGAATTATTTGAATTATTTCCGTTGAATTTCAAAGCACAGTGTCCGTTTAACTTATCATCTATTGCTTTCATAAACAACCTGATGTGTCCTCAGCTACACACACCTCAAACTGAAGTAGAAAAACAACTGCATTTAGTTTCCTGAGAATAGTCCAGGGGATTCCAAAGCACGTGGACTGCGGAGCACTTGGAAGTGGAACACGCTGCAGGATAACCCCCTCGGCAGGTATTGCTGTTCCTATCAAAAACACTCGCGAGGACGGGTACCTGCACTAATGTTTCGGTGGCACATTTTTGTCAATTGTTTGCAGGAAATAGGCAACCCTATTTAAATTTGTAACTGTCTGGAAAATTACACTGATCATCCATCTGACAGGTAGAAGCAGGGAGATGGGCTGAGGCAGGGAGGGGAAAAACTTGGGAGGATGCTGAAAGCAGGCCCAGTCTTTAAAGATGAAGCCTGTTTTGAGCAGACTCCTGATAGACCCAGGTAGCTTGTCCCTGGAGAGGACTGTTGTCAGTTCGTATGAGGAATGGAGATGACAGAAAAACCTGAAGGGTCATCTGAATTTGGTGGCCTCCTGAGCCAACGTGGTATGAGCGCCACAGAAGTCACTTTGGTGTTGAGGTCACTTTTGGTAGCCCTGGGATTTCTCCGGGCTGGCAGGAGCACATGAGTCAGTCCTGGTGACTCTGCTGGAAGAAAGTCATGTTACTGATTTGGCACAACTGCGGAGGTCTCGAGAAGAGACCGCAGTCCTTGGCATTTACAGACCATGTGGTCCAGAAGCTTGAGCGAGGCGCCTGGCGTATGCACCTGTGGGAAGATTAATACTTTGTTTTGCAGCTTTTTAATTCGTCCCATGCAATGATACCAGTTCTCCCTGTCTGTGGTGTCCCCATGTTTGGGTCTGGGCATTCCTCCGTTTGTGGTGACAGCCACTTAAGAAATGCCACACTGGAAACATACCCAAGTCTGTATTTTAGAAAGTCTGGATCCAATGTCACATGCCCTCCCCGAGGTGGGGTAGCTCCGCACTTGGATATCCGCAATAATGTCGGAGTTAAACTTTGCAATACTGGATTATTGTACATCCCCTTTTCTCTGGTGGGCCCAGGCTGGGGGAAACACAGATCACACCAGTATTTATTAGATAGCCTTTTATTATGCTGCTAATAGCAAGGGACTCATCGCACACTGCATTCACTTATTCCCTCATGCAGTTCACAAACATGCGCACTAACACGTACCTGGGTGGAGCAGGACTTGGGAGACGAAACCCAGCTGTTTACTTAAAAGCAGAGGCATGTATTGATGTGCCAGGGGCTTTGAGGTGGGCGTTCAGGAATTCCCTCCAGATGATTTGTTTCATCGTATATATATATGTGCACGTATTTTATATATTTATATACATAGATAGATAATCTTGTACTTTTGCGTATAGCAGCCTTCTTGGATGTAGCCTGGGTTGTACAACTCATGGTTGATGCTCGTGGATTTGGACAGATGCGGCAGAGTCTCAAGTATTCAGAGTTTATCGGTTTTTGTGGATTCAGCAGGACTGCTAGTCTCTGGAGCTTATCAGTTCTTGGCAGACTTTCGCATGCTACCGCTTGGCACGCGCTTTCCCTCTCTTCAGCCTGCTGTTTTCTGGTACCTGTTTCTCCATCCACACACATGCCTGTAGAGCCATTCACACAAACTCACACAGAGGGGGCTTTTATGACATGGTCTTCAGTTTCTCTCTAGTAAAATATATAATTCTAGTTGTTTTTCTACCAGTCTCAGCAGAGTAGGTTATAGAATAATTAAAACATGAAGGACTTGGAAGTTGTTTGATAGGAGGCTATGAAAGGTGCCATTACTGAAAAAAATTATAAACAATCCTGTCCTTCCCTCTTTCTTTGAATACCCTTTTTTGAAGAGAAAACCCCAGGGAATTGTTAAGTTGCTGTAGTGCAGACTTTACACCAAGCTCAGCTGAACACCGAGAAGTGCTGTATTTATCTTAATTCTTTTCCTCTCTCTCCCCCTGCCAATACATACGCAAATACTCTCACACAGCCTTCAACTGTGCTTTTTAGCTCCTAAGTGGTTCTGAACAATTTCCATTCTAGGAACATTGGAAATGGCAAGGATTTGGCTTTTTTCCAAGATATTATCTCAAAATTTTTGAAACTGAAACAACTTTGGATATACCCTGCTTTACTAGATTATACAGTACCTTCTCTACAGCTGATACAGAAAAGGATGATGGACTGTTGTTAATGGTGGAGCAGGATCCAGGATCTAGCTTGCAATGCAGTGACTCTGCTATACCTAGGCTTTCCTCTGGAGTTTGGAATTAATCATTTCTATCTTGTTAGATGCTGGAATAAGGAAAACACTAACCAGGTAAATTTGAGGTCTTTCTGGAAAAATGAAATAATGTAAATCAAGAAGGATACCTAGAACAATAACCGCAACAGAAAAGCAAAGTACACTTGAGGCCAGGTGCCTGGTTGTTTGTCTTCTGTAGTGTTTGCTGTCTCTGATGTTCTTTGGAAGAAACATTTGACAGGAAGGAAGAGTCATTCCTCAGGTGAGGCGTCTTGTTCTTGAAGTTGCCAGGTACAGCCAAGAGCAAACCGGTGAGGCTTAGGAAGCAGCAGGAGCAAGGGTGCTCCTGGCACAGGCAGTGCCCTCCCTGACCATGATGCAGACCCACAGCATATGAATCATAGGATCCTAGAATCACAGAATGGTTTGGGTTGGAAGAGACCTTCAAAGATCATCTAGTTCCAGCCCCCCCAGCCATGGGCAGGGACATCTTCCACTAGATCAGGTTGCTCAAAACCCCATCTAACCTTGCAGAGTTCCAATGATGGAGCATCCACAACTTCTCAGGGCAATCTGTTCCAGTGTCTCACCACCATCATAGTAAAAATTTTTTTCCTTATGTCCAATCTAAGTGTACCCTCTTTCAGTTTAAAACTGTTTCCCCTTGTCCTGTCACTACAGGCCCTGGTAGAAAGTCTCTCTCCATCTTATAAGCCCCCTTTATATATTGAAAGGCCACAATAAGGTCTCCCTGGAGCCTTCTCTTCTCCAAGCTGAACAACCCCAATTCTTTCAGACTTTCTTCATAGGAGAGGTGTTCCAGCCCTCTGACCATTTTCATGGCCATGCCCTGGACCCGCTCCAACAGGTCCATGTCTTTCCTGTATTGAGGACTCCAGAGCTGGACGCAGCACTCCAGGTGGGGTCTCACCAGAGCAGAGTCGAGGGGCAGAATCACCTCCCTCAACCTGCTGGCCATGCTTCTTTTGATGCAGCCCAGGATACAACTGGCCTTCTGGGCTGTGAGTGCACATTGCCGGCTCACGTCCAGCTTTTCATCCACCAGTACCCCCAAGTCCTTCTCGGCAGGGCTGCTCTCAATCCCTTCATCCCCCAGCCTGTACTGATACTGGGGGTTGCCCCGACCCAGGTGCAGGACCCTGCACTTGGCCTTGTTGAACTTCATGAGGTTTTCATGGGCCCACTTCTCGAGCTTGTCCAGGTCCCTCTGGATGGCATCCCGTCCCTCAGGCGTGTCAACAGCACCACTCAGCTTGGTGTCACCTGCAAACTTGCTGAGGGTGCACTCGATCCCACTGTCTATCTCACTGATGAAGATATTAAATGCTATTGGTCCTGTGTGAGCCATCACAGGCAGGACACAGGAACAACCACAAAACCACAGATGAAATGCAAAGAGTAAATTTATTTTCGTTACCTCGCCAACTGGGGGATCCCCGAAGCAGCACCCAAGAGGTACACAAGCAGGAACGCAAGCACTGCGGAGCTTGGTCCGTGCTAGAGGATCGCCGAACCTGCTGTTTGCACCTGTTTTTCAGGGATTCGCGCAGGCGTAGTTTGCCACTGTGCTTTGATCTTTCCCACAGCGGGGCAGGAATCTCAAGCATGTTCAATAGAGTGCCTCTAAGTCTGTCACAGGCCTATGTTGTCTGAACACAGATGTTCTACTTGTCCAACACACAAGGCCTAACAACAATTAGTATGATACATGTGTTTTTCGACACCCCAGCTGCAAGTCACTTGAGCGTGTTTACGATCCTCCTCGCCAGCCTTCCGTTATTTTTGCACAGGTCCCAGCCCGGACCCTTGAGGGATACCACTCATTACTGGTTTCCACTTGGACATTGAGTTGCGTGGGCAGAGCAGGGTAGTGATAACCACAACAGCCCCGGACAAGGCGAGGGGGCGGATCAGACCCAGGGTCCATCCGGGAGGCAGGGCTGCAGGCAGGCACACCTGCAGCAAGCATCGCTCAGGCAGGGGCTGGGTGCCCAGGGCAAACAAACGGTCGATAACAAACTTTTGAAAGCTCTTCAGGCAAAATTTGCTAAACCATTAGCAAAAGAGCTATGTCTATGATAGTTAATGTCAGGAGCAGTCTAGGAAATTTCACTTTGGTGGGTGTTTGAAGTACAAGATATGTGCGCTACTCCTCTTTATGTGTCTGCTGAGCAAAGTAACAAATTTGTCTTCCAGAGCTAACAGAAAGCTCTTAAAGTGAGAAAAAAACCCTGGCTCTCATAGGTAGGATTTTTTCATTTTGAACAAAACTGTAAGATTTTCTCATTCCAATATTCTGCGGTTGTCCCGCTGGGACAAATGTAACAATTTTCACTTTTCCCCTTTAGTATAAACACATTTTCTGAAAATTTTTTAATATCTTTTATTGTCATTTTTTGGCACAAGACATGACTATGGAGGAAGATCGTGAGTCTTAACTGTTTTTTATAGGGCTGCTGCAAATACCCAGTAACTCTGTCAAAACCAAGTGAAATAACTCTGGCATGCAAATACCTTAATGGGGAGTGGAAAGAAGAGTCCACTGCTTCATTCGATAAATGTGTGTCCTTTCTCTGAGGTTGACTTGAGCTGCTTTTATACCCATAGAGGTGAGATGATCAGAAGTAACCTTAAAGCAGTGCTAAATGCTTTATGAGCCTTACCTTGGTGACAAGGGGTGCCAGACCAATCTTAGATTGTGAGGTGGAACGATTTACAGAAATAGTTTCATCATGCTAATATAGACAGGACTGAAGACAACGTTGACCTTTCTCAGAAATTCCCCCAAAGGAGAATTTAAGCATGAGATGTACGCTGTAAATAAGGTAACCTGTGAAAGGTTAAGTTTTAAGAAAAATATGACCATGACAAAATGTTAATGAGTACTGAGGTCATTCTGACCTAAATATAATTGATCTGGTAGGCTGGTAAGGATCAGATATCCTAATATACCAATTTTGTGCAGGCTTGGAAAAATGACTATGTAAGGGTGTTGTAAAAATGTGTTTAAAGGGCATTTTTTCCCCAGTGCTAAGTTTACTACTTCTCAGTTTCCTCCTCAGCATCCCGCATACTCAAAGGGCTAAGCACAAGTATGAAAATAAGTCAGAGACAGTTTATTCAGTAGCTCATTGTTCTGTAATTTGATTGAGAAACCACCTTTATTTTCGTAACAAGATAATTAATTTCCTCTTTGCTTGCTTTTTGCATGTCTGCAGACATGCAGCTTCCTTCCAGTTTTAGAGGAACAGGTATAGCAGCAAGAAATTAAGCAAGAAATGCACATTTATTTAGGGTCCCTTTAATTACACAGTCTATGACTGAAACCTTTTTACTGTTTTTCTTACATGACAAAGCAGCAAAAAGAGATGAAACTGTAAGATTTCTGAATAAATGACATTTTAGGATGTTTTGTTTACAGTGTGCCTTCTTTCAGATGCAGGTTTGAAGTGAGATGAGAGCTGCTGGAATGGCATGTGGCAGAACTACCAGAAACGAGTTCAAAAATCAAGAAAAGTCTAAACATAACCCATGAAACTGGTTCGCAACCAAAACCGCAGACAGACTGCATCTCCAATTCAGACGTTTCTCATGTGATACAGTATAGATCCGTGCATAATAATAGAATGTCCTAAAAAAATAGAAAGGAAAAAAAAAAGCAGGAAACAAAAGAAAAATGGGCCAGGGCTGAAGATGATCAAACTCTCCTCCATGGTTCCATCCTGCTCCCACAGAGCAGGAACATTCATCTGCTGATTTTGTTGGGTTCAAGATGCTTCTGCTTTTTGAAAGTGTAGTAGCCACCCACAGTTATCTTGCTTCCTGCCTTCTGTTTTATTGTGCTTCTATTAATAGTATGAACGCTTGTGGGTTTTTAGATGATACTGTTTAATAATTTCAGTTTGCAAAGAAAAAATAACTCATAAATCCAGAAAAAAACAACTGTAATCAAACGGTCTGACCTGCATAGCACAGGGCATTGGAGTTCCCTGAATCAATCCCTGTTTAAATCAGATAATCTCTTGTGGAAAACAAACAGTTTTGATTTAAAGGTTTGCAAAGACAGATCATGACAATGGTCTGTTAATTAAGTACCATGAGATATTTGCAGCTGTCGAGGCAGGCAACATAAATTTGAGCTGGATGGATAGGGTTAAGCAAGTTCCAGTTTTTTTCCCAGTACTGAATTAGCAAATCGGTGTTGCAAAAAGAAAGTATTTGTATTTTGCATGCCTGATGTTCTCTTACTTCAGAGATATCACCTGTCAGCACTGATGATGGCTGAGGAGGCAAAGGTGATGAAGAACAAGTACGGTCACTGCTTGGAGAATTAAATGTTTCAGTTCTGCATCCCTGCCAGATACTGCTCGGAGAGCCAAAGGAAGATTGGTTCCTAGTAATTAAAATGCAGGGGGAAAAAGGAAGAGGCTTCTTGATTTCCTTCTTAAATCTATAACGTTGTTCCTTATGGAGAGCTAATCTCCTGCCAAGTGACGTTGGCACTAAATCTGGGAAACGTCTTCCAAAAGTTGTTTCTCTGATGAAGGTGCAGATCGGGACAAGGATGAGGTGACATGGGGCGAGGTGGTCTGTTCTGCTATGACACGATGCTTTGAGTTTCACGCTGGAGGAGCGTCGTGCCCACTGAGCCCTGTCCACGCTGGATCCATCCCCTGACTCAGACCTCAGCTGGCAACTGGTTTTCATAGCGAGAGAGATGTAGTTTAACTACGAACCTTTGCTGAACGAGTATGCTTTTACTGGGACATAATAACCAGTCAGCTTACTGGGAATTAATAGCTTATCAGAACTACTACTCTGAGCCCTTTTTTGCGGACTTCTTAACGCAGATGCTCTGAGAGGTCTCTCTCCTGAAGTTTCTGTTTTATTAGCAGCTTTATATTTATGTGGATTTATTTTTAAAGTATGCATACACTGAGTTTGTGACAGTCAACAGTTCATTGATTGAAGTGAGTCTAGAAATCAATTTTCCCCATAACGGCCAGGTTAGTGCTTGTAAAGTAGTACAAAGGGCAAAAGGTCTGAGGCACTCAGAACATGAATTCAAATGTTTAACAAGAGTTTGTTTTCATGAAAATCACTGCCTGTATGCTTGTGGCTGCACTAGAGAGCTGGTTCAATACATATTTCTCTAACCTAGTAGTTCACACTGCAAGATGTTTCAGTTTTACAACACTGCTTTTTTAATGTAGCTTGGTTTTCACTATCACTTTATATTTCAGCAGCCAGACTTGGGAGCCACGTAACATGAAGCTTCCAGGGAGACAGGGCTTGAGATCTCTGAGATGGCAGTAATGACCTCTCTTTAAACTCGGAGAAACAACTCATGCTTGGCCCAAGGTAGAGCAGGAATCACTCCCTGGTATGTGTGGTGGAATGTAAACCTGGGGAAACACGGAGGTTGAGAGCTCTCAGTGGAGTTACCAGGGCTCTCATCCCTTTTATCCCCGTGATGGCAAAGACTCTCTGTGCCGTGCTGTTTCCCCTCCCGTACATGGCAGTGGCTCTGTGTGTCACCTCACGTGCTCCTCTCCATACCATTTTTGCCGTCCCTCACAAGCTCAGGACCCTCTCTGTGGTTATCTCCTTTTTTTGCTGTTTGTACCAGATCTCTCTTCACATGCTGGGAACACAAGTTTCCCGTTCTTGTATTTTTTCCGTAAGCCTTCCTTTTCGCCACAGGCATCTCCAATCCCTGCCAAGAGCTCCACTTGGTGCTGTTTTTCTTTTCTTTCTCTTTGAGAAGGAAGCCATGTAGGGTGCTAATATTATATGCTCCACCAAGCTGCTGTTCAAAACTGACATACGTAAGGGCAATGTTATGCTGTAAGGTGTTGATCTGTAGGCGGTTATCAATCTGTCCTCATTCCCCTCCTAGTTTTTACGAAGTTTTGACCACCATAACTGAACAGAAACAGCAGCAAACCCTGCAGACAAATACCACCACATTTGGATATAAAGTCCAGTTCATTATTTTTTGATACTGCTTTAAAGTTAGGGCAAAATATTGTCAAAACATCAAATAATACAACCGGTACTGGTCTTCCAGTGGGTACCTAACAGTTATCATTGAAATCAGTTGCTAGTACAATTGTTTTGGTACACAGTTTATTTGCTAAGTTATATTATAACCTGCAATCAGTTTAGTAATCTCCTCTTGTAGTTGTTAAAAGAAAATAAAAATACATTAAATGTATCTGGATGGCATGCTATTTCATGATACAATATGGCAATTAAGCAGGCTGGGGAACCAGTGAGGCAAGGAGTGATATAGGGGAAATATGCCTACAGTACAGAATTATTCGATATATTTGTGCAACTGGCATCCACACCTTGGAGAGGCAGGGGATTTAAAGCTAAATGCATTTCAAGTAAGAACAAAGGTATATCTCCACAAATTAGAGATAGTGCCAAATACATGAATTCTTTCCATCGATCAGGCTCTAAAAATTATTTCCTTTCTCAAGCAAGTTTCCATTTTAATTAAAAAAACCCTAAGATTTATTGATATCTAAAATAGGCTACTATATAAAGATGTCCTTCTCCACACCGTCCTTTAACTGCCTGCTAAAGTCAACAATTCAGTCATGATCCGGTGACAATTGTAGTGCCCTGGAACCACGCGGTCCTGCACTGCCGATCGCAGTGAGACTTGATGCAACCCTGGTGGTCTGCACTGAGCAAGAACGTTACCTGAAGCTTGGTTTTTAGGACCACTGCAGTATTTTCTTCTCTGTTTTCCTGTGGAGAATTTGGAAGAGATGTGTGTAAGGCTTTTTTCCAGGACAGAGCAGGTAGCCTGCTACGTGGAGTTACGGAAAGGATGTGCAGCCAGCCCTCGCGTGCTCATCCTGAGACCGACATTCAGTCACCCCCTTTGTGTGATCCAGAGCACGTGCAGGCTGACCGTAGCTGTTCCCCCTCCTCAAACACTGGATGACCCTGGTGGTACTCTTCCTTATCCAAGGGCTTCCTACGTTGCCTATGGGTTTCCTACATTGCTCTGCAGAACCAGCTCCAACTAACCCTTACGTTAGAACACATTGATGGGTGTCAAAAAATGGTGGACGCCACCTATATTCATTTTATGTGTAACACAGGTGTCAAAAACATGTAACGTAAATAGTTCTGATTTTAAAGGGACACTGAAAAAGTGCACGGTTTTAGAGTTTTTTGCCAAAATGTAGCAGGATAATTATCCACCTCTGAACAGAACTGCTGTAGCTGTGAATGGCAAGTATCTTGCCTATGTGACTCAATAACCTGTGAACTGTGATTTTCATCAGAAATGTGAGTTCATGTGCCTGTGCCAGACAGAAAATATCTATATTGCTCATTCTGTAGGCACTGGCATTTTCACAAATTTGACACTGAGCAGTTGAGAGGTTAGACTAGTTGCACAGCAAGTCTGCTATCAGTGCTGCCTGAACTTCAGAACTCAAAGCTTCTAGCTGTGACATTCATTCATGCATAATTTGCGGTATAATCTCTATCACTAAATTTGACTTTTCCACAGGGTTACCAGGAGACAGGGTCTCATTTTACACACTACCTTTTCATTACTGTTTTTCTGTTTCACATTTAATGGTCTTCTGTTTGACACATTCTCTTTTCTTCATAATTTCAGGAAGGTAACTTCAGCAGGAAGACTCCCACATCATTGCTTGACTTGTCTATTACCGTGTGTCTTGAATATCCTGCGTTCATAGTAATAATACAGTGCAGCTTTTGTACTAATGGAAGTACACCTAAATAATTTTCACTTGTCTTGGAGCATCTGCTATCTCCTCCCACATTCTTCCTTCAATCTTAACACAGGGTCTCTTAAAGAAAACCCTGCTTCTTAGTTAAACTAGCTCATCGAATTGGTGCACCTTCTAAACACGTTTATTTTTCTGTGGATGGAAAATGCACTTCATTATTTTGAAACACTTTTATATTGGAAAAATTACTAAATAGCTGAAGTATAGTTTGTTAATTTTCTGGGTAAAGTTTCTGTTCACTGTCTTTTTCTCTCCCCTCAGGCAGTGGCTTGCTTACCTCTCAGCCAATTACAGCTGGGCAGCACCCGCAACGGGGATTCATAATTTTAGAAGAAACTCTTGGAAACAGATGGCCCCATATTTTTTTGGTGAGGACTGCTGAACTCCTTTAGTATCTAATTTAAGTAAAATCTGTGAGCTGACAGCAGGATAGGACTCATGCTATATTGCCAGCTTCAGGCATTAAAAAATAACAAGTTTTTAAAATGTAATGAACTTTTAAATTTGCCTTGTGATTTTTCAAGCTCCAAGCGGTCTAATTCTCAAATATTTCTCTGGAAGGGTGAAAGTTAAGAACCTGCTTTCCTTTCAAATAAAAACTTACATTCTCATGTAGTCCTGGGCATTTGGAAACTGGGGTTTCACGAAAGGTATCATGTGTTGTGAATTTCATGGAAAAAACCCCTGGCACTTGCAACTGTGCAGCTGACGGTACACAACAGGGCAGTTCTGCACCCTCACTAGAGAGCATCTAGTGCGTGTGCCCATGGGTATGGGTATGCACATGCACATAGACACATGGTGCTAAATTCAGAAAGTTGTCTTTCCCGAAGTGATCATCTTTCCTGTAGTGTATGAAGGGTAGTCCATTTTCATGAACTGTCCACTGAGAAGGAGAAAGTACCTGTTAGTAGGCAGGGAGAGTCTAAGGGGATAGCTGTACGCCTTTTAATGGACCTAGCTGGAGTGGTTGAAAATGGCACAAGAGCTAGGTACTCACAGTCATCCACCAGCTGGACGTCACCTTCCGCAACTGCTTCAGATGGAGGCGACCGTGTGAAAACTTCAGTGCCAATTAATTCCACTGCAAAGTTAGACATGAGCTCAAATCACAGGTGTTCGCTGATATTGCAGAGATAGAAAGGAATAATACTTACACAGCGTTACTCTGCTGCTGAGAGACCAGGTTAGCGACCTCCAGCACAAGCAGCAGAGTCATTCCAGGTGTCTGCAAAGTAGATGTAAATTTTCATCTTGATTTCAAATAAGCGTGCCTAGAATAAGTGCAAATTGCCATTCAACCATTTTCCACATCAGTTCTAAATGTAGTCCCCAGTCCTCAGTAATTTGTTTCTACTTGATTAACTGAGAGCAGACCGGCTTTGTGTAGCACAGGGGTGACAGGTCACACTGCTGCCGTACCACACTGAGATGGGGCACATGTCGAAACACAGATCTGCCCCACGGTCCCCAGCACACTTCCTCTTATGGTTGCGTGGGTGGCAGAAGGTGGTTAACGCTTCATTTTCATGGTGTTGGTGCACTGTAATAACTGCAGCATCACGACACTGAACCAGTTTCTTTTTGGGCTGCCAGTGCATTTTTCCTCCGCTTTAAGGATTTTGTGACTATGGTCCATGCTATTGTCAGAAAAAACAACTCCTTTCCAAGCAGTTTGCCTTATAAAGAAGTGGTGAGGCAAAGAAGATCAAAAAGGGAAAATAAGCCCAAAACAATAAGGGGAGAAAAATGCAGAAGGTGAAAACAAGGATCAGGGCATAGGAGAGAAAAAGAAAAGTGGTTGAAAAAGAAGAGTAATCAATGGAAGCAGGAGGAAAAGGAACCTTAAGAAACATGGGACTGTATCTGGAGCCCTTCTAGAGGAACACACGAGCTCCTTAAGGCACCTCCCTGCCTTAGAAGGAGATACAAGGCTCTAACTGCACCTGAATCTCTTTGGTGGAGTGTTTTAGCTAGCTCTGCTACCTGAAATGAAGTATGTCTTCATGACTTACTCCAGAGAATCATAAAGCTATTTCTTAGTGAGACAAATTTATTAGTGTAATCTTTGGGGTTGGTTGGTTTGTTTTTGTTTAAAAGGACTGTTTCTTTTTTCTCATAGCCAAGCCAGAGAACCCTGACAGGGACCAGCAACACCATCTATGATGCTGCAGTAGAGGGAGCCACATCATCACCATCCATAATCGTTAATGTACGTACGTTGCACTTACCTTGGCCCTCCGTGAACATCTGTGAGCCAAGTGAACTCTTACTTGCTTCGGTAGAAAATGATCTATAGAAAGAAACATGTATACTGAACACTCAGGCCTCCTCCATCACTACAAAGGACCAATTTATTTAAACAATATAAAATTAGAGCTGTCCCAGTAATAAACGTAATCAAAGAGGAAAGTTGGTACGCAGAAACCTGCCCAAAAGGGTTTATTCTGTTAGACGGTTGTGGGTCACTTTGTCTCGGCTAACAGGTTAGACACATTTTTCAACTACTTTCCAGCAATGTTGTGTTTACCTAAATATGCATTCTGCATATCTGCTGCAGTGACCATAGCTCTGAAGAAAAAGGAATAATTGCAAGAGTACATAGCATGCTTTGTATTGGTTTCACGGTAGTGATTTTTCTGTTAATCTCTTATCTTCCAGTGATGATGTTCTGCGTGTTAGGACACTGGATACCTCCATGTGCTTCATGCAGTAAGATAAATTGAAAGAAATAATCTAATTAGAAAAACAGTTCCTAACTCCAGGTGCTAAAGGTTTAGCATCACCACCGGGCGTTATTGTCTTTGAATGCAACAGTGACAGGTTAATACAATATCAATCATGGCTTTGTTACAACAGACAGAGCAAATAAAGTTTAACATAGTTACCTGCTGAATCTGACCCGATAGGACTTTCAGGAAAAAAGGTTTGTTTGAGTTTTTTTAAATGTTCAAGAACCAGACTTCTAAAGGCATTTAAAGATCAAAGAATACAAACAGGAGGGTCAAATGGTGCTTTCTCATATCTGTGTGTACCTGTTTCTTAAAGAGCTTCTGCTAAGGCTGCCCACTCACTTCTGGAAACAGGGTTAGGCTTACAGGTCACTCGCATGTTTCTAAATTGTACTTGAAGTGGTTTTACTAGAGTTTGTTTTTATCGCCTGGAAATAAGCATCTTTTAAAAACAGGCTGCAGAATGTTATTACTTCAAGACTTTCTTATTTTTTATGTTGTTTTTATAATATTTTATGTCATTGCTCTTCAGTTTTTACTTTTGCTTAATGCACAGGATGGACTAATTTGTTTCAATGTCAAAAGGGATGGAGGAAGTATACTTCCCTAACATTAAAAGTATAATCGGATTCAGATTACTTCAGCTTTCTGGTTTTTATGCTTGGAAGTTAGACAAACTGGACCCAGGACAGTTATTCAACTTTCAAAGGGAAAAGAAAATAATTTGGTTTTAAAAATTAAACGAAACCAACAGATTATAGCTGTATCCTAGGTGGTATATCATATATGCAAACGAAAAGCTTACATCCCTGGGAGTCACACTGCAGATTCAGGATAGAGTGAGTTTGTTTATATTCTGATGACATTGTTATTTAAAAATAGTTACTAGCTATATGTTGAACCTAACTTTTACAATAAATTACTGCTAGAAAGATGTTAGTTTTGAGATCCTTTACATGATTTTGTAAATTGTACTTTCTTATAACCCCTACATAATACTTTGAGACTATGGAATCTAGTCAGCCTGATTGCTCGTTATTTCCCCTCTCCCAGAGCTTTTGTTAAGTTAAACCAAAAAATCCAGTAATATTGCAGATTTTGTAACCTTTGGGGTCATCTGTAAAATTGAACAAAGCTCTAATACGAGATCACTTTTTAGGAAAATTCCAAGTTCACACAGCATTGTAAAGAAATAAGCAGGGTTTCCCCCCTCCCCCCCGTTACAGTTGGTAGTATTTTCAAGTCCTGCCAGTAAATACAGTCAGTAGTGTGTTCTTACTAAATGCTTTTCATTTTTGCCATGCTGAAATTCCCTTTTTCCCTGCTTACGTATTTTGACACCCCTAATTTTTGGTCCCCCCTTTCCCTAGTCTTATTGCTCTCAGTGAAAGGGAGGCCTGTTCGTATTTGTACTGTTCAACATATCTCTAAAATTCTGTGTGGTAAATGAGAGCTCCACTACCAAAACTAAAGATCTTTTTTTAAAGTATTTTTATTAAGTAAAGGTTAGACGATTATTCATTTTGAATTCTAGAGCAAGGTATCAGGAAAAAAATGAAGCTAGGAGAAATTCTGTCTGACTGATAAATTATACTCCCTAGGTTTACTAAGTAGCACATTAACAATGTATATGCATTATTAAATTCTGAAGAGTACATCACTGGCATGTAAATTTCCCTGAGGCGTGTGGTTAGATCACTAAGTACCTGCATTTGTCTTTTGAAAGAGTGATTCATACACAGTTGATCATTATTTCGTACCAG
This sequence comes from Aptenodytes patagonicus, assembly GCF_965638725.1. Taxonomy (NCBI): domain Eukaryota; kingdom Metazoa; phylum Chordata; class Aves; order Sphenisciformes; family Spheniscidae; genus Aptenodytes; species Aptenodytes patagonicus. The sequence continues at coordinate 113,768,806 of NC_134951.1, read as the reverse complement.
ATTTACACCCCGTGCAATTGCCCCTTCTGACTGACTTTTTGGTCTGTATGTTGACAATAACCTTTTGTGACTTGGTCACCTAAGAGGTGAAATTATCAAAAGAGTAGAAATTATCAAAAGATGGATGTAATATGAGCCGTATTCAGAGGGACATTAGCCCTTTTTCAGATGTAAGGACAGGAGAAAAGGTATGGCACAAAACAATTCTGCTTTTAAGAGGATTGATATCTAAAAGAGAACTACCGCAAATTACCAAGTTAGATTCTAGTTTAGTTCAGTTTAATAGTATGGCAACAACATGAGCGATATGTCAGTAAGTATGTGAGACGAGCAGTTTGAAAGTCTGACTTTATGCAGGTTAGAGAGGAAGAAGTGTGAATTACTCTCCAACTAGACTTCTCTGTGCATTAATTACAACTTTGATATTCAGTCAAGTAATAGAACACATGATACTGTAGTACATATTTTGTTTACGATTGCAATTGGAGAGATTTGTATATAAAGTTAGCTGAAATTTTTCATACAAAAAATTTATTTGCTGATAATGCAATTTTGGATCAACTGGAACTACTTGCAAATTCACACTGGAATTTGGCCAGTAAGCTTCAGCTGACAAACACAGAAAACCCCCTAAAATGTGAAACTGTGTGTTTTAATATAATATTTTATAATGAGGTGTGCCACTTTTTCATTTTAAAATAATGTTTTATTTCAAATTTAACTATTTAAGATGTCATAAGGGTGTATTAAAATCTGATAAAATAATAATATTTGATTTCAAAACTATTTAGTTTGTCCTAGCAATCATTGTTACTTTCTACTTTGATCAGGATGAAACCCCAGACTTTTCTTTTGAGTAGACCTTAAAGAATTAGCTTTTAAAAATCACGTATTGGTTCAGCTTCTTTATTTAAATGAAGAATATATTTCTTTCTTCAGATTTCATTTTAGAATATGCTCTGAGCTACCAATATACAAAATGCAGCTTGAATTAGACTCTATCACTTACCTTCTGCTAGCAGGTGCATCACATGGCAGGGGAACCTGGACTATTCCTTGCACAATGCAACTGAGGAATAAAAGCATACGACTTAAAGATGCTTCTAATTCTGAAGCCAAATGATAAGTGTGCTTAGTTCTCATGTGGTAACTCTATATGTTGATGATTTACAAGGACAAGGAGGATTTCGTGAATTATAGGAAAGATTGCTAGTGGACATAATACGCTTGGGTTTTCAAAAAGCCTTTGACAAGACTCCTCATGAAAAGCTATTAAAGAAATTAAATTTCCATGGGATTGGAGAAAAGGTCCTTTCATGGTCTGAAATCTGATTACAGGATAAGAAGCAAAAGGAAAGGCAGAACTGTCACTTTTCAAGGCGGAGAAGGGTCAACAGTAGTGTCTCTCAGGAACTGCATGTGAGGCTGGCTTCATTCAACATCTTCACCAGTGACCTGGAGAGGGAGGCAGACAGCAAAATCCCCAAGTTTATGGAGATTAGCAGTCAAATGATGCACTGATGATGGGGAACTGAGTGAGGGGTCAAAAAGGTGGCAGATATGCTTCAGTGCAGATAAAAGTATAGTTAGTATATCTAAGTCACGCTTACACGATACTGAGCTCAAAACAGGCAGTTAGAGCACGCGGGAAAGGGCTCCTGCAGCCAGCACGGGCAGGTCACTGAAATCATTGGCTCAGTGCACAGCAGCAGCTGGAAAAGCAACAAAACGCCATCAGGGCACCATCAGAAAGGGTCCTGGCAACAAAATGGATGGCATCTCGGGGCCACCGCAAAGGACTGCGGCAAACCCACAGCTTGTGCCCTGCATGCAGGCAGATCTGGTCCCACATACCTCAACATGGGCAGAGAGGCGTTAGACATGGCAATGAAATTTTCAAAGGATGGAGCTGTTGCCTTGCATGGAAAGACCAAAGAGACTGGGACTGTTCGGTGCGGAGAGGAGAAGGCAGAGCGGGATGTAACTGAGGGTTACAAAGTCACTATAAGCTGAACGGGGAACTGTTGTTCACCAGTCTTGCAATGTGAGAGCTGAGGGTCACTCAATTAAACTAATTTCTTTACTGAAAGAGTGGTTAAACATTGGAACAGGCAGCCCAGGGAAGTGGTTGAGTCCCCATCCCTGGAGGTATTTAAAAGACGTGTAGATGAGGTGCTTAGGGACATGGTTTAGTGGACGTGGTGGTGTTGGGTCGATGGTTGGACTCGATGATCTTAGAGGTCTTTTCCAACCTTAATGATTCTATGATTCTATGATTCTAACAGGAGATGGGTTTAAAAGAAATGAAAGATGTACTGCTCTACATAGCCAGGACTGAGCTTCTGGAACTTGCTGCCCTAAACATTGTGGTTCTGATGCTCTCAGCAAGCTCAGAGAAGGCACAGGCAAACTGTCTTCAGCTCCATCAGCAGACACTAAAGGGACATACCCTCTAACATCCCCAATCCAACAGTTGTGGATACCGAGGGAATGTGCTGCAGAAAGTGGCCAGGCTCGGGTGCTCTCCTTATACTGCCTCTCCTATTGCCAGTGCTGGAGACAAAGCATTCGGTCTGGAAGGTCCCAGCAGCTGGAGCCAGCAGGGATGTTTTTCTGTTCTTATATGCCTCGTTTTCAGTAAAGTATGGGCTGGTCAATTCCTACGGTACTAAAAGTAGCTTAGTAGAGACGTCACCCCAGCACAGGGTGGGTTCGGTACCAGACTAAGGGATTTTACAAGTAGGGAGGAGAATAGAGTTGGTAATTGCTTATCTTCACAAGGTTCCCGCATGGGAGCTGGGCACCGTCTAAAGTTTTCTCATGTTGCCTTTATTTTATAGGGGTGAGAACAAGCTTTTTACTGAGATTGTGTGTGAAAGTCATGGAATGACAGTGAGTGGTTTGATCATGTTCATTTTCACTATAAAGGGTGAATCTTTCTGTCACTTCTCAGAAGTCCCTTCTCGGAGACAGTGGCGGTCCCTTCTGTGGTGCTTTTTTAAATACAGAATAAACTGAGAATTAGGAAAGACACACTCCTGTCTGAGTCACCAGCCCTGTCCAAATGATAGCTCAAAGCTATATTGTGCTGGAAAGGCTCATAACTGTGGAAGCCAATTTGAAAAGTACTGATTCCCTAATAAATAATGATGAATAACTCCAGTGGAAAGGGATTGGGCTGGCACAAGACATCTCCCTTTTTGGTGTAAAAGCCATCCCACAGTGTCAGATGCTTTGACTGCATATGGGGTGCCAATACTGCCTGTAGGAGATAAAAGCAAGTATGCATTGAGGGCACAATAATATGGAAAACTAAGCCGCAGAGTCTTTATGTGAGTAAGACATCCAAAACTAATCCACAAGCCTGTAGAAAAGGACAAAAAATACTGGCGTTTATGATGAGAAATACGTGTCAAAGGCTTAGAGATCTAACATACCTCGCTTTTCCACCATAAAGCTTTTTGTGAGGTTTCTGGAACATGAAGCCAGACACTGCTGCCAAATCTGCAGCCACAGGGGGCTCCCAAGTCATTAAAAAAAGCTCTTTATTCCATTAACTTATTTGGATTTATAGGATTACTGTGCTGAGGACTGGCTCAATGCTAAGCACCCTCCCACAATTCAACTGGCTGTTGAGAGAACAGTCACCGGTTGTTTTCCCCACCGAAACAGATATCTCTGAGAACATCACAACTGTAAGACGTCCTACTCAAGTGATCTCTCAATGTCTCACCCCAGCACCTCCATTCACACTCCTCCATGCTGAGTGAAATGAGGGATTTCACGGTTTATCGACAAAGCTGTGAGATCCACGCTCAGGCAGACAAAAGCCAGGATTGCTTTGCAGAATCGAGCTACATCTTAGGGTGGAAATACTGATCTGGCAAAAGGAGTAAGGTGTTTCTTATAGCTTTAAAAGTAAAAAAAAAAATGAAAGCCTACACCTGAGTTGCACCTGGAGACTCACTAGCAGCCCCATGCAGCACAGATCACTGCCAAAGACTCCTCTGGAATAGGTCCTCGGCTATAAGCAAACCACTGCATTTTGCAGTCTCTTCCTCTTCCACATGGCCTCAAAGCTTGTATTGCTGTAGATCTTTGTTGCTCCACTGATACACAGTACAGATGGTTTATACATCTGAGCCAGATTCTGCCTCATTTCGTTTTTTTCTCTTAACTTTTTCTTCTTCATTTCCTATTCCTCTAAGCTGATGCACTTTCGCTCCCATTCTGTTTGCAGTTTTTATGCGTCACATTCTGCTCTTAGTTACAGTAGTAAAAATCTGGTGTTGTCGGATTGACACAAATTTAGCTGGTCAGAAGTGCTCTGCCGGCAGCTGAGCTGGGTTATTGGGGTTGCTATCACCAGGTAGACCCTTGGATGGATGCTACTGCCCCTGCAGTAGTACTGACTTGGAGCTGTTAGCAGGGTTGCACATTCAATGACTCCCTAAAGTCAGATAACACAACTCAAATCTGCATGTTCAGTTACGCCTGCAGATCTTGGAGAGGCAGTAACATCGAGGGGGAGGTGGCGATGAGCAGCTTCAACAGTAACCTCTTACCCAACTGGAGCCACAACAGCAAATCTGGCTATGGCCTACGCTGCTGTTTCCCTTCTTTCTACTTTTATTTTTTGTCAATTTATTTCCCTCATTACTTAAAAAAAAAAAGTTCTGAACATCTTTTTCTTTCTTTCAGCTTCTTTTCTTTGGAAATGTAGCCACAGAAACGGGGCTGATGACAGAGAATTAAAAATAAGTAGAAACGCATACACGTACAGATATATTTCTGTTCCTATTTGTATTCCAGATGCTTTACCATGACTTCTTTCTTAATTTCTATTGTCTTTTAACTCCCTGTTAAGGTTTTCTTTATTCTGCAAGCCAGTAGTATACCAAAGGTTATATTAAGTTCACTGTGGGATAGAGACCTCAGTCAGTTAAATGGCATGGTTACTTCTAGGAAATCAGAAATGTACATGTTTTTAGTCCCTTGAGAATACACTGTCAGATCACAAATATTCAAACCAACTACTGTTAGCTGATTAGCAGCCCAGCAAATAAAACAGCTTTGCCCAAAGAGGAAAAAAAACCACTTAAAAAAACCACTTAAAAGCCTTTATTAATTACAAAAATACTTAAATGATTTAACAGATGAAAATAGTAAGACATACCAAAAGGCCAGATGACGCCTCCAGTTATACCACATAAGTGAGTTTAAAAAATGGAGATGAGCCAATTCTACAAACCAAGAGTAAAGCAGGCTGATAATGTTATGGCTTAAAGGGAAGAACGGGCTTCATTAATTCTAGTTTTCTGCAGGGTCCCGGCTTTTTTCTGCTTCTAGCCGTAACTGCGTAATTATTCAACACACTTTCCTGACAGATTCAGCTCTTTCCCTGATCCCCATGTGTACTTCCAGGGCTCTTTACACAGAAAAATAATAGTTTACCAAGCTATGCAACATTTGTGAACTTTCAACATTACTTTGCATTACATCCACGTATTACATCCTCTTATTAAATGACATTCCCAATACACGGTGGCTGGAATAAGATAATTCAGAGCCCATATGTATTGCCAACAAGAATTCCATGGCTCCATACTCAGTAGTCTGCTGCCATAATCATACTTAACCAGTGAAAGTAGCAGTGGAAAATAGGAACCTTTTCTTTTTGTAAGAGAGGAAGGAAAAGCAGCAGGATAACCTGTAACATCTACATTAATTTGCAGGGCACAGTGACTTAGTGAGTAAGCAGGGCTTACCACAATTATCTGTTCCTGCCTTTTCACTGCTCTTTGCAAGGGTGGTTGTCACTAGCTTCGCTGGGACCGTGGATTCAGGGATAAATATGAAATGAAGATGCATACTGGAGTTCACACTCTTTGGAGCACATTTTAGAGCTCTTGTTTCAGGCCCTCAAGCAGATGACATTGCATCAATTTCATACTTTAAAGCTTTTCTTCTTCCTTTAAAGCTTTCTGTAAGGGCAAGAAACTTGCCCTTTCTTTCTTATGAAAATGCAGATTCTGATGTAATCGTATGGCACTGTGAGCTGAAGCCCAAAATAACTGTATTATACTGCCTTGGCCATAAAATTACTGAAGGATTTACAGTATTCCCTAAATGTTCCTACAGAGGAACAGCACTACTAGCGCAAGGGCTAACATTATTGTAAGTCATTTAAACAGTACAGGGATTACAAAACTGGGTGGTGTCTCCCGTGTGCGTCACACTGTGTCAGCTCAGACGCTTCCGAAGCATTTCAGTTCAAGGAACCCCAGACTGGCAGCCGTGGGATGGTCCCCTCTTCACAGGGGACGTTTCTTAGGGAACCTGGTAGGCCATGGTCCTTTCATGCTCTGCGACAACATTGTGAAGAACAAAAGAGTCATGCCATTATAGAAAACCCAAGCCTTTCTTTGCAGTATACCTATGGAGACTTTGATTGCCTGGATGGTGTTCTGCGCGTGCCCACCGGTGTCAGGAGTTCAAGCTGCCTGGCGTGTTCAGTGAAGCAGGAGATCAAAGGTTTCTAGGAACGCAATATTCACTCTCCTTTGTTTTTGCATGATGCTGGCAAATGCTATCCCACATCAAGGAAGCACCCACCAAAAGTATATTTTTTTACTTTTTTAAGTGGAAGGACTCTCTAGTTCGTTCAGATTCAAACCTGGTATTAATGAGTGCTGACAGTTTGACTTCGCCAAAACTGGTGTTCAGATTCTTAAACTATTATCTTTGTTTTACATTGCATTGCACAGAGTAATTTCAGTTTAATTATTTCTGGGATGTGGGTTAAGGAACTCGTAAGGGGTAATGTATCAACCACAATGTAGATTGCTCATCACCTAAAAAAAGAAATATCAATTGTATGGGTGGAAAAAGTGATTTGGTTTAATATTTTACAGAACATAACAGGTCTAATTCTCTTAATACTTTGCATTTATAGAATCAGCTTTGAAATAATAATTTCCCTCTACAGTAAATCCCTGATAGTTGTTTCTATTTTGTTATCTGCTAAGAAGGAATTACTGGCTAGGTCTTTTAATAGTGTAATTTATAATATGGTTCAAGCTATGCTTTTTGTAAGGGTGCTGCACTACTTTTGCAAAAATAATTTAGAGACAGAGTTGGTAGCCAATCTATGTGTCAGACAAAGCAAATAAATGTAGTTAACACACAAAAATTACTCAATGAGTCCAAACATGTTCTTTAAGGGTTGCATTTTATACTCGCAGGGAATTTTTGGAGCTAGTATTTTTAGTCTTCAGGTAGCTTCCACTGGGCAGAGAGAATCCTTCACTGTTTGGATTTGCTAGGCCTGGCTGATATTCCCCAAACAGAATTTGAATAGCATCATAATAAAGCAGAATTTGCCGGTTGGATACGACAAGATGTATAATGGGAATAAATCACAAAAAAAAAAAAAGAGCGAGCACCAGCAAATAACAAATTTGAAAATGCTCTCTGAGAGTTGTTAATATGAATTGATAGATCAAGAGAATATGATTGCATGCATCCGATACCTCTTAGTCCTTAGTTGCATTTAATTAAATCAGTTGTTTAGGAGCTCACTATACCTTCTCAGATTCTCAGATAGCTGCTGCATGAGTTCTAATAAGTCTGAGTTCGTAAGTAACTTATTAGGTTTAGTCTCGCTCTCGCCAAAAGCTTCATAACTTTTAGAAATATTCTGGTAGATAATTTCTAGCAGTGGGAAGCTCTTCACTGTCTGAAACTTGTACAATGGTCATGAGTATCCGTTATAATTTTGTGACTATCATCGGTGCTACATTTGCTTGTCTTGCCCAGCTGGGTCTTTTTCCAATCTGTAAATAGACTGAGGTTCCGGAAAAAAAAATTTCCAGAGGCACTGGGAGAAAAGCCCCCATTTTCTGAAGTATCAAGATCTAAGTTATGAAAACTGAGCAGGGAGCTATAACCATGATTCCCCTCCCTCAGCCTTTGTTTATAACATTTCCAGTGTTAGAGCTGGAACTTGTGCAAGCAGAGCAGGAGAAAATCGATTTTGAGATGGCGCAAAGCCCTTTGGACACAGCACATAAAAGGGTTTTATTCTTTCGGGAGACAGCAAAACTAGTTAGATCTGCAAACCCTGCACATTCAGCCAGCTTTCTGCTCTCAGGAGGATGGTGGATACCCGTGTCGTGCCCTAGTGTGGACTTGGGACACGGCTGGACCCAAGAGCTCTGCAGCTTTCTGGGATCTCACAGTCGCAGATTGTTCACCTGTAAGGCTTACCATTCTTCTGAACAGTTTTTATCTTGCTACAGTAAATCTTGTGATTTTCAGGGAAATCTAGTTTAACTTCATCCAATTAATTTCTTTCTCTGTAAACTGTCACAGAGTAAAGCTACATTTTTTTCCCTGATTTTCAATGTTCTTGTATCTCTCACTCTGATTATTTCATTTTTTTTCAGCACCAAGTCTTTTAAAACACCAGTAGTAGTACTGTTGGTCTAAGAGAAGCACCGAGGGTGATAAGGAGGAAAAATATGTTTTATCAGGTAGACATGGAAAAACAGACAATCTTCCAGGCAATTAAAAACTGGCTAAGTGTTTTAATGAAATAATACTTTAGGTCTCCCTTGAGAACCTAGGATGACTTGAAACCAGCTGTGTTTTTGTCACTCACGAATTTAAACAGCATAAAGAGGCTTTGAGCAATCCTAACACATTAGCCCCGTCATCCCAAATGTTCGTTTTCCACTGCAGGATGATTACTATCCTTTTTACTCCTCAGTGCTCACTCACTTATTACCTGGCATCCTTTCCCCATGATTCTCTCCTCTTTGCCTGATTTTCTTCCTCCTTTACACTAAAAATAAGCACAGTCCTTATATATGACTTGCCTCTGTTTCTTAAAGTTAGTCTGATAAAAGCATATTTAATGTGTGCAATAAATTACTTTTACAAAACATTATTTTAGCTTTATATTTTTTAAATGATGTTCATAAATGTGCCCATTTTGCTGCTTTATTTCTCTTGCTTTTATTCTCTCCTCACCTCTGAGGTCAGTGTGCTTTCTTAGAACGGCTTGGTCTCTCTGCCTATACATAATGTGCCACTGTATTTCAGCGGCTTCAAACCTTTACATTTAAAAATCATGAACTCTCAGAGATACAGAATGGCTTTCAGCAAGAGAAATATCACCAGGAACTGAAGATTTTTGTCTACAAAAGAGATGCAACACCAATTTAAATGTCTCATGCACTCCCGTATCCACTGTGCCTCAGCCCTGACCTTACAGATTGGAATTTGCAGCTAATGGACCGCATAATAACTTTTGATTTTCCCAAGGTGTCTAGAGGTGACTATCTCATGGCCCATGCCAGGAACCATCAGTCTCTCAACCTTTACAAGGGCTAATGGCTTACAGACACCTGACTTTCAACTGTTAGGAATACGATATTTTAAACTGCTGCCTTTCTTGTCCATTCAAATTCTTACCCCTATCAACTGAATGTAAGTCCATTAATCAACGAAACACACAGGATGAAAAATTATTATTTTTCCTTCTGCTTCTTTTTCAGAATCATGTCCATTTGTCTTACGCTTGCAGGCTCTGGACAGTTTAATGAAGTGTTGGCACGTACTAATGATAGGCAGAGAACTGCAGCACTTCTGTTGGCAGGGTTACTGTCTCCTCATTTCAGATTGAGGAGGTCAGTGTGCTATAGCTGGGACTTTAAACTACTACAAGCAAAATGCAGGACATTTTGAAGCAGACTCCAGAATTTTTGAGCACTGAGAAAACGGAATTAATATACTACAGGGATTTTACACATTTTTACAATATAAAATTGACCACCTGTGATGAAAAGCAGCAATAGGTATACGAGGCAATAGGTGTCTGCAGTACCTTACAGAAGAGTTAAAAAACATCAGTTAAAGTCCTGAGGTTTTCTCAGTCTGATTCCACTATTCCAGCCAGTTTGCAGAGATTCGCCATCCGTGTTGTCACAACAGCTACAATGAAAACATGTTATAAGCAAAAGAGGCATAATTATCAAAATAAATAGCTGGATGGGCTGAATTATGCTGCTTCTCGTAGCTGCAAATGCAACATATACCAATCCCAAACTTGTGTAAACTCCTTGACACACAAAGATCAGGTACAGATTGGTTTTGGATCAATGTCAGAAAATCTAGACTTTGATTATACATCATTTTTTTGACCAAGAAGTCATACAAGAATTTGTTTATCAGATGCAATTTTATGTAAGAATTTCATTTTGCTACAGTTTGCTACTAAATTTTGCTGAAGTGAAACATTGAATCCCAGGAATTATTTGCATGGCAGGTAACATGGGCTTATATCGTGAAGTAGAAGTTAGTGGGGGATCTCTTAGTAACCTTTTAGGAAGCTCTCCAAGGAGATTTTCTCTGCATAGAACTGCCCTTAGGAAGCAGCTTGCTTTTAGCAGAACTGTGCACTGCCAGCAAAGTGCTTGTGCTGCGATCACAAGACTTGGATTAAGCAAGAAGACAGATTTAAAGTTCTGAGTCATGTGAAGAGGCTTACGTCCCTGCATGTTTCTTTCTTGCCACTTGTATTTGTGAAGAGTAAAAACTACATAGCCTAACCACAAAAAGGCTATGTGGCACTTATTGAGGATTGCCAGGTACTTTGTCGTTTTTCATAAATTGGAGAGTGTCTTTGCCTCCAGCAGAGCATGTGGCTTGGAGATGATTATCAGCAGTCACTTATGGACACCCCCACACTTATAGAAACACCGTTGTACTTTGCAAGACATGAGACAGCACGTCCTCTCCTCTTATTCCGCTGCCAGCAGCAAATTTTGCTTACCTTCCCACTCTGGTTACCAGACCAAGGTGGAGGCCTGCAAGGTGGAGGACTTGGAACAACCAAGAGAAAAAGATACTACTAAGCTGTGTTTGCTTTACCAGGCCTACCACCTGAAGAGTCGAAAGTCAGCTAGTGAGACACTGCAAGTGATGCTTTAGAAAGGATGAAAAGAAGTTCATCCCCATGCATTATTGCCACTGGGATGGAGTGACTCATCTTCCCCAACCCGTACAGGAGCTCTGCCCTCGTGGAAGCATCCAGGATGCAGAAATCTGGCAAGAAGGTGTGATAACTTATTAAAAGTCTTTGCAAGAAGCCCTGCTCTGCCTTCCAGACACTCTTCATTTACCATCGGATGGTATTCACTAAAAAGGAATGTCAAAAGGAGGTCAGGTGTTTTACCATACTGCGGAGGTGACACACTTTAGTTAGTAAGAGGCAGCGTACACAAACTTAGAGCAGCAGAAGCTCTGCAAGTATTGTGCCCTTTTCCTCTTCTAGGAGACAATATTGTCCCTGACAGTAAATACAAATGCCCTCCCCCTCAGCTCCTCCTCCGTATCTGCTCTCCTACTCTGAATTCTCTTCCTTTCTAGCTTTCCTATTGAAGATAATTTTGTTTTCCTTTCCTCATAAAACCCAAAAGCCCATGTTTTATACAAGCTGGCCTACTTCAGTGCCTTCACAATGAAACTGAAGACTATGAGGACAAAATTACACCTTTTAGGAAGTTTTGAAAAATAACTTTAACAGTTAAAATGCAATTGCAACATAGTACTTAATTGTATGTACTTAAAGCCTGATATCTTCCCCAGCACGCCTTGACCAGGACATACTTGACAGGCGAGATCCAACAGAATCGTAGAATCACAGAATCATTTATGTTGGAAAAGACCTTTAAGGTCATCAAGTCCAACCGAAAACCTGACACTGTCAAGTCCACCACTAAACCATGTCCCTAAGTGCCACATCTACTACTCCAGGGATGGTGACTCCACCACTTCCCTAGGCAGCCTGTTCCAATGCTTGACAACCCTTTCAGTGAAGAAATTTTTCCTAATATCCAATCTAAACCTCCCCTGGTGCAACTTGAGGCTGTTTCCTCTTGTCCTGTCACTTGTAACATGGGAGAAGAGACCGACCCCCACCTCGCTACAACCTCCTTTCAGGTAGTTGTAGAGAGCGATGAGGTCTCCCCTCAGCCTCCTTTTCTCCAGGCTAAACAACCCCAGTTCCCTCAGCCGCTCCTCATAAGACTTGTTCTCCAGACCCCTCACCAGCCTCGTTGCCCTTCTCTGGACACGCTCCAGCACCTCAACGTCCTTCTTGTAGTGAGGGGCCCAAAACTGAACACAGTATTCGAGGTGCGGCCTCACCAGGGCCGAGTACAGGGGCACGATCACTTCCCTACTCCTACTGGCCACACTATTTCTGATACAGGCCAGGATGCCATTGGCCTTCTTGGCCGCCTGGGCACACTGCCGGCTCATGTTCAGCCGGCTGTCGACCAACACCCCCAGGTCCTTTTCCGCCAGGCAGCTTTCCAGCCACTCTTCCCCAAGCCTGTAGCGCTGCATGGGGTTGTTGTGACCCAAGTGCAGGACCCGGCACTTAGCCGGTAAATTACCTTTCCAAAGAAACATATCTTTCCAAAGAAACCTTATGCATCACAGACACTGAGAAAATACTTAAAAAAAGAAAGTGAAGTAAAAAGATAAAGTGGAGTTTCATTTCATCAGCTTTCTCCCTCTGATGAGTTTCTGGGATAGAAGCTGAGTTCAGTGTGACGCACCTACCAGTTGTCTCACTCCTAATCTGCATGCATTTGCTTTAACACTTGATCATTTCCTTGATGGAAAGAATGGTTATACTTTCTCCTTCCCCAGTTTTTTCCAGGACTGAACAGGATCCAGTACCGAATCCGCTGATACAGGTTTACTACTTGGACCCACAGAGGATGATTTCAGTGAATGCCTGCTGTGGGGCCTCCTGCTCTCTTAAGGATATGTGACCGAAGAGCGCTGAGTGAAGCAGGTTTTTATTTTACTTCTCTCCTGCTAACTGCCAAATGTATTTTTAGCAATATGTCTCTCTGGCCCTGCCAACTTCATTCTTGGTGAGATCCTAATAAGTGCTGGCTATTGCTCTGGGACAGTGGTTTCTGCTTTCAGGCTGATTCTGCTTGTCTGCTAGAGCCTGACTACAGGGAAATGCATCATGCCGTCAATGGCAGGTTGACAGTTTTTCAAGCACTTATTGAACCTGATTCAGACAGAGCTTACCAGTGGGACAGCTTACACTGCTCCTGCCAGCAAGGGGAACCTGACATGTTTCTTGCACCCTGGGCCAGATCCTTCCTGGGCATTCATCTCCTGCGCAGTGAAGTCCTACTTCTTTCCCCTGGGTAGACAAATGGTAGGGTCATAGCCAGGGCAGAGCAAGAAAGGTATGCACCCTGCACCCATGTGAGGGGTATCAAGAGGAGGCAAATACACCAGAACTTCTGTAATTCCTGCTACCGCTGCTGCCTACGCAGCAGGCTGAGCAGGCAGTAATGGCAGCAAAAAGGTAGGAGGGCTGGGGGCCAGAAAGAGGGAGGGGAGGAAGAGAAGAAAGTGGGAGATGTGGAAGTGCCACATCTTCTTCCCCACACTCTGGTCCTGTGCCCAAACATCATCCATCCTCCCATGTTCCCGCTGCAAGTAAAAGTAGGGTGAATATGGTGCATCCAGGCTGCACAGCCCAAACGTGGCTTTGATTTTTCCCTTCCTTCCACCACATACTCAAGCTCATTCCCAGGCTGGGCCGAGGGACACAACTGGCTGGGTCAGGCAGCCTGGGACAAAGGGGCTCTCCCTGGGGTAGCCCTGTGTTTTCATCCCAGCTCTTTCATGACACCTGGGTGTTGTACTGGGTTCAAGAAATGCAGGAGGTGGTAAATGATCATTATTAGAATATAAGTATATAGTTTATATATAGTCTAGTTTAGCTAGTCTATAGCATATGGAAGTGACCATTATAGGCAGCTCAGGTCAACTTTGTTTTAGTTAGGCTGGTTGGCAGTTATGGGATCAGAAAATATCCGAAGAACAAGACAGAGAACTGAGGCTTCCATAGGCAGAAGGGTAGGAAAAACAACGTGAGTACCAAGCAGCTGACAAACACACAGTTTAATGCCTTTTATAGTTTGAGCTATTTCGTAGCCTTGAGTTGGATAATGAAAGAGAGGGCTGGCACGCTGATTGTACCCCTCTGACCCTGGACGATGCTCATACAGAACTTTCTGCCTACAAATTTCCAATCTCTTCTTGAAATACAGTCATGGAACTTAGATAAGGCAAAACAGTGTCAAAATAGGTAGTATCCTTATTAGCATTTCTTTGACATAATCTCTACTCTTGATTTTATATATCTACCTTTCTTCTTTTACATTTGCTTTTATTTTCTTTCTGTATTCACAGAATCATAATTTGCATACAGCTGTTCAGCACACGACTGCCAGTGTCATATCTGTATCGCATTGTTCTTTATTTACCCATTCTGCTGCATGATTAGATAGCTGAGTACAATTTTTTTACCTGTTGCCATGAAAACCTCATCTTTGGGGATAATTCCCTGAACTCTTGATTTTCCAGCTTGTACCTGGAATTCCACGCCGAGACTGGCGGAGGGCTCTGATGGCTCCTGAGCTAATGTAGACAAGGAAGGCCAAGTGGGGAGGAGCAGATGGGCTTCAGGGGGTGGGGAGGTACCCAGTCCATCAGTCTATTTAACACTTACAGGCTTAGAACAAAGTTTGTTTCATTACTTCTTTTGTTCTGCTAGGCTTTCAGTACATTAGTGCTGCTTTCCTGTGCCCAAGAGACTCTTTCCGTTAGGATGCTTCATATCTTGAATTATAAGACAAGTCAGAAGTGCCTTACTGACCTTTCCCCAGCCAGGGCTGCAGTATGCTTCCCCCGTTTTCTCATCAAATCCATGCCAGAGGCAGCTTAAGAGTGTTTCAGAGCTGAACGAAATGTGTGCGTCCTTTGCAGTCCTTAGCTAATATCTAAATGATTAAACTATACCTTGTAGTTTCCTGGGACTTGGTGGATCTCACAAAGTCCTCAGCAGCTGTAACTTCCCACTGGTGAGTCAGTAGCTGCCATGAACCTTCCTGGGATTAAATCTCCCCGAGTGGATCTTCCTAATTTTAGATTTGTATATTAAACAAAGACCCAGAAGCAGGCTGCAGTAAAGGCGACCTGCAGAAAAAGCACTGAATCCTCTGTAATAATCTGTAATCCTTATATTTGTGGGTTGGGTTTTCCTTGCCAAAATCCCCATAGCTTTAGTGCTATGACAGTGGCTCCTGGACTGTGTACAGAGATGTGTTAAGTACATTTTCTCTAACATCCATCATGTGCTGCTGCTAGCTCTGTTGTTTTTGCCTACCAGTACAGATGTTCCCTGAGCTTATCAGGAAAGTACTTACTACTTTTTCACTGCTCTCTGCTTGGTTGTGTCAACCCCTTCTTGTATTACATTCTTCCTTTAGTCTTTTATTAGTTGTACTGGGAAGACTGTTTTGACAATCTGCAAGATTTGGATTTGCTTCCATTTTACAGTGTCATATTTTCCTAGATGACAATTCCTGCAAATCCGTGGACAGGTTACTTGCGTGGAGAGGCAACTCCAGGAAGGGTATTCCAGACATCCCTTGCCTCGTGATGAAGGTATCTTTGTCAAAATGCAGTGGTATGTAACACTTGTGCTCTACCCAAAATCCCTCCAGAAGGCATGTTTGTCCCTGGCTTATAGAAGCATACTCCTTAGCTGAACCTGTCTCAGCATGGGATCAAGTACCCCAACTCTCCAGTCAGATCTCACATCTTCTCCTTTATTGAGCTCAGCCTTATTGGGAGGCAATGTACCTCTTCCCAATATTAACCTGCTTCTTTGCTGCAGAGCACAGATTGTTGAGAAATTGTGCTCTCTGCCTGCATGTGTCGCCACCACTGGAGCTGATCGTGGGCTTAGGAGGAGTGGAATTGTTATTTGCAAGACATTTAACTCACTCCTTGCAGCCTCCCATTTGTCAAAGGTACAAGTCCACACCATACGGCCAGAACAGGTGGTGGCTGAAGGTGCCCTCAGATGATACTTCTTTGTCTATGCCCAAAGCTTTTGTGGAGTTCACTTCCTTCCCCAGCTTTCACTTTGATTGCTGTAATCTCACCTGTTTCACAGTTTCATGTCACATCTGGAGAAACAGGCAAATCAAAGAGAATCAGCAGAGCTCTGGAAAACCTCAGGTGGCAAAGTTGGAAGTTTGAGTCACATAAATGGTTAAGCAAAATAGGTCAGGGAATCATAGAATCATAGAATACCTCACGCTGGAAAGGACCCATAAGGATCATCAAATCCAGCTCCCGAAAAGGGGAGGGGGAAGAGGAGAAATGCATGTAGTTTGGCATCTGTGACAGATTTCCATATGCAAAAAGCAGGGTCCAGGCTCACACCCACCAGCAGGCTGCTGAGTGCCAGGTATTTCTCCTTGAGCACTGATTGAGCACCCCAGGGCTGAAGATTAAAGCTAGAGATGTTTATGGGTGGACGCAGATCTTTCTAAGGCACTTGCTGGAACCAGATGAAGCTGCCTGCGTCAGCAAAGCCTCTGTGTCCCCGTGCTTGAGGATGCCGTACGCGGTGCCTCTCGGCTCTCGGCTGAGTTGCAGGGAAGGGTCCTACTGTAATGACCATTCGCTTTGAAGAGTCCTGCGCCGGTGACACCATGCACTGTCCTTTCCTGGCTTGGATGCCAAGCTGTCATTTCTTCTCTGTTTCTTTCCCTTTGCCTCCAGTCAAGTCCTATCCTTGTTTTTTGGCAGAAACCTTGCAGCAATCAGGCATGTTTATTTTGGCAGTACCACGCAGAATTTGCACAGAGCCCGCTTCCTGCCTGCCCACGTGTTTTTCTTTTAATCAGGTCATGACAAACTGGCTAATCCAAAATCTTTCAAGGACAAAGTGGTGGGGCAGGAGGTTATGACGTGCTGCAATTATTCCACAGCTGAGTGTAGTTAGGCCACAGAATAACTACAGCTTTTGTAACCAGGCTTCATTGCCATGTTTCTAAACTGAACTCCTGCATTGGTAATTGTTGTGGTTTAACGGGGCAGGCAGCTAAACACCACACAGCCGTTGGCTCGCTGCCCCCCAGTGGGATGGCGGAGAGAATCGAGAAAAAAGGTAAAACTCGTGGGTTGAGATAAAGACAATTTAACAGGACAGAAAAGGAAGATAAAATAATAATAATGAGAAAAAAATATACAGAGCAAGTGATGCACAATGCGATTGCTCACCACCCGCTGACCAATGCCCAGCCAGTTCCTGAGCAGTGGCCACGCCCCGCCCCAGCCAACTCCCCCAGCTTTTTTGTTCAGCATGACATCATATGGTATAGAATATCTCTTTGGCCAGTTTGGGTCAGTTGTCCTGGCTGTGCCCCCTCCCAGCTTCTTGTGCACCTCCAGCCTACCCACTGGCAGGGCAGTATGAGAAGCTGAAAAGTCCTTGGCTTAGTGTAAGCACTGCTCAGCAACAACTAAAACATCGGTGTGTTATCAACATTATTCTCATCCTAAATCCAAAACACAGCACTGTACCAGCTACTAGGGAGAAAATTAACTCTATCCCTGCCGAAACCAGGACAGTAATGTTTTGAAGATAATGACCTTTAGGGTTTTATTAGAATTTTTTGCTTGGAGCAGGGAAGGGATTTATTTCATTTCACTATTGCTGTGTAAATCTTGTACGGTATTTTATAAATATTTCAGTAGGAAAGTTTATAGGAAAAAAAGGGTAATTTTTACAACCATTTTCTAGAACAGTAAAGAGTGTATTTTCAGCGACAAGTAACAAAAGCATAGAGTACAGACAACTGAGTTAGTTAAGAAGTCTCTCTTCACGTCAAATAAAAAGTAAGTTGTTATCTTTCTAGAAGGTCTCTTGACTGCCAGTAGTGCTTATTTCAGCTTATTTCAGCTGATGGTAATAGCAGTTTTGTAAATGTAACTTAATTCTATCGAAATATTTGACTGTGTAGGGTCAGGTCACAAGGAATGCTGAAAATTTTCTGTGTTCCTATGACAGTCAATAAAATTAAGAGGCATTTATCTCCTTTCAAAACCTGGACCTTGAACTCTCCCACAAGCAAATTTGGTCCAATTTTTCTTTTCATCTTGAGGATGGGTCATCTAGCCAGTAACTCCATTGGCTTGAAGAGTGCCAGCAACAAAGCAGTACAATTTATCAATAATAAGACATAAAAGGTCTCTTATAATGAGGCTAATCCTAGAAGCATCCTACTCTGATGGAAGCATGCTACACTCATCTCCTGTAACAATTTGGAGATCAAAAGTGGTAGCCTAGGCGCACAGGGCATAATGAGCGGTGGCTTTGGTTCCAGAAACACAGAGCTTGGGGCACTTTTTTGTTGCAGCTCTCTGGCCTTTAGTGCCAGATCTCCAGCATGAAGGCTGGCAGGGAGACATCCTGCCATGGCTCGTGCTTTCTGTGTTAGAAATGGATGTCTGTCAGCCAAGTTATTTTCTCTTGTAGCAGCAGTGTTAAATGCATCTCTGCACCAACAATTTCTCTTGGACAAAAGATTTCCGTGTGAGAAAGAGGGGTCCTCCTGCAGTACCCACTCATGTAATTGCTTGTAGGAGTCAGAAATGTTCTGTGTATCTTCTCCTTTATTTTCCAGCCCTCTCCTTTTACAGTGAGCTAATCCCCATTCCAGGAGGCCATTTCATCCACTTTAATTACCTCTTCAGCAAAAGTTCTGCCATGACATCCTACAGGTATCATGGTTTGGGGAAATCTCTTAAACTTCTTCTCCCGAGCCTCCTCCCACGAGGTCCAGTTAGCTGTGGTCTGGATAGAGGGTGACTAACTCTCACATTATCCAACTGTAAAATTTAAACCAGTACATTCCAGAAGTGCATGGCTCAAGGAAAAGGAATTGAGGCCTAAAAATGGAGATGTAAAACAACAAGTAAAAATAAACAGGATTTGAACTGGAAGTCTTCCCTGCATGGATTTTCAGTTCGATTTTGATGCAAGAGAAGCTACCAGGACAGAGATCTGTAATTAAGATAAACTGTCTGGGGCGGGGGGAATGTTTTCAGTAGTTTATGCCTGAATTAAAAAAATGCTACTTGCCTGGGCAGTACTGATTCCAACACTTCCTGTCTTTGAGGTTTTGTAATCTGAATATTCTTCTAAATAGATAATTTAAGTTTACGTTCCTGGAATGCATGTCCTTTTCTTAAAATGAGATATGTGAGATGCCATTGATAATACCTTGAGCCACAACTAGAGTTTGACGGTTACTCCCCAGCACAGATCTCTGTCCCTTGAAAAAACAGATTGAATAGTAGTGAGGGTGGGTGGCTGCTTAGAGGATTAAGGGAAAAGGAGTAATACAGAGCAAAGGTGCATGATGAAGGAGTTGGCATCTTTTTCATTTAGTTTGTTGGTGGATTGCTCCAAACAGAAATCCTTCAATGATACCGTTTTCTCTACACATTGCCTATGGACTAATTCTCAAAGCAACAGTGATCTTTGACAGCACCCTGCAATACTGGTAAGATGGAAAGGAGTCAGCCGGGAGAATGAACTATTTATGCCTGCCTCTGAAGAAGTGTCCTGGTTTTGGCTGGGATAGAGTTAATTTTCTCCCTAGTAGCTGGTACAGTGCTGTGTTTTGGATTTGGGATGAGAATAATGTTGATAACACACTGATGTTTTAGTTGTTGCTAAGCAGTGCTTACACTAGTCAAGGACTTTTCAGCTTCCCATGCTCTGCCGACTGAGAAGGCTGGAGGTGCACAAGAAGCTGGGAGGGGGCACAGCCAGGACAGCTGACCCAAACTGGCCAAAGGGACATTCCATACCATGTGACGTCATGCTCAGTACAGAAACTGGGGAAAGCTGGCCGGGGGGTGGTGACCGCTGCTCGGGGAGTGGCTGGGCATCAGTCAGCAGGTGGTGAGCAATTGCATCGTGCATCACTTGCTTTGTATATTCTATTATTGTTATTACTATCTTACTTTATTTAATTTCAATTATTAAACTGTTTTTATCTCAACGCATGAGTTTTCCCACTTTCACTCTTCTGATTCTCTCCCCCATCTCACCAGGGCTGGGGAGAGTGAGCTAGTGGCTGTGTGGTGCTCAGTTGCCAGCTGAGGTTAAACCACAACAAGAAGCTCCTACTTTTTCACTTTGACTGGGGATCTCCTAAATTCCTTTGGGCCAAGTTGAGAACGAGGTACGTCACTTCAGGGAAAACGGCACTGACATATGAAACACAGAGCTCTGAAAAGACGCACGTGATATTTCAAGCATTTCTGGTTTGGTTTCTTGGATTCTTTGCTTGATTGCATTCCTCAGTAAATGGGACACAGCTATATCCAACCTGTTAGAAGTGGCTCTCATAACTGTATTTTTCCATACTGTAGCAGTTACATCATTGACTATAACTCTCATGCAGCACAAGGCAGGCAACTAAGACAAATGCAGCTGTTGCGCAAACGAGTTATTATCATCCAGTGCACACATTATAGTGACTGTGTTTTCCCACAACTGCAATACACTAATCAGCAAACAATACACCAAAGAAGCTGGTAATTCAATTTTAGGGCCAAAATCAAATGGATATATACAGCCCCAGGTCCCACCAGGGACAGTAACAGAATTTGGCTCCTTTGTTTATTTTTTTAGGTTTGCTTATGAATTTGGCATTTACTGAACTCTTCTTCTGAGAACAGTTTTGCAATGCGGGCTCATGATCTTGTTTTGTAACAGACTTTCAGTGTGATGTGGTAAAGGAGACAGACTGTTTCATATTTAAAAGGGAAAGGTTACTGATGATCTCTACAGGTGTTGCCAAGACTGTTCATTTCTGAGTTGCTCAGACGTTATTTTGGGGTGGTTTCAACCTTACACAAAACATTATGAATTCACTGAGATTAGCGTGTATTCAGAAAGAGGTGCTTTTCAAGTTTTGCTAAGAGATGGAGATCACAACAGTTTTAGCAGGACTACATTTACTGTATCAACTGATATTCAACTAAACCAAACCAATGCTGGGAAGACTTCACTGATTTCTCCGAATTGTGCATGTCAGTGAACTGACCTAGAATTTCCAGACACTCTTCTTGTTTTGTGTCATGCTTTAGTTACAATTTTCACCATTTAAAAAGCAAAGTCAATTCATTAACCATCAAAAACAAAGAGAGAAGCATGCGTGTGCTGTAGCAAAATACAACACTGAGATGCTCCTTGCCATAAAGGGTTTAAAGGCAAAGGAGGTGGACGATACAGAAAACAGAAGACGCAAAATTATTTGAGTGTGCATTACATCATGATGGCTTGTGTAATTATGGAGATTAGCAGTGCTGCCTGCTGGGAATGACTGACAGCTCCCTCAGAAGACCATTACTAACTGCTCGTACATTTGCCAGATGTAACAAATGGTGTACAAATCATCTGTTCAAGCTGTTTTTTCCAATCCAACACCTGTTGGTGGCATATCCTGAAAACATCAAGCATCCCGTGTGATAGAAAGTAGTTTTTATGTTTTCTTTGGTTTTATTCTTCCTTGGTTTATGGGCATGAGTGGGGGAAGAGACATTTTAAACAGCACAACCCTGTCACAGAAGTAAGGTAAGATCAGAGTTCAATGCACTGAGTTCAGTGCAGTTCCTTTGTGTGCATCCTCGCTGCCATAGCCACCTTCTCTCACAAACTCATTCCCTCTACGTCTCTCCCCACGCCCAGACCCCAGCTTTATTCAGTGCTCAGTTTAATGTCAGTATTTCGTTCATACTCAGTGTCTGATCTTCAGATGAATAATTTCCTCTTGGTCTCCTCATAGTATTTATCGTAAGTGTACCCAATGCTTTATAAGGAGTCAATATGCCCTCATAAAACTCCTGTGAAGTCATAGGAACAGAGTTGCCCTTCTATTAACAGTGGGTTAATTCAAAGTCCAGGGAAAGTAGGAAAGCAACGGGCAACCCACGCTGCAATCAAGAGTTTTGCCATTTCGGATGTCCTGCCCAGCCTAGACACTGCAGATAGACCTTGGGGCAGTGATATCAGTGCTAGAGTTAATTAAAGAGAAGGCTCAAACTCTACTTTTGCACAACCAGTATCACCAGAAAGAGTGAGCACACATAAAACAACCAGCAAAATACACCTAGCACGCTCCTTTCCTTGTTGACATCCCTGACTGAAACGATTTAGACCACAGTCAAAGCAGTCACGAATTGCATCACGCTTACACTGCTATTGTGATACCCTTTGCACTGCCAAGAAGCGAATTCAGAGCGTGATTCTTTCCATCAGTGCAAAACTTGCATGTGCTTCCATTTCATCTAGCGTAGCGTTTATGCTAAGCCTTTGACCAGAACCACATTTTTCCTTCTTGCACATAAAGGGAAAACAAAACAGCGAAACAGAGTTACAGTCTTGAATTCCCTAGCTTCCTAAAAGCACCTTCTGGATAACTGCATCGTGTCAGTGGTGTGGAATACCAGCTGTCTGAGGCTGCCAAGATGTTTTGGGAATTACCCCACAAGGACATGCTAGAGAAACTGGCAGAAAACCTGGTGTTGAGGGGCATCCTCCACAAAGATTGAACTCCTGATGAATTAATGTGTCTTGCTTGATCTTTCAAGTTTCTATGCTGTGCTATTGGATTTAATCTTAAACATTTAAACAGGAATATTCTGCTACAGTTTATTCTTTCAAAAAAGCCACTCCTGTCATAACATTTGTTTCAAACCAAGATGCTAACAAAGTCCCTTTGTAGCAATTAATATTGCAGTCATACAGATAAGAGCTGATGATCATTCTTTGCTCTTTTCTATGATGGCACAAATCTGGTGTCAGTTTTCCTTAATCGATTACTCAAGATTTATGGTAGTACAAGTGAAAGCAGGATCTAATGTTTTAATGGCTTTACATATTATGAAGCAGTCTTGTAAAAAGTAAAGATTTTGTGATAGAATTATTTGAAGTGAAAAACTAGAATCAGGCTTTTAGGTTCCAGAGTTGGCACATGTATGTCCTGCAGTAAAGGAATAAAGTCACCTTGCTCTTACCTAGCTTTAAATAGAAGATAGGAAATTCTAACTACTTTTTTAAAAACCTTGAAGTATAAGACTTCTGCTCTCCAAATCACTATGTTCACTTAAAATGCAGTGAGCTAGACTTGAAAGGTCACAAGGTAGCACTGAATCATTATCTATTTGAGAGAATTAAGGGATAAGGGGAAAAAAAGTCAAGTCTATTTTTAGCTTTGAAATTTATAGCCATGATAGCATCTGGCCAATTGAAAGTGATCTGATCAAAAAGCTGAAAGGCAAGGATATCTATCCTTCATGCATCTTTAAAAACAGTACAAGCCAAGATGTTGGGCCCATAGGAAGAAGTTAATCTTACCTTCAACTAAAAGATTTACTAGAGCCCATGGCAAAGAATTTAAATGTTAACAGATCAATTTCTCTTGCAGAAATACAATTCTACCGATTCTCTTACATTTGTTATTAATTTACAGGCAAGGCTCCGTAGAACAGGCAATTTAGGATGGGAGCAAAGCAATTTATCTTTGTATAATAAGACCACGTGAAACTCTACAGTCATTAAGAGCTTCTGTGTGGCAGCGGAGTTGCCACTTCAAGTAGCTAAAGGTAGTGAAGTCACTGAGACTCTCCTATCCCACTTCCCCCAACCTGTAGGGAAGAAACTGCTTAAGTGCTTTATTAAGAGTTATGTCTGTGTATAAGGCTGTATATCAGGATGCATTTTTAAGGAAAAGCTAATTCAAGTCTCATTATTTTAGCAGAAGTTAATTTTCCCAGGGAGCCATGGCCACAAAAGTAGGTTACCTTCCAGAAAGTTGGAAGACTAGGGTCAACACGTGAACGCAAATGCTGATCTCAACTCTACTCAAAGGGAATTCCTGTGGCTTGTTGATGGTACTGACTTGGAGACCTGCATTGTTAAGCAATAGCTGCCGCACTATCAACTAGACAAAGCTTTTTAAAAGCCTTACAAAAGATATTTTTTCCCTTCATTGATGCAGACTGTGAACCCCAGATTTGCTCAAAAAACAGATTTTAAAATAAAATCTCACGTGAAAACATCTTGTTTCCCTAGCAGGTCTCCATGTTGGCCTGCATCATGGAAACGCTACGCACCGGCAGCAGCAGTGTGGAAGGGTCACCAACCAATTTCCTGCACTCTTCACAGAAGCAGGGGAAGAAAGTCTTTAATGAGCATGGTAAGAAATAGGATCTGTTGGTCAGAAAAATTAAATTTGCAATGCTGGTAATCTTAAAGTTGTGGGAGAACAAGATCCATGGCTGTCTATTTTGGACCAAAATTACACAGAATTTCTTTTTGTTTCTTCTGACATCCTTGCTATAGTACCATGTTTAGTCTTTCAACGATGAGCACTCCAGCAATCCCAGACATTGATGATATTGTTTCTCTGATGTCATAGCAATTTATCTTATGCTTGGCTTGTCTCATCAGATTTCCCTTATATTGGAAGAATTTTTGCTGACTAGATCCCCAGCAAACTGAATCCTGGTGGACAAGTTTTCCATATCTGTATTTCTTCCCATCATATCCCAGACATAAATCATTCCCTTACGTGACAGACACTTCAATTTGCTTCTTTTTTTGATGTAATTTTCACACCCAGACAAACCTTCCCCAGATAGTAGGTTTATTTTCATAGCACCACAGCAGTTACCAGTATTTTGCCAGGTTATTTGAGACTTTATGTCTTATAAGTACTTGGGCCTCTGAAAGGCATTGGCTGCCCATCAGCTGTTACTTCTGTAATGGACAGGCAATGCTTGTATGGCAACTGCAAGGCATTATTAACTTCTTGTTCTCCATGCTTCTTGCTAACCTTTGGTCTCCAGTGGCAGATGCTAACTGAATCTCTTTAGCCACAGTGTGGTTATGAAGAAATTTTGGCCTGAGCATGGATACCATGCTTCCTCCAGCGTTTATTGTGTTCAAAGCACAGGAAAAGCAGGAACGAGGAGGCGAACATACACATTTAGCTGAGCAATTCCCATTTTCTCGTACCTGTTAGGGCTGATGTCATTCCAGCCTCCACATCTGAGAGACACCTGTAGAGATGCACATAAGTGCAGTGTGGATATTGTCTGGTGAGAACAGGCACAAATGTTCCCTCCATTGTACCTTTGTGCTCATTACATTTTGCGCTTAACTGTTTCTGCACGGTCCACAATGCACAATTGTGGAAATAATTTCTGAATACTCCGTTAAAGGAAGTTACAGTTAGGTTAACAAAAAAAATTATTGAAAGAGTCACCATTGTTACAAAGTGCTCTCTCTATGGGCAAGTATATGTATAGAACGAAGATAAAGGCTTGCATGCAACACACTGAGTGCTCTTGTGTCTCACACTTTTGCTATAGCAAAAGAAACTCATGCTGGATAAACGCATGTCTTTTTTCCTGGACCTGTGCCAATGTGTCCACGTGACCATATCCTAACAAAAGAGAGAGCAGGAAGGCCACTTGTGAACAAGCTATATTGCTATAGCACAAGGACATTTGCTAGGTTACCAGATGCGGCTTTGTTTCCAGATTGTAATTATGGTATTAATCTGTGGTGTAAATTTATATGACACCATTTTAAATCAGTTTCAGATGGAAATGGAAAACATTTAATTCCTGGTTGCGTGGGCATCCAGGAGCCCTAAGGGTTTCTAGGGAACCTTAAGGCTGTGGATTTAACAGTGCAGAAAAAACAGGTGCCGCATACACCCAAAATAAGAAAAGTAGCTTTCCCCTTTCAGTGTAATCAGTCAACAATAAAGCAAGTTAAGCAGTGTGATGGTAATAGAGTTTTGTAAAAGCCTCTTTGAAAGGTAAAATTTTTAAGTGAAATATCTCATCTTAGTGAACCCTTTAATTTAGCTTCTTTACACACATCCTCTCCCTGCACTGATACAACAGAAAATTATTTTTATAATTGGAAAGCTTAAAAGTACCACTTCTACAACTGCTTTCAGGAACAAGAGGGATGCCAATGTATTCTGAATACTGATTTAATGCTGGGAATCTGAAGGTTAGTGCTAAGTGGAAGCAATCTGATCCTTGCTCAGAGAAAGAGGTTTTTTTCCCCTCACATCTCTAGAAAATGAAACCTTGCCCTGCTATTTATCCTTTCAACACTTCTTATCAGGTGTTGAACTGTACTCAGTTCAGAGCTGCCGCACCCATTTCAAAGGCACAGTCTGTGTTCAGAGCTGAGTTTTTCTTTCCGTACACAAGACCACTGCAGCTGTGCTGCAGCTTTACTAATCCCGTGAGTTTAAGTCGTTTCAGCTCATGATTCCTGAATTGCCTTCTTTCTTTATTGCAAATTCAACATTGTTTTTTCATCTACTGTTGGCATCATCTTTCAGAGAAAACCTAGGCAAGTGCCGCTCCAGTGCTCCCTCCTTCCCCCTAACTTTCACTTCAGATGGGAGAAGCTGCTGCCCTCGTCACATCCCCCTCCATGCTTTCTATACACACACTCCTGTCCCCCATCTGCCTCTGCACTCCACTTGCTTCCCTTGCGCTACCCTCCTGTTGTATACTGTATTTCTGCCATGCCATATGTCCTCACACGTCTTTCCAGTCTGGATTTTGCCGTTTCCTTTTTTTTTTTTTTTTTTGGCTCCTTGCAGCTCCATGGCCGTTCCCCTCACTCAGCACCTCCCTGGTGCCTGTTGTTGTTGCCCACACACCCCTGTGTCCCGTCTCCCTGTCACGCTTGACCCCGAGCATTAACTGCACTCAGATCCAGAGGTGCTGTTGCAGCAAGTACCCATAGCTAGCGGCACGGGGCACAAGATTGTCTAGAAACCAAAGTATCCTTCAAGGGTTCTCAAAGGCTTGCAGCTTATAGTAACCACCATGAGGCTGCCATGGCCCTCTAGTTGAAGCAGCTCAGATGTATCTGCCTGCTCTACAACGCTGCACTTCAGTCTCAATCCAGACATACCCCTAAGGGGTACCACCTTTCCCTGGGGGTTGATAGGCTTCAACCTTCCATTTGAGAGCGATGGCATCTAACCCATCTCCGAAGGGTACCTCATCTTACACTGGCAGCAACTATGAGGGTGAGGACGCCTCATGATTTCAGTGACACAGACAGCAAGGAGAGGCAGCAGCCACTTTGAATAAGAACAAAACAGCTGCCTGAAAAATGTTTACACCTCCCCTTATTGTTATTTTTAACTTTTCCAATAGCCCAGGAAGTAAAAGGGGATTAGATCTGGGAAAGAAGCAAGACAATGGCGGTCCCTCTTTTATAGTGTGCATTCATTTAACAAACAGGTTATATATAAATATATATGGTGTTAGTCTGTCCTTCAAGTCAAATATCCAATAGCTTATTATTACTGCTTATGATAGTGTGTGGGCGTGTCTTGGTCTCCTACACAAACTTCCACATCCATATGTAAATCTTTCAAGTAAACGTTACATGTTGGATTTTTTTTGTCTATTACTATGGCAGAAGTTTGGTTTCAATACCTATTTTATATTTCAAAATATGTAAATATTTACCCTGACAAACTAGCTTAGGGTAGTGCAAGATCTGTGGATGTGGTCTACCTGGACTTCAGTAAGGCCTTTGACACCGTCTCCCACAGCATTTTCCTAGAGAAGATGGCGGCTCACGGCTTAGACAGGTGGACTCTGCGCTGGGTCAAAAACTGGCTGGACGGCCGGGCCCAGAGAGTTGTGGTGAATGGAGTTAAATCCAGTTGGCGGCCGGTCACGAGCGGTGTTCCCCAAGGTTCAGTTTTGGGGCCCGTCTTGTTCAATATCTTTATCAATGATCTGGATGAGGGGATCGAGTGCACCCTCAGTAAGTTTGCAGACGACACCAACTTGGGCAGGAGTGTTGATCTGCTCGAGGGTAGGAAGGCTCTGCAGAGGGACCTGGACAGGCTGGATGGATGGGCCCAGGCCAACTGTATGAGGTTCAACAAGGCCAAGTGCCGGGTCCTGCACTTCGGCCACAACAACCCCATGCAGCGCTACAGGCTTGGGGAAGAGTGGCTGGAAAGCTGCCTGGCGGAAAAGGACCTGGGGGTGGTGGTCGACAGCCGGCTGAACATGAGCCGGCAGTGTGCCCAGGCGGCCAAGAAGGCCAATGGCATCCTGGCCTGTATCAGAACTAGTGTGGCCAGCAGGAGTAGGGAAGTGATCGTGCCCCTGTACTCGGCCCTGGTGAGGCCGCACCTTGAATACTGTGTTCAGTTTTGGGCCCCTCACTACAAGAAGGACGTTGAGGTGCTGGAGCGTGTCCAGAGAAGGGCAACGAGGCTGGTGAGGGGTCTGGAGAACAAGTCTTATGAGGAGCGGCTGAGGGAACTGGGGTTGTTTAGCCTGGAGAAAAGGAGGCTGAGGGGAGACCTCATCGCTCTCTACAACTCCCTGAAAGGAGGTTGTAGCAAGGTGGGGGTCGGTCTCTTCTCCCAAGTCACAAGCGATAGGACGAGAGGAAATGGCCTCAAGTTGTGCCAGGGGAGGTTTAGATTGGATATGAGGAAAAACTTCTTTACTGAAAGAGTGGTGAAACATTGGACCAGGCTGCCCAGGGAAGTGGTTGAGTCCCCATCCCTGGAGGTATTTAAAAGATGAGTAGATGTGGCACTTAGGGACATGGTTTAGTGGGCATGGTGGTGTTGGGTCGACAGTTGGACTCGATGATCTCAGAGGTCTTTTCCAACCTTAATGATTCTATGATTCTATGATCTGCCACGCATGCTTTGGATCTTAGTTTTGAGCTACAGCAGAACTGGCCATGAGCCTTTTTGTGGGGCTGAACTTCAAGACTCTGCTTTGAAATAGGATCCTTCTCCCAGAAGAATTTTGGTTGTTTATGTTATGGGCTTTTGTTTCTACTACTCTGTAAAGTATAGTGCTAAGTCTTCGCAGGAAGTGTGAAGATATGCCACCTCCAGAAGCGTGGAGTACCAAATGTGTATTCTTTAAACACATCAACAAGATCAGGAAACAGCTGCAGAGACCGGATCGCAGAACACAGCCAGGCTAAATGAACAGCCACTATCCTGATATAAGTTCTTCATTAGCTGAGGAAGCCAACTTAAGCCTACTATATCCAGTTTTAACTGCAGATCAGACATGAGAAGTCTAATTCAGGCAAGCTATAAATTACACTACATGCTCATTCTTTGTCATGATCTCCAATCTGTTCCTCCGGTGAAATCTTGGAAATATTTCTTTCACTACTATATTAAGCCAAGAAGATGGTATGGATTTTTGTGCAAATAATGATCCATTTACAGGCTTATGAATCTATATAAATGCTGTATTATCAGACTGCAAGGTCTACCTTCTAAAATGACATTTTCCGCAGCATCTGGTGTTCCAGAAGAAAACAATGTGTCTGCTTAGGCCACATACAGTTCTTAAGAAAAATAGGATTTCCTACTGCAATGCCATCTTTGACATTTTCCTGAGGCTTTAGGATTAAATATAGCCAGCCTTGCAATGAAGCTGTCTCAGTCTTGGCTTTTCCATATTTAAATGTTCCAGAAAGTTAGCTTCAAGACGTAGTAAGCCTATTCAGTGGCACCCACAAGGTCAACTGTATTTTCCAGCATGTATTAAAGTTAGGAAAAGTCTTATTAAGCTGTCTTATCCTGCTAAGGTCAAACCCAGCTGCAGGTGCATGCTCCCTAAAAAATATACTACAAGTCTGACCTTCTCATTCTCCGCAGCCAATACTAGCCCATGCACAGAAGGACCATGAACTTGTTGGTACACTGACTGAGAGGAAAGCACAGCATGGAGAGGGACATTTGGGCAGAGCTATACTACAAATTGCTCCAGCACTATTCTCCAGATGCTTTTGCCCTGCAAGGATCTCCTCCAGCTGCTTGTTTTGCACTCACTCACAGACCTGTGGTCTGCATCTTCCCCCTTGCCAGTTTACACCAGAGAGAAATTTCTCCATCAGCTGCAAGGACAAGCAACTAGTCTGAATTCCTTACACCTCTGGCCTCCTGCAACTCCATTCCCATGTTCCTAACGCCATGCTGCAGATGTAGAAATGGGTAGTCTGCATTGCTGAGCCAGGAGCCTGTGCTTCCTATTTTTGATTACCACCATTTCACTGGCTTTTCAGGGGACTTAAAAACATGATTTTCTTGCAGGCTGCTTTGTCACTTAGTGGACTCAGTAATAGGCACCGACCACTCCGTTCACCAGACAGTTAAGGGCTGCAGAGGAGCTTTCCCCCAACGACAGCGTTCAGAGGGTGAAGTCACGCTCCATCTGATGCTTACACTCCATCTGAGGGTCCTGTTAAGGGCACCACAGCAGCATGCTCTGTGCATCACATTGCCAGCCCGATGGACTAAGAGCACAGGCATTAGAAAACTTTTGCAACACCAAGGGAAATTGGATGTTTCCTACTTGGCTTACCCATCCCCTCTCGGGGTTTCAACTCCTGCTTTCAAGACCGCTACTGCTAAAGCACCTCTCTGAAGCCATTATCAGAACTGCTGGACTCTGGCCTTTCATGCCAGCTATTACTAATCATTTACTTACCTGCAGCCAAGGAACTAATAAGTCTGTCTGCGAACTCCTGTGTAGCTGTTCCAGCATCAGGTTGGTACAACCCATCATAAATCAGAATTAAGATTTTAAAACTGAGTGTCCCTAAAGTGCTATTTCTTATGCCTGAAAAAAGAAAAATTCCACATAAAGAAGGAGAGGATATATGGCAGCTGACAGTAACAAGGGACAAGGGAGTTTATTTGTAGTCCATGCCAGAAGACAGTTACAGATATATTTGTTTTCCTCTGGAAGAGACTGTGTTTATTAAACAAGAAATAACTCTTCTAACGTATCAAGAAGGTATCATGTACAGCTTTTTTCTTTTTTCATATAGATTTTGCATTTGTAAATATCTTGCAAAAGAATTTTCTGACCATCGCTATTCAGAACTAGTACTGGCCACCCTTTTGTATTTATGTTTTGTGCATGTGCCAGTGTTTTATCACCCAGGTAAAACAAAAGTGAAACCCAAAAGCTCCCTGAAAATGGCAGTATTTAAAGAAATGTTCAGTTGGGGTTTTCAATCTTCTTGTTATACTGCTAGAAAGGTAAAAAAAAGTAAAATGAAATGACCCATGCTGTTCCAAATCCATTGATAGCGAAGCCTGTCTCTGCTCCCCAAGAAAGAACTATTCTTGCAGGGCCAGGCTAGGCAGCAAACCATTACAGAAATCATATCCTTCAGAAAACTCATTTCAAAAAGCAGTGTTTGAAGGGAGAGGATGCTAAGATTTGCCTTGAATTTTTGAGCATCAGGGGGCACACAACAGCAAAGTTTAGACATACGTCTCTGGTATCAACAGCCTTTTAAGAGATCCAGGGTATTCCAAAATCTGAAGAACCATGATTCTTAAACCAGTAATGGATAGCGTCTCTCTATTTCTCTCCCTCAAGTGTTCACGAGATGCTGAAGCCTAGGCAGCAATGCAGATTGGAACATAACTGCTTACCAGGATAGGCTGCAGTCGTATTTTAGGCATTTTAGTGCAGGTCAGGATAATTTAACTACAAAAATGCTTGTGCTTATTTTTGAAGAGCTTGTGGTCAGGTAGTTTCAGAAAGCTACAAACATCTTCATGAAGGTAACAGGGATGTTTCAAATCACTTTATGAACTGGAGATAAACTTAAAGATTGCCAAGGAAATGGTGAGTTAGAAAATGGTGGTGATGTGACTAACTTCTCCTATTTTATGTTCCCACCAGTGTTCACAGAACCAAAACCAGTTCTTTAAAGATTAACCTTTTGAAAGTAGTTTTCCAGCATATCCAATTTCTTTACAAGTTTATTAGCCAAATTAGTCCTTTAAAATTCTGGTCTTGAAAGCAGAAAAAAAGATAAACACCGCACTTTTCCTGAAGTTTGTGCTGATTACACTCTATACATTTATATTTATGTGTTTGTGGGTTTGGTACTCATCCTTCCTCAGCACACTCTAAAAAAATATTTACAGAGTTGGTGTACATGTGTATATTTCATGCATGTTGGCTAACTGACTGGACAGGAAGACAGTAAAACTACCTTGAACCCTGTCCCTCCCATTGTTATGGATGTGACAAGTGGCACTGGCTTCGTCCCCAGTCCCTCAAAATGGTCTCAACGAGGCTGGCAGCCCAACCCATGTCTGCCTGACCTCCCGTCCCCTGTCCTGCACTGCTCTGTCCACAGCCTCCCCCCAAAAGAAAGGGCTGTGCCCCGCAGGTGGCTTGATGAAGCACAAATGTTAGAAGGGACCATAGTACACAGGGCAAAGACGTGGGATATCTTGTCAGTCCCAGTTCACCTCTGCTGGTGTAGCATCAACATAACTGGAAGGACCCCAGGCAAGTGAAGGCAAACCATGGGTTGCAAGTGGCTTCAGTTCAGTGGCACAAGGAACTGCAGCTCATTTTCAGACCAAATGCACTGTAAAGAAACCTACAGAATGAGAGAGAAAGCTGAAAAATTAAATTTTCACAAAGGAAATCAGAATGAGCTTCTAGAATTTCCTGCCAAAATAGAATAAATGAATTTGGGAAATACCAGTGCTGGCATTGAATGAGCTCCTCCAAGTGCAGATAATTGCTGAGTAAAACAAGAAACCTGTGGCTGATGATGAGAGGTCAAACTTGTGTGCGGACTGGAGGAGCTGGTGGGAGAAGCCTGCAGCCCTGGCGAGCCTGACACCCCGAACAGAGCAGCGGGCTGGCAGCTGGGCAATGCGGGGTGCCCTGTCTCCTGAGCACCTGCATCACCAGGACTGCTCTAGAGCTGGTAACCTTACAAGAGGGACCTCACAATCCTGAGGAGACTTGGTCCTTAGGATTTCCAGTCTCCTGATGCAACCCACCTCACAGGTTTCTGAAGGAGAGGTCAAGTTGGTAAAAACAGAGGTACGGTACAGTTTGCCCTGAAATCCTGCTGGTATCCTCCTATTTCTGCAGAACATTTTGTTGGTTTGTTATTACGGGAAGGATATTCCTCAAGGAGTTTCTAACTGGCTGACCTTATACACATGCATACACATGGGAGACCCCATTTGTGGCACCACTGGTTGCACTGGCATTGCACCAGATTGCATCTGGGAATCTGATTCATAATTCAAGGAAATGTAGACAGCCTGGAGCTTGGTTCCAGGAAGCTGGGTTTGTTTTATTCCCTACAGTTTGCTTAGCCCTGGCTAAAGAAGGTGCAGACACATTCCTTCTCTGTATTCATGCTGCTGTTCTTTGGCTTTTCAAGGTAATGTCTTTATGGCCTTTCATTCAGCATGTGATTTTGACTCTAGGTAGCATATTTTCTTTTAAAGTTATTGTCTGCTAATTATCATCTTAAATCCTGCAGTAAAACACGGCTTTTCCTCATGCTGTACAAAGAAATACTTGTTTCTCCCTCAGTATTACTGGCCATGAGGTCCAAGGCTTATCTATTTTTTGCAAGCAGCCTTTCAACCTCCTGGTTCTTGCATTGCTACAAAACCTCTAACTGCCTCTTTACTAAGGAACCTATTAATGAAGGTAGTTAACCATTTGCTATATTTATATGAATGATTTGCATTGTTTAAATTAGGCACATGCTGGCATATCTTCTTAAGTGCAGTTACCCACTGGTATAAAGCATGTTTAAAAAACCATTTTGGGTCAGTAGCTTTGCATCTCGCGCAGTTATTGCAGTAAGGGCACAGTAGGACGCTCCTGAGTTTGAACAACAGTGTTTAAGTCTGCCACATCAGAAAAGGCAGTGGGAAATCTAGCTCAGTGGGCTAAAACTGGAAATAAATTAAGGGAGTTGGGAAATTATAATTTACACAGCATGACTAGGCTTCAGTCAAGGCAAGACATATCATTTACTTTGCCCAACACTAGATGTCTTTACAGTTTGACCAAATGACTTTTATTTTCTTGCCTTATTGATATGTCCTTTCCTTCTGTTACTTTGAAGCCAGCATTGGCGGGGACAACAAACAGACTTTCCAAAGAAGCTGCCAAAATAACACTATCCAAAGTGAAGTATGTACCTTTTTCCTCGCTCTGGATTCATTTTAGCCTAATGGAATGAATCCCAGTAATCAAACAGCTTGTTGTGAAGGTCATCCTGTATTGCAACGTTTAATTAACAGCATATATATATATGCCTGTATATATAGATAGATAGATCTATATTTTTATATATGTGTGTATATATATATATCAGAGAACGGGAGATACCAAGGGGAACAAATGCTTAGCAAGAGTGAATAAATCAG
This sequence comes from Aptenodytes patagonicus, assembly GCF_965638725.1. Lineage (NCBI taxonomy): Eukaryota > Metazoa > Chordata > Aves > Sphenisciformes > Spheniscidae > Aptenodytes > Aptenodytes patagonicus. Next base: position 113,734,556 of record NC_134951.1, on the reverse strand, counting down.
CTTGTAAAAAATGAAAGAACCTCCTCATTCTCGATTACTTGAAGTCTCAGTGGAGTCTGGGAATTGGATCATCATCAGAAATAAGGGCAAGGAGCATCACTGAGAGAGGCTACAAGGAATTAATTGCAATCAAGAATGTTCTGATGCAAGACTGACTGCAAATAAAAGTCATTAATTTTTAAATATAAGAAAAAGTGTGACGGGTTATTAAGTCTCTCAGCACAGTGGAACCCAAAGGATTTTTGCTTAAATTCCAGCAGCAAATGTTTGCAGAGAAAAAATTGTTTTACTGCTTTGCTGAACAGTTTGTATTTCATGAATTGCACTCTGAAAATGGCATAATTCATCATGTGAAGGGTACAGAACAAACCAGAGACAAGAATTTCAGTTCAGGAAATTCTGAATGTAAGAGAATCGGAAACCATTGAAAAAGGGGAGGAAAAAAAATTGTATGCGTATGCCATAGATATGTGTACATACATGTGAAAATACACTTACTAAAGATAAGCTGTAAATTAATCATAAGTGATTCCAAATCAGTCCTAACCCACAATTCCTTCCTTGGTCAAACTTCAATGGGGGTTACATCCAAGAGGGCAGGGGAATGAACTGTATTTGTAAGCAGTTTTCCCTTTGTGATTGTGGCTGTGCCCTTCTCCTCCAGCCTGTCTTCCCTGGGACCTGCTGAGCTGTCCAGGCGGACATCAAGGCTGCTCTGAAAGCATTAACCACTGCCCCAGATCTGGGCTACTACCTTATCTGCCCTTTCCTGCGGGGCAATGTGGCAGCTGAAGTTGCTGCGTGGCAGCTTTGCAAGTCGTCTACATCTGAGGATCCGGGTGGGATTGCATCAATCTGCCATCCTCAGCTCCTTCCCCGAACTGCTCCATAATGAGTCCCTAATTACATTGCGCCCTGGTGCAGGCGATGGAGCCACAGTAATGCTCACACGCACAGGGCATGACGGGGCTAGAGACACTCAGCACTCAGCCCTTTGCACAAGCACTTCACCTGCTCCTTGCACACTGAGCACAGCGAGAGTTTTACACTGACAGATCTCTTCATACACCATGGTTGAAAATTTCTGATAACAGTATCCTAAACTACAGATTAACTGATGTAACACCCAGAAAAGTGCTGCCTTGAATTATCAATATTTTATTAAAAGCACTTAATATCTATAATTGAAGTAATTTTGACTGCACAGTGCCTGACATTATTTAATATTTTCACTAATAACCTGTATGATAGAAAAAGCATTAGCTGATTGAGTTTTCAGGTGACATGAAAATGGGAGGAACTACAACTGAGTAAATGCAGAGTGAGAACTTAAAATGATCTTGACAGAAGTAAAGTATGATCAGAAGATAACAAGATGTAACAGGAACAAGTGTACGCAAATCACTTTAATTTTGCATTTTAGTTACCTAATATTATAAGCCCATTTACAGCAGCTTACAAGGGTAAGGATATTTAATAAATATTGTAATAAACGGTAGCCAATCACTGCATAATATAAAAGAATAAAGCAGGTGACTTCTAATAGTGATTTATAGTAATCTGCAATACCTTCTAGTGTGCTTAAAATACCATACACTGATCACACCCATAACATGCTGATGCCATCTATTAACGTCTATTAAATTGTTTGTCATTCTCCATGTTTGGGGAATGCTTTATGAAGAAATACACTGCAAAAGCACAAAAAAACAACTTCTAATGAAAAAGTCTAATTCAAATTCTAATTAGTAAAGTTTGCCCTCAGGGACTGGTGTGGAGACATGTGCAGAAGCCAATACCACCACGCAGATGCATTAGGTTTTATTGGGTTTCCGAGGATTTCTCAGGACATTTGCTCAGTAACAGACCTGTTTTCATCCTGTTCAGCAGCGGAGCTCTCATTTCTAGGATTGGAGCTATTGCACCTGATCAAAATCGTTCAAATAAAGAGTTCAAATAAAAGGATATGTTAACTGGGAAAATGACCTCTCTACAAAATATCTAGCCCACAACCTATGCATTATCTGATCCCTTTAATCCAGACATCTAGGCATGAGTACCTGAGAGGCAGGGCAAGTCTTAATTGCAAATAGAGCCATTCAAATTGAGAGCTGCTGGCAAACAAAAGATAAGGTAAGTGCAGGCTACATCCTGAACGTATTTTTAAATGATTAAACCTCCCCACTGGGATCAAGCACCAAAAACTGGCATCAAAACTGTTCCTTTCGCCATGCATCTGGCCTGGCCAGCCCGCAGATGATATTCCCAATGTTAGCATCCCACTTCCCCTCTTTCCCCACCTGGCATAAATCCCTGGCAGAATCACTGAACGTGGACTGGTGGGTGTCTGTAACCCATCACTGCCAGGAACAGCCACCGTATGACATTTCTGACCAAAACCTGGCAGCAAGTGACCAGTGAGTGGAGAGAGGCGAATGACGGCGGTCATGCCGAACAGCCCTGTTACATGAGAATATGGCTCTTACTATCAGCTGTGCCTTAAACAGCAGGGGAAACAAAGCCCCGTTTGCATGTATGAAAGCACCGAAAAAGTTATAATCATAGGAATGAGACTAAAGAAACATAACCAAAGTAATTTTAATAGTGTTTGGTTAGTTCTAACGGAAATTATGCATTATTTATCCCCAGAAAAGAAGACTCTTTGGAAACTATCGTGTCTTTTCAAGAATCATGAAGGCTCCTAAGTGGAGGAAGATACATGACCTCATATAGGTGTGACACTTTTCTTCATTAGGCTGCACTAAGCACATCCACTTGTCCTGAATAAAATTAAAGCAAATATTTCTGATTCACAAAAAATATTTAAGCAGTACAATTGCCTTCATAATAAGTGGCACTTAAACACAGAGCTATTTAAAAAATAAGCATTAAAGTTATGTGAGACAACTGCTCTAAAAACTGTCATTTTCCAAAACAAAGCTGTTTTTGTCTGATGGTGGCTTAGCAATTTATTATAAAGACAGAACAGAGACTGAATTAACATTGTGTCCCCTTGCAGTGAGAAGCGCTAATCTGAATAATGTACTCCAGGGGAATTCTACTTAGCATTTATATGAATATGGGAAAAATGGTAATATGATAATTATCACTGTTTTTTTTTCCAAGCAAAGATCTTTCACAGAGAAATGCTCAGCACCGATTTAAATTTTTCCTGCAGCTCCTTTTTCCTCACTGTTTTATTTATTCTGAACTCAGTCTCAGGATGTGTTAGACCTGCAATACTATTTTTCTCGTGGGGTCCATGCTTTTCATCTCCCTGCACTGCCCCTTCAGATTTCTACAGACTCCATCCGTTTTTGCGGGATTTCCAAACACGCTCAACACTGACCAAAATTTTGCCCTTTGAGCCAGCTATTGATTTGGTAGGAATGGCGTTGGATTAACGCTGAGCGCTAACTAAAACCCCACCGTTCATATTCAGCACTGGAGCGAATCAGCACATGCAACATACGCTCTTTAGTAAGCTTTTATATAGACTTTGTTCTTTCTTGTCTGCTTTCTCTCTTGTCTAAAATTAAGTCCTTTCTGCTAGAAGGTGTATCTGTACTAGAGATTGCAGTGAAGTGTGGACAGCCCTGAGCTAATTGCAAGCGAGAGTTAGCCAGGATGGTGGCGGCATTCCAGGCGCAGCTGCGTGAAGCTCTAAGCTATGACTTTGCCACAGTTAAGCTTCATCTGATCTGTGTACTAGTTCATTTATAATTAAGTAACTAGGTCATTTATAATTAATTAGCTGCAATCCACTGAATTATAACATAACCAAAGGTCAAAAGGCTTCAGAAAAGAGGGCGGTGGGGAACAGACACTGTCAAACAAAAACTCTCAGCAATTCCAGACACAAACCAAAGAGTGCTGTGACCACCTTGGGCTGGGCTGAGCCACCTCCTGAGTTAACCCCTTCTCCCGCAAAAGTGCCAGCAAATTCACCAGTAGAAATCCTGCACGTAGTGTGTAGGACTACTGCCGCAACAGTGACAGGGCAGTAGTAACTTCTTTCTCTGTTCCTTCCCATTTGTAGGAGCAAAACAGCTTAGAAGATTGTCCCTTCAAGGTGGTATTTGTAGTGACTAGAGCATCCAGTAATAAAAGAATGTAAAAATGTTTTTTTAGAGTGAGTTCAGGGAAAATCAGCAACAGGAATAGTTAGGTGCTGGGGAACTGCCGTGGCCGTTAACTCCAGAAAGAGCTGTAAATTCTCAGTATTTCCAGACAATCAGCACGTAAAGGACTTTCTCCAGGGTCTGAGCAGGAGAACCCAGCAAACATCCAGTTTTCATTCAGAATTTCTGGATTTTGCATGGATGTGACAGGTGTTTTTTTTAAAATGCACTACAGCTTCCACAACCAGTCAAGCAATCATGAGCATAAACTTTCTGTTTGACAATGACTCTTAGCGCTTTAATAGCTCCGTTTAATTTAACGAGTTTTTCTCTTTGCTAGATAATGAACTGAACTGGGGTACAAACCTTTAGGGGATCTTGCTAACAAACAAAACGTTGACCCTGACTTTATTGTTTGGATCAAATGGAAGAAGACATATACACGGGATTTGACTTCATAACCAATCCTTTGCAATCTGATGTTTCACAGTGCCCAGTGGCCCTAAGTTACACCTACAAGTGTGTCCAGATGAGTAAGGATGAACACAGCCTGATCCCACCCATCCTGCATACAAGTTTAATGTGTGTGCTCAGGACAGTACTCTGTTCTGAAGTAACTGTCTAGAGGAAAAAAAAAAAACCCTCCCTCATCCTGATTCAAGGGTGGACCAAAGGTCTACACAGTATCAGAAATAGTGTGGCCAGCAGGAGTAGGGAAGTGATCGTGCCCCTGTACTCGGCACTGGTGAGGCCGCACCTCGAATACTGTGTTCAGTTTTGGGCCCCTCACTACAAGAAGGACGTCAAGGTGCTGGAGCGTGTCCAGAGAAGGGCAACGAGGCTGGTGAAGGGTCTGGAGAACAAGTCTTATGAGGAGCGGCTGAGGGAACTGGGGTTGTTTAGCCTGGAGAAAAGGAGGCTGAGGGGAGACCTCATCGTGCTCTACAACTACCTGAAAGGAGGTTGTAGCGAGGTGGGGGTCGGTCTCTTCTCCCAAGTAACAAGCGATAGGACGAGAGGAAATGGCCTCAAGTTGCGCCAGGGGAGGTTTAGATTGGATATGAGGAAAAACTTCTTTACTGAAAGAGTGGTGAAACATTGGACAAGGCTGCCCAGGGAAGTGGTTGAGTCCCCATCCCTGGAGGTATTTAAAAGACGTGTAGATGTGGCACTTAGGGACATGGTTTAGTGGGCATGGTGGTGTTGGGTCGACAGTTGGACTCAATGATCTTAGAGGTCTTTTCCAACCTTAATGATTCTATGCTTCTATTCTACAGTGTTGCAAGCAGTACTCCCTGGAGAATGCAAATTGGTGCATGGAGAGGTTTTTTCTGCCTCTATAATATACCTTGCCGTAGGGGACTGTGGAAAAACACACTATGTTTGTGACCTTCAGCACATCTTTGAATTTAAAGTAACTGACTTTGGTATTGCCATAGAAGGGGCAGAGCAGTAGAAAACTCAAGCTGTATTTAGTACTGATCAAGACAGGCAAATCATTATATGGTCTGTTCCTGAGGAGTAAAAATATATACATCCTTTAAGGTCCATTCAGTTTCTTTGCATTAAAATGAAAATAATAACAAGCTCTAAGATACTAGAGTAAATCGGATTTTATAATTGGAAAGTAAGACGGACATGTCAAACAAGTTGCCTGCGAGGAAACTACCAGACCTCTAACCTGTTAAAATTTATGTGAAAAAATGGGGTATTTGGTCTGGATTTAATGAGAAAACTGAAATACCGTAAGGAACTGTAGCAGAAGCATAGGGAATGGATAATATTGTAATAGTCTGAGCACAGGCAGGTCTGCAATTTGATGGAGATTTTAATTAAGGCTGCACATTCACACCAAAGGCACTGCAGTTACAGCTTCAGTTTCTGCTTTCATCCTAAGCTGACACAACACCAGAGAACAGGAAGGCATGGTGGTTAAATCCCAACGTGGTGAGCTCAGATGGTCGTACACGTTAGCCCTGCATTCCTACCAGGACAGGACCGCTGCAGGGCTAGCATCTGTCCCTCGATGCCTTTGGAAGTGACTGGACACACATGCCCTGATGATGCCAAGGTGATTAGGAACCGGCTAGGTGGGAGGAAGAAGGACTCGAGTGGGGAAAGAGGAATATATAGAAACAAATCTCCACTGAACTTCAAGAATATTGAAAATTGTGTTGGGAGGCTGAGCTTGTTACCCGTTATCCCACCCAGCACCATCCCCAGAAGAGCACTAAAGGCTGTTGTGGAACAGCAAGTACGGCTGGAAACCATGCAACTTAGGCATGAGCAGATCAACAGCAGCAGAAAGGAACAGCTGCAGCTTTAAATCACTGCCACAGCAACCCCAGCACCCTGCTGTCTGGATGAAGGCAGTGTTAGCTCCTGACACGCCATTTGGGGAGGGAAAGATGAAAAGATGCTGAGGTATCAGACAAGAAACATGCACACCATCACTGCCTGATTTGCGGGTTTTATAAACCCGCGTTATTTTTTCATGTCATGACTACTGTGATCTTGAGCCTGTAAGAGGTGAGCACCCTTCACTCATAGGATGAACTCAGAGAGGGTTGAAGGAACACGTCCTCTCCTGGGTGTCCTGAGGGTCCATCAGGCTGGATGTGGCCATGGAGGTCTCATCTCCTGCTCCAATCAGGGCTGCCTGCCAGGTTAGGGCAGGTTGCTCAGCACCATCCAGCTGCGTTTTGAAAATAGTCAGGAAGGAGATACTGGGCACCCAGTGCTGTGCCTCTTCATAAAGAGGTTTCTTATTTCCAGTGGGGATGTCCTCATTGCAGCTTGTGTCCATTGCCTCTTGTCCTTTCATTGTGCACTTCCAAGGAGAGTCTGGCTCTGTCTTCTCTATACCCCCACTTTTACTTGGCACCAGGATATAGTATGTACCAATTCATCTGTCAATACAAAAGCTGACTTTTAATCTTCGGAGTGTTGTTCTTTAATGATCCTGGGGCACTGGTGATAAGTAGGTTGAAGAGCACCCTCAGTTCAAATCTCACTGATGTTGACTCCTCAAGTAAAAAAAAAAACAAACAAACCATACCAAAACAAAAACCCCAACTGCTCAACTTCTCATCAGCCCTCCTTTGTTAGGATGAGGAAGCTGAAGCTCTGGATGTGAATCATATAAAGGTGCTGGGGCATGGGGGGATGAGTGGGGACCTGAGGAGGCCCCAGCGCAGGGCAGTGCCCTCACCCCCCCGGGCACCATCCCACAGCACTCAGGCAGGGCAGGGCTGCTGCTGGCAACAGGTCCCACCATCCCAGCAAGGTGACCTACAGTCAGGTCCGGAGTCCAGTGTAGGATTTGACTACGATGTGCTGTGCACAGCAAGGGATTGGCCCCGGAGTTGTTCACGCAAGGACCAGCCCAGGACCTGGCAGCCAGCACTGTACCCGAACAAGCTCCATCAGCTTCTGCTCCTTTTTTGGAGGAACCCAAGTTGCTGGCTTTACCCTCCAAAAACCACACGTTTGGGTCAGAGTGACTGGCACTGTCCCCACTCAACAACGCTACTTGTTGGAAGAGCACAGAGTCGATTGTCGTCGATATGCAAGAATAAACTGCTCTTCTTTGCATTGCACATTTTTTTTAAGTCCGTTTCTCCAGCCTCTCTCAGGCTGGGAAATAAAACTGTAGTGTGGCAGTTCATTTCAATTAGTCCTAACATCCTTCCTCATTTGTTCCATGCCCTCCAGTGATTTTCGATAGGCAAATCTCCATGTGTAGGCATTGTTCTGGTAATAGGTACGACTAACTCCCCATTTGCTGAGATAGCAAACAAGCATTTCAGGTGGCACTGAGTTAGAAATTTCCAGTAACACATGTAAATTTTGAAGGCTAAGGTATCTTGATTCTTACAAAGTTATGTTTTCATTTTCAATAATGCTTCCATAACAGCCCTAAATATCCCCCACAGGTATGAAGCAAAGCATAAAAAAGTTCCAGAGTGGGATTATTTTAAAATGTAGATGCAAATAGAGGTTTTTGTCAAATTGGATAGCAAAAACATTGAAATTAGTACTTTCTAAGATGTCTCCTATTTTGTACACCCAAAGCTAATACATGGTTTCATTTTAAAATTGGATACTAGGGTATTTTTTAGCATAAGCACAGTTTGGAAATGTGATTTGCATTCACTTTCTGATGTATTTGTTGTAATTCTCCGTGACTTCCTGCACAGCACAGATTTTTGTTAAGTCAAAAGACAAACAGAACCATCTTTGTCAAGGGAGGCGCGTGAGTCACAGAGCGCACGGGAAGCGTGGGCAGGGGAAGTTTGTGGAAAATGTGCAGAGATGTGAAAGCAAATGGCCAGCACAAGGGACCATTCGCTCATTCCACTGTAGGCAATCAAGAGCAAAAAAAGCCATCGGGCAGCTGCTGGCACCAGGGTCGGATCTCAGCTGGGGAGTCAGGATGTGCTCAGGGGAGAAAACGCTTAGGCCCTTTGCAGCTATCCTACATCTACATCCCCGCCCTCAAAGGACAATCTACGTGTTTTTTTCCCATGGAGGGAAAGCCGTGCCCGTGCAGGTCATGGGAATCGAGTCCCCGATGCACAGGGGGGAGTGGCACGGCACGGTCACCAAGGGCGTGCTGATATGGGAGGTTTAACAGAGCGAATACACAGATGTCAAGTGGCAGGTAGAGATGAAGCACTTTGGACCTTGCTGGTCGGGACACGTCACACGTGCACTTGCTTTGATCCGCAGTGGGCTTGTAGGAGAGATGCTGGTAAGTGTAGGTAAGGATGCTGGTAGTGTAGGAAAGCTGAAAATTAGCATATTGTCTCCAGTTAAATGATTTTTTATCAGCTACCCAAAGTGCCACATGCCATGTCATCTTTCTCATTTGAAGACTGTAGGCAAGTTAACCAACGCTTTAAATTTTTCTGTTATAATTCTGATTAATAATTTGCCTTCTTAAGTTGCACATTTTGATAGTTCACAAGGCACTTTCACATACACACTCTGTATGTGTTTGTATATCCATATATTCACATAAATATTTGTATATATGTGTGTGTGTGTGTGTGTATACACATATATATATATATGTATAAATGAACACTAGGAAAACATCTTTTACTGCATTATATGCCCAGGCTGACTTAGATTCAAATCAGTGTCATTTGGCAAAGGAAAAATTTGCTATTGTCCTGGTTTCTGCAGGGATAGAGTTAATTTCCTTCCTAGTAGCTGGTACAGTGCTGTGTTGTGGATTTAGGATGAGAACAAAGTTGATGATAACACACCGATGTTTTAATTGTTGCTAGGTAATGCTTACACTAGTCAAGGACTTTTCAGCTTCCCATGCTCTACCAACTGGGATGCCTGCGGGTGCACGGGGGGCTAGCAGGGGGGCACAGCCAGGACAGCTGACCCAAACTGGCCAAAGGGATATTCCATACCATATGATGTCATGCTCAGCATGTAAAGCTGGGGGAAGAAGAAGGAAGGGGGGGGACGTTTGGAGTGATGGCGTTTGTCTTCCCAAGTAACCGTTACGCGTGATGGAGCCCTGCTTTCCTGGAGATGCTGAACACCTGCCTGCCCATGGAAAGTAGGGAATGAATTCCTTGTTTTGCTTTGCTTGCGTGTGGGGCTTTTGCTTTCCCTATTAAACTGTCTTTATCTCAGCCCATGAGTTTTCTCACTTTTACCCTTCCGATTCTCTCCCCCATCCCACTGGGGGGGAGTGAGCGAGCGGCTGTGTGGGGCTTAGTTGCTGGCTGAGGTTAAACCACGACAGCTATTCTACGCAAACTTTCAATTTTTTTAAATTAAACTGTACTTGCTTCACGTTAGGAGAAAAAAAGAGGTTCAGACCCAGTAAGAAACTTTCTATAAATCTGTAGGTAAGAAATACAGGCTTAAGTGATTTTCAACATTTTGAATTACATTCTGTCTAAGGTGAGATCTCATGAACAAAGTCTTAGCCTTATCCCATTTGAAATGGATGAAATATTAAACCTCAAATAGGATGGATTATCTTGAAAGGCCCGTGTCACCCATAATCAATGACTAAAGTAAGTGTTGCGGATCAGTGACTTACTGGCCAAATGGTGTAACATATAAGGGAGCTGCTTCCCCATTAAGATTCTGTGTGTCTTTTCAGGAAACCTCTCCAGCCTGGACAGCACTTTGGGGTCAACCAGCTCCTCTCTTTACTGTTAAATTAACTTTGCATTTAATATTTAAAAACCTCGACGTACATTAGAATTGGGAGTCCTTTACAGGCTGTTTCTGGCAGGACTGTACACACCAGTTCTCCCCTGTTACCACTCATTTTAATGGCAAGAAGGAGTTTCTGCAGAACTCGTTCCAGCTCTGACTTGGAAGTCAGATGATTAAATATTGTTGATTGTGCTGCTTTTTGCACGATAAAATCTAGACCGGCACTGACAAACTAATTAATTTTATTCTGCTACAAGCGCTCTTAGCGAAAAAAAATACAGAATTTGGGGACAAAAGGAAAATGGATTGACCCCAGGCTGTTATCGCTTAACATTTCCCCACTCTCTTGTAAGCAAAGTAAACACAGCCAGGAAATCATTAGGGTAAGATGACTCAGGAACTTCATGTGAGTATACTTATTTTTCAGACTATTACTTTATGAAGATTTTGTACCAGTTATGTAGTCGAGTTCATCTCCAGAGAGCTTCCTAGCTACACTGAGTGACACTATAGATGAGTTTAGCCTCTCACAGGATTTTTGTTATTTGTGTAAGGGAATTCTGCTCTCAGTTTATAGCACGATCAGGACTTCATTTTGCTACTCTACAACATAGGGAAAACACGATCCCCATGTTGCGTGAGAGCTGTAATTTACATTCTCGTTTTTTCCCTTTTGCCTACAGAAATACGTGCCAATTATATGCTGAACAGCACTGAATGAAATTGCCACAAAACTGCCATTTGTTCTAAAAAGCTTATTTAATTGAGATTTTCTTGGGTTTTTTGCAGAAGTGTGAATAAAGCTGCAACATTTTTGAGCACATGGGCAGCGCAGGTGGACTGGTAGAGCGGCCAGGACGCAAACCAGTTGGCGAAGAACTTTTTTGGTTGGGTCCTCAGCTTCTGATGCACTCCTGGACTTTGCCCTTACACCGCCTTTTGCAGGGCAGTGCTGCACAGCAGTGCTTGGAGAGCTGCTGCCCTCCAGCTCTCCTCACCTGCGCAATGGCCCTTGCCCAGCTGGTACCTTTTTGTAATCCCGAGTCCTTCCAGAGGCTGAGTCAGCCCAGCATACAGCACCGTGAAAATGCTGAAGCACCATCAGGCTCTTACCTCCTACCATCATCTCTGTAGGATGCAGCACAGTCTAAAGGAAGGAAGAATCCAGCCCAGCATCTCGTATTTAGAAGACGTTAGGGACTTGTTTTCAACATTGATAGCTCTCAGCAGTACATCTACCAGTTTTCCAGGGTGTTTCAAACACCCCATCACCCTTGTGGTTGCTGCTGTAATTTTCTTCTGTAATCCACTTGTATGCAGTCAGCACCTGTTCAGGTTTTGATGTGGTATCACTGTGGCAACTTGTATGAAACACCATGTGTCCGTTTGAACAGTGAATTTAAAAACTAATGATGTCTCTCGAGACACAGAACGTCACGCTACATGAATATTTATCTTTACTACCCCCTATTATGTTGGAAAAACTATTTTATTACTAAGCAATTGCCTGCCATATGGGAAAAATACTGTGCTGTGTTGAAGCTTATATACAAAATCCATGTGTCTTAATAGAAAGCTGTATGTTCCACTTGGATTTTTATTGAAAATGAGGCATGCTGAGAAAAACTAAAGACTGTTTATGTATGATAGCAGGTAACAGAATGAAATGGCAGCAGAAAACAAAAGCAAAAGCCCTGAAAACTGTACAATATATCACAGCCAAGCAAGTCACTGGATTGTAGGATGTGGCCCTGCAGATTTCTAGGTCCAGCTCTGCTGCTACATCTACTTTGCGACCTGAAGAAAGTAATTTCTCTCTCTGCGTGTGCCTTTGGTCTTTTACATTTTGTCTGTCATAAGTACTTACATTGTAAGTCCCCTGGGGTTAGTAAGTGTGGTTTAGCCTGCATTATAGCAAAGCGGCAGCAAAGCAACAGCTTAGACTGCATCAGAAAATTGTATTTCTTATGGGTTAGGAATGGGAGTTCTAACATTTCTCTCCAAAAACCCAGAAGAAAGTGAAGAAAAAGGGCACAAGGAGTTGCAACTTTCTGTGCTATTGCAACTCATAGTGGAGAATTATATCTAAAAATATACAAAAAATAAAAGCAATTTCTTTTAACAGGACTGGTAAGGTTCCATATTTTGTAAAAAATATTTTACAAAAAGTGTATACACTGCAGAAGAATCCTAAATACTAGTGATAAAAATATATCTAAGAAACCATAAAATATACTCATATAAAATGAGGGTGGTCCAAATGTACTTATGTCTTTACAAAACCATTTGGTTTTATTTCATGCACATGATGTCTGGAGACTAGCCTGAACATCCCCTTTAATGACAATAAATTATTCAGAAACATATGCACATATCAGTATAATTACAGTAATTATAGGAGGGGGGGCTTCTTTTTCTCTTCCATGACAACACATCATAAAAGAGAATAGACTCAGTCACTGAGTACTCAGATGTTTTTATACAGACTCTAATGCATCTTGCTTTAAGTCTTTCTTTTATGCTGTAATTTGGAAAATAAATGCATGGGGTTACTGCAAGAGGTCTCAAATTGCAGTAGGACACATCCCGTATTCAGGCTGTACCTCTCACCTGAGAGCCACCGTTTGGTCCCAGCACTGAAACTCTGAGAAGCAGAAGTTCACCACAGCCTCACCGTAAGGTGTTCATTAGGTAACGATGATGAGATACGCAGTGCATGGGATGGTGGTGAACGAGCTGAGAAGCCTGCCTTGCTCTGTAGGGATTTGTGCCTCAACATAGTTTATTTAATGTTTAGTTACAAGCTGCAAATATGCCACTAATGGGAAATTGTAATGCTAGAACCATTTCTGGTCGAACATTTAAATAACTAACAAAAGCAGCTTCTCAGACAACAGGACACCTCCTCCATCTGAAAGATGCACAGCCTTATAGGGGCATGGTATTTATCTCTAGAAAATAGGAGTTTATAAGACAACTGTGCTTTAGAAAGAGATGCAGGAGAAGCTAATGAATGAAAATGTAGTTATGCTTTGTTTAGGAGAAGGAAGACTTCAGGGATAAGCTGTTTTAAGGTCAACTCTCTATCCTGTGCAAAACCAGCCTGTAACATAAGTGAACTCCAAAAATGGTACAGTTTTTCTTATTGAGAGTGTTTTGTTCTCTGAACACTTTTTATTAGTCTTCAAACTTCATGAAATGACATTAATGGATAAAAAACATTCTCCAGAAAATGCTGATTGCTGTAATGTAATTCATGTTTCTTCAGAAAGCATAGGCCTTTTACGGTTGTTTTTAGATACATAGTTGTAACTTCCTAATACCCCATCAGGAGTGAGAAGGTTAATGTATGCTCAAGCGATGACAATTCAGGCTATGACTGGTGACTAATACAAATAACCAACACAGAATACTGGTATTAACTGGAAAGTTCATTTTGTAATGGTCCTCCAGCAACTTCCTTAGCAAATTCAGAATAACTAGAGCTATCTATCTAAGAGCTGGTAAGAAAGGGAAAATAACTTCTTAAATGGCTATTTAAGAAATAAATTTAGAAAGATTGTGGAAAATGGACTGAATAAATTAAAAAGATGCTCTGAGAAATCTGACCACATTAAAAAAGGCAGTTGCATGTACTCCACAGGTTTATTAAAACAAATTGTATATTCAAGAGCTGTATATGCCACCAAGATTAACAGTGCAAAGGAAAGAGCTCCCTTTGAATTTACTTACTCCTGAAGGAGATGTTTTCCTCCTTTCATCACTCACCGTGGCACATTCTGTTCCTCTCTGCAGGAAGAAGCAGGCAGACAGCTAAAAAGTAAAAAGAACAGAAGAAATCAGAACAAATCACGCAGGAGCATCACTTTCCACTTCTTGCTGGTTGGCCATACGCTCTCCTCTCTCCTGTGCCATTACTTCCAGCATGGGCACTTTCCTGTTCCTGCATCAGTGCTATTTTCCTTCCTCTCCTTCTCATCAGAAACCTCTGCTGCCTCTGGTTGTTCCCCGTGTCTCTCCTGGAGTGAGGCTGACACCTCAGGTCCTAATGGTGACTGCCTATGCCCCACAAAAACATCCTTCGTGTCCTCCCCATGGGGTCAGTGATACCCAGTAAAAGCATCTATGTCAAAAATTAGGAGAAGGGGCAAGCATGGTTCTGTTGGATGTCTGGAAAGCCTTAGGAAATGGTCCATAGAGAGAATGATTGATCTGTTACAATGGTCTACCTACCCATCTCACTGCCCCAAGCACCCATGTCATGTCACAGCTAAAGCTTTCTCTGATACAACCTTAAATATCAGCCTGGCCACCACTGCATTTCTGGGACTGGATGTTCAGTGGGGACTGCAGACATATTCCAATATCAAAATTATTCCCTCTCCCAATATTTTCCACTGATTTTGGAAACTAGGTCTTCAGAGTGGACTTTATTAAAAATGCCTTATTAATGGACACACATTAAAAATGAGGCATTATTAAAAAACAGGATTAAAATTATGAATATCCAGTCCCTATTAGTAACCTTAAACTGCACAGGTGAGCACCGTCAGCAGGCACCGGCTCAAACTGACACGAGCAGTTTCCCTATTCTGAGTAAGTTATGGATATGCAAAACGTACAGAGCTGCTGATTTTATGTGTATATATGTGTGTGTGTGTGTGTGTGTGTGACCTGATTTCCCCTGAAATTAACTTCAAGACATGACCAACCCCACGGAAAAAGAAAGAGAAGAGTTGGGTCCGCAGGTGAATGCAAGACCCTTCCTAACTCTTCGGCTTTTGCAGAACAAAACAATACGGCGACCCCAAAGTTTCAGACCTACAGAAGTTAACCCTAACCTGCATTCTTCTCAGGTGAATGATATGCCCTGGAAAATAAACCTCAAGACACCAGGCCAAAACAACCACACTCATTTCCCTAAGTCTAGACAACCTGTGGCCAGCAAATATGTATAGAGTCCCTAAGGCTTCTGCTTTCTAAAATCAGTTTGTGACTCACGCACACACTTGGACCAGGCACACACTGAAAGGGAGCCATGCAGAACGCAGCAGTAAAAACGACCTTCAAAAATATCCAGACCTCAGCCTTGTATATATTTATGTAGGGGCTGCAATAAACAGACTTGCTTGTTTGCTTCACTGTGTACAGTTCTGGTGTACCAGCAATCAGGAGAGGGTTTTCTGGGGTTGTTTAAAGATGATGTTTTAAGGTGGAGATACGTCAAAGGACTGAAGCTGTGTTCTGTGTCTGCATAACCCCCCTCAGGTTTATAGGTGGGGACAATTCCCCCTTCTAGAAAACACCTTATAGAAAACCCCAGGCTTCGTCTGTTCAATGGGAAGCAGACATTGCCCACTGAAGAGCAGGACAGTGAAATTACCGCTATAATACCCGCTGTAATACGTGATCCATACATTGTCAGTGAAACCAGAAGCAAGGTTAATATATTTATAACTCTGCCCATTTTGCTGTGAGCTCAAAAGATGAGAGTCATCTTTACATATTTGCCCTCTGGATGGGAAGATCATTCAGCTCAAGAAACACATCTGAATTTTATGAGCTTTCCTGGATATGTACCTTGAACTGAAAACAGCTTTCACTCCCCAGCGTTATTTATAGCACAGTCACAGTAAATAGCGACTGCAAGTAGGATGGGAAAGGAAAGAAAACGACATCACTAAAATACACAGCTCCGCTAACTCCAGGAACAGGTTGGTTGCTCTCCTTGCTCTCCTACTGGCAAAGCATCCTGGCTTGGCTTGTGTCCTCTGCCACCACATTTTCCTACTTCCCTTGAAACCTTTTGCCAATCTGTTAGCAACTAGTAACTACTTTTGGATGGTTTCTTCTCACATTTCTGTGCAATGGACACCTGTGACAGCGCAAATAAAAGCCTTCTAATTCCCCAAATCTGCCAATTAACATTCTTGAGGTTTATTGAGCTGTGAGAGACAAGCTGTTCCCACTTGTCCCACAAGAGCAAGATGGGAAAGTTTTAGCTTGAGTTAGTTGCCTTCAACTTCCCACCTCAAAGGATCCTCCTCTGGGTTCCCTTGTGATAACAGAGGTGTGAAACCACCCAGGAGAGGAGGGAGATGCTGATACAAGAAGCCAAAGGAAAGATTCGAAGAAATCAGGAGGCTCCTCCAGCAGCTGGACCAACCCCAGACTGAGGTCTGCAAAGTATCGGCCAGGTTGTGGCCCTCCACTGCTGGTGGCAGGCACAGTACCTGGCATGGTCTATGCTCCAGTAATGTGCGAGGCCTGCCCAGGTGAGTGGAGGGAGAGCAAGGAGGGCTTTCTGCTGGCTTCTGCAAACGAGCATGACCAATGTCTGACATAACCGTGCAGGAATTTTTGGTGTATCCAGTCTGGCAACTGGGTGAATATTCCTGCCTATCGCTTCTTAAAAATGATCTAGAGAAGGACGCAACACTTACATGCCCTTTTCCTTGCAGTCTCTCAGAATTAACATTTAACCACTCTGCTTTCTTGTGTGGACTTTTGTCCTTCCTCATTTCAGTGTTCTCTCATTTGAAATAAAGGTCGTTAAGATGGAGAATGTGTTTTCTCTTTGCTCACAAAGAAACAAGCAAGGTCTGTTAAAAAAAGGTCTACTGGCATCAGAGGGAAAAAATAGCATATTGCGGGATACAAAGGTAAGGGCAGAAATCCTGGCTGTCTTCTTGCAGTGCTGAATCCAACTGATGTTCATGGCACACACTAAATGGAGCAAGAATGATACAGCAGCTTAGAAGCAGCAGAAAGTATGAAAGCTTTTCTCTGCATAGTAGCAGAATAAGGCCTGTACTGCACCATTGCTATGGTCAATGGGAGGACGTAAAGATAACTCCTTTACCAGTTGTTTTCTCTAAAGCCTTTGAGCCAAAGATAGGAAAACTCTACCTCCCATTTTTCAGTGTAATTACCATAATTAAGATGACCTTAGCTATTTTTTAAAAAAACTCACCCACTATCCATACCCCTGCACTCTTGAAAGCCTTTGGTACATGTATACATCCAAGACCAATACCAAGCTGCAGCCTTTATCCTCTCTTTCAGAATACGAGGAATTTGGCTGTAAAGTCCATCTCTGCTTTACTCAGAGGTCTCATCATGGCATTTATCCAGTGTTACTCTAAACAGCCTCTCGGAGATTTGTGCCCTGTTTTCTAATGCTCCTGTAAGTAAGTGCCATTACACAACCTGTTACTTCAGAGCAGAAATTCACTGAAATACAGCTGACACTGATTTTCAAAGCAAACCAATCCTTCTTTGCTGACATACTGAGAAGGCACATGCAAGTTCTGGTTTTTCCTCCAAATTTCCTGTAAAATAATGAAGCTCCTACTCTGTCCAAAGGCCAGACTGGCTTCATCCATCTTAAAAATGTGATATAAGGCCTTCTATTCTGCCTTAAGTTCCCTCTAACCGGCATAAATAGATGTATCCAAAACCCCAAAGGCTCTTTTTGGAATACCTGTTCCATGTCTTCAATACGCTTTTCCATTTTCCTTATTCTAATAATCACCGAAAATTTAAAATAACTTCCTTAATCTTCTACTCAATATTTCGAAAAGAGACAATTATAAAATAGCTATGGACCGAGGGGCTTGCTTAGGATACTGGGATAATTTCTAATACTATTTACAAGGCTGATCTTTTCAGCAATGCTTAGCTATTGTCAAGCCTGTCTTTTTTTGACTCTCTAAAGCTAAAATAGCCACTAAACCTGATCTTGAATCTCTTGTGT
This sequence comes from Aptenodytes patagonicus, assembly GCF_965638725.1. Lineage (NCBI taxonomy): Eukaryota > Metazoa > Chordata > Aves > Sphenisciformes > Spheniscidae > Aptenodytes > Aptenodytes patagonicus. The sequence goes on along the minus strand of NC_134951.1, from coordinate 113,716,484 downwards.
GTTTTTCCTACTCTTCTCACAATGGTATCTGCAATTTCTGCCCAACTTGCTATTTCCTTCTTTTTCATTAAAGCCAGTGTGGAAACTGCAGCAGCAGGGTGATCCAACTGGGGGTTTGAAAGTGGCCCCAGGCAGCGGTGTTACAACACAAGAAAATTCAGCCCTCATTCAGCACCCTTTGCTTTTATAGCAACAATTTAAAAAAGAAAAATCACTATTATGCATTCAAAATGGATAATGAATCCTTGGGCCCCTTTGCATTACAGAGTTGACACAGAGTCAAATATTGGACTATGTAAATTATGTGGTGGCTTTTCCTATTAATGCGTAAATCACCACCTTCACACAGAATAAATCCAATAAATCCACAAAGAAAGAAAACACAGTACTGAGTGACCTGGGTGTCCCAAGCACCTAAGTACAACAAAGCGAGAGGTTTCCATTCACTCATGCACACGCTCATCAAAATGGGCATCGGGGAATTCAGCCTTTGGGAAACCTTACTTCAAAAATAAATGAATAAAATGAATTACAGAAAATTAAATAAACTGTGGGAAAGGTCAACATTGGACTTCCTGAGAAAAACTGATTAAGATGAAGTGAGAAGTTGATATTAAAGGGGAAAAGGTTTGCACAATGGCCAGTTGGGGCATAATTCACATTCGAGGAAGGAGAATCCCGGTCTGTCTGGTTGGGGTCACAGTTTGAAAGAAGGTGAAATCTTTACCCTACTGGTATTAACGTCAAAGGTACCACTGGTTTTAGTGGAAACAAGATTTTATACACTGATGTGCTGGGCATCATTCTCCACTGTTATATCCATTTTATTTCAGAGGGATTCCCAAGAATGAAAACCCTCTTAATGCAGTGGAGCGTTTGATTTCAGTGTCTTGCATTGATAGGTGTCACGTCTAAAAGCAAAGCAACGAACACAGCCAAATTACATGGTTCACTTCAGGCTTCGGTTTCATGAGAGCATTGATTTGTTTGCAGTTAGCCCTGTGCTTATATGCATTGTAATTTTGAAGCCAATTTTTTGCACAAGAAGTGCACGCTTTTCTTATCTAAATTCCTGAACTTTTTCTAAAGTTGCTTGCAAAGTAGCTTTTCCTGTTGAAATACCTTGGCAGATATTATACACTTTCCTAACCTGATTGTCTCCCATACATTTGGGAGTCTTCTTAAACAGCTGTATTTGTTGGTGCTTTTTTTAATATCCCTCAGAAGGGAAACTTAATTCTGAGGCTAGGCATATCCACAGATATTTGTCGTCAGCTCCCTGACGTGCTCACTCCAAGCAAGCAGTTCTGTTGATGCTGACACGAGCAAAGAATAATGTCGCCAGCTAACAGAGATATAATATACTGTTTGTTAGCTCACTTCTGCATGTATAGTTCAGCCTAATGCATTACTTATATTGGCAAAAGCAGCAGAAATAATAAAAAAAAGTCTTTCGAAGATGGAATAAAGATCCATATTTATTGCAATGGTACAATACAAGGAAAAAGTAACATGCCCTGCATGATTTCTAAGGAAACAGGGCTGCTTTCAATAACCAAATTATTCAAAGGCAGGCAGGGGGTTTGCAGGAAACCAGGACGACCACAAGCCTTTCGCTGTAGCAGCAGGGGAGTTGGGCAACCCAAGGAGAAAATGTTTTCACACTCCACAGAAAGCTCTGGCTGCAATGAATGTGTTTGCCCCAAATACTTAGGTTTCATCAAACCACCATTTTTCTCTGTGAAAATCACTCTGAGGGAAATGTTACGCTTTTTCCATTTCATGCCACGCAACCAAATCGTTAAGGATCTTCACACTCAGGGATTATTTTAGTCCCTCACCATATGAAATGTTTCCTGTTTAAAACAAAGTGTGCTGATAAGAAGAAGGCAGTAGAATATTAATGCGAATATAAAATAGTCAGTTAAATGAGATATTAGCTAACAAAGGATAATTACAATTATCACATGCCTAAGTTTTATGTAATCAAGAGGTAACGTGAAAGCGTGTCTCCAAAGCTAGTATAGTAAAACACACAAGCTCCTTTTCAAACAAAATTTTGCTGCTTTTTTCCTTGCACTTTTAACTTGCCATACCCACAAAAAAAAATCTTCCAACTGTGACACAGGCTGAGCATACATCAAAGTCTGGTTTACAAAGCAGAGCAAGTCAAAGTTGTGGTCCCCATTCGTATCTCACTTGTTATGCCTACAAAAACACGGTAACTCTCCCTTTCTGAAGAGAAATGTCAGGTATCTGCCTGCTGCTTCGACTGCTAATGTCAGAGCGAGCCCTGAAAGCTGTCTCTCTTCCCTTTCCATTGTTTATTTGTAATGCAGAAGTGCAGTGCAGCTCTGGGAGAAACATCCTTAAAAGCTGAGAAATTAAATATGCCAAGGCACTTTTCCAAAGAAAGCAATCGTGAATTCAGAAAAAAAAAAGTTCCTTATCTTGAAATGCTGTAAAAATATTATATAGTATATGACAATCACAACAGTGTAATAGAAGTGTGCTGACCATTGCTGTGAAACTACTTCAAAACGTTCACCATTCTGATAAAACAGTGAAAGCTGTTGCAAAATTATCACCAGGAAGGCCTGTAAGATAGGAGAAATGTTTTCTTATTCTTCCCCAAACCACTGCATACGCCAGTACTACCACGAGCTACGTTTTGTGTAGAAAAATGAAGTTCTGCATGATCTAGGTTTTGTGTAGCACTCCAACAACCCAGGAGTGTCTCCTGAAGTACCAGCTTGCTTAGTCTGGGTCCCATTTCTCTGGCTGCATGCCCAGTGTCCACAACATCCATAACTTGGGTAGGTAAAAAAAATTTAAAGGTGGATCATGTATGTACTAAATACAGTGTATCTAATTCATGGAATAAACAAAAGAAGCATCAGAGTGATTGCCTTTTCTACATCTACACAACAGAGGAGTCCTGAGGAGTAAAACAAGGACAGACATGAAAAGTTTGGGTGTCACCCATTCTGTTTTGCTTTGGGTTTTTATGCCACTGATGATAACTACCAATACCTAAGCCCTTCAATACTGTATTGCCACTTGTAGTTATTTCCTTCCTTAAAAACGCACACACAGTGTTTCCATTGGCGATAGATATATTTTTTGCTGTGGTGCATATTTTTATTAGAAAAAAATCACCTTGAAGAACACCTTGCTTTCTGAATAGAGCATACTGAATTTCAGATGGCACTTAGTTTTTGCACAAATCTGTTCTGCAGCCACAGAGCAGTCTCCAAGGAAATGCTCGATTCTGTACCAGTGAGTTTTGTACTTGCTGAAAAGCAATCTGCTGTGCCTGAGGAATGAAGTGGTCAAGCACAATGATCATCCTTCAGGTGATGTTTTAGGTGTTTAGAGCTGGATCGCTGATGATTTCAAAGATATGGAAGACAATATAAATATTCTGTGGTAGACAACTTAATAAGGAACTCATAAGTAGCTTATACAGCAATATTCTGTGCTAGCTGCTATTTTCTTAATTCTGGTGGCTCCATGCCCAGATGTATTTTGGTGCTGCTGGGAGGTGACAAAGGCAAGCATTACCAAGTCCTTTCAAGTCTCAACTAAACCACAAGCCCCCAGAACTGAATTATTATGATTTAATTCCAGTATATGATAGCACTTAAGTCATGGGATTGGTGTTATATCTATGAATAATGCAAGTTTATTTAAAGGAATGGAAGCAGACCAGATTATTTAAAAGACACCGACTGCCAGGGCTGAATATAAATTTTTCCAAATGTCTTCATCTGTTAACAGAGCTGTTACCAGAAGCACAAGGAAATACTAGTTTTGTTATTTATTATGAATGACAGACAAGTTGCTGTCTATCAGCATGGGAGCCGATCTCCTACCCCACAAGAAGCGGTAGGAGATGCTGCTGCAGACATCATGACCAGGCAGCTTGCTATAAATAAGGAATCCCATATTTATAAACTGCAGACCAGAATGACTACTTTAGCTGAGCATCTTCCACCAAAGGTAGCTGCAACTCTGTGAGCTAAATGACTGCCCCTTCTTCCTTAGATCAGCTATTCATCACCCGCTAGCTGCTTTTGGTAAAGTGGCAAGAGGGACAGTAGGAGGCATTGGAGCAAACTATCATGCAAGCCCGGCCCAGTTGCCCGTCGTCTTCAGGTTTTTGGGGTGAATGCAAATAGCCCTCGTGGTTGCATGAGTATGGGGTACCCTCTGAGAAAGAGCTGGTTCTTGCTGGATTCTGCAGGCGAAAGACCTGCCTGGAGAGGTCCCCTTCCAGGGACCTTTGTGAGCTTCTCTTTAGGAAGGACTTGCTGCTCAAAGACACCTCCCGACTGTATGACAATGGGGAGTAGCTCTGAAGAGAGGTCAGGAGAACGAAAACCATCGCCTTCCCTCTGGTGGTATGTTAGCCACAGGTGACAGCCCCCGTCCCTGCCGGTGTTCAGCCTGTACCGGGTCCCAGGGGTGTAGTTCTGTAAGTGAGCTAGGAAGCAGCTTTTGGTTTCTCTATCAAACTGCTGAGGAACAAATAATTTGACACACAGTCACCACCGGATTTCTTCACTGGTGTTTGCTTAACAGAGGAAGGAAAGGTTTTTCCTCTGATTGAAACTCTGGCAGTTTCTCTCTGGAGAGGCATTGATTGATCTTTTACTAAACAGAGGTGCACGGGTCAGATCTGCAGGTGTGGGTCAAGTGTTCTACCTGATACTGCATTTTGTAGACATGAGCTGAACCAAGGGCACGAACAGGGACAAGTGGCTGACCAGCAAGGTGAGCTGAATCCATCTGACCCTAAAGGTTTCCTGCATTCAAGAAGACATTTTAAGTGAGGGATGATAAAACAGTTTGCTTTTTTTAGAGCAGGATATTTTGGCAATAGCATATTATAGATCTTTGGGGATGTTTTGACATTACTATAGAGACCAAGACGAATTGTCATGTGATATGTAACATGGCATTGGCATATTTTTGCTCAATATATTTTATTTCAGCTGGTCCTTTCGGCCTTCATTCCACTGCTGGTAGAAAATCAGTCACTGCATATAAATACTTTCTTTTTACCAAGAAATTTGCTACAATGAGGAAAACATTCCTATTGCTTCTCTCTCCCCATTTCTTTGCAGCTCTTCAATATCTTTCCATCTTCTGTTTAGCTTTCTCCTGTGGTTTTGAAGAAATGCTAGGGGTATTCTCATACAGTCTTGTGCACTTTCTACTGATTATTATTATTATTATTATTATTTTGCTCTCTCAGACAGAATGGGGAATGAAGAGGCATTTCCTTCCCACATCTTCTGCACATACTTGAAAGAGCTGCCACATGCACTCTTCCTTTCTGCACCGGGGAAGGAAATATTTGGACTGCAGGCAGGGGCAGCAACAGGGAGCACACTATGCCCCTTTTTTTGTGAAAGCAAGCAGAGGATTTGGAAAAAGGTAGGACAAGGTGGAAAAAAATTTCACAGCTGCCAAGGTGATACTACGGAGTTTGAGTGCACCTTGGCACAGCTGCCAAATTCTTCATGGCAGGGCTGCCAGCGTTGGGCTAACAGCTGCACATCAGTGATTTGTTACAAATGTTCCACCAAGGCAGTGTTTAACAGTCTTTTCTGCTTTGACCCAGTTGTTCTAATGAAAGATACTGCTGGAAAGTGTGTCATTCATTTCTGTCGACTATCGCGTTTAACACAACAGTGATACTCTACAAGATACCGTCACTGCTTCAGTACATATAGTATCAGTAGCTGGTGCTGTTATCTCTACTGAAGGCATTTAATAACAGCTCCTGGCAGGAGAAGAAAGAAGTCCAGGCTTTATTGACTCAATTTTCCCCTTAAAAAACACTGGTAGTCCTGGCATTTTCAAGTAATTGCAGAAGAAGCTTTACTCATTTTTGATGAAGTTACTCAAAATGCTTTACTCATGAATTGCAAAACCCTCCGTTAACCAAAACTGTTTTAAACATGGGAGGGAAGTCTTAAAGCGTGAACTTTTTTCTGAAGGACATTGCTTTTGAATGGGAAAACCACCTTGCTTATTCAAGCTGACCATTTACCAAGCTCTTTTATTCATTCCTGATATTTGATTACCCAAGATAATTTAAGTGATTTTTTATTTTGTCATTATATAACTTTGCAATATAGACATGTTTAGCATGTTGGTTTGTCAACGTTAAGTCTCATTGCTCCATTTCAGGCCACTCTTAGCATCCTGACACATGATGTATGAATTGATCCTAATCAACTGGCCGGTTTCATTTTCAACTTTCTTTTCTTTCTCAGTCATTCCTTGAAAGATCTTTTATGAATGGAGCCCAGCTGAAGGGGAGCTAAAATGTGATTTTTTTTTTCTCCAAGATTCACATGATTAATTGAAAATAAGGTAAAAAATTCCGTTCTTGCTACTGATTCGTTAGTGCAGGTTCCTATGTTTTTTCTGATGAGATTATCTAATCCATCTTCCTCTGAGCAATACACTATTTCTGATTCCTAAAATAAACCACCACTTTCTCAAGGTTTATTTGGTGGCTGTGTTTGCTGGCTTGGAATTTCATTAACAGCTTATCAACTGATCCCTTGACAGAGTTTTCCACCTGAAATACAAATTGGTTACTTTCTTCCTAAGAAGGTATATGCTTTGATGAAACGGACCCTTTAGTACATACTAAGTCTGGGTCCGTGTCTAATGCAAATATCAGATCTGAGCTCCAGTTCTGCCTTTGGCTACATGACACTGACGTGAAAGCTAAATCCAGGCAGAGGGGATGAAATGTGGGCATTGCTCCTTCAGAAATGCAGCGCAGAATTCAGTAGATGCGAGAGGACTCTATTGAAGCAACTTTGAGATGAGACGTATGTTTAACAGAGAGGGGAAACCTTACCAACTGCAGAGTCGTGTTCTGAAAACAACAAGGGTAGACATTGCCAACGCATGACAAATAGTCCTGCCAGCTAGGAACTGAGAATGCTGCAGAGAGAAAAACACACTGGTTTTGATAAGTCTACATTTTTACACCTAAAAACCCGCATGCAGTAAAGATACCAGTGAATTACAAGGCTACAAATACTCCTTTTGTATTTGTATGAGTCTTTGCAAACACCAAGGCTGAGAAGCTGAAGTGATTGGTGATATCACCACTGGGCATATTCATCTATTTTATAGCTTGTCTTATCATTTCTCACCTCTATGTTATTCCTTGTGGCTGTACTTGCAGTTGGCCCTTGTTGAGGTCAACTCACAACGGTAAAGTCATACTAGTGCCAAGGCAGAGGCACAAAGGTTAACATCTGTACTATCAAGTATCTATGAGCGCATTCACAGCTTCATGGGAACAATATCAAAGATCTTTTGGAAATGTTAGAAAAGAAAAAGAGGAAATATTAGAAGTAGTTTATGCTGTGTCCTGTAATTTTGAACATTTTGAGGAAAGGGGAAATAAAAAAATGAGGCTATTCGTTGAACATCAGTACTCGTAACAGTATCTTGGCTCTAATCCTGTGGTCTCATGGCTAACTTAAGTTCCACTGCTGGTTAACAGGCTGGTCCTGCCATGCCTCTGCCTCTGGTGCCACCCGCTTTCCTTCCCAGCCACTTGCCCTCTTCCCCCCCCACTTCGTGTTTGTGATGGTGGGCCCCGTGGGGCCAGCGAAGCCCCTGGTGGGCTCAACCCCACCTCGATCACGTCGAGGCGAGGAAGAAAAGTGGCTCTGTTGGGAACACTGACTGCGCTGCTTTGAAATGCATCCTTCATCAAGTTATATAAGAAGAGAGATCATGTAGGAGGAATAACAATAATAAGCTGTTAGGACGATTTGCTGAAACTAGCCTTCACCTCAGCTCCCACAGAAACAGAAATGAAAGTCCAATTTCCTCCATAGATAGAGATCATCGAGGGCAGACAAATTACAGAATGAAGAGAAACATTTCCACTGGGCGTCTGCTGTCAGCAAAAGTGATGCTGAACAAAGATACGGAGTTATAGCCACAAGGGTGTAAGGTCAAAATTGGGTGAAAACTTCAGTCAGCAAAGAGACAATGTAGCACAAGAGGAATGATCTGTTTGCTGGCTGTGACAGTGGGAAGAGCATGTCTGGCTTGTATGAATAGGTGAAAAGGAAAAAGCTGAAGAGCTTCCTTCTCTTTAGACAACAGTTAAGCCCAAGAACTATAAATTCAATAGTTTAGAAAGAATTTTACAAGGTTATAAACAGCTAATGTTTCCAGAATATCCATAATATCTGTTCAGAACTTGTAAATAGTCAATACCCACCAATTGCCCACATCTTAGGACAAGTTTAATATTTACATTCACATGCTCATGTGCATTAATTTTTTTAGAAAGATACATTGATCGATCCAATTTCTATATAAAGAATAAAGGGCAACAGATAATGTCATACCACATTTGCTGACCGATTTCATTCTTGGAGTCATACAGCAAAGAGATAAATAGTTACATCCTAAATTTTATTAACTGTAGAAGAGGTGATTTCTTTGTTAACGTAATACAATTGTCAGTGATAACAATGCCTTAGAGTAACAACCGCATTGCTAGTATCTCCTGCTGCCATTTCCTTGGTGCAGACAGGTATATTTGTGTAAGACCTCACAGAACTGGAATTTCTTCTGCCTTTACTCTGAATTAGGAGCTAATTTGGGTAACACTGCAAAATGCATTTACTGTGGTATACCCTGGGGAGAGATAACAAAGTGAAGTGAATAGATGTGCTGTGGATATTGAAAGGGTAGTGGGCTAAGTCTGCCCAGGAACTGAGCTAGGAAATGTCCACCTTCTAGACTTGACTCTTGCTTGGAACACAGCTACAGCACCCCAGCAATCTTCCTGTTTCTCATCAAGTTGTGTTTTAACTTTCCATATTTTACCCTTACATACTTCATCCTCTAGACAGCCTGAGAAGAATGACACCCTAAAAAGTTGCCAAACTTGATATTGCAGCAATTTAGTTCAAAATCAGCTTGAACCATCTTAACATGAGGTCAGTATTCTCCCCACACCCCCAGCTACGTGTGAGGTTTCCTCCATGCCGTGTGACCTAGCAGGTCCATCACCGTGTCTCATACAACTACAGATTTACTCCAATACCACTTACTCCTAGGTGTAGCACTATAATTTTCTAGTAGATTAGTTGCTGAATGGCAGGGCAGCAGTGCCGCTCACCTTAGCAGCTTCAGAAAATAAAGCGTATGACCAAAATGCTTTATCATCTTCCTGGCAAACAACAGAAGTACCAGAGCAAATTTGAAACGTACAAACCTTCCAGCGAAACAGCATTGCAACCACACCATTTTATCAGGACTAGGAATCACACGTTAATTTCTCCTCCATAACTTGGTTAATTTGACTTGAGTCGTAAGTTTTTGCCGGTCATCCTTAGCTGATTAACAGTTAGGCAAAGCATCCCTATCAAATTGACGCAGAAGAATCTGCATTAATACCGTGTTGTTATATTATTGTGATACTACTGTCAGAGGTCATTTAACATTTATGTTACTACATCAGCTGGTTTGGGAGGGACTGGGAGGTGGCTCCAGGAGAGAAGGGGAGGTGATTTTAAAGACCCCTACATTGAATCAGCCAGAATATGGTCACAGCACTACTGCACTTAATTCAAGAATATCCCAGATACCTTGTATGTGCTAGGCAGCGCTATCTTATTCAACAGACCTGCTTCAGTTCATACATTTACCGTTTCTTTCCTGGTTACCTACCAGGGACAAAGACCATGGTCTTAGATTAATTTCATTTTGGCAGGGGCAGGTGGAGGCAGGGTTTGAAAGCAGAATATTTTTGCTCAATGTTGCAAGGTTCTACAACTTTTCTAATGAATCCTGAGCTTTCTTCCTGTTGTGGTTTTAATGCTTCTCAAGGAATCACTTTGGATGTCTTTCATGGGCACCTTTATTGCCATAGAAGTAATTTTAAAACACACAAACATATCCCTTAAAAGCCTTCTGAACAAGGCTTAGCTGCAGAATTCTTAGGAAAGGCTTGATTTCGGTGAATATTTTGGGTTTTCATATGGTGGTGAAAGATAAAGTATTCCATTCTCCTTCCATCATAATTCACACTTATTGTCACCGGGAAATCACCTCATGTTTCTGCGGTAGGAATTTTTTCAGTAGTCTGCATGTGGCACATGGCATTGCACAGTTCATCCTAACTGAGCTGACAGAAAAAGCCCTTGGATACGTCTGTCAGTGCAGGGTCTGCACCCTGTCAGGCTACAAACCCAGTAGTTTTACTGGGGAATGTTATTTTCCCTTCATACAAACATATCAAGATAAGCAACACAGCAAATCACTGGTTGCAGTTTCAGCTGAGACATTTCAGCAGCACCAGCTCGTGGTCCATTCCCTATTCCACCCACACAGCAGCTTTCCTGGCGATAACCCTTCCCACACTTACCTAACTTTACCTAATTGCACATGTTTAGGACAAGCACACAAGGGTTGAGACATTCCTGGTCCCTCCCATGGGCATCTAGAAGCTGCTGTTTGCTTCGGAAAGATGCAGAGCAGCATGGTGCCCGCCGGTCAGACTTCACTCCCAGAAGGGTTGGGGACTTGGCTTTCCACCAGAGGTGGTGGGACTCCACATGACAAACGCTTCCCAGCAGGAGCATGGCAGGAATGCAGAAAATCCTGCTGCAGTTGTGAGGACTGAAAGAGCTCCAGGACTTGTCCCTGTAAAAGGAAATGGTGTTGAGTTAGCTGCTGTATTTAAAGTCCCACTCATCTTAGTGGCATCAAACCTCTAGCGATAAACCAAGAGATAAAATCTGCAGCCAAGAGCGATAAAGCTCTGGGGTTTGTCCAACTGATTGGCAAACTTTTTTCCCCCATCTGCTCTTCAGTGAGTGGAAAAAAAATACACTTACTGGAAGGAGTTTGTGCCCTCTCAACTTCCTCCATCTCTACCGACTGATGATGTCTGTCTCTGCAACATACTCTTGGAATTACTTTCTTCTGAATGATGATGTGATTTAAAAATAACACCCTTTCATTTCACAGAGATGCAAATATGTTTGAGGTGGAGAATGACTGTAAACACAAATGTCCAGAAAAAGTCGCAGAGCTTTGTTTGGATTCTGCATTAAACTTGCACTTCACATTTTCTGGAACCAACCTGTTGTTGGCTGGAAATAATGTATAATAATAATATCGGCTTTGCTGGAAAAACAGTGACTGCAGATCATGTGGCAGGGAAGGGTGGGTTGTGTGCCACATGACAGCTGAAACACAGCTGGAGACACAAGTTCTGCTCTCGACTCTGCCTGGACTTGCTTTAAACTGAAGAGCTCTGTCCTCTCCGAGATGTTTGTTTACCTGGTTTGTTTATAGACAGCAATCACGTCTCATCCCTGTTCTGCTAGACTAAGCAAACCATGCTTTTTATCTTTTTTTGTGTGATCCATTTTCACTTCCCTTCATCATTTTAGCAGATCTTCTCTGTACCTGTTCTGGTGCCAGTCATCAGTTTTGCAAGCAGATGAAGGGGATACCCAAAGTAGTCCCAGGCAGGACTTTGCAAATAGGTTTGCAAAAGTACTAAAACAGGATGAGAATATCTATCCTGTTACTCAAAGGAACCCAGAGAGGGTCGACCTGCCCAGCTGTGTGCACCCAAGGATGAGTGCATTTTTCCTGCAGTCTGAATGGATCAGAAACCATGCAGCCATATTAGTGCAACGCCAAGCCTACACTGGTATCCCTTACCTCTCAGCACGGATTCTGGGAAGGCACTGATTTTTTGGCTAAACCTCCTGTGGGTATGGGGGGCACTGCCTGCCTGCAGAAGGCTATGCAGACTCACAGTCTCAATGGAGAAACCCTCCATGAATATAGAAGCATATTAGCACTTCACAAAAGCTCTAGCTCTTTGGCATATAAATATCACAAGACAGATTTGAATATCACAGAAGTGTCACTTTTGCAAACAGGTCTTGGCTAATCCAGCAGCAGCTAGTACACCGAGATAACGAACGGCTAAACCTTCTCAGATTGCCATTAGCCATTAAAGTTGCGCTGGAACGGGAGAATAAATTGCACTGACTAGTTTTCAAAAATACTTGTCCGTCACACACCCAGACTCTTGCTGGGTTTCCTTAGCACAGAGAAACTTGATGGAAGTTGGACCCACTTCCCAACAGTGCTGCTTTACTCTTTACTCACGCAGCGAAAGCATCTGCTACGGTTGAGCCCCCTTTTGATTTCCAGGTTCTTACATATGCATGATCCAGAAGTAGCAATGTAGCTGAATAATACCCCTAAGCTGTTGGAGATGAAATTTTTCACATCAGAATAATATTTAACATTATTAGAGGCAAGCAAAGAAATCATGGAAAAGAATGGATTTTGTTGGGATGTTTTTTCCTTATTTTTGTTAGCATTATGCCACCATTCAGATGTCAGCCTTCCTGACCTATCCTCTGTTGGATACATTGGTTTGTGCATGTTTGCTGTAGGTAACAGAGTTACTCTGTGAACTTAATATTCAGTGTTCAAAATTTGAGCTGCATTGTGTCATTTGGCTTGATCACAAAAGTCACACAGTATTTTTTCAGATTAGTATAATCTTCACAAACAAAGGACATGAACCAAATATGAGCTGTTAGAAATTCTCAAGAATGGATAAAGTAGAGAACAAAAAAACCCCAAAACTAGGAAAATATTTTTGCAAGTGTGAGCCTATTCCTTTCAGAGCCCCATTTTTTACACAATACACGGAAAGTCTGTTGCAACCTCAAACACACAGATGTCAGACCTGCAAGAGGAAAAGCTCCCAGGCTCTCCCTGGGAGCAAACAGGAGAGCCGACAGCATGCTCCTACCTGCTGCTGTATTAGCGTCCACGTGCTACTTTGCCCCAGTTTCCTCCCAGAATGTTAGAGGCTGGACTGGGTGTGTGACAGGGCTTCAGGCCCAAGTCATACTTTTTCAGAAACTACTTGTTTATCTCTTTTTTCTTTCCTCAGTTGATAAGGAGAGACACCAGCAGACACCTGCACAAAGAGAGACGCTATTAAATGCTAAATTTTGTCAGGGCAGGAAGATGATAGAAGTTGAGCCAAATTTTTACTTCTAAAGGAATCCTAAGCCATCACAAATTTGGCTTCTGGCGCTACTTTCAACACCTGATTGAAAGACTAAGTTACAATTTACTGCCTGAGTGAAGATGAATTTTCTCTTACCTTATGGACACAAAACCCTTGCACGTGCCTGTGGAGCCCTAGGTGCATAGCGAGCCGTCCTGGCTCCAAGAAAAAGCGAGCCAGCACAAGACCCTGCCCCACAGGCAGCGTCTGAGCTGACAACGGTGCTCTGCACCCAGCAGAGCTGCTGCACGGCACAACCATGGCTAAAGACAGCCAGAGGTGTGATAATATTTAGTGTCACTGAACGCTATCGTGGCATCAGAACTGAAAATAGGAGCTAAGTGTCCCTCCCCACCGCCCACGCTGTTTCACTACTGTTTTTACTAGGACAAATACGTTGCTCTTCCTTGAGTTGCTGCTGAGGTTCTTGTCAGCATTTTTGCACTCGTGGCATATTAGTAAATAGCATACAAAACGTTCTTCTCTCCTTATATAAGCTACATAGCTCTAATAGCATATATTATGTTTAATTATACATATGAAAGATCCTTTCATTAAGACAAAATCTTGAGAATCCTTGTCTCCTATGGCTGTAGCTTTCCAACAAGGGACCATCTCTCTCTTTCCTCTATAAAAACCCAATGGGCTGTTTTCTCCAATCATGTATCATTGGTTTAACTGAAAACAGGATTTAATCCAGCAGGCGGAAGTTGAAGTTACTCCAAAGAGTTAGGTAAACTGGCTCACTAATCGCCAGCATCGCTTCTAGCTGAGTACTGCTGCAGCTCCCACAGCGCAGGGTCTCCTGAAGCCCGGTGGATGCAAGTGACAACAAAGTGGCCACCACCCTGGAGAGTTTCAAATCTCACTGTAAGGCTACAGGCAAGGGATGGGGTCAGCGGAGGAGGTGGCTCAAGGAAACACTCACATGAGATGGGTCACCACCACAAGCAAGGTGCATTCCCTGCTCCTTCCAACTCCCATCCCAGCATTCCTACTCCTAGCGAATACCTTCCTCTGGGTTAATCCCATTAACGGCTGCACTTTGCACTGATACGGAAATGGACTAACTGCCATTTCCGAAGCCGGTAAACACAACCTTTTCACAGCAGCAATATTTGCTTTTTTCCCAGCAGCTTCCCAAGGGGAAGTGCATGAACCCCCTGTTTTCACCTCTGACGCAATGAAGGAGAGGGCAATCAAGCACCAGTTCAAACAGTTTTTCAAAGCTAGCTGCTAGAAAGTTAACTGACTAGGTGGCAAGCCATCAACAGAGGTAATGAGGAGCAAGAAATGGGAAGAAGGAAGTCATGACGTACTGTCTGAATTCTGAAAAATAATTAAGGCAATTATGCTTCATCAAAAATACATACAATTTCTTCATGAGCTATCAGACACTATGGAAAACTGATGACGTGCTCATATGTGTCAACATGCATCTTATTTTGACAAGGAATTCACTGAATTGATTGCATCATATTGAGCCAGGAAATAAAATTCTGTCTTTTCTTTGCCAGCCAAACTGGAGCCATTTGGACTCTGCTCTCAGTTGCACTGAACAAGGTCTGCTGGAGAGCAGCCAGACTCGGTCTGAATTTCTGTAAGGTGCAGAAACTAGGATCCCAATGCATGCCAGCTGCAACTGGAAGGAATATGAAAAAGAGGCATGCTTTTACTGAAGGGCATCACACTGTGACAGCACATGATCCTAGAGAACAACCCAAGATCATGTTCAAGGTTTCAGAGCTCCTCCTCCCTTCCATCAAGGGATGCATAAGAATATCTGTATGTAGTATTAGTAAGAAGAGGAGGCTAACACACCAAAAAAAAAAAAGGAAAGAAAAATTGCTTTTCAGCACAAAAAGATGAATATACAGTAACCAAAAAAAAAAAAAAAAATCAAAAAACTCTATATATGATGTCAAAGTCAATCACTTCACTACTGCTGCTTGCTTCACCATCCACAACTCAGTGGTTCATACAACCACACACTGAATTTACCACTTAAAAAGGATAAGATAAAGAGATATATCACATGATCTTTTTACGAAACAATGTCGATCCGTGGCAGACTGGCTGATGGGATAGAAGATGGAGATGCAATTTCTCAGGGGATGTTTGCCATTGCCAGAATGGTGCTACCACCGTACACTTAGCCCTTGTGAAATGTATGGAGCAATCTCAGTTCATTGCCACTGCTAAAACCCTTGCACATCTGACACTGACCGGAGCAGCAGAGCATGAGGAACAGCACAGCTGGGAGAAATGAGTCTTCTGCAACCACATCTGCCCGTGTGCCAGGGAAGAGCCGTGCTACAGTGGTGGTGTGGCAAAGCTCAGACTGTTACCCCCATGCTATGCCTGCTCCAGACATCAACTTAAGATCAGACCGTCCCAGCCCGCTAGTCTGTCGTGGCACTTGAGTACTGAAAATTAAATGTATTAAAATTCAGCAAAAAGAAATCCTACATGTGCACCTTGGGTATATTCAGGAGTATTAATATTTCATCTAGCAAACCGATAACAATGTGCAAACAGAGTGCTTCTGCAAACTGATCACTTATGCCCGCAGCGCTGGGAAATGCAGCCGAAGTCAAATTAAACATTTACCAACTTCAGCAATCTTCAATCAGCTGAGGAACTAGGAAATAAAGGGACCTGAGACATAAACATGCTCAATCTACTTGTAGCAACTCAAGCTCAATTCCTCTCGATTTCACGGCAGATTTCCTCTCTCTTGCTGTTTGACAGCCATCGTTGATCAAACTCATTCATTTAAGGTATGCTGTACATATTATCGCCTGCTCTGTAACCCTGCCACCACACTGAACTCGGTGCTGGAGCAGCAAACGTAGGAATTTAAATAAAGGTATGTTAAAAAAAGATCAGATACCAACTATTAAAGCCATGAAGCTGTGAGTCCATCCTGTTGGTTTTATAGGATAGCACATTTCCCCCAGCTTCCTTTTAGGTTCCTGTGATTCACCACAAACAATGTTGAGCAATGTGTCCTAGTTACCTGGATGCATTATGCATCACTAAAATTCAGGGCCTCTTGCCATCTGTTTTAATTAAGAAACTCATATATAGATTTGGCCGCCTTGCCCACTAAAATAGTTTCAGAAAGAGAATTTTATAGTCTGATAATGGGCCGGATCTCCAGCTGGCATTAATTCATATACTTCCATAGCATCACTGGTGGTGTGTCGATTCACAGCAGCCAAGGAGTCAGGCAGGTAACATCGCAATAGTAAATTCAAAATGTTATTCATCTCAGCAAACCTTTTTAATTGCAATTCTACTGAGTGATACTAGCAGCAGATTACAAAATAATCTTCAACTCTTGTTCACATTGAAACTCCTGATTTTAGTGAGACATTTGTGCAGCTCAAGCAAATAGTTTGGCTCTATTTACTTGACACAGAATGTGCAGATGATGGCTCCTATACATCAAATATACCTTTGCATTTTGCATGGATGTAAGAGATGTGTCAATCACAGCTTTCTGGTAGCTTAGGGAAGGGCTTTTTGAGGGCATTCTGGTAGCAGTAGAGTATTCACGAAGTTAAAACAAATAAAACCGGAACAACTTAATATTTGACAGCCCTACAGATAATCGTAAGCTCCTCTACCTCAGTCAAAAAGCTATCATTTCAGCCAAGAGGGGATAAACACAGCTTGAATTCAATGTCAGCTACATCACTAGTGCCACCTACAGCATCCAGTTCAGAGAAACCACCCAGACTAGCAGCTGGTTCTGGTGAGCATACGTTTCTAGACCACTTTTATTAGCATCCAACCAGTCAACAAGACATTTTAATAGAGAAAATACGTATTTGTGCAACACAAGGACTAAACTATCCATTTGGATCATGTAATTTAGGCACATAGCTCAAAAAATAGATGATTCTGGCGATTGCCAATGGCACATTAGGAAATCAGAAAACACATACGTTCAGCCCTGACAGATGAATGGCTTTTATTTGTTGTATCTATTTTGTTTTGGAGAACTTAAGATTGAGAGCTGGAGTCCACCACTGGACAAGTTTTTCAATTGGTACAATTTTTCCTTCTCCTGCTTCTTGAACTAATTCTGTGCGTCAGGACCGAGGATGGATCAGTGGAGCGGAAGGGCTGAGCTGGCTTGCAGGTATGATCCACAGCTAACAGCCATGGACCAGCTCCTCCATCAGGTATCTACAGCTGTTGGCTCCTTCAGCTTCAGTACAGCTCAGGACACGGTATACCTACAATTCTGAAGTGCCACACCGATTGTCTAGCCTTTCGCACATAAGCTCATGGAAAACACATTTATTACAGCCTGGCTAATAATAACCACTGGGACTGGTTCCCACATCTCTGTAAGCATTAACGTTCTAAAAACCCTCTAAAAATGAGGGTTTTTCATTTCCAAGATTATTTCTTGTTTCGGTTGCTACATTTTCTGCAGCGTTCACAATGCAATCTGCAAACGTTTCTGTCTTTTCCGTGTCATTTTTACATGGATCCCAGGGGAAACATCATGTCACCTCTTCTCTGTGGATTTGATGCAGTATCAATTCCCGGTCACTGCACACCTGCTGGAGGCTTTGATGGCTATTCCCCTGAAAGACTGACTGCAGCTATAAATCCTGGCGAGGTGAAGAGAAATGGATTTGTCTGTGCAGCTTTAAGTCTTGGCAAACAAAGATTATCAAAAATAGAAACTTTTCTTGTCTTAAAACACACACAGAACAAGAGCTTGTAGACAGGTTCGTGTTGATTCTTAGGTGCTCAAGGAACTGATTTATTTCTTTTAATAAAGAATACTTCTGTGTCTCACATTTAACCACTTTCTTAAAGAAAGGACCATCTCTTATTTACCTTTCCCTGACTGTTTCTCTTTTCTTTTGGCACCTCAAAGGAACGCCCTCAAATTATGCTAGAAAAGAGCTCCCTTCCACCCCTTACTTTTTTAATACAGAATACTGCTGAATTAGCTCGGGCTCTTACAGGGAAACCAATGTTTTAGTCCTCATATGATTTGAAGCAGAGAATGAAAGGGAATCCTTGGTAGGACTATGTCTCCAATACCTGTGTCCTTGGTTTTCCACCCTTGCTCGAGGAGTGCCCCAGCCCTAAGAGGCTCTGGCTGCGGCCGGGGCCATCCTCCGAGCCTGACTCCTTCTGAGTAAGGATTATTACTGCAGATAAAGACTGCAGGAGTGGGTCTCCTGCACCAAAGCAACATAGGTGATTGGCAATTCATTTGAAGAACAATCTGCTTGTTGTGGTTTAACCTCATCCAGCAACTAAGCACCACGCAGCCACTTGCTCACTCTCCCCACCCCCGGTGGGATGGGGGAGAGAATCGGAAGAGTAAAAGTGAGAAAACTCATGGGTTGAGATAAAAACAGTTTAATAATTGAAATAAAGTAAAATAGTAGTAATAATAATAATAATAATAATAAAAGAATATACAAAGCAAGTGATGCACAATGCAATTGCTCACCACCTGCTAACCGATGCCCAGCCAGTCCCCGAGCAGCAGCCCCTCCGGCCAACTTTCCCCCAGTTTATGTACTGAGCATGACGTTACATGGTATGGAATGTCCCTTTGGCCAGTTTGGGTCAGCTGTCCTGGCTGTGCCCCCTCCCAGCTTCTTGTGCACCCCCAGCCTTCTCAGTCGGTAGAGCATGGGAAGCTGAAAAGTCCTTGACTAGTGTAAGCACTGCTTAGCAACAACTAAAACATCGGTGTGTTACCAACATTGTTCTCATCCTAAATCCAAAACACAGCACTGTACCAGCTACTAGGAAGAAAATTAACTCTATGCCAGCCAAAACCAGGACACTGCTGAACAGTGTTGACACAGTACAGGTGGCTGAGCATAAAATGTTTAGCACCCTGACAAGTATTTTCTCCTGCCTGACTCAGGATCTGACTGCAGCATCACAGGGAAAGTGAATTCACTTTGAATTACAAGCAAAGGGCTACTCCATCTCTTTCTGCATAACCCCGTGTTACTCGAAAGTGGCTCCATGCCACAACAGCACCCGTGTGAGCCCTCTGATGGGCAGGAGGCTTTCCGCTGCCGCTGATCTCAGCATGTTGCACAGCCTGACTTCAGGAGCAAGTTTCTTCAGCAGCTCTTGTGGACTTTGTTCACTCTCTGCATGAGCTAGTCCCATTGCTGACACAAAACCCGGCTCTCTCTCTCTTTTTAAATGGGGTGTGAAACCAATGACCTTCTGGCTTGTTACCTTCTCTCCTCATTCACTTTTTCGCTTTCACTCTGTGGTTCCTCCATTTCAGGCAGACATGCTTTCTGAGCTAATATCATGGCTGGGCAACTTCAAATAAGGAACTGCTTCAGCTGAATGAAAACTGTCCAGCGACAGCTCTCAGGACATTCCCTCCTTGGGTTTTCATCTGAATCTTATCACCCAAAGTGGAATTTGAGCCTGACACTCTGTCGTGGTTTAACCTCAGTCAGTGTTTTAAAAATAAACCTCCCAAGCGGATCACCAATCACTGCAGACCACAGCAAACTGCAAAACCCAACACCAATCTCTAACACGTACAGCAAAAAAATGAGCACGATGCAGATTAGACGAATCAATACCGAGAACAGAGGAACCAACATTGTCACCCACAACTGTTAACAGATATAAATTCCTTAATACACTCTGGTTAATCTGTTATTACCTCAAACCCTTCAATCCCCACGTTGGGCACCAAAAAGGACTGTCGTGGTTTAACCTCAGTCGGCAACTGAGCACCACACAGCCGCTCGCTCACTCCCCCCCACCCGGTGGGATGGGGGAGAGAATTGGAAGAGTAGAAGTGAGAAAAACTCGTGGGTTGAGATAAAAAGTTTAATAATTGAAATAAAATAATAACAATAATAATAATGTGATGATAATAATAATAATAATAATAATAATAATAATAATACACAAAGCAAGTGATGCACAGTACAATTGCTCACCACCCGCCGACTGATGCCCAGCCAGTCCCCGAGCAGCGGCCCCCCCGGCCAGCTTTCCCCAGTTTCTGTACTGAGCATGACGTCACATGGTATGGAATGTCCCTTTGGCCAGTTTGGGTCAGCTGTCCTGGCTGTGCCCCCTCCCAGCTTCTTCTGCTGAAACCAGGACACAGTCATTTGCCCTAGGTCATGCAAGCTGTCCTCCCCCTTGCCAGCCATTACCGACCCATGGGACGGTTGCCCCTGCTGTGCCCCAGGTCTCAGAACAACATCCAGCAGACGTGGTGCCAAAGGGATAGGAAGCAGCTGGATGCCTCCAAGGCACGCCATCCCTGACAGGACACTGTGGGGTTGAAGCTAGGAAGCAGCAAGACACAGATGGTTTCTAAACAGCTGGAGAAACCAGCAGACCTCTCCATGGGCAGGATGAGAGATTTCCAGCATGAAAAGGCCAGAGGTCCCCCCAAAGCCTTCTCTCTTAGTAGAGACGTGGGGTAAGGTTTCAAAGTCTGTCCTTTTCCCATCTTCTTGGCATTTACAGCACCATTTACTGGCTGGAACCTGCATGGGTAATGCGTATCCATCATGTACCTGTATGGTTTTGTCCCAGCTTAGTATAGGACTTGCATGACATTCATTTGTTATCAGTTCTCTGGCTGATCTGTATAGAAGAAGCAATGCTTTCCAAAAGGCTTTTAAAAGATCCTCTCTTCAGTGTGTTTTTGCTTTCCATGCACAGCCATACATTTTCTATTGTCCTTAGGAGAAGTGGCATGAAAGCTGGCAAGATCTACACATGTAGAGAGCAAGCTAGGCAATTTTTTCTTGTTGAGGCTATCCTCCACATCATACTGCGATCCAAACCCAGTTTTAAGTGGACCAGCGATGGGCAGAAAGACCTTGACCTCCTGGACTCATTACTGTCTGTTTGACTTTCTTTTGTACAGCAGCCCATATGTGTCCAAACCTCGCCTTGAAAAGTGTCAAAACCTTTCAAACAGTCTTGAGTAAAAACACTAAAAATGCCTGTGGCGGTGATCTACGTTATACAATTGCATCTGGTAAACACCAATGGAGCTATTACGCTGTCAAGCTGAAAAATAGTGTCAAAGTCACCAGTATATCTAACTGTAAAACTGGCTTATGTGATTAGCACTGAACATTTGGTTAGCTGAGCCCATTATGTGCCAGAATGAGGTTTTTTTTCTTTCCAATAAATACTGCAGCACTGCCTTAAGAACATCTCTAGGCACATCTGTGCCTCATGGGTAGTCCTCTGAGCTATAATTCCTTGAAAGACTCAGTTTTGCTCTGAGGTGAAGAGCAAATGACAGAAAGCTACTTGTAATTTTCTGATTATAGCACAAAGATTTCTACTGTAGCCACTGTACCAGCTCCAAGCTTCCAAGGCAAGTAAACGCTTCACCTCTTCCGAGCACGTACTGCTCAGCAATACACAACCTGGTGACCCACTTATTCTCATTGGGTTTATAGTCTCTACACTTCTCTTCAACACAGCTTTGGTGGTTTCCTGTATAAGTCTTCTAAATAAGAAAAAATTGCAAAATAGAGTGTGTAGGCTGCACACAATTTTGTAGCTTTTTCTAATTTCAGCAGGTCCCCAAAACAAGTATCAAGCGGCACTCCAAGTTGCTCCCAATACAAGATCAGTCTGGTTTAACCAAAAACTCAGGGATGTATTTCCCAGTTCTTCACATACCTAGAAACAGGATAAAAAAAGCAAAAGTCAGACTTGGCCACAATTAGATACTGGTTTGGGATTCAAAACCAAATGAATGTAAACTTGAGAGAGCTGGGTAACTGGTGTGTTCTTGAAACCTGGGCTTGGGATTTGGCAAGAGATCTACTTGCAGCTGCACCAGCTCCAGAAGCTGCTCTGACAGCCCTGCACTCGGGTGGGCTGGCTGGCTGGCTGGCTGAGAAGCTCTGCCGTAGCCTCCTGTCTCAAGGGTTGACTCTCCCAGCTTAAAGAGTATGAACAGAATAATGTGAGGCACACGGACAGCTGAAACGGGGCTCCTGGCTGTTGCTAAAATACCAAATTAACATTGCACACTACAGCTGATCTGGGGGTATGATGATCCTACAGCAGCAAAGAGACACAACGCTGATGGATACTGTCTGTAAGGGAGTGGTAAATTTGTGTGCAAAGCCACAAGAGGACCCTAATTAAAAGCCCTTCATGCATATATATGAACTCTAAATCACCAGTGGGCATGTCAGTGTTCAAAGCATAACTTAGTGTGAGGCAGCACTTGGAGAGGGAAATGGAAAGAGGGGTAAATCTGACATGCTCTGACTTTGCACCAGGGAACTGTCTTCCCAGTTCTTCTGTCCCCTTGGTAATTAAAGCAATTCTGGGTGCTGGGCTGATGCCTGGCTGACTGTCTTCCCTTATGCCTTCCTCTGCCTCTCCTGCTTGTTGAGAAGGTTCAAAACACCTCAGGCTGCTCCTTCGTTTATCACAGACCAAAATGTTCCTTTCTTCCTAATCAGGGCACGAGCTAGACTGATTGCTCCTCTTTCAAACCGCCTTCCTCCTCCACCACCAGCAAGTTTGCTAGGGAAACTCTTGTTGTCCCCTGAGTATGCGTTCACCACTCAGCCGCTCCTAAAAGTTTTTGTGCTCATAATGATTTGTAATGTAACAACGAGTTCAAATCCCATGATGGCCCGTTAATGGTGACTCTAATGGGTGTTGGCAGATTCAGTGAGAAAACCAAATATGTTCAGATTAAGAGCAGAAGGCTCTTGGGCTTGGTGAGAAATGTTTGTTCCCTTGCAGTTTCAGGAGATTTGTGTGGTGAAGAGGAGAAAGTTCATGGCAGAGGAGAGCTAGCGTAGTCCATAACTGACGTTCACAACACTGATTTTAATATGATAATCACTATGACTATCTGCAATAAAAAAAAGCTTCATTCAGCTGCCCTGGGTCTTATTTAAACCTGCAAAGGCTTCCCATTCTGACCTGCTGCTGTTTAGCATTTACCAGGAGTTAACTGTGCCCAGGGGTACAGGGCTTGGGAGAATCAGACGGGGGGTGTGTTTGGGATGTCAAAGCGCTTTGCAATCAACGCAGCTCAGGGTGGAAATCCATAAAAAGCAATAGAGCCAATGTATATCAATGCAGAAAACAACTAGTGCAAAAGCAAATATTTGGAGACGATGAGAAGATCCGCAGAGGACTGGGTATGCCTCTGCAGCAGCAGGCACTGAGCTGCAGGCCCAGATACCTCTCTGGTCTGGGGTTACGCACAGCCTAAGGGGTACGTAGGGGATAAGTGGCAACGTTTAGGACCAAGGAGCCACATCTGGCAGACTTCTCCCTTCCACTATTAGCCCCAGTTCTGGCTGTTTGAGTTATACCGCTCTTCATCGTAGTGACCTCATGTCAATGTGAGAGATGCTTAAGGAAATTAACAGTGCTAATAAAAAGGACAAGAGTAACCATTTAAAAATGAGTAACTATATCTAATTTGAAATACCGTTTGGATTTCAGTTGGCTGGAATGAAGAATATTTATTTCCACTGGAACTGCATGTAACAGAAATACCAAGAATATATACACTGTACGAATAAATGGATTTAAAAATTCTGAACAGGGAAGAGCACTTTCACATCCCTGTCGGAGCCATCACAAGCGCTACGTCACTAAGCCACGTATGAAGCGCCCACCCAGGTATATTAAACTAAGAAACTGTAAAAAGCTATTGAAAGGTGCATTCTGATAATTATTTTTTAACACTGTAAAATTACACATGACCGTGAGGTATTGTATTTTATCAATTTTGTATTGAAAGAATCTTTAAACAAAGGCGGAGAACAATTGTAGCCTCTCTCCCTCTCTCCTCATGGCAGATGACTCATTAAAAGGTGTGGGAACACAGATGATTATCGTGTCCCCCAAAGGGCTAACAATACATTGCAAGTTTTCACATCAGTGATTTTTAGGTGCTGGTCTCTTCCAGTTACTTTAGAGCATCTGGCAGGAGCATAAAGCCAAGAAATGGAGTTGTTTTCACAGAACATTTATTGCACACCGTTTTGTTAACGATGTAAGGCTTAACTACTGACTTTGTGGGGCTGTGCTATCTTTAAATCAAGATAAGACTGTACCAGTCTCAAAAACTTAAAATAGATGAATCTTAACTGAGACAGCATAATCAACACAGCGCGAATTCTATGCCGTTCCTATGAACTGAGGCTCTTTTTTATATTGCTGGAACTTTTTTTCCTGCTGAAGTGAGGAATATTTATGATTCTTCCTCTGAGTGCAAATGAAAAGCTATAAATAGCTGCTTGTTAACCCTGAATTTCAGCTGTGCCCAAATATGTGGAAGGAGGGTTCATAGTAGCAGTTCCACATGCTTTTTAAACTCCCTAGCTTGGGGAGCAGTAAATCTAAATTAGGAATATTAATATTGCAAAATAAAAGAGTTTCTTCCTGACAGAAGCAGAACTCCTTCTCGAGCTTCTGTGTTTCGGATTCATAGATTTTTCAAGGCCAGGAGGGAGGATGAGGCCAACTGGTTGGAAAAATGCTGTTATTTATTCTGAAAAAATGTGTAAAAATCAGATGCTGAGTCAGCAGGACTTGGGCATCATTAGAAAACTTCTCCTGCAGAGGTAAAGCAAGAGAAGCTGCAGGTCGTCTTGACTATGTCTAGCGCTGGTCTAGTTGCCAGCTACACCCAGGACATGGAGAAGAATCGCAGTAGCTCAGTCTACGTGTACCCCTAACCATATAAATTGTAAATCGTATGTAAATTATGTAGCCCAAGGGTCTGCCACCTCAAAAAATGCAGTGGGGCCACCAATTTCTTTTTTAAACCCAAAGACTGCAGTACTCTCGGGGGGCCCCAAACACAAACCTCAAAACCACAAGGCTACACAGACTCTCCGGCTGGTATTTTCCCTACAGCATAATAAACGGCGATTGCTTTTCCTGCACGCAAGAGGTGCTTTAACAACAGAAATGAGCTGTACGTCAGCAGCAAGCGGAGGAGCCAGCTGAACCCTGCTCGCCCAGCTCTCAGGCTGGAGCTCTCACCACTGCTCTGGTACCCTGGGGCAGACACTGATGCTACCAAACATACACCTGAGTAAGACTGCAGAGATATTACCTTTTGGCATGATTTCTACCACTTTAAATACTGTTGAAAACCTCAGTAGTCTGGGAAAAAATGGACTGTGCGAAACTGAAAAGGAAGGCAGAATTCACTGTCCTGAATTATGAATGGAACTTTATGAAATTATGAATGGCCACAAAATAGCATTGTCTGCAGCTGCACTGCAAGCATGTCTGATCACTCCCTCTCTTCCAAAGTATAAAAGTCAGGTCCTGTTCAGATTAGAGGGATCATTAGAAATACTGAATATATTTCTATTATTCTGCATTAAAAAGCACTTTTTTTTTTCTGTGATTCGTAATTATTATTATAAAATTGATTCTTCTGTTCTAGCATCTCACAGGTACTTTGCACCAACTCTGTGAGTGACAACACCGTGCAATGTGTAAGACTAGAAAAATCAGGGTCCTAATCTGCTACCTTACACACCACACATATACCCAGCAGAAGAAAATTCACATTCCTTCCTTTTATATGGAAAAGTCCTGCCCGTGCTCTTACTATGGTGCTCAAGAGAACCATAATAATATTATTTGCATGATAATGATGCAAATGCCTCTTGCAGGGAGGAAAGGTGTAAAAGGCTTTACTTGGGAAATTGCCACCAAGCCATCCAGCCTTTCTGAAATGAGGATGCGGGATTGCAAAATGCAGGGGAGTTGCTATGGTTCTGGAAACCCTCTAGCAACCTTGTTCTTCTGCATTTACTTTCAACAGCTGTGGTTGTGATGGACCTTAAAGAACTGTTGTCCATTACAAAAGAAAGTGTCCCACGGCATCTGTAAACCAGTGAGATCACTTGGGAAGTCATCTGTCTTCTCATCTGAAAGCAACTGGTCATTCATCACAACGTGTTGTGATATATGCTGTTTAAGGGATATGGTCAGAACGTCACAGGGATGGAGGGCATTGTCCCCGAGATGCGTACCTAAGGCATCTACATCTCATCTTGAAAACACCAGACAGTTTTAGTTTCCATCTTTAATGAAAGGCTATATCCTCTGCTGTTATTTAAAAAGCCATTTGCCACCATCTGAATCACAAGACTGAGACTAGGGAAGCCCTTAGGTCTAACCCCCTCTTTTGCTGATAGGTAGTTTTGGGCAGGTTAATTAAGTGCTTTGTCTAAGTTTCCATATTCTTGCAACACTCAGCCCTCTTCTGTGCATGTACTTTAGACTGATTATTTGTACAGGGACATGTAGTGCTTAATGTCACCTTCCTGACTTCAGCCGAGCACTTCTTACATAGTAATAGCTGCACTGGATTGGACCAAAGATCCCTCTGGTCGCATTTGGTGACAAGTGCTTTAGAGGATGGAATAAGAACCAGGAGCACGTACAGCAACGCTTCCACCAAAACACCAGCTCTGTGGCTCCCAAACATGTCTGTGTGTGAACACCTCTGTGCGTTAACAGCCCCTGGCAGACCTCTCTTCCCTGAATGAGCTAATTTCCTCTCGAAGCCGTTTGAATGACAGGTCTCCGGTGGCCAGCAGCACCGAGTTCTGCAACTGAATTATAAACCATATGAAGTAATACTTCATTATTTTCATTTTAAACCTGCCACCCAGCAATTTCGTGGGGTGCCTCATAACACTGCTGTACGAGGATCAGCAAATAAACCTTCCCCGTCTTACTGACCTCTATCTCATTCTGCTCCAGCCGTCTCCTCCTGATGCTGAGGAGCTGTAGCCTGTTTAATCTCTCCTGGCTGAGACGCCGTTACGTATCTTTGATCATTCAGCTGCCCTTCTCCATACCTTTTCTAGCTTTATTATTATGCTATTGTCAATAATTTAAGTTGAAGTAGAACTTGGAAAATCATGCATCGGGAAACAGCCTTTCCCTTTGAAAGGACATTTAAAACTGAGTAGCACCATCTGGAGTTAATCACCTTCTGCTTCTAATAAACTGCGCTAAGGAAAAGTTGCTTGAAAATGAATGGGTTGTGACAACCGAGGCACAGTATCAGCCGCTCCTGATGTTTTGTGCATGGATTCCCACATTGCCTTCACACCGGCAGAGGCAGGACCTCTGAGCTGCAATTCCTGCAGGCTCCCTCTCTGCCTAAAATCATGGTTAGGCATCTGGTTCACCAAATCACTGGCAAGTTAGTGGTAGGGCAGTTGGGAGTCTGGCAGTGACTTCACCTTCTCTTTACTAACAGCTGAGGTTTATTAGAATCTGGAAAACAAATGCACTATCCAGGACTGCAACTAGCAGTTAGGCAGACTTCTGCCCAAAACAGGATTGGTTTCTTCTCCCTTCCCCTTCCCACAGTGGCACTGGTCCACCCGGCTTGGTTGCACAAATCTCCGGAGGTCCCACACCTCGCTCCTGCTTTTTTTGCTTTGCAGGGATGATGCGGGGCTGTCAAACCAAGCTCAGCTGCAGACACCGAAAGATGACTCTTGTCTGAGCCCCCTGAAGATGCAGTAAACAGGAATTAGTTGCAATAGCCATGGGGAAGACTGGCACCAGATAAAACTCTTGCTTTCTCTCTTCTTCTCGTAGTCTTCATTAAAAACACAAGACTTCGGAGGCTTTCGAGGTGTTCAGTGCTTGAAGAACAAAGAGGCTGTGGTTCCTGCTACGGTACCAGGGCAGTGCCACCGCTGAGGCTGCTCCTGGCACAACAGCAGTGCAAGACCATGCTGTGGTGGGGCTGCCGGACCACCCCAGTGCCGACCCACTGGAAATGAGGTAGCAGTAGTTGCCAAGGCCCTGCTCAGGTTTTGGAGACCCTCCTTCCCTCAGCTCTTTGAGAGACGTGGCTCACACCTTGCAGCGCTGAGCTCTGTGGAGACGCTGGTATGAAGTGCGCAGGGTGAAGAGGGTTGGCTCACAACCTCTCCCACTGCTTTTCGTAGTCAGCTTGCACAGATGTAAATGGCTAATCAACACCGAATTATTTTTCTCTCTAATGCTAGGGCTGGGTTTATTTCTGTCATGACATGTTGTTTGTAAAATGT
This sequence comes from Aptenodytes patagonicus, assembly GCF_965638725.1. NCBI lineage: Eukaryota > Metazoa > Chordata > Aves > Sphenisciformes > Spheniscidae > Aptenodytes > Aptenodytes patagonicus. The sequence goes on along the minus strand of NC_134951.1, from coordinate 113,688,269 downwards.
ACTGCACTACAACTGTATTTGTAGCAGATTGCAGGAGCTTTGAATGGCATAACGTTTTATAAAAGACAGGCCAATATCATACAAATGGCAGAGCAATTTTCTTCTTGCTAAAAAGAAGGGTCGATTTTAGTGCAAAGGTAATTGATGTTGTCACTTATGAATACGTCCCTTTTTTCATTTCAAATCTCTGGGAATGGCAAGGAGAGAAAAGCTGGAGATTGCAAGATAGTCCCCGGTGATCGAAGTGGAAAAATACAGTCATGCCTGATGCATGAGAGTGTGATGAGGATAGTCTGTGTGCTACCAAGTATTTTGAATCTTGTGAGGCTTAGTGTTTTATCCATCATAAAGAAGGACTGGCCACCATTTTTCATGTTAAACAGCTGCTGTGCTGCACAGTGAGCATGAGAGATGGAGATGGAAACTAAAACTGAGACTTCCTCTGCTTTTAGCGATGCACGCCAGGTTCCACTGTAGGCAAAGGTAACGGTTATTTTATTAGTAGTATTCACTATTAATGACTGGAATTGTACATAACTGTTCTGTTGGCAAATCTCACCACTGCAAGACCACAGAGACAGTAACACCCCTTCTAGTCCTCGTGTTGTGACTTGCAACAGTGGTTAGACCTTAGACGGGTCCTTAGACCCCACTATGGATACGCAGTAAGGGACAGCCCCCAAACAGATTTTATACAAAAAACACAAGCAAAGTACACAATATTATCACCTTCAACCTACAATCTATGCAGCCTCGCTGGCCAGGATGGTGTGAACTGCCCTGGCCTGGCAGCTCGCTGCCAGCACCTCACCTTCTCCTCCCCAACCCTTCCACCCAAGGACAACCCAAGGCTTTCATTTTGCAAAAGCACATCCCCACCCATAAAGCTACTTAGCTCCTTTTATTATAAGCAGTTTTACGAATCAGGATGTTCCAAGGTGTTCTTGCTTCTGTTCTTTTTTTAATTATTATTATTCCTGTACGTGCCCTTTGCCTCAGGCAGAGAAGGGAGACACTGTTCATGACCTACTCCGTACTTTTTAATGGTTGCATTTGCTTCATCTGCAAAAAAATAAATATAAAAGCTTAGAATATGATGGTTTATCCCTATTTAATGCCCAATTAAACAGGAACAAATGCATCTCCATTAAGAAGCGTTAACTGCTGTTCGATAAAGCAGTGTACATTAGCACACACTAAGACTAGTCACCAGACTAAACCAGGTCCATTTCTCCACCAGAGCAAGCTTTACTATACATCTAAACACAGGGCGTTAACGATGGTTATTCTTTGGCTGGCTATCACAGAAGCAGCAAAGCTTAAAGACTGTACTAGAGGAGACCCACAGGGTGTGAAATACACTGGGTTTTGGTTAATTAGTTAACGTTTGTAACGCATTTTCCGGAGGAAAAACGTGCCAAGTACGATCATTGTTATCAACAGTCTTTTCTTTCTTCAAGCCCCTGCCAACAATGCTTTCAGTTTTGTTTCCAGGGCTAAATTAAGCACTTTTGTATTTCTCTTAGGCAAATGTTAAGCACAGCCAAACAACCTTGCTTTTCAGCTCAGTACTTCCAGGTTTGGTTTGATTTTACCGGGGCTTTGTTTTACAGCTGGCTCCATTCTGGTTTAAAAGAGCGGTTGAAGACCTCTTCGCAGCTAATGACCTTTCCCTGGATTACCCACATTTAAGATAGAGGAAAGAAGTGACTGAGAAATACATTTAATTAATTGGACTTTAACAATATGCAACTTGAGAACAAAGCTGGAATGCAAGAATAAGCACAAACCTAGACAAAAAGGAAAGAGGGATGAAGTATAGAACAAAATTACTAAAGATAAACTTGGTCTCTTTCCCAGAGAAGAGATTGGGTTTTTTTCTGAAACATGATGCACAACGCCTCATCAAACTCATACATGTGTTTGATGACGAGCTTAATGAAATATTTAGTTAAGGTAGAGAAGAGGAGGCTCAGCACGACACTAGTTATTAGAGAGGGGACCAACTTAAAGAGCAAATGTTAACAGACTGGGCTAAAGAGGAAATTTCGGGATGGAGGAAGGATCTGCTGAAGTTTCTTATGGCTCAAGCTTAGAAATACTTATTTAATATTTTGGTTTTATGCAATACTGTGGCTCCAAAAAAAAAAAAAGGCTGGTTTGGAAGAAATTACTTCAGTGCCTGACAAGAATCAGAATATGCTACAGGAAGAAGCAGATAATTTTGAGAAATATGGTCTAATAAATTAGCTTAATTGTACAGTGCAGCCCAAAGAGGAAGGTAATACACTTAGGAACTTCTAACAAAATTTTCTGCTTTAATGAAGGTTATCATCTGCTGGAACTCATGAAAAAGAGAAATACATGAACATTATGAAAGGATCAATGAGCAAGCGTAAACTACCTTTGTGAAGTTTTTTTTAAAGTACATTTCTCTCCTTCAAATTGCTTAGAGTGTATGAAAATGTGACTCTCGGAGGCTTATAAGTCAGAATAACTTTTTTTTTACATCTCATCTTTTCGGTGCTTCATTCATGTGTCACAACCTTTATACATTGGTTGGGTACTTAATACATCCTTCCCTTTGTGAACTTTAATTTGGAAATTGAGATTAATATACTGTTAAGCAAATGAAGGGAGAGAATTAAGAAAAATGGGAAAAGGGGAAAGAAAAAAAAAAAAAAGAAGAAAAGAGAGTAGCCAGCAGATCAGGTCTGCATTTTCACTCAGCCTATGTGAATTACATGAGAGTGATTCAAAAGAGTGAATGGCTCAAAAAAGTTCAGGCAACGCATTGTAATATTGCCTTCCTATGAGCTGTGAATTGAAAATGCTTTTGGTTGCTGTGAGCTTTGAGGGTTAAGAGCGCTCCTCTGAATTTAGAATTTTGCTTACAGAAGGGGTTTGAGCCTATTTTATTACATTCCTTGTTCTGAGTGTTGTAAAAAAGCAGTACTTGATGTTCTGGTAACTAAAATGCACTGGAAATTATTTTTAAAGCTGCCCCCACAGCCAGTCAAGGGGCTGTCCAAGTCATAAGAAATATGACGTAATAGAATTGCCTGGTATTCCTCTGTCAGATCAATTCTCCAGCTTGATATGGGTCCTTCATCTGTTTTTCCTGGATTTGGCAGTTTGTGTGAAAGGCAAGCTGGGTGCTTTCGGCTGGATGGGATCAGTGATGCTGGACTAGCAGCAGCCACAAGAGGTGGCAGCAGCACGTTCCCCCAAAGCGCAGCTGATAGACGATGGATGATTTTGTACACGTGTGACTCAGAAGAGCGGGGGTGAGAGCAGACAAGACTCTTTTCGGAGCGGCGTTTCACAACTCTGGGCTGAAGGACCCAGACCCAGTTCAGACACAGCAAACGTAGCCCTCCTCCCATAAGAAGCTATGGTCAGACTGCCATTTCTTCCAAGTCACTGGGTATTTGTCCTACGCTAACGGAGGATGCTGCAGTAGCAAATAAAAACAGCCAGAAAGCTAATCAATAGGAAGAAATTTTATCTGCATTTATTTTGAGGATTGTTTGGGCTCCCATAAAGCATGAAGTTTCTCTACGTCTCTGACAGATAGTTATCAAACTGTCTTATGCACAGTCAACCCTACCACAGAAGCAAACACACGATTTAAGAGCCCTTTATATTTGGCTTATAACTTTATTTTTGGAACAAAATTAGAACTTTGTAAGCCTGAAGACAGCACAATAAAAACAAGATCATTACTCTTTCCCTGCTTGGTGAAAGCTTTATGGCTCAAGCAGCATTTCTAATCCTTTATGTCCTGTCTCTATGATGCATCTAATGAATAATCTCCATTTTCTCCTCTATAATTCACTTGACAGCAAAATAATGTCTTTTAAAAATCACCCAATTTTTTAAGCAGTATCTTATCACCCTCATTCCCATCCTAGTTTTGCAGTTAATGTATCTTCTCCATTTCCTTACCTTCTTTCCCCCCAAATACCCCCTTGCCCCCAACACTGCCAATCAGCCATCCGTCTGTCTCCACAAAGCACTTTTGCTGGCAGCCTTGCTCCTTGCTCCAGCTTTTGCTCCTGGGGCAGGACATGCCTTCTCCAGAAACGCTGTCCATGGACAGAGACCTGCAGCCTAATCGCATTGAGAAAACGTCAAATTAATTCTCGGTCTTCTTCTGCAGCCCAGGTGTTCAGCAGAACTGAATACCTGCAGAGTATAGTGGCCAGGAGTGAAGAGTAGTGCTAGAAGTTTAAAAACAGGATATTCAGGTCTTCTCAGAGGACTGACAGTTTTCTTCTATTAAAGGTACCGGAGTAACTAAGAAAAGGTGAATATGCTTCTGTTTTTATGGGCCAGCTGAAGAAAGAACAATTTCCATGAAGATCTCTTTTAATGAGTCACTTGGCAAAATGTCTCAAGGAGAAGCAAGATTTATTACCTTCACCTTAAGGCTGATATGGAGCTAGTGTTAGTTACCTGCAGCACACAGATTTGTAACAGTGGGATTAAAAGGTTTATATGATCCACTTCCTATCATCTCCACTAATGAGCTAAAGATCAGCAAGAAAATTCCAAAAATGAGTGAAGACTGAAATCTGTTGGGGAGGTGGGGGTGTCCTAAATTCATTGAAATAGAGAAATTACAGAAAGCTGTATCAAAAGCGGCTTGAAGTATAGGGGAGAAGCAATCCTGCCCACAAATTGTCCACACAAGACTGTACACATATGAGTTTGGCAGGTTAATAGCAGTATAAGAGGGAACATGATAATTACTTACAGATAATTCTAAATTGTCTAAGATGCAAATTTTAAAAATTCAGAATTATTCAGGGTAGCTTTGGGTGTGAAAGGAAAGAAGGTAAAAAATAGAGACAAATGGATCAAATTTAGAAAGGAAATCTTTGGCTATTGGGAAGATTTCCGGACATTGAAGTACCCAGGTCTGAGGCCTTACTCAGTTTCGAATATATTGAAATGAGCAGATACAGAGCAATTTCAAGCCCTAGCATCCAATACCATTTGCAGATGGAGTAAGGTATCTGCTGGGAGCGGAGCTGCAGAGGGTCACAGCTCTGGGACTGCGGATGGAAGGCTACAGCTGACCCCTACTGTCTGTGTAAGCATAGCTTTAGTTGCACTAAACAGCACATTTTTAATGTCTTAAATTAATTTTTAAATTTTTATTTCCTCTCCAGCTGGAGAGGCAGTCTCTCACTACAACAAAATCAAATAATAACTTTCACTCAGACTCCTGACAGCACTGAACCTTTTATTAAGTGCGTGCGACTTCCGAGGCAACCACGGGTTCAGCTCTCCGCAGGTCCTTGGCAAGAGCTCGGTGGCCCATCATACCCGTCATGGCCGCAAGAGACAGCACTGCCCTGAAGGGCGACGCAGCTGAGAGACCTAATGATCCTTCATCCCCTCTAAATGTGATTCATCAGCACTGTCCAATACATAGAAATACCTGAGATTCTCACCCCACCTGAAAAAGAATACAAGAGAATGAAAGGAAAATGTATTAGAAATTTACTGTAGTGCATCTACATTAATATTATTTGTAATATACAAATATATAGCACCCACTTTCACAATCAGGCCCATTTAATAAAGCCATATAAATTGTGTTTTTCAACTGATGCTCAAAGAGAGGAAGAAATTCATACCCAGCCATCTACAACCCAGGCGTGCCATTGGGAGCCTGGGAAGCTTTTCCCCTGTCACTACAACTGCTGACATGCAATTCCCCTGTCTTGGGCTCCAAAATATACACCTGGCTCTCCCAGCAGATTTTAATCCTAGCTCTCCATACCTTAGCCATAGGCTTGTTGAGCAGAAACAAGATTTTTCATCTTGATTTGTGCTGGAGGAAATCATGTGAGTAGGTTTTCACCATCAACTAATGGCAGCCAAGCTGCTTTTTCCTACTGTGTCATCTTTCCCTCTTTCTGTCCATCTATCTGTCATTCACGGAGAGAGGTTGGGAGAGGCATGCAGTCAGTGACCTCGGAGCGAAGGGTAAAGAGTACTTCAACAAATCCTGGAGTTACACAAGCGCCATTGCAATGCTATGAGACCCTATGTCCTGCTATGTCCATTAGAGGCAGGTGTATGCCAGCAGGCCAAGGAGAAGACTTCTGTGAGCACGTTCATAGCAAGTGTTACCAAAGGCGCCTCACTCCTGAAGGACCCATCCATTAAATAAAGTTATACGTGTTTCCTTTCTCTTACACTATACCTAGAAGCTAAATCATACAGTTTTGTCACAAATCTAGCGAGAGCTGATATTCCTCTTAAGGCCCTATTTTGTTTTTTAAGTATGCTTCTATTTTTATATGTTGCAGAGAAACATCAGTAAAATGTGATCCCACAATGCTCAGAAAAAACAGGTAGAGAAAGGAAACCTTTTTATTCCCCTCAATGAATCGGGGGGGCAGGGGGCTGACTTACATTTCTTGAATGTCTGGAGGTGGCAAAGATTAATAAGAAAGGGAAACCAAATCAGTCATAAATCTTGCATTTTATAAATAGATGGCAAAGTTTTGAAGAACTTTTCCATTCTTCGTTTCAGCAACAAGATTAATTCCCAGCTCCTTCTGCCGGACTGTCCCCCTTGAGGTGCAGGGTGATTTTTTTTCTGCAGGGAAGGTGGGACAGAAGGAAGAAGGGGACGAGAGGAGAAAGTAGGAGGGTCTGAAATAAATTGATTCCAAGTTTAATTTCCAAATGATTTTTTAACCTTGACAAAAAGCTGCAGGACTGGGAAGGCGCTATCAGCAAATTTCTGTTCCGTTCCACTGCTTGAGACGTTTCCCTGAAGCACAAAAAGACAGTCACCGCTCTGTGAACACATTATGTCCAACAAGGAAGCAGGAGTAGCTCCTACTAGCAGCTCCTCAGAGCTGTGGACAAGGGACATGCCTCCCCACCATGAACTGCGCTGCAGAGGTGCCCCCCAAGACCCAACCCAACCTACCACATCCACCCTGCACAGTGCAGCACAGCAAAGTGGTACGGGCTGAGGCCCAGAGGACACATAGCCACCTTGATCCAAAACAACGCGCCTGGGGGGAGCAGCTACATGGAGCTGAGTTCCTGGCACCAGCTTGGAGAGGGACACCTCAGAGCTGCCTCTGTGCTGCTGCACGGAGCACGATGCCACCTCGGTTTTGCATTGTAGGCAGAGAGCTGGGTCTAGGGTGGAGTTCACAAAGCCCATCACGCTGAGGACCTAAGGAAACCAGCAAGAACAGCCTTACGCCCCTCCATTTCACATCACTTCAGGTATTTCCAAGAATAAGAGACTGGGAAAACCACTATGTTTCCATTTTAAAATTTCAGAGGCTTTTCCTGTGACCAGCTCTCCTTTCCCCTACCCCAGTGCTCTGCAAGAGAAATACCGAACAGGGCACAGGATGGCACTGGTGAGACAAGGCACCTGCTGCTAACCTCGTGAAAACGAGATACATCTAGTTAGGTTATTAGTATCCAATAAATGCTAATAACCAACATGCACTCAGTGTGAAGGTCCCTTCTCCTGCAGGGGTTCATGCAGCCCCCTTGGAGCTGCAATCAGGCACTCCACTTGAACGGCAGCCGCACAGAGCTCCCCCCTCTTGGCAAAATTTGACAGAGAGACAGAGTTTCCAAGTATACGAAGTTCCTGCAGGTCTGTGACCATCGTCTTGTGTGCAATAGGAAGAGGGCCACCCACCATACCCTCCGGGACACTGCTGCAAGGGGAGCTCCACAACCACCTCTGCTGCTGCACCTCCCAACAGATGCTGTTTCTTTAACAACAATTTTCCTTTTCATATCTGAATGGCTGCAGGTCACCCTGTAAGCTGAAACCAATTTGCCAGTCTCCGTCCTTAGGTTGTCTCTTGGCTTTCTCCCTCATTTTTCAGCGTCTTTTATTCCTTCTTGCAGTTTGAGTTTCTTACATGTAGCAATTTATATACTGGACAGTGAGGCACGAAACAGTTTCTCTTCTTCTCCGCTATTTCCTTATTTATAAAACGTGTCTTTTCTGTGGTTGCAATATGATTTATATCTCTCTTTTTTTTTTTACTTCTAGTGTTTGACAGAGCCAGAATACATTATTGTACCTGCCGCTGGTTTTTAACCAGGATGCAAATCACTGGCAAAACGAATGTAATACTGAAATTCATCTTTCACTCCCTTTCTTGAAGAGGAGGCAGGGGGAAAAACACAGGAATGATTCTGCACTTGGAAAACAGGGTTGCCCAGAGGATTTTCTAAAGATTTTCCATGCCTCCCTTGTAATCCCTGGCAGCACGTCTGTTTCCTTCTGAAAACTCTGCTCCAGTCTGAGGTGAAGCCATGCCTGCGCCCCAGCCCTACCGCAGACAGCCTGGCAAGCGTTCGGCACAGGGCATCAGCCGGCACCGAGGATTTCATGCTTCTGACATCTCTCTCCATGCACCCCATTTCCTTTCTTTATTTCACCCCATTTTCCTCTCTTTGTTTCACCCCGTTTCCTCTCTTTATTTCTTAGACACAGGTCAAGACTGAACTCGGGAAGAGCTCCACTCTACAAATGTAAGGTCACAGTATGGATGACTCCAGCGACAGATTTAGCGTGAGTCCCCAGCAGGCTGAGGACTACTCTGAATACCAGGGTAGATATGCTGTCACATTCATAAAGAAAAAAACAAGAATTGTCTGGATTATAAACACTTTAACAAAGAATAAATAGTAAGGATTAAACAAGAAGTCAAGTAGTAAATATGAAACAAGAACTAATGTCTGGAAACTAGAGCCAGGCAAATCCAAATTAGAAACTAGATGCACATTTTTAAACTTCAAGTGTGATTAATCACTGCAACTTACTGAAGTATTGAAATCAAGACTAGATATCTTTCCAAAAGATGTGCTTGAGTTAGACACAATGTCTTGGGCTCCCCAGAAAAATAATGGGATGAAATTCTACTTTGACCTGATGGTCAGACTGTCCCCTCTGGTCCTAAGAGACAATGTCTCCATTAATTAAAAGAGTCAGATAGAACAGAGCTTTCATCAAGACAACTTTAACATTTCATTGTTACATTAAACCCTCAGGGATTTTGCTTGCCTTTTCTGCCAGCTGCACGTTGACCTTTTTAGGACCTGGGTTCCTATAGCAGGTGGTATATCTTCTTTCACAGAGGTGCCCAAATTGTGTTTGAATATCAGTCTTCCTCAGGGCCACAAGTACTGCTCTAAATCAGAAAAAAGTTTTGACTGAGATTCTGAACTTTCAGTCCTTTGGGATGAGACAAAATCATGACTTTTATATTGCATATTGATCATTAGGTAGAGTGTTTTCTAGTTCATTCTGCAAGCATTGTCTAGCAAAATTCTGTAGTTGCACAAAGCATTTTTGCAGAATCACTGACACAGGCTTTTTCTTTGTATTTCATGACATTTTTATCGTCTTGTTGTTACATTGGGGCTTACTCCTCTTTACACTGCACAAAAGGCAGTTTTCACTCAGAAATGACAATTTTCTTGGTCCCCTCTATAACTAAGTGGAAAGAAATTCCCATAGTTTTATTTCCCATGTTCTGTACAAGCAGGTCAGTTTACAATTCAACTGAAGCCAATCTAGTTGCTTAGTTCCACTATCAATGTTTATCAAGAAATTCTTTTCTCTAAAGCAGGCATTATTCATTAGGAACATGCTTATTCTGCTTCTGAAAGGTCGACACAAGTCTTTTGTCCTTAAAATATTCCCCAAACTAGCAGGGATTCTTAGATGACCAGATATCGACAAGGCAGATAAGAACTTCTGTTATTCTTTCAGAAAAAATAATAGCGATGCAAGACTCCACGTTGTGTTCTCAGGTACTGAGAAATCTTGGGTTTTCTGTCAAGCATAAAAACCTGACCATATTTTAGGACTTGGTGCAACAGGCAGACATGCAGCAGCCATTAAAGTCTTCTGTTAACTACCAGATTATCTAAATGATGTCCAGGAAGTCAGATGTGCTCAGTAAAGATGAAGAAGAGAGCTCTGATCCTGCTTACTGTCACATCTTTTCACTGATTTTTGTGGAGTTGCTTTTAGTTAATTAAGTGAAAGGAGGTCCTTTAAGGTTCCCACCATAAAATCTCACTTGATTCCTCATAAATAATGTCTCTAGAGCTCATTCATAGTAATAAAAATACATAGTGCACTGATTAAAACTGCTGTAATTTATACACATTAAAACCTCAATTTAAAGATGTATTATGGGGCATGATTCCTTAACCATGACACTCTAGTTTGCATTTCATTACAAACTAAAAATTCAGGAGCTGAGATTGCCATGTAGTGGCAAAGAACAATAGAACTCAATGAAACGATTTTCCTATTCTTCTCTGTTGGGAGCAATCCTTTCCCTGAACAAATGGCAGTAATAATATTTTCCATAGATTTGGAAAGAAGTTGTCAAGGCAAAGTTCAGGAGAGCAAATAAACAGCATCAATATCCATGACAGTGATTCAGATGGTCACCGCAGTTATTTTTAAAACAAAGGCTCACTTTTCTGGTTCATGTCAGAAGTCGGAAGGGGAAGGAAACTGCAGTCTCCACAAACCAGCCCCATGCCTGGTCCTACATCCCATCCAGCTCTTCCTGTCCTTCTAAAGTTAATAAGCGCAAGGATGCTCAACATTTTATGAGAGGGTACCCGAAGTCTTAGAAGAACAACCCTTTTGCAACATATCTTTCAAAACGATCGCTTTGACTTCATTCAAAGGAGCATTTCAGAGTCTTTTGCCTGTTCTGACAGTTCACAAGTACCTCACAGCATGCAGGAGTGAAAACCCTGCATTAAAAATATCTGAGCCAAAGGTGGTATTTTGGATGTCAGGGGCTGAAGTGCCCAACTTTCTGAATGGCAAAAGCAACACAAAATTCTGGGTAAGGTTTTGTGGCTAATTCTCTCCTGGCATTATTTACTTTATTATACTAGTTTATTTAACTGACAGACCTTGACCTGTGGCTTTCATGCTTTCCATGCACACAGATTAAGGTTATCTCTTCAGTGTGAATGACTCTGTGTTGGACAAGCAATGCCAAGAAAGAACAGAAGTAAGATTTCAAAGCAAGAGCTTGGACAAACACAGGACTCCTGTGTTACTGCCTGTAGCTGGGAGCAAAATGACCGTTGTTTCTGTACACAAGCAGAATCCTCAGAGGCATAAAGGTGATGCACACAGAAAATCATTTTTAATGTGTTCAGCAGCTGTAAACAGCATTACCTGTTAAGTTTAATCATTAACTATTTCCTTCCCGCTTGTTTAAACCAAGACAAATGCAGAAACTGAAACTGCAGAAAGTCTGCTCCATCGGAGAGCACTTCATACTGCCAGCACTGTAAATGCACTCCACGTTAGCTGAAAGCTCATCTCTGGAAGGCGACTAAAGGTAGCAGTAAACTCTTATTAAAAAAAAAAAAAAAAAAAAAAAAACAGAACAAAACAAAAATCTCACCCTATTTTACATTATTACAGAACATTCCTGGTGAGCCACATTCTGAGCTTCTGAACATTAAGGCTTTCAGCTGCTCAAGCTGGTTTCCACCCCACAGTCCCTTATTGTATTCCTACAGCCAGAGGACATCTTGTGCACACCACCACGTTCACTAGCCTGAACTAAGCTATGCCCCTACCTATGCACTATCAGTCACCGCTTTGTTTGCTGCAAGCAAGATGGTTTCAGCTTGACCTGCCTTCAACCCATCTGAGTCAGAGTCCTCTTCACGTTAATAAGGATCAGATGAGTGTGTTTGGTATGTGCTTCACTAGCCACAAAGCTATTGGCTTCATATTTTTTAGTGATATTGAAATGAAACTTTTTCCATGCCAGTAACAGTTCCTGTCAACACAAGGACATACTGACCATTTATGTCCTGTGCACCTGCCCTCATAAACTCTCCCTTTCTACAGAAGAATTGATGCCTACAGGTGATGATCTACCAGGCTTTCTTCCCAAACAGGCATAGAAATGAAAGAAAACATTGCATGGCCAAAACACTAGAGAGGGGAAGTTACTAAAATCCAGCTATAATTAAGGACTGAAACATTTCTATTCAAGAGGATCAGTTTTCACTCCTGATGTCAGTCGAGAGCTTTGCCATTTGAATAAAGAAGGCTCCATCAGATTAAAAGCACTCAGTGCAGCGGAGTGATGTCTGGGTCAGGTTTTAGTCTGTAGCACAGAGCCTCCTTCACCAGCACCCACTTGCACGTCCGAGGGCTGAGCAATGCCGTGCCATTTCATCCACCCACAGGGAAGAGGTCTGCAGTGGACCCATCTCTCTTGAAACCGAGTAGAAACCCCCAAAGCCTGTGGGACCCTGATGTTGTGAAATCAAATCTTTGGGATGAAGCAGAATAGAAATTTTAAGGCATGAAGACAAGCCTCCTGTCCCTCCCAAATGCCATTGACTGCTAGAGGTGGTTCCCCCCTCCCCTGCCCCGCTTGCCTATACAAAGCACCACGGCCAACAACTCTGCAGCTATCCTCTGTTGACAGACTTTTTTTTAGTGTTGTGCTCTGAACAACATAGAAACAAATCCCTCTGGTCCAGGAGGACGTGTGAGCTTATCTGAAGCTACTGAAGATGATTTACTCTGCAGATGTCACTAGGAACTGTTCATGTGTTTCAAAATTAAGCCCTGTGATGAAGGGCTCTGCTGGACAAGGGACCGAGTTCTCAGTATTTTCAGGATGAAGCCTGAAATTCAGTAGACTTCTACTGTTGCAAATAAACAATGCCAATAGCAAGAGTAGCTTTTCAAACTCTTTGACTGGGAACTAACTTAAATAGATTTATTCCTACATTCAGCAGGACTGAGAAAGCACTGCATCATTAACCATTTGGGACAATATTGCTTCATAAACACATATAGGAAGATATCGAAGTCCTGATTATTCAACTCCGAAATTTTAGTCCAAAAAGTCGGTTCCATTTTGAGTTAAATTAGAATCTTGGGTTTTTTTAATTCAAAGTTAACTGTCGTCATAAAACAGGAACAAGATTTTGCTTTAGAATTCCCCAGGGATCCTTGCCTTTAGCCAGCTGTGCTCAAAAGGAGAAGAGAGTACAGGAGTTTTCACTGCATGTGTGGAAACAGGCAGAAATGCATTGGGAAGCAGAAATACAAATCACAGCTGGACAATCCTTAGCCCCAGGTCCCCCAAAAGATGCATCAAAACCTGCGTGAAAGCAACCCACTTGCCTTTGAGAAATAGCTGAACTGCTAGTGCACCATGCAGATGCAAGCAGGCAGAATTTCTTATGAAGGACCTATGGCACCATATATATCCCCTTTTCTTCCACCATTGTCTTTATTTATTTTCTTTTCTAATTATCTGTTTTCCTTTGAGGGTGAAGGGAAAACAATCATTACTTGGTGTCTTTTATGTCTGAGATGTTTTCATGGATCCAGGATATTTGCTTCCTTTTGGGCTGCCAAGAGAAAAACCCTTTAACAATTAATGTAAAATGTGAAGGTTGATTCAGTTTCCAATGTAACAGTATTGTTCTTAATAATATCGATGATGCTGAAGGCCATAATCCATTAGTACCAGGGAATTTAACATCAGAGACAAGGAGATAGCTTATAGCTATCACATCTCTGTTGGGAAACGATTGTGAAAGGTGCTTTATTGCAAAGGATTCAAGACTCACAGAAGTGATGGAATAGACTGAATGCAGCATGGTACTACAAGTGCTGGAGGAAGGACTGAGACACCACAGGGTTGTTCATCCTCTTTGCCTTTCTAGTAAAGCTTTGCTGCTACGTAGAAGGCGACAGGTTTGTACATGAGTACTGGACAGGAACCTAGGAGATATGGACACAGTTTCGTGTTACCAGATTGGAAGCATAGCAGTAAACATTAAATCTGTTTTCTGCGTCTGTATCTCCTAGCAGCAGCAATTCAAAGGGTAACTGATAAAGACTCAAACTTCTTCCTAGCAGAACTTAGTCTTCTAATTACTTCTAATTACTTCTAATTACTAGTCATCTTCTCATTAAGAACATACTCATTGAAGACGCTGGGAAAAAAGCACAAAAGAGGAGATTAATCTGCAGCGATAAGAAACTAAAGGTCAATATGCCTAAGTATAAAAGTGCCTCTCCTAAAAATGACAATATGGTTGTTCAGTGAACAGCTATTGCATGTGACCATCATTTCCCAGTTTCTGGACTTTCCCATTGTGTTTCACTGAACTAGGTGCAGCCCCATGTACTGAATTTGGCAGCTTCCCTGCCCAAGAACATTTGCGTTTACCTTCCAGACTTCCCAGTGTAGAGGTGCCAGACCTGGCCTATTGTAGAAAGCTGGGTCATGACCCTAACTGCATGTATTCTGGTGAAATTTGGACGTTAGTGCAGCCGTGTGGCATACCGCTGATGCAAGGAGGAGCAGAATCAAGCCTGCAAAAATTTAGGACCATCTGATGTTTACAATTAGGGTTTTGACTGGGGTGTCCCCAGGGTTTTTGCCTTTCTTGTTCAGGAAGGAGCTAGTTTTGCATTTGACAAAAACCTATTAATATCCATTTTTTCTCCTTCGTGTTATTTCTTATGCTTCTTAATCAAGCAGAAAAGAAAAAACCCAGTGGGTCTGAAAGACAAATCATTGCTTTAAATGTACAGAGTACTGTCTGCTTTGAAATGAACGTTCAGGACAATTGCTGTGTTTTAAAAGATCCCCGGGTATCAGGCTTAATATGAAGCAGTTCTCAGCAGAATGTGGTTAGGCTGGCTTTCCAAATAACAGCCTAACCACAAGTATAGATCTCTTGAATGTTCCCAGTGTAAAAGATCAATTAAAGAACAGGCAGCTTGATGTTTGCAATCTGTCTTTTAGTAAACATTTCTCTTTCTCCTCCTCAGTTGGAAAATTCCTGCTGGGTTCTGAATGGCAGAGACCTTGAGGAGCCTTCGTGTTGGTAAAATATAGCACACGTATTTCTTTTTTCTTTTTATTTCCACTGATAAGGATCTTCTAGCAAAATCATGCTAAGCCTTTCTTCCTAAATGCATTCCCCAGCCAGCCTACAATAGTTATTTGACTTCCAAAAGTCAACATTTATTGCAGTGAAAAGAGCGTAGAAATGGGACACCATTCTAGCAGTGATCAGGAAGAAATACCATATATGACTGAGGTCTGTGTGTTATCCACCTTAAAATATCTGATGATGTTTAGGAGCACTTTAGCCATTAAATTCAGTTTTCTGCTATTGCAGACATCCCTTTGTATAAAACACTTTGGACTCCACCTTACAGACAGTCCAGCTTTTCACTCTCATTTTTCCTACTAGAAGACTGTTCAAATAGTTGATTAATAGCCAGGAACCTTTTCAAACACTCATTTTCAGTGTACTCATAGGCAATATACGCTCATTTGCTCTTGGGCCAACACTACCCTTTAGCTTAAACATAGCTGTTCTTTCCCTGATCTTCATCCCTCTAATCCACGTATAGACACCAGTCCTAAGGAATCCAGTCTCACCTACTTAAATATGATGCAGCCTAGAAGTAGCATCCCAAGGTCAGGCAGTCTCTGGGACTCATAACTCCCATAGCTGTCAAATAATGAACTCCTGAGCTACATCTCCATCAGCTACACAGTGCCAGTGTGTGTGTGAGACCTGGGCATCCACACTGGCAGCTCGTAATTATTCAATACTCAACTGATAAAATCCAGACATTTGTCTCCTCGGTCATCTCCAGCTGATTACCTCTCTATTTATAGATTTGTTTTGTTGTTAGGCTGAAGGCCATGACACAAGTTTTCACAAACTGCAGTTAAGGTGATGATTTCTGTTCTGTTGTATTGCATCGACCCCCTTAAACTTCAGCACGTGATCATAGGTGGGAGAATTTGCTTTATGGGATTAATACACAAGGTATCAATGACTGGTGTAGTGCTCCATCTTCTTCATGACCAGAAATGCATAGATGCTTTATGCTTGCCAAATGAGAAGTATTCACTCATTTCAATTCAGAGCAAAAAGAATGTTTTGTAACCCAAAACCAGGGAAAATTGTGACTGGGCCACCATGAGTCCAACCCTTGTGAAGTGCCATCAGAATAAGCTGCGGTTTGTTTATCTGATTCACGGGTTAAATGAGGAAAGCCAAATTTTAGGAAGACTAAACTTCGACAAATGTAACATTTTCTTACTTGAGGGTAAGCACAATACAGGTGTGATGAATGGTGAAACATTGGAACAGGCTGCCCAGGGAAGTGGTGGAGTCCCCATCCCTGGAGGTATTTAAAAGACGTGTAGATGAGGCGCTTAGGGACATGGTTTAGTGGACATGGTGGTGTTGGGTTGACGGTTGGACTCGATGATCTTAGAGGTCTTTTCCAACCTCAATGATTCTATGATTCTATGATTCTATTCTATGATCCCACAGATACGTCCTACAAAGTGCATAGCGTGCTGCAGGTTCAGCCAGCTGGTTCATCCCGCAGCACAGATCCTGTTCTGGCAACAATTCTCGCCAAGCTGAGCCCGAACAGCACATCTTGTTATGTCCAAGACCCACCAACAGTCCTCAGGTGATGCTGACAGGTCTTTCCTTCTGCTGTAAAATACTCAAAATCATCCAGGATCGTCCTCAGATTGTTCCATTCTCCCGGATAGTGACAAGATGAACGACGAGTGTTTAAGATGTGAATTTTGTCTTTTAACAGTGGAAGGTACAGAGAGACAAATGTAATGGTTGAGATGAAAGTCAGAATACGTGGTTTCTAAGGACAATGAACGAATAAAGTTCACATCTTTTGCTTGGAAAACATGTCTTTTTTCCCCTATTCTCATTCTTAACAGTAGTTGGATCATTTTTATTCATATGTAAGGAAGGAAGCAAACCTAGAAAATTTCATCTAGAAAAGTGAACGTTCCTTTTCTAATAATATTTCACACTGGAGAAGTATCTCCCTAACTTAGTGCATACCAATTCTCTAAAGCAAAAAAACTCAAAAGGCAGCACACTGAAATTACATAAAATAAATAATAATCTGTGATTTCTTGCCTGAGATTGTTCTGTTACTTTCCCCAACCCAGCCCACAAAAAAGCAGCTATTTGATTTCTATGTTATACACTGCCTGTTGTTGGTCAGCAGGAAAAATTCAGAGTACTAAAAATGCTTATTGCTTTGAGAGCAGTAACAAAATGTGTGCTTGCCTTCAGATTAGCTATCACTGTTTTTTCCTGCAGAGACTGAGAGAAATATAGAGAGGTGAAATTCCATGTTGTTATGTATAAAACAGTCTTTAAAGAAGGGCATGGGGAGTTAGCTGTATTGATATTCATGGATCTCATGCAGCTAAATCCCTGCTCGCTAATTATAAAACATAAAAGATATGAAATTTAGAATCTTGATCATAAACCACAAATTAAATCAACACAGTCTACTTCAGAGAGCATGGATATATTTCATTTCATTAGAAAATAATAAGCCACGCTGGCATTTGGACAGAAATGAAGCCTGCTTGCTAGAGCACACATCTCTTTCATAGCAGAGTTCTATATCCTCATATCATTATCAGCATGACAAGGTCTCCCCAGTACAATGGTTCTCACACCAGCAGGATGCTCATTATTTCCTTCGTGGATGCTGGGAAGCTTGCCATAATCCCAGCCATGATTTCATTGCATCTCCAGTGGAGCTACGATAATGCATTAAAATGTAAGCAACTCTATTATGGAATATTTCTCAACCTAAGGAGAGAAACAGGACCAAGGTCAGAAGGGTAAGTAAGGCAAATGGAAGAGAAATTATTGGATCAAGGTGATCTAATATATCAGCACAGAGCCAGTGAGAAAACCCACATTTTCTAAGCCTGAATCAGACGACCTGGCTGTTAGACCAGGAGTCAGTAGCTGACAGCACGGTGGCAGTGGATGGCACATGGGCTGAGCCTGACACAGAGGCACAGCAAAAAGGCAACGGTTGTGTCTTGAGATAAAGCTGAGAGTCCAAGGGACTGCCTGCCGGGGAGGCACGGTACTCAGCGGCTCAACGGCAGCTTGCTTTCATGAGGTACAGATCTCGTATCTCCAGAATGCTGTCTGTTAGCCCACTGAACCTCTGATTTAGAAAAGAAAAATACGGTGTGGCAAGCAATGCTTGAAAACTTTCCAACCTCTGCACTAGACCATGCTGACCATCTCATTTAACTGAAAGGTAACCAACCCGAAGGGCTAGCATGGAGACTTGTACAGCTAGGAGAAAATCTTTTGAGAGGACAGTAAGGCTGATGGAGCTTTCAGAAACCTTTTTAAGAAAGCCTGTGCTCCTTTCTATTCTCCATCCCTCTGTCGTGCGCTTCTCAGAGATGCAGAGCTACAAAGGTGATCTCTCAGGCACAGCGGGCCCTCAGAGTTAGTTATTTACTCCACTTCTGAAGTGTCCAGCTTCAGGCACCTTTCATCTCGCTATTCTTTTACGTTCACCTCATTCCTTACCTAAGGTCTTTCTTACCTGAAGCACACCATGTAGCTAGGTTTCAGTGTTGTATGTTCTTCATTGTGTGTTTTTGTTTTTTATGTTTCCACCGATGCATTTTCACCAGACAAGTGCTTGTTATAGGCTAAATCATACCCCAGTGCTCTAAAACCAAAGTGACAGCATTGGTCACAGTACACCTACAATGGATTAAATCCACTGTAAGAAGTTTAATCGCTTTCCCTTTCCACCGCTTCGACTGCTCATTTGTAAAATGACTGCAAAATGCTGCCAAACAGCTTCATTCAATTTTCCACTAGTGCCCAGGTGAATATGGGCAGTGGCCAACTCTAAGTAGATAGGCTGAAGTTCATTTCCAGGCTAAGGAATACCATAGCAGTTGTCTGTCTTTCATTACATGCACAAAGAATATATTGGTATTACACATAAAACATCTTTTATGTGGCTATAAATAATGGAAAATCTTAATCTGGAAAGAAGAGTCCTTTAAAACCCTCTACATAGCAAACTGGATTTTTTTTTTAAAAAGCTTGATACATTCCCCTGTTTGCACACCACGTTTGAAGCAGGAATGGGCAGCTGTAAAAGGGAGCCCTCCTCACCGTCACGTTCTTTCTTTACCTTCTGCTTACTAGTAGAAGTTTAGCATTTGTTCAAAAGATGATATATTGCTTTCCTTATATGTTCCTCACCCTCCCAGATATAGAATCTACCATAATGTCTCTTCAC
Source organism: Aptenodytes patagonicus (assembly GCF_965638725.1). NCBI lineage: Eukaryota > Metazoa > Chordata > Aves > Sphenisciformes > Spheniscidae > Aptenodytes > Aptenodytes patagonicus. The sequence continues at coordinate 113,669,074 of NC_134951.1, read as the reverse complement.
ACACAAATATTCAAAAAGAAAAGAAATAGTAACTAAGTAGCGCAACAATATGGCCCCTTTTCCCATAATTTCTTCCTCTCTCTCACACTGAATCATGGTCTCAACAAGCAGCATCTGCGTGAGGCTTAGCTAACAGTGGAAGAGTCAAGCACTCTCTCTGCTAGATGCAAGGTGAGCTGGTGAGGGGCTGGCCTCCATTTGCTGCCTTGGGGACCTGTTTGCGAGATCGCAGAGCCTTCCCACACAGCTTGATGCTGGGCTACACACCTGCTGCACGTCAGAAGGTGAACAGGAGCAGGGAAGCAACTCGGAAAATGATCCACGCTTCCACTTCTTAGCAATGTTTGGCAAAAGCGAGAGGCGGGGATGAAAATGAGACCTTGTGTAAAGTTGGTCACTTAACGCAATGCTGCCATACATTGATGATCAACCAACTGGAGGCTCAGCTTTTTTCTTTCATTCAAGGGAAATTATTATGTTGTTTTGTATCTACGTGCACACACATGCGCGCGCACACACACGTCTCAGCTGGGCTTGGTCCACTGCCTGGGAAACCTGCCAGTCAGTCACTCCCAGGAACCGTGGGTCAGGCACCGTTGTTATAAAAACTAGTGCTTCCAAAAAACAGCACCAGCGAGCAGTCCTGATACGTGCATGGGAACCTGAGCATAGTCTTCAGCCATACACTTCGACTCCATGTGTCCTCGAGAACAAACCAAATTGTATGAAGTTGCTTAGTCACAAGTGGAACCTGTTTATGAAAAGCTTAGCAGGGTAAATAGCCTCAGAGGACCATCACCCAGCACCTACCTGAATGAAACAAGAGGGACAAATGCAGAGTGGAAGGGAGATTTTAACCTGTTTGTTGATAACTGACAGGTGTAATCAGCACAGGATCGCTGTCTGCAGCTTCTCACCCTAGAAAGCAAATCTGGCAGGCCAAAGGGGTTGCCAACATTTTTTTCAGTGCTGTGATCAAATGCTGCCTGTCCTGCACTTCTGTAAAGCCTCAGCCTGATGGAGTGAGTGTCAGCTTAGCAGGTTTCATTTCAATGCCACCGGCTGGAGAGATTTGTGAGAGATGCAGCTGCAGGGTCTGTAAAATACATACAGTACATCTTCAGATGGCATGAAAAAGGTGTTTGTTTGCCATTTTGTAACTTTGCTTGATAAATTCCTCAAGCTGTCCTTGGCTTTTATGTCACAGGATAAAGTAGGCTTTCCTGTCTCGAAACTTCATCTGCCCAGCAGCCCCATTTCCAGATACACGTGCCTGCTCCTTCCCTTGAGGACGGTGAACCCCTAAGGAGGGCGGGCAGAGTTGCCTTTGTCGTGTCCATCAAGCTAGCTAGGTTAAAGCACTCACCTGTCGAATGCAGGATGGGACGTGAGACGGGAGAAGGACCCATTCCCATGAATTGTTTTCTCAGCGGCAGTGTGAGGTTCAGGGCTCCCGGCTCCCAGACATTTCTCCTCCCCCCTGCACCACGCTCTGCTGCAGCAAGGCGAGTGCTTCTGGGAACATGCTGGGGACTGGATCCCAGCTGAAAGTAGCCCTTCAAAAATAGCAATTTTTAAACTGAATCATTTTCCAAATCACACTCTAAAATTACTTCCCTTCCTGGCAAGCTCCCTGCAGCTCTTCGGTACGCAGGCAAGCATGGATTTGGAGGATGCAAGTTTCTCAGGAGCTGCACCAATCCCATTCTGCAGATTCCTGCATCCATCCATCTGTGATCTGTCTGTCCGTCCCTCCCCTCTGCAGCACTGTGAACCTCAACCCCTCTTTGAATACAGGGGCCACCTCTCTCAACTTAATAGAGAGATTTACAAAGAGCTTTTCCTCTTTCCTCCAAATTATTGTCAAGAGAAATGGCAGGCTGCGGAACTCTTTCGCTGCCTAATTGGCCATTCAGTCCTTTCAAAAATTCAGCCGTTCACTTGGAGAGCTGAAGGATGCTAATCCGTTCTGAAAGGCCTGGCCCTGGTTGTGCTGAACAAGGTGAGATCCAAAAAAAACCAAGAAGGTGACCGGTTTGTTGCCTAATAGTTTACATGAACTCGACAGTGGGTTGTGTATTCAGAAATTATCCTTTGTAGGGTCTCAGAAATATTACAGAGCTGCTTCTCCCTAAGTTGTAGAATACTATCTTTCCATTATTAAAATGTATTAAAAATCCTTTGCATGCCGAGACATTGACTGAGATTTCCCTGCGCAAAGTAATAATAGAAAACAAATTAGCAAAACTAATGCAGGACGAACATAACCCACCAGAGTGGAATGTTTGCCCATAAAATGTGAAGTTTCATACCGCCAAAGACTGAGATGAAAATAAGTCACCTGAATACAGAACAAACTGCACAAGGTGCTGGGTACTGTCAGCTTCTATTGATGTTACCAGCAAGTGAGAACACATTAATGTGCTCAGGATGCTCAGAGCACTACACAGGATCAGGCCTTTTGAAACTGGCTATTCATCACATTTAAATTGAATGTAATTGTCAGGGCTGAATAGCTAATTAGATTATTCTCTCTCTCAGTGAGAACAGTGAAAGTGAGAAACGGTAGTTAGATTATCACCAGGCCTCAGGAAAAATAAAAAAAAAAGGCCGTTGCATAACTATTCATAAATTAGCAGGAAGAATGCAGGAATCTCTTGATTTAAACAGCAATTGTTTTCTGTGTCTCTTAAACCCGTGGAAGTATTCTCCTAGGAAAACCACTTCTTTAGTTAACAGTAGTCCTGTTTCAATACAGCTTAGCATCCCCTAGCAGTTTAGACCTAGCCAGTCAAAACGTGCACATGGCTGACTCCTACCTCTCACCCTGACTTGATTTTGAGTTTGGGAGTACCAGAAAGGGTTCCCAAAGGATTCCCAAGTTTATCTCATCAGCTTCTTCAGCTCTGCTCTCATGAAAGCCAGAGTACTACTGACAGAGTAACTAGGGCTTAGACAGCCCAGCTACCTGATAACAGTTTCAGCCCAAGACTCAAGATGGATCACCTGCTAGCCAACCCATAAAATTACTTGGTTTTCAACCCAGCTAGCTGCAGTAGGCAACTCGTGGCTTCAAGACCAGCTACAAGCCTGCCTGTTTTCTCTCTCCCCTCCCCAAAAGCTCACCCTGATACAGACAGGAGATGAGAGAGTATAAATGACCATTTGGGTCACTGGGCTTGTCTTTTGCTTCAAAACCCACAAAAGTACTCTGAGAGGATGAGGAGACATTAGCAACATCAAAGGCTCCATGGAAACACATACTTTTCCCCTAATGCTTTGTAGTTAGTATACTTTTCACTGCGTCAATCTGTCATCACGCTAAGTAGGGTACCGGGAAGAACTTGCCCTCCGTCCCAAAGAATCCAGACTTCTAACTTAGAAAACTGGCATATCCAGTATATGCATATACTTATGTTATGCATTATGACTGAAGGCCTTGCTTACAACGCTACCAATGCTCTGATTGCATAGGCTACCAATTGCCTCATCCATTTCTTTGAATTACAAAGTAATACCAAAGCAGAGACTGTCCCTCTAAATCCAGTAGGAGGTACAAGTGAAGAGGACCACCTCATTGCCTGTGCAGTTTATTGAGCATCCAGACTAACCATAAGGCCACTCATTGAAAAGTAATTTCCTTGGCCTGCATTGCAGATCAAAACCGAAACCATATTGGGCCGTATAAAAAGCAGCACAAAAACATCTGCACATTAATCCCAGCTGCAGTAACAGTTACAAATCTACTTGTTTTCGGTCACTGTCAAGGTAGAAAATATGTCTAGCTACTCCAAACCAGCTGTACATTTCAGGTCAGGCACTGTATGGCATGTTTACATTCAAATTGCATGAGACGCTTCCAAGTAATTACTTGAGACATTTCCATGCCAATAGAGTGGTAAAAAGATTCTAAATTATGTACTTAATTTTTTTTTCTCAGCAGATATTCGCTGCAAAGTCAGTGGGGACATGTATGAGTGAAGCTTGTATTGAAACCAAGAATCCAACTGTGGAGGTCTTGGTATCCCTGAAGTCAAAAGAAGTGATCTTGCTAACTTACTTGTAAGTCACACGGTCAAACCATGGTTGAGAATTTAAGGATTTTACCCACAAAAGAAAAAAAAGAACTGCTCCCTTGAAAGGAATAACACTAACTGGGCTGCTTAAGTTTTAAAATGCCATATTAAACTTTATTCTTTAATAATGAGATGTGGTGTTCAGTGTTACAACCTATTTTCAGACAATGGTTTAATTAAATATTTAATGAATGCATCTCATTTCTTTGCACAAGCTTCACTCTAAACAACCAAGCTAATAATGTAAACATCACTGATTATTAAAATAATTGCTTTCACAAACACCGGCTTCCTGGCAAACAAAATGGCTGGTGCCATGCATACAATGCGCCCACAGCGTGGGGGTCCCATTTTAGCATAAAACCCAATTTATAGTTGACCATCACCTTTTAAGAAAAATCCTAGGCAAATGGTTTTAAAGATGGTGATATTTTCACCAAATGCCTGGAGATTTGATCCAATTAGTCAAGCAAATCTATAAAAACATCATTCATTTAACCAAACCTGCCTTTAGGAGTTTTCCCCAAGCAGAGATGCAGCAGCAGCTTCAGGACATTTCCTCAAACAAACTCTGGTATCTGGATCAGATTAACCAAAACCATGACCCTCCTTTAAGCCAAAGTGCTGTAGCTGTGGCGGATTTGTATCCAGCCAATGGAGTTTCTCCAAGAGTTAGTTACTTTGGAAAGGACCATACATTTTCAGCAAGACTTTAATGAAAAAAATAGATGGACATTTCTCCCCCTCCCCCCAGCTTTATAACCCAAAAAATGGAGTATTTTTGCAAAACGGTGACAAACTTTCAAGACTCTAAGTAAAAAAATCTTAGTGAAATGAGTTGTCAAAACATTTTGAAAATCTGTCAACAGCTCTAATTCTTAGAAACCATGATTCGGTGATACTTGAAATATTGTCTTGTCCATGCTGAAGCAGCTAAACCACGTTCCTTGCTGCTTCAGCTTAGATTTTTTTCTTCATGGAAAGTTACCGGTATGCTTTCATATCTGTGATTCTTCAAGCTGATCGGCATCCCACCAGCATCATCCTTTCATAGGCAGGACATCTCTCCAGAAAGGTCACCGCAGACTCCAGAGTCAGTCAGCTTCTGCTGCTTGGAAAAGATTCAGTCCTTTTGAATGGGCTTTTGATGGGCTTTTTTGTCACCCAAGGAAATAGCCAATTTTTCAGTCTCCGTCTACGGCCCAACCATCACCCAAGAGGGGACAATGCATGGCATGGTGAGAATATGAGTTCCACAAACTTTTCTAACCATCTTCCCACTAAAAACATCGCTGGCCTTTCACAGTAGGTGAAATTGCTGAGCACTCCAGAGAACTGGACCCCTCATTTTTTAATTGAAAACAACAGAAAAAAAAAAAAAGGAACCGTCTTATTTCCCCTGCAAACACAAAAATACCAGGAATCCAAACCCCGATATCCAGCTGCAGCAACATAATTCCCGTGTATTCAGGTAAACTAGCTTAGATTTACAGCATCTGACACAGTGGATTGCACGTAATCACTCCTGCATTACTGGAGTGGAAATTATTTCTAACTGGCCATTGGCACTAAATGGTCCATATCTGACCTATTACCTTAAGCCCTTGACTATCCATGGAAGACTTCCCACTCGTTTTGATGGGCTTTTGATTAGATCTGACATACTTTCCCATTTTTTTTTCTGCTTCTTTTGTCCTTAAGATCTGCTATTACTTCCCACAGCTATTGGGTTTGTGATTTATTGGTTTAATTATTTTATTTTTATTTGGTTTTAGTATTTATAATGGGACACAACTGACACTTTGAAACAGGAGCCACTTTTTTTCTGAAGGGTTGCATGGGCTATGGGTCGCCTTGAGCGCAACAGGAGATTGGAAATCTTTTTTGATACTTCTGGACACTTTCCTTCCACATCTACTGAGCAAAATGCTTTAGCACAAAAGCAATAATGGCAAAAAGCAAAGTTTAAACCTGTTAGTGGCTATCCAAACATGATATTTGAGTTCTGTGTAAACTAAGTTGTTGTATTTTATCTGTGGTCTTTTCCTAGGAAGCATAGGTGCAAACCCAAGCTATTTTCTTTACCTGGCGAGTATGAACAGTCTGTTAGGAAGGGAGGAAATTGTCCCGTTATGGATGTGGCCAGAAGATAACCTCCAGTAACATGAAATCTCAGGGCAGAGCAAAATCTCTCAGATCCAAAATAAGAAATAAACGTGTGAAGAACAGCTATGGAGAAGTCCTAGCGATGCTAAATATCCGTTTGCTAAAAGGCATCAAGTAGCTACCTAGAGGCAGCAAGGATTTTCCTGTATAAAAAATATAAAACCTAGGTTAAAAAAAACCCGTAAACCAGGGAACAAACTCGCATCCAGGTGAGACTGACATTGGCAGTTGCAAATTGTGGGGAGTGTTTGCTTTTCCAAGCCCAGATCTTTCCTACATGTGTTATCGTCCCCTGCACACGTTTGCAGGACTGGCATCACTCCCATCCTCTTTGCAATACCTTATCGGCGTGAATTCTCTTTTTTTTTTTTAAATACTAATGATATTTTTTCTATTAAAATAACTACAAGAGAGACTACACGTCTCTCAGGAAAGGACTGCAGTTCTTACTGCAGCCTAACGGATAAGAAAGGCTATAGTGTTTGTTCCAAGCCAAACAGCGAAGAAAGAATCCACCGGCTTAGGAAAAAAAAATCACCTTTCAGATGCTAGCTAAGATTGAATGGGCATTTGGCACCGAAACCAGAATTTATCATTTTCTTGGGTCTAACTTTGTGCAGCCCAGAAACTGGAGCCAGATCAGAAACCACAATTCGTGCACCTAGAAATGACTGAAATTAATTAATTAGTGCTCCACCGACCACCACCAGCTCCCTCAAAACCACCTCTCTTGGCACCGGGCACAGAGAAAAGGTTTTAAAGCTAAAAAACCTCCGCAACGGCACGGCGCATCGCACGCATGACGAGGGGGCAGCCGCGTTTGCCCTGTCCCCCCTCCCCGGGCGGGCCCGGGGGGCCGGCAGCCGTCCGGTGCCGCGGTGGGGAGCGGAGAGCCGGGGAGCGGCGGGCGCGGCAGGGCAGGGCAGGGCAGGGCAGGGCTGGGCAAGGAGGGGCCCCGCCCCGTCCCTCCCCCCGGCCGGGCGCGGCGGCACCCCGGGCGCGGGGCAGCGGCGGCGGCGCCCCGGCCCGGGCGGGCGGCCGGCGGCAGCGGGGCCGGGGGAGCCTTCCCGCCGGGGATGCGGCTCCCCGGGGGCCGCGCCGCACGCTCCCGCCCTCCGCCCGCCGTCGACCGGGCGCCGCGCGGAGCCTCCGCCCCCGCGGCGGTCTCCCCCGCGGCGGGGCCGCCGCCGCCGCCGCCCCGCATGGCCAGAGCGAGCCGGCCGGGGCGCGCCGGCGAGGCCGCACCGCAGCAGCCCACGGCCCCGGGGGCGCGGGGCGTCGGGCTGAGGGCGGGCGGGCGAGGCCGGCGGCCCCGGGGCGCCGCCGCCAGCCGAGCGGGCAGCCCCGCCGGGGGATGACTCAGAGCCGCGGCCCCTGCAGCGAAGCCGCCGCCGCCGCCGCGCCGGGCTCCGCGCCGCGCCGCCCCATGCCCGCGCCCCCCGCCGGGGGCCGCCCGCCTCCCGCCGCGCCCGCCGCGCCGCGCACCGGATGATGCCCCCGCGGGGGGCGGCGGGCTCCTGCCGCCGGCGGCGCCTGGCGCCCCTCAACGAGGACAACGGGCGGTTCCTGCTGCTGGCCGCCCTCATCGCGGCGTACCTGAGCGCCGGCGCCACCGTCTTCTCGGCCCTCGAGAGCCCGTCGGAGGCGGCGGCGCAGCTCCGCTGGAACCGGACCCTCCACAACTTCAGCCGCATCTTCAACATCAGCCTGCCGGAGCTGCGCGCCTTCCTGCGGAGCTACGAGGCTGCCATGGCCGCGGGCATCCGCGTCGACGCCCTGCGGCCCCGCTGGGACTTCCCCGGCGCCTTTTACTTCGTGGGCACCGTCGTCTCCACCATAGGTGAGCGCCGCCCCGACGGCCCCGCGGCGGAGGCGCCCGCCCGGGGGATGCTGAGGCCGCGGCCCCGGGGCGGTCGTTATAGCGACCAAAGTTTGGGGAGAGGCGCCGCCGCGTCGCCATGGAAACCGGGGGCCTTGCAGCCGGGGGGCGGGGGGGGGGGGGGTGTCCGGGTCCCTGTCCCCCCTCACCCCCCACCCCGGGGGGTCGCGGTCCCGCCGCTCGCCCTGCGGTCCCGCCCGCCCCGGTGCACGGAGCCGGCGACCGGCGCGGGGGTCCGCTCCGCAGCGCTCCGGCTCCCGCTGGGGCCGCAGGACCGCTGACCGTCGCGGCAGGCGGTGCCCCGGGCCGGCCGCGGCGGGAGCCGCGTCCCTCCCCGGCAAACTTTTGCTGCCGGTTGTGCGGTTGCGTGGTTGGGCTTCGACCGGCCCGGAGGAGCGAGAGGGGCCGATCGCCCTCCGAACGGCCCTGCCCGCTCCCCTGCCCGCGGCGGGATGCGCCTGATGGTCGAATGGCTCGTTACCGGGAGAGGCGGCGCGGGGGCTGATAGGCAGCGGGCTGCTGAAGATGCTGAGCGATAGCCAGGCTTTCGCGGTGCCTGACCGCTGAACTTGATACTGGTCTTAACTGCTGGCAAAGTTAAGATGCGTATGTGAATAAAGACATAAGCTACACGAAGCCGTATTGTCTTCTAGCCGTACCATAATATACATTCTCAGTACCTCGCTGGCTACAGCTGACTGCGGTTACTCATATCCAATAGGTGTTTAGGAAGAGCAGCACTTTATGAGCAAATGGTGAGTTTTGGGGGGAGGAATTTTTTTTACTCTGAAATTACCATTTTTTACTCTTAAAATTTTTTACTCTAAAAGCACCACTAAGAACTGTCGTGTGGGAGATTTACCTGAAGTAAAGCTGGGCTGTCTGCTGCTTGTATTGTAGGAGTATTGCTTGAGAAGTCCTGTCCCTGTGGACACAAGATCTTACCGATTTTCTCTCTCTGCCAGTTTTTAAGTTTTGTAACAAGCCAATTGTCTTGGGGCTTCCGACATAAATGTCATGCTTTCCCTTTATTAGAGAGGAAGAAACGCACAGCTCATTATTGCACTTGCATTCATTAGGTTCGGAAAATGTTTTATCAATAGTGACTAATCTGTATAATGGAGTCGTGATGGTGACTACAGCAATGTTGTCAAGTATTGTTACTTTTTGCATTGAATAATTCAGTTAACTTTTCCTTTTCAAGTACATTCAATAGTCCAGTCATTAAAACACCATTTTAATTAAGCGTTAGGCCTTCTTCAGCACAAGAGCATATATATTTAAGAGATCATTATGACTGACCTGAATGGATGGACAAAAAAAGTCAGTATATTAACAAACCCACTCTTTCCTTTACACCTACTGTAGCAAACAGAGAAATCTTCAGGTGATGTGTAAACGCAGATCCATTCACTTCTCCACCAACCCTGGCTTCTCCTCTCTGTGGTTACTGAAATGTAAAATGTTTCCTCTTCATGTGCAAGCATTTGTCTGCATCTCCACTTCATCGGCCTGTCTGCAGTCATTTGTAGCTGGGCAGAGGGAATGAGAAACTCAGCAGGGTTTTTTGGCAATCTTGACAGGTGTAAATGGCTGAACCAAGAATTTGTTTCTCATATTCCTGTAGTGCAACCTAGGGCACTGCTCGCTCTTTATAGCAAATAACGTCTACACCTCTCACATGCGAGATGGAGGCTGAAAATTGTTTTTCCCAAGCTACAACAGAGGCCAGATTCTGCCAAGCATTCCCCTGAGCAGTACCTTCTCTTGGCCTACTACCTGCTAGTACTTCTGGATTACTTACAGTACTTAGTGTCAGTTCAGCGAGCCTGCTGTAGAGCAAGGTTTTGCTCCGGGTGAGGAGGTGCAGCAGAAGGTGGCTCGAAGTGAAGCTGAGTTGTGCCTTTGGGCACAGCGAAGGCCATGGCTGAGCCGGGGGTGCTGAGCTGGACAGCCCCGGCAGGAGTAGTGTCTCCTGGAGTACCGGTGTCCCGAGGCTGTTGCACCCCATCCCGGCAGAGCTTTTACCAGCTACATGTACAGCTCCTGCAGAAGAAGAGGAACTGCTGCCTCACCTCACCTCACCTCACCGCTTCTCACTCGCCTCTTCCAGCTGCTGCAGCTTGTAGAGAGGCAAAGCCCTCAGTGAGCTCAGCAGCTTCTCCATGGGCAAGGTTTCTTCCACCACACAGTTGTATTCAGTTATTATTGGTGGCTGTGTTTGCCCAGCAAAAGCAAAAAAAGCCCAGCAGATTAACTAGTTGTCTGCTAAAACCCAAAAGCTGTACTCATAATGTAACGTGCACAAGGCTTTCTCACTCACAGTCGCAGCATGGGAGAAACCAAATGGTAGACATCAAAATGTCACCTGGGGGAGCAGTTCCAGAGCCATTCTTTCATGGTCCCTTTGTTCCATCCCAGCCAGCTCATTTCTGTACCTACCTACCTGGAGTACCTTTGATTCCACTATCAGCTCAAACACCGTATTATCCTGGTTCAGAGCAATTTCATTTGCCTTGGTGTCACAGTTCATTGACAAGGAGAATGCTGTCTTTACTCAACCTCGCCAAGAACTACCAGACATCTAGAGTCAAAACAGCTTGCCTTCCTCAACAACTTCATCAGTTACATGTGTCAAAGCAACTTTATTACTCCAGCTAAACACACTCCTATCCTAGCGATGCATGGGAAAGCTTTCTTGCTCACTGCTTAACAAACAGCAAGTAGACGCCGTGTCTGTCAAGGGTAACGCACCCACGGGTTACTCAGCCTCTTATCTGTAGAGGATTCCAACTTACAGAAAACTCACTGGGTCTTTTCAAGTCCTCACTCCACTCTCACTGGTTTTAATAAAACTACTAAATCCTTCATATGTAGGCATGGAAATACAGTCACCCAGGGACAGGGCTGCAAGTTTTCCCGAGGTTTGTGTAAGCTGAACAGAGGGAGGGAGACTCCAATTCTTCATCCTTCTGTGAACGCAAGGGTTAGGCACAGTCGGGCTTGGAGAAAACTGCTCCATCCACCCTCCTTGAGCAGGGCCTTTGCAGAGCTGAGCAGCTCCCCTTCGTTAGGTGCTTTGTCTCCTGTACTTACTTGGCTGCAGTTCTGCGTCTTCCCTAATTACACACGGACGCAGTCAAACCCTCTGGGTAAGAAACATGTTAGTGGGGTCTTTAAGAAATGGGAGAGAGAGTTAAAATGACGTTAAGTCTAATCTTAAAGCGTTTTCCTGAATAGCCCACAAAGCGAGTGGCTTACCATCCATAAAACACCCTCTTGATAGCACTCTGGGCATTCATTTTTTTATTATTGCATTGTTTGTGGTTGAATAATGAAATGTTGAGTCTATTTTTTATTAGACACATCTCAATTTTCAGAGCTATGTAAGAAGATTCTTTGGTCTAATTTCTGATTGCTTGCTGTCAGTCTACACCATTTATTCAGTCATTATTTTGCACTCCAAAAGGTATTTTCTCATAGGCATTTATTATTATTTTTGTACTGATTTCTTTAAGAAGCAGCTAGGTGAAATTTATTCTTGATTCATTGGTCTAACTGGCAGTAGACTTTGTTTTTCAGTTGAGGTTTTTTCCTTCCTTCCCCAAATACAAATCACAAATAGTTCCCAGCACTTTGTTAAGGATTGAAAGCAAAGCATAACTCAGACCAGTTTTCTTCCTGGTGAAATGTTGCAGAGTACAGCATCATCAGTCATAGCTTTCCCCATATCCTAGTAGCACAGATTCATTCTGCCTAGCACATAAGGCAACTCTGGGATGCCTGAAGCTCTCGATTTCTGACTCAGTCCATGAGTCTAGACTCTCTATCCAGATTTTTTTCCTCTCTTAAATGTTAGAATAAACATTAGGTACCTACATATTAAAACATATTGAGATATCAACTTACTACTAGATTTGGATTTCAAGCTTCTTACATGTAAGTACACATTTCAAAATCTTTTGGAAAATCAAGTGATACAATTGCTTTATAGAAATCCATACCAGGCACTAAAAAATGAGGCCAAAAGAAGTAGTCCAATACATAAAGGTGATTTTTCAGCGTAATATTTTTTAAAAGTGCCCTTACTGTGGATGGATTGTTTTGGGATGGAGCATGTGTGGGTTATAGGTGCTTTGAGAAGGGAAGAAATCATAGAATCATAGAATCATAGAATAGAATAGAATAGTTTGGGTTGGAAGGGACCTCTAAAGGTCATCTAGTCCAACCCCCCTGCCGTGGACAGGGACATCTTCCACTAGATCAGGTTGCTCAGAGCCCCGTCCAGCCTGACCTGGAATGTTTCCAGGGATGGGGCAGCCACCACCTCTCTGGGCAACCTGTGCCAGTGTTTCACCACCCTCAGTGCAAAAAATTTCTTCCTTATATCTAGTCTGAATCTACCCCCCTTTAGTTTAAAGCCATTCCCCCTTGTCCTGCCACAACAGGCCCTGCTAAAAAGTTTGCCGCCATCTTCTTTATAAGCCCCCTTTAAGTACTGATAGGCTGCAAGAAGGTCTCCCCAGAGCCTTCTCTTCTCTAGGCTGAACAACCCCAACTCTCTCAGCCTTTCTTCACAGGAGAGGTGTTCCATCCCCCTCATCATTTTTGTGGCCCTCTTCTGGACCCGCTCCAACAGGTCCATGTCTTTCTTATGCTGAGGGCTCCAGAGCTGGACGCAGTACTCCAGGTGGGGTCTCACCAGAGCAGAGTAGAGGGGCAGAATCACCTCCCTCGACCTGCTGGCCACGCTGCTTTTGATGCAGCCCAGGATACGATTGGCCTTCTGGGCTGCGAGCACACATTGCTGGCTCATGTCCAGCTTTTCATCCACCAGTACCCCCAGGTCCTTCTCAGCAGGGCTGCTCTCAATCCCTTCATCCCCCAGCCTGTATTGATACCGGGGGTTGCCCTGACCCAGGTGCAGGACCCTGCACTTGGCCTTGTTAAACCTCATGAGGTTCACACGGGCCCACTTCTCGAGCTTGTCCAGGTCCCTCTGGATGGCATCCCGTCCCTCTGGCGTGTCGACTGCACCACTCAGCTTGGTGTCATCTGCAAACTTGCTGAGGGTGCACTCGATCCCACTGTCTATGTCATTGATGAAGATATTAAACAGTACTGGTCCCAATATGGACCCCTGTGAGATGCCACTCGTCACCAGTCTCCATCTGGACATTGAGCCGTTGACCACTACCCTCTGGATGCAACCATCTAACCAATTCCTCACCCACCGAACAGTCCACCCATCAAATCCATACCTCTCCAGCTTAGAGAGAAGGATGTTGTGGGGGACCATGTCAAAGGCCTTACAGAGGTCCAGACAGACGCCATCTGTAGCCCTTCCCGTGTCCACTGATGTAGTCACTCCATCATAGAAAGCCACCAGGTTAGTCAGGCAGGACTTGCCCTTGGTGAAGCCATGCTGGCTGTCTCAAATCACCTCCCTGTCCTCCATGTGCCTTAGCACAGCTTCCAGGAGGATCTGTTCCATGATGTTCCCAGGCACAGAGGTGAGGCTGACTGGCCTGTAGTTCCCTGGGTCTTCCTTTTTTCCCTTTTTCAAAATGGGGGTTATGTTTCCCCTTTTCCAGTCAGTGGGAACTTCATTGGACTGCCACGACTTCTCAAATACGATGGATAGTGGCTCAGCAACTTCATCCATCAGTTCCTTCAGGACCTGCGGATGGACCTCATCGGGTCCCATGGACTTGTGCACCTTCAGGTGCCTTAGATGGTCTCGAACCTGATCTTCTCCCACAGTGGGTGGCTATTCATTCTCCCAGTCCCTGCCTTTGCCTTCTGCAGCTTGGGCGGTGTGGCTCGAGCACTTGCTGGTGAAGACCGAGGCAAAAAAGTCATTAAGTACCTCCGCCTTCTCCGTGTCCCAGGTAACCAGGTCTCCCATTTTGTTCTCGAGAGGGCCCACATTTTCCCTTGTCTTCCTTTTATCCCCGATGTACCTATAGAATCTTTTCTTGTTGCCCTTGACGTCCCTGGCCAGATTTAATTCTATCAGGGCTTTAGCTTTCCTAACCTGATCCCTGGCTGCTCGGACAATTTCTCTGTATTCCTCCCAGGCTACCCGTCCTTGCTTCCACCCTCTGTAGGCTTCCTTTTTGTGTTTGAGTTTGTCCAGGACCTCCTTGTTCATCCATGCAGGCTTCCTGGCGTTTTTGCCTGACTTCCTCTTTGTTGGGATGCATCGCTCCTGAGCTTGAAGGAGGTGATCCTTGAATATTACCCAGCTTTCTTGGGCCCCCTCTTCCCTCCAGGACTTTGTCCCATGGCACTCTACCAAGCAGATCCCTGAAGAGGCCAAAGTCTGCTCTCCTGAAGTCCAGGGTAGTGAGCTTGCTGTGCGCCCTCCTCGGTGCCCTAAGGATCTTGAACTCCACCATTTCGTGGTCACTGCAGCCCAGGCTGCCCTTGAGCTTCACATTCCCCACCAGCCCCTCCTTGTTGGTGAGAACAAGGTCCAGCATAGCACCTCTCCTCGTTGGCTCCTCTACCACTTGGAGAAGGAAGTCATCATCGACACATTCCAGGAACCTCCTGGATTGCTTATGCCCTGCTGTGTTGTCCCTCCAAGAGATGTCCGGGTGGTTGAAGTCCCCCATGAGGACCAGGGCTTGTGAGCGTGAGGCTGCTCCTATCTGTCTATAGAGGGCCTCATCCGCCCGGTCTTCCTGGTCAGGTGGCCTGTAGCAGACCCCCACTATAATGTCACCTGTCCCCGCCTTCCCTTTAATCCTGACCCATAAGCTCTGGGTCAGCTCCTCATCCATCCCCAGGCAGAGCTCCATGCACTCCAGCTGGTCATTGACATAGAGGGCGACACCCCCTCCTCGTCTCCCCTGCCTGTCCTTCCCAAAGAGCCTGTATCCCTCCATCCCAACACTCGAATCACAGGAGCCATCCCACCACATCTCTGTGATGCCAGTAAGGTCGTAGCCCTGCAGGCGTGCGCACATCTCTAACTCCTCTTGTTTATTCCCCATGCTACGTGCGTTTGCATAGAGGCATTTAAGTTGGCCCCCTGATGAAGCTGTCTTACTGGCTGGAGTTCCTTTGTGCTGCTCTTCAGGCGCTCTCCTGCTGACCTGTGTTCCTTCTCCAGGCTCTGGGCATCTATTGCTGGCACTGGCATCATCATGCAAAGGTCTTCCCTCTGTACATCTGTGCAATCGTTACAGGTGTTTAGGGCACGGTGTATAGGTGTGAGCCAGACTATTCATCTTTTTCTTATCCCTGACGTATCCTGTTAAATGACTCAGTGTTCCTGTGGACTGACAGCTCCATCCAAAGGGATGGGGCATGCTCTTCTCTGCTGTCATCTCAAAGAGATAAGGCACAGCCCTGCGGTGAGATAGGCTTTGAACCCACACGAAGAGAGGCCATATAATGAGAGACGTAATGTTTGGTATTTTCTACCAGCTAACTAGCTGGCAGCTGCTCTCTCCTTGCTTAGGATGTCGGCTGGGTTAGACCCGCTTCTCTCTGGATCCTCTGTAGGGACCCAGCATACCCAGCACATCATCTCTGCTTGTGCTCCACAACCTAGGCACCATAACCACTCACTTCTGAAATCTCCTCTGGCTCTGTGTGTGTCTTTTGAGAAAATCTGGAGGTCCAGATGTGCTGAAGGCGATAATTCAATGGAAGTGGTATGCAAAAGGCAGTCAGACAGCTCAGCAAGTGCATGGTCAGACGTTGGACTGCACTGCTAGGAGCCAGGCCAAGAGCAGGCACTTCGCATGGTAATTTGGCAAGAAATTCCACAAATAACCGAGTTGGTCTGAAGGCTTTAAGGGGAAAATATATTTGCCCTGTCTTCTTCATTGATGTATTTCAGGATATGAATTTGAGCTGCAGCTGGGGTAGGTTCTGACTCTCTGCTCTCTGTGAATGCAATTTCACTGTCTATACGGCCAGTGCAAACCAAAAGGTGACAGTCAAACCAGAGTGTGCACCTGATCAGCATCAGTGTTACGTTTTCTCAGGGCTCTGCAATTCTCTGAGGCTTGTACAGGCAGCTTTTGCAGAGGGTTCAAATTAGGGGGCAGTTGCCTCCAGAGTTGACCTTCTTGAAGTCAAAAAAAACAACAGACAAAAACCTAATGAGAGAGCAGTTGGGAGAGCAAGCAGTATTATTAAGCTGCAGAGTCAGGTTATTTTTCTTTGCCAGCCTATGTGCTGTCTGCAGCCAGTATGAGGGTGTGTTTCAGCTTGGTCTGCTGTGGCCAGATCTGATTCCTTAGGTGTGTGTGATGTTGTCGTGGTTTAATCTCAGTCAGCAACTAAGCACCACGCAGCCGCTCGCTCACTCCCCCCCGGTGGGATGGGGGAGAGAATCGGAAGGGTAAAAGTGAGAAAAACTCGTGGGTTGAGATAAAGACAGTTTAATAGGGAAAGCAAAAGCCCTGCACGCAAGCAAAGCAAAACAAGGAATTCATTCCCTACTTCCCATCGGCAGGCAGGTGTTCAGCCATCTCCAGGAAAGCAGGGCTCCATGATGCATAATGGTTACTTGGGAAGACAAACACCATCACTCCAAACGTCCCCCCATTCCTTCTTCTTTCCCCAGCTTTATATACTGAGCATGACGTCCCATGGTATGGAATATCCCTTTGGCCAGTTTGAGTCAGCTGTCCTGGCTGTGCCCCCTCCCAGCTTCTTGTGCACCTCCAGCCTTCTCAGTCGGTAGAGCATGGGAAGCTGAAAAGTCCTTGGCTAGTGTAAGCACTACCTAGCAACAACTAAAACATCGGTGCGTTATCAACATTGTTCTCACCCTAAATCCAAAACACAGCACTGTACCAGCTACTAGGAAGGAAATTAACTCTATCCCTGCCGAAACCAGGACAGATGTTTTGATCAATGTGCCGGTGGATATCTGAAAGTTCTTTTCTCACCTTGGTAGTCTCGATAAACGGAGAGCAAGAGGCTCAGAGGTCAGCAAGTCAATGGTCAGCATATTTCTGTGGAGAGAAGTGATCCTACAGTGATTTTCCTCAGATGAAGACCTGGCACCATAGCAATGTTTTCTACTTGCTGTAGCTTCATGGGAGTATTAAATTCTTTGGGTACCACTGATGGGGATTTCCTAAATGTGTGGGCATAGGTTGGGTGCTCAGAGCAGGAAAGTAATCGAAACCACAGCTTGCCTTCTTGTAGTTGAGAGCAACAACAGAAAGCTTTACTTGGAGTACATCCACGTAATTACACAGGTGACGAGGTGTCCCCACTGAAGGGTCGTGATGAAATAATTTTGATCCTAAATTTGTTGGGTTTTTATTCTAGAAAGCAGGAGGGGGGAACCCCAGTACTTTAAATAAAGCCCTTTTTAAAAGAAAAAACATTTTTGAAAATATTATTTTAATCAGACTCAGTACTGCTTAGGGTTTACCTGCCCCTGTAGTTTTGCCAGACCCAGGAAGTACAACTGTTACTGTGCTTTGGTTATCTAAACTGAGTGATTTCTACAGAGCATATCACCTCAGATTACTTAATCTAAGCGTTTCAGAGGTTTCTTAAATATTAAACCCTATCTATGAAACGCTACGTTTCAAAACACTAACATCAGTACAATGGAGATTTATTTGTTGTTTTATGGCTGGAGACGTTAAGCCAGGGGATGACCAAATTGCACTTCTTTTCGCTGTGGGTCTGGACTTTGGGGTGCTCAGCTGGAGCACTGAAACCTGGGGTCTCCGAACTGAATGTTGAGTGCCGCAGCATCTCAGAGCAGTCACCCAAAAACCAAAGCCTGTCTATAAGATCAGGGAATAAAGAATTTGCCTGGCATCACATGAGATACGGTCCTGCATCTCAGAAGTCAGGGGAAGTTTTATATTGACTTACTGTGTGCTGGTTCAGGTTCGAAACAAAGACAAACTGGAGTTCATCATCAAGGATTCTCCATTTTTGCAGCCTGTAGGGTCCCTCTAGCTCAGGTAATTGAAGGAACAGTGTCTACTTAGTGGGTACATACCTCCCGCGTAGCACAACATTCAGTTTGGTCTTCAGTGATATTCCTGCTGGGCAGCAAATACCTGTATTTCAGTTCCCTAGGCATTTACAAGAGCCTGTAAATGTGAGGTGTGATTACAAACCAAACGTTGGTGGGCCAAAATACCGCTTTGACAGCTCTCCATCCGCGGAGGTGACAGGCGTGGCTCCAGCCAGGCGGTCCGTATTACTAAGCAACCTCCCTGTAAACCAATTACCGCGCCTGTAATAGCAGTGAGGGATCATAATTACTGGGCTTATCAGCTGCCCTGTTTGCTGTGGGCTCGTAATTCCAAATCCTGCCTGAAACCCTACGGGCTGTGTTCCCATGGAGCCCAGCCAGTCCCTAGCCTCTGCCGTCCCCCTTTGCTCTCCTAGGGATATTCCCCCTTTCCTTCTCTTACAGCTTATCTAACGCTCCCTGGTCACCTGCCTTTCCCAGGCACTCTTAATTTCTGCTGCCTCCCTCCCAGTCAGCACGCCCTCCTCTACTGATGATTTGTTTGCTTGATTAAATTTTGAATATTTGTTTCACGTCTTTGCAGTCTTTCAAGTTAATAACTACCAAAGAAGTCAGAAGTAAAGCTTTACAGTTTCCTTCTGCTCCTAATCACACCTGTCCCTCTTCTCTAGTGTTAATCCTGCTATTGACCCTCTTTTCTTTTTTCAGTCTAAATCTTTCTCCCTTCTCCAGTTGTCTTCAGTTTGACACAGATCATATACACTTCATAATTTTTTCTCACTTTTACTGATGGGTCATCTTTGCAAGCACAGTCTTGCTTTTCTGTGAACTTTAATTGCTCTTCATCGTGGAGAGAAGAGGAAAACAATTATAGGCTAGATTTATTGGCAATTAACTTCATGTAACAATATCCACTCCTGGTGGTGTGCTGGAAAATACAATGTAATTTCTTTATTTTAATGAATGCAGTATTACCTTATCTTTGCAGCTATTGAAGTCAATGAGAATTTTACTTCTTGCCATAATAGCATCAGGCTTAAAGGAACAGAAAACCAACATGGAACATTTCATCTGCAATTTTTGGTATGAATACAGCCTGATATTAGTGGAAACACAGCCTGTACCCATGATCCATATAAGCCTTGCTTACCTTTATCAAAAGAGACAATTTTCATAGTGTGTCAGCACCAAGTGCATATCTGAGTGCATTTTGGGAGAAGGTAGGCAAGGACAATGATTAGGGTTCACGCTGGTAAACATTTGAAAAATGAAAGTCCTCCTGAGGACAATAAATCTTAGAAGTGATAATAAAACCTTTTGTGAATAGAAGCACTTAAGTAACAAACAGAATTATAACCTAAGGGGCAATTGCATAGCAATCCAGACAAATCAAATATGTTTAATTTTATAGCTCCTCAATAGCCTGCTTCTGCTGAAGTTATTGACGGGTGGCACACCTAGCTATAGACATCGGAAGGTTTCAATGCAAACTCTCTTGAATCAAACCAAGAGCAGCACAATGAAAATTAAATCTAATTGCATGAGAAGAGGCAAAGCATTAGCAGCCTTTTCAAGTAATTAAAGCTTTGGAGTGCAATAAGATAAGAAATTGAACGGCTTGATGTTAAAGTATGGGATTACTTACATGGGTGAGGCACTGCTATTGCTCATGTTTAAAAATCCGTAGTAAGTGCTCCTTACTCATTGATGAAAAAAGTGATAATACCTTGATAACAAATATAGCCCCACAGTGATTCCTCAATGAACTTTAAACTCTCTGAGCTTGTACCACTGCAGCTTCTTCCCCTTTAGAAATGATGGGCCAAATGTTCACATTCTTCTCAAGTTTTAGGCAGGCAAATTTAATCAAGGCAGAAACAGCAATTAGGAGAAATTTGCCCACATGAGAACTGGATGAGAAACTAGTTCAGTAAATTTCAATTAAAGGAAAACTGGGTGGAATCCTTTTGGTTATTCATTATTGAATATTCTGTCATCTCTTTGCTCAGACTGAGTATTGTGCAAGCAATATATTTATCTCATGATGATAAATAAAAAATACAATGTCACTTGTGCTCAATGTGTATGAAGTTGAGTCTACTTTAAGCCTTTGATGATGGAAATGACTGAGGTGTAAAGATCTTCAATCCAAATGGTGATGTTAATGGGGAGTGGGGGGAAAAACTTGTGTGATAAAATAGTTTGTCCATTTACAAAAACTGCTACTGGCAGAGCTGCAAGGACCGGGAAAATCTCGGATAAAATCAAAAGCTCAAAATGATCTTGACAAAGTGGCAAAGTTGTTCAGTATTATTAAATTTAAAAGTAGTCAAGGGAAATGCATACTAAGGAAGAAAGAGTTAAATGCCGAAATAGAAAAGGAGAAATAACTGGTTAGTCAGCAGTCCTGTCACCCTATATTTCTATTACAGTTACTTAAAATTAGGTCTTTGTGTCTTCGTGAATGAATTAGAAGAGCTGCCTGAGCTAAAAGATGCTTAAGAATTAGCTGCTTTTCTTTCAGCTGGAACTTTTTGAAATAAGGGACTCAGGAAGGCATATTTAAACCATTAAAAAGTTGAGGTAGATTGGTCAGGTTTTTTTCATTAAATCATAATGGTAGAAGTTTGCACAGAAATTCAGGAAAAAATGGCCAAACAGTGCAAAAGATTTTGCCCTGTATGTTTAGGTCCTTTTTGTCCTACAGGTCCATCTTTATAGCCTGACTCTTTGTAAAGCAGAAGAGCTGAGATAGCTATCAAGAAATAGATGTTCTCTGAATACCTGCACAAACACCAATGGCAGAAAAAAATGCTGCAAGTCTATTGTTTTATCCAGTCAAAAGATAAGCCAGTTATTTAACCAGTTGACAGCCTTTCCCATCTGTAAGGCTTAGAAAGCCCAGGAGCGACATCTTGTTTTATCAGACTTCTCATGTGGAAAAAATATGACGTATACCCAAGATCACTTGCGAAATTCAGATAATGCTATTTCTTAGCCTGAAAGGAGAAGTATCGTGAGATGTACTGGCACTGGAGTGGCAGTACACGTGCAAGTATTCTTTTGAAGCCCATAATGTCTCAAGAATATAACAGAATTTGGATGCCATTATTCTTTTTTCCTTGCAGTTCAGAAAAAAAATTTTGCACAACCTTGGGTCTACTCAGGCATCTGAAACGCGACTGGAAGTTTCAATAAACAGCAAAAGCAGGTGTGAATCTTAATGTTTGAAACACTCCATTTGAAATGACAAGGCATAAGCTTTTTCTTGTTAGGGTGTTGCTTAGATACACAATTATCCACACAAAAAACTTTCTCAAAAACATAGGAAAGTAAGAGTGGAAGCAGCTTTAAAGGATGAAAAATTACGATTGCAAGAGAAATCAACTTTTGAAACAACGTTCACCTGGAATCATGTCATCAGCTACATGAAGACTGTAGGAAGGTCAGAGAAGGTGGCAGTGTATAGTTTCAGATAGTGGACACATCTCAAGAGAGAGGAGGAATTGGCCACTCTTGGACTGGATATGCCTTCATGTATATCCACAGTTACTGAGACAGACTTTGTGTGTTTCTTGGTTATCATGCTTTTGTTTTCTGCAGATTTTTGAAAATATACTCTAAATTCAGAGAAGTTTCCTCTGCCTGATAGTGTCTCAGAAACCTGTGTTTTAGCTGAGGCTTGGCAGTGCAGTAAGCCAAGGCAGATGCTTCTGGCCACAACCTCAAATGTGAGCAAGGGTTTGATACAGCCCTGACAGCTGTCAGGGCAGGATTTTGAAGACCATTAGCCTCTAGAGCAAGGAAGTCTTTTTCCACAGTAATATAACTTAAACAACCACGGAGCTTGTGGGCTATATTTTTCCATTATTAACACCACCACCATTTCAGAAAAGATTATAGCAAAATGGTTTTCACCCAGCTGTTACGATAAGGAAAGAAAACAAACCAAAGATAGGACACTCTGATCATCAGGTGTGGAGACAGCCGCGAGAAGCAGCTCTGGACTAGCTTAGGTCAATTCACAAGGAGATAGGCTGCAACCAAAAGAAAGAGCATCCTGCTTTCATCCCTTTTTTCTGGATGCAAAGTTTTCCTTTGTAAGGTGCTTTAGCGCTAATTTAGCCAACACTAACTCGTATTCTTTCCTTTTTAACAAGCTATTAGAGCACCCCAGCTGTGCCAAGGGATAGAGTGACTGACAAAACAAGAGGGGGTTTAGTATCATCTTGCTTAAGATTTGCCCAAGAAAGGTAGCATAAAATGAAGAAAATAGTTTCAGTCTTGATTTTTATGACTGTAAAGCTCCAAGAGTTTAGCAGAGAAGAAGATTATATTATTTGTAAGAGCAATAAAATGCGAAGCACTGGAAGAAAGTTTATTTATGAACAATATGTTAATGGAGAAATTAAGGAAGACTGTCACACCACAGGGCACCTCCATCCCTTTAAGATGAGAGTCAGCAAGAATAATGCCAGCTTGTAGGTCCTGACTTTCTTTTTCTGTGTGCAGTTTGAATTCATACTCCTCTGATTTTCATATTTCTCTGAACTTCATTCTCCATCGTCTCCTTTTAGGAGAGGGCCCCTGCCCCTCATTAGAAACTGTGTCCTGATGCAATATGATTAACCAGAAAACCCAAACATAAGCTTGCCAAAGATTTCCAGCCTCAAGCCCATGACCCCCCCACATGTGTTCCCTCTTCAGGGGGGCTGCTTAGCAAGACCTCGGGCCAAGACCTGGCGACGCTGGTGGCTTGGCATAAGTCAGTCCCCGTTTGCTTGTACAAGGTGCACAGAGGAGCAGCCAGCCCCAGCCAGAGAACTGTAAAAACTGATTTAGAGACACTTCTGCTTCTTTCTTGTCTTGGTTCTGCGCCAAAGCAGCTTGGCCAGACCAGATGATCAGCCGCCTTCTGTATTTATTGGGCTACGTGTTTACAATAATGGCATTTAGTAGTGAGCAAGGGTGGGTTTTTTTGGTTAGTCTTTGGTATGCAGTTTCTTCTCATGCTGTACACAGAAAGGGCAACATGCAGTACAACTCAGAAAAAAAAGCTTGCCTACTTCGGGTAAATGAATAGAGCAAGAGTACTGCTGCTGCTGCTGAAGCTGAAGCCCCAGCGTTTCTCTTTTTAAGAGTCATTTATCACTCAAATTTACAAAAGTTAGGCCACTTGAGCTGATAAATGTGCCTGCTGAGTACTCACTAGAAATTGAAGATCTTTCTTGGAAAGCTCAACTAGAAGGTGTCAGCATAGAAAAACATACTTGGGAAACGCTGTGAGGAGGAGAAGGTAAACATACACAAGCAGCCAGGTTTTGAGGAGGTTATTCCTCTCCCCTTTCCTGGGGGATCTTAGGGGGGGTACCCCTAATGCCTTAGACCCCTGTCAAGGTGGTAACACTTGAGTTTTCTGAGAAGAAACCTCACCCGTATTCCTCTCAGGTCTGGCATATCCTTCACCCTAAACATGTTGTTCCATCTCTGTCACACAGGACACCTTCTCTGTAGGACATGGTGTCCTCTCGTCACCTGCCTGCTGACGTGGCCAGGTATCAGCCACACACGGCAGCACCTCCACATGCGAGTACCCTGCATGCGGGGTCAGGCTTCATATTCCCATCTTCAGGGGACTTCACGAGACAGAGGTTTCCTTGCAGCTTCTTAGCCCCCAACTGGCTATCCTGTCCCCCTGCTACCAGAGGAGATCCTTCACCACCACCTCCCCTCCAAAATTTCCTCTCCAGAGCACCCAAGACCCCTCTTCAACCCGAGGATCACAGCCACCAGCGCCTCTGGTTACCTCCACAGCCCTCTCCATCACACCGCTCCCCGCTGCAGGTGCCTCCTGCCCTGTCCCCACGGGGCAGCCCCTCATGGCATCCCACTGCTCTCCAGGGATGCCCGTGGGAGCACGAACCCATGAGCAGAAATCACAGGTTGCCAGAGGAGCCAGGGAGTCCGGGCATCCCTGGCCTGATGGAGCTGCCCTGCTGCCTCCCAGCCCTGGGCACAAGGCGCCGCTGCCCAGCCCTGTCTCTCATCCTCACCCGAGTCACTTTTTGGCATAATTTTAGGTTTGTCTTTGTCATTCACCTCTACAGAAAAATATTGGTACCTCTTGGTCTCTTTTTATACCCTTCACATGCACTTGGTAGCTAACAGCTATTTATTAGCTTTAGCTTTTATTTATTGTCATGGTTGCCAATTTAATCACTTCTTTTTGTCAAGGAAGCCTAGGTTATTTTAGGCTGACAATTCTATTAACTTTTAAAAACCAATGTACTTTAAAGAGGAATGAAAATGTGGCCATGACCTTTCAGGCTGCGGTTTAAATCACAGCCAGCAGAGAAACGCTAAGGGTGATTGATTCTGGTGTTCACTGATGTTATGCGTAGCAGCATTCGTGACAACCGATAACCTGATCACAGCTGTGTATAAACAGAATAAAATTGGTACTGTGGAAAGCCTTTAATAATTGCCTGCAGCTTCTTGAAACTCCTTAATGTTCAATTAATCATCTCCTGCCTTTGTTCTGCCAGTGTGGCTCCTTTTGAGTAGCAGTTGTCTCAAACACCTGACTAATATTTCACCGGTGGAGATGTAACAAGGAGCAACAGTAGTGGCCTGGATGGTTTTTAACTACGTTCATCAAGTTTATCATGGTGCTCTTTCAGGTCACAGAATAGACTGGGCATCTTTTCCCACAGTCTCTGGTGAACTGGGTGCATGTATGCACATTTTTATGTACTGAACAGCCATAGGAGTTAGGGAAAAAAAAGCCCTGGTTTAGCCCACCCTCGTTCACAAAGCAAATTTACAGGACCCCTGACCATCTATTTACTGTAGGCTTTGGGGAGAACAAGTCCATGTTAAAAGAATGTTATTAAAATTACAAAAAAGTTAGGAAATGCCAGAAACAGCCTGCTTATTCAGCTTGAAGTGGTATATATATTGCCAAGGATAGATAGATAGATAGATAGACAGACAGACAGACAGACAGACAGATAGATAGATAGATTGATAATGGGAGTCAGTCCTTAGTTACATAGTCACTTAGTATTTTCTCCATGGGATATCTGCTCCAGTACATGCGTCACCAAGGACTGCAAGCTTGTGCACGATACAGGTTAGACCAGCCCTAAAAACCGCAGTGGTATCTCATGTCTTCAGACTTAGCGTGGGTCTAACTTAGTGTTTTAATGCACACAGTGCTGGACAGCCCACTACCGTTCAGGAGCTCTGTTTCCAGATAGTAATCTAAATAAGATCAAATGTGATTGTACAGCAACTGTGATATTAAAGGCTCTGGCAATGGAAAAGCTCTAAAAAAATTTACTGTTTGAGCCCAAAGGCAGGTATTTTAATAAAGCAGGCTGACAAAGATGTTAAAGGGAAAGTAAGTTTTTCATTTGTAGTCTGAAAATGCAAAGCCAGGTGGAAGAACTGCCTCATAGTATTCTCACTCCTTGGGTAAAAGCACTGGATGCAGCAGAAGTTTTCCATCTGCGGCAGTTTTGTCGGCTCTGAGCTGTGACCCTGTATCCAAGGCAACTGTTTCTGGATGTTAGGTGGTAAGAAGCTATAGAATAAATGAGAGGTAGCTGCGAAATATATAGGTATGACTCTATCGGGGCGATAATGATGAAATGCTAACAGGTGGAAAAGGGGTTGAAGGGAGCACCAGAATCCAAATACGGAATTTTAGTCTCAAAATTCAGAATATGATAACGTCTTCCTTGA
Organism: Aptenodytes patagonicus; assembly: GCF_965638725.1. NCBI lineage: Eukaryota > Metazoa > Chordata > Aves > Sphenisciformes > Spheniscidae > Aptenodytes > Aptenodytes patagonicus. Next base: position 113,643,234 of record NC_134951.1, on the reverse strand, counting down.
TGCAGTATACATGTTTGTCAATAAAGACCAACCAAGACTATGGAAAGCCATGAACTAAAGCAAGTGTGGAACAGACATGAAACAAAATTAGTTGCTCTTAGTTTATCTGCCTGTGTTCTGTAACCCACATCTCACGGGGACCGGCCCTGTAAGAGCTTAGTCTTTATGCTGCAAGAACTTCTTTCCCTTCGGAAGCAGCATTCTCTTTATAGGGGTTTTTTTTTTGTTTATTTCTGAGAAATCATTTGTTTAAAAAGTTATATTCAACAATTTTAGTTTCTTTTGATTCCTTTAAATATAACTGCATTATTAAGAGGTGATGGAGGTGATGCTACTCTCATGATCAACACTCTGGGATTTAAAATGATTGCTCAATTGTGCTGACTTGCTGTGTGAGCCAAGTCCCATGGCAGGATGCCTCTATAAGAAGAGCTGAGGGCCTGGCTGAAAGAAGCAGGGACACACGATGCCATGGTAAAGGCTGGAAGACTTTCTTGTGCTTGGTTTTCAAGGTGACCAAAACTTTCCTCCATCTCTGGTTAAATACATCTTTACTGGAAAACTGCCACCCCCTTTAATCTATATAGTAGACTACAAGGTAGTCGCCAAACCGATTGGCCTGAGAGAAGAGCTCACAGGTACTAAAGCCGCTATTCCTTCTTGTTTTCTGGCACCAACCATCTCTTTTACCCGTAGGAAAATGGGTAAAAGAAAAGTAAGGAAGAGCAATGGGAAGCATATCACAAGGCACGTAAGTCTTCACAAATTTGTCCAGTTGCACTACCTCTTGAATCCATCACCAGCTTAAGTAAATTAAAAGTCCAGATGAGCGGAATAGTAACCACAAAACCTATTATGCAAGTCAGGATGAGGGACTCATTAATTGCCAGCACTTACCCGTGAGAGGCTGCTGAAGGATAAGTGTTATCTGAGTGTTTTTATCAACTTCGCTCTACTAATTCTGTTTGTTTGGGGAGAAGAAGTATCAAACAGCTGAAATTAATGCTGCCATAGAGCTTGTATCTGAAGCGGTGGGTCAGAGTGGGGCAGAATTAGCATGAGGGAGGTTGAAATATTGGTTCTGGGCCACACAAAATCAACCCCAAGGTGCCCGTACAATATATGTCGGGGCCATGAAAAATGCAAAGCACCGTTGTGCTTCTTTCCTTTTACTGTCTCAGAAGCACAGGCAGTTCTGGATGAATTCATTTCACCCAGGCATCATGATGTACTTAGCCTTGAGCAGGGGCTGAGTTCAGGCGTGTTGTACAGAACACAGGACTAACCCCCTGTGGTCCAGGTGGTACTGACGGGACAAACACAGCTAGCAAAGGAAGACCCTGTACGAAGAGTACACGAGCGCACTTCTATCTGCTAGCTGTTGACCTGAAGTTACCATGTCTGCCTGGTCTTACTTTTTGCCTGTTTTATGTAAGTCTTGGCACTCTCGTTGCCGTGATGGGTCCTTTCACCTTGCATAGCTACCTACTGAATTTTGGTAACGTTATGCTTCAGAAGATATTGCTTAAACAAACCGCACCAAAAATATAAAACTTCACCACCTCTCATGAATGATCACCAGAAAATACTAAAAAGCTTCCGAACACTTACAACTTGATCCAAACTGTCACTATCTCTTTTTTTTTTTTTTTTAATTAATAAATGTGTCTAGCCATATGTGTGACAATAAACCCATTTATTTTGATGGTGGTGTTCACATGCTTGCTGTGAAGCACATATTTAAATGCTTTGCTGACAAGGCATGGGCGAACAGATGCCTTCTCCATAATGAGCTGGCTGGGTATCCCTAGCTGGCAACCGCAACAGGCTCCCTGGCTTCTTCTGGGGACCAGACACTAGTGGATATTCATCATCAAATGAGAAGGGTCCTGCAAGCAGCCAGCCTGACCCAGATAACAGCTTCACCCCAGAGAGGAGGAGGAACTGAGAGGAGCTTCCCATTCCCTCGTGTTAAGCCTGGGACCCCAAGGCAGGCTTTGTGAGATCTGCTGAAAGGTGGTCTTTTAGCACGACAGAATGGAGAGACCGTGGGTCCAGAAAACAGAATCTAATAACTCTTTGGTAATTTTTTATTTTCTGGTAATACTGTGCAAGTTTTTCACTGTCTTTTACAGAAAAGACTGTTTCTACGGTGAAGATACTGATGATGCAGTACAGTCCGAATTGCTGTCAAACAGCTGTTTCCAAGCATGCCAAATCTGTTGTGAAAGTAGGACCACCTCTTTCCTCGTGCACCTTCATGTCATTGAAAAGATATTTCCAAGTTTACTTGTCACAAGCATTTACATTCTTTTATCAACAAATGCGAAATTCTGTATCAATGAAGTATGAACGGAGCACAAATAAATTACCCAGAAAAATACAGCCATTACAAAAATAAATCAATAGATTTCAAGCAGCAGCCTCAACTCATTATACATAGGGAATATCTTCCTGTTGCTGTTTAAAGGTGCGTCATGATAATAAACTGGATTTAATGATTTCATTATGCTCTATGCTAAAAGCAGCTCCTTTTTCTTTGCAAACTTTGATTGATGTGGTCTGATGTTGATACTTACCTCCCCGAATACGTTACTTGCTCAGCATTTTCATGGAACAATAAGGTAAAGAAATTTTAGCATGTGGATTTTTCACAAACCGTTAATTTAGATTAGATGTAGTTAGTTATTCATGGGACATGAGCAGTTACCTCAATCCCATCAGTATGCTTTCTGACTGAACCACTGAGCATTTTTACAGGGAAGAAGAGCAGAACAAGGGCAATGCCTGCAGAATTAAGTTTCAGAAGAATCTTCCTGAGATAGCATGTGAAACATATGTAATTCTTTTTCATAAAGTAACTGGTATCAGCAAATAACATGGAGCAAACTTACTGTATTTATTTGCATGCAAATTTAAGACCACTTTTGCTGTTATTTAAGCATCTATAGCTACAAGGCATTACTGCTTATATATAAAATTATGTGTATGAATAATGTCAGAAGACAATTCTTGTACAGAAGAGGTGAATTAATATTGCTGCTGGATCTTTCCAGAGTTTGTATACTCCAATTTTTCTATTTAACTGTGTGGCAGTGTTTTTCCCTGCTGTAATTATCAGCCTGCAAGACCCTAGTGCTCCCAGTCTGCCAGGTGGCTCTGTAGCAGGGATATCTCGCTGATCACTTAAAACAGGGCCATGGCTTTTACTTCCTTCTGTGATTATATCAGGTGGGCTAGTTGCAGTTGGGATTTGGTTAAGACTTTAAAGTGCTGTTATTTTTAAAACAATATTCCATCTTTGGGAGGTGAGGGTTTTTTTCTGTTACACATACAACCTGAAACCTTCCATCTTTTCAGTGGGAGTGGTACTATCAGCCCTCGATAACAATAGCGTTACGCTGGGTTGCAGCTTGTCAATAGAGAGCTTAAACTTTCCATCAGGCCACACTGGCACACGCACGTGGGAGCAGGGAAATGGCCTCTTCACCTCGTCTCATCTCGAGGTGGTTTGGGCTCAGGAATGCTTCCACCTGCATTTACAGAGTGGTGTTTCTCTGTTAATATCATCTTTCATCTCTGCGAGGATGTTTTGCTCTCTCTTGAGTTTTGGTCATCTCGTTGAGCTTTCTGGTGCCTTCTTCATTCTTTACAGAACTCGGTTTCCTGTTGGCCTAAACTGACTTAGAGGTAGCACTCCTTCTTTTGTCCAGTGAGATGGGAGCTTTGTTAAGTTACATACATCCTGAGCTTACGCATGAAAAACCATGTCATTAACATTACTCATTTATCTCCACACCTTAGGTTTCGGGATGACCACACCAGCAACCGTGGCTGGAAAAGTGTTCCTCATCGTTTATGGCCTTTTTGGGTGTGCCGGGACTATCCTTTTCTTCAACCTCTTCTTGGAGCGCATTATCTCTCTCCTGGCATTTATCATGAAGGCGTGCCATGAGAGACAGCTGCGAAGAAGTGGTCTCCTACCTCCTAACTTCCGAAGGGGGCCAGCTATGTCGGGGGTGGGCAGCCTTGTGGGATGGAAGCCGTCCGTTTACCACGTGATGCTGATTCTGGGAATTTTTGCTATTACCCTTTCCTGCTGCGCCTCTGCAATGTACACAGCGGTGGAAGGATGGAACTACATTGACTCCTTGTACTATTGCTTTGTCACCTTCAGCACCATCGGCTTTGGAGATTTGGTAAGCAGCCAAAATGCTGTGTACCAAAATCAGGGATTATACAGATTTGGAAACTTCATATTTATATTAATGGGGGTATGTTGCATATACTCTCTTTTTAATGTCATCTCAATCGTAATCAAGCAAGTTTTGAACTGGGTGTTGAAAAAATTCGAATGCAGATGTTGCCCAAAGTGCCATAAATCAAGTGCCCGCCTCGGACGTCGTAACGCCATCACCCCAGGAGCCCGCCTACGTCGACGTAACATCTCAATGGACGCTGATGGACAGTACGACAGCGACACCGAGGGGAGGAGGCTCTCTGGAGAGATGATCTCCATGAGGGAGCTCACGGCATCGAATAAAGTATCCCTGGCCATTTTGCAAAAGCAGTTGTCCGAGACAGCCAACGGCTACCCGAGGAACGTTTGTATCAATACAAGACAAAACGGTTTCTCCGCAGGGGTGGGTGCTCTAGCCATCATGAACAACCGCTTGGCAGAAACAAGTGATTCTAGGTAGAGTTTTTGAAATTCCTTTTGTTTCTTTAATAAAAATAAAATGGTGATTAGGGTGGAATTATCACTGTAAACTACTGGAAAGTTTTAACTTCAGAGACAGCCTTGGTATTCATTGGGCGTTCAGCATTTTAGTTTCTGGGGGTTTTATAAGTCTTCTCTGATATGCAGTAACATCTTTACCGTAATGTTATAATTTTCCCCAAAGAAGTTTTTTGGAAGAGACTTGGATGTCTTTGATGCAGAATCTGATGCAATTATAGAAGAATGGTTTGCATGGTTACGGTGGTGTCAAAACCAACATGTTCTTCAGAACATAGCCTGAACCCAAACTCTGGGTTAAAATGCATAAAATGGGCAAGTTCGGCTCCAGATTCAAACTTGGGGTTGATAAGGTTTGGCTAAACGAGTATCTCACCGTTTGTTGGAGTCTGGATCTGGCTCTGAACTTTGTACTCAACTCTCTTCAGCAATTCCTCATAGCAGGCCTGTATATAACATACACGTAGGTGACTGCAGTTACACCAGCTTTAGGGTAACTGTGCTTCACTTGATTAATCCTACTGACTTCAATGGTAGAGGATCAAATGGGCTGAATTCCCCTGACTATAAATGTTGGGTTTTAGCCAGTCTTGTCTGAAACGCTACCTGCTACCTAACTCTTAAAAGTCAGGGGGTTATCAAGAACCGTGTTAAAACGTGCAAAACTATTCCTACCTGCTGAATTACTGAAAACAGGCAATTGTCAACTTCGGTACTGACTTCATTTAATGCAAGAGAAGCCAGTACGCACCTCTGGTGTCAAATGTTTGCATCACCACTGAAATACTTATTTCATTACTTTTACATGAAAATAAGTAGCTAAAATGAATGTAGGCTCTCTGTTGTCCTAAATTTGCATCTTTTACTTCTGCAGTATTGTTGCAGAGATTCACGCAAATGGTTTCTTTGCAGTTCTTTGTTCTGTACTTGTTTCCCACAAATCCGATTGTGAAGGTTATACAGAAGAGCATTGCTTTGGAGCTCCCCCAGAAACTAGCTTCTCTCAAAACATTGGTACTAAGTCATAAATTGGCCTAAGGCTGTTGCTACTGTCTTAAGTCATATTTAACCTGCGCTAGCCCAAACCACTGAAGAACCGGAAGCATCTTCAAGCGAACCTGGTCTGAGTGTCTAGTTCAGCATGACAAATGGGTGCATAGGAATTACTGCAAATCTCTTTCAGAAATATGTGCAAAGCTCTGGATCATTTCTCTAAATTCTCTATACTATGCCGCTCCGTTAATGCTGTGAAGGTAATAAAAAGGCTTCTGCTGATTCCAGCAAGAAATATAACTTAAGCGTGAAGTCTGAGAAGCCACAATGGTCAGCTCTTGAAAACAACTTGGGTAATTATAGGCAAGATCATGAGTACTAGGTTGATTGCTGAATAAATGGAAAAAGCTGATGAAAACAAACTAGGAATATTAGAAATGTTTGAAAATATTTCCATGAAGTTTCATATAGATATTTTACTCTGTTGTTTATTTACTTTACTTTGTTTTGGATGGGTTTGAGGTATCCATCAGTTTGCTTTCCTTTAAATTTGTAGTAGTGCAAACTGTTTTGGAATTTAAACTCAGAAAACTAACTTTTAATTTGAGGTTTTGCACACTTGAGCCTGCCAAGTGTCACACTGCCAGCTGAAGTATGGCAGCGATTGTATCTTTTGCCTGAAGGAGAAGGAACCAGAGCAGCAGATAAACCATCACACGTGGATCTGTATCATACTATAAACGTAGTCACAGCTTTTATTAAGATGTGTTTGGCCCGAAACACTCAATGTTTGTGTTCTCATACTTAAGAGTACGTGGTATGGCAGAGACCGCATTCAAGAGGCATTCATCTGGCAAGGAGCTTCCCTGGTGGCAGAGAGACGCCCCCAAGGTCCATGTGTCCATGTGCCTGTCTGTCTGTGCACTCCATCTCACATGCTACGTTTGAGTGGCCCTTTGAAGAAGCAGGCAGAGGTCAAAGTGTTTGGTGATGCTATTTTGAAGCCCACTGAAGGATAAATTTAAGCAGGATGTGTAGGGGCAGGTCGTGGTCTGGGGAAGACTCAAAGACCGACTGCAAGGACCCAGTTCAGGAAGGCGACTTCCAGAGCTGCAGGGACCATTTTTGGAAACGGCAGAGGCAGGGAACCAAACGAATAAAAATCTGTTCTTTTCCCTCGGGATTACCCCCAGGGGTAAATCTCTTTAACTGTGATGATTTATGTGTTTATTAAGAGTGTGTATGGGGCGCTGCTCTCTTCTTGCAGCTAGACCTCTCTTAGGGTTGTGTCTTGGTACATTTGCCATCACAGGGACTATTACTCATTAGAACAGACCCCGCTGTGTGAAGTGCTGCCTAAATCGAGGCAGACGGGCTGTGTCCCAAAGGTCTTGAGTTTGAATAAATAGGATCCCAAACCACAGCAGAATTACTTAGGTTTATCATTTTACTCATAAAAACATGTTTAAATGCATTAACATTCTGTGAGCTCAAGAACTATATTTTTATGATAACAAATTTGCAAATTAAGGGGTTTTATTTTTTCAGTAAGTTGTTTTTAAAGGATAAATATTACAACTGTGATTAGGGACCTGTTTAAATGTTTGTAAATTGTTTTCAAACTACCTATTCCTGCCTGGGAAATACAGTGAAGTAATACGAAATTGTACATACCTCCTCTGCTATTTCTGTACTTTTTCTGAGTCCAGTCAAAGGCAGACACGCAGTCTGTTGTAACATGATTTAAAAGTTTCTGAGTCTTTTTGGTACCATTGGTCACAGTGGTGCCATTGCAGGACCCTTTGCAGTTCCTATTGACTTCAGGGGGAGTTGGATTGGCTCCCAGAGCTGGGTTCCCCAAGAGATTTGGGCATCTGATTGCTACTCTATGCATGTAGGTCTAATGTTTCTTTACTCCCAAGATCCTTGATAAACTCCATTCTGCTTCTCCTTAGCCTCAGAGGCATATGAAGTGCATGCCCAGTTTTCTGCCAGTGCCCCTATTTCTTGCAGCGCACATATCCCCAGAAGCTGACACAACTCAACCACAGGGACCCCCAGCTTGTATCTAAGCCCCTTAAAAATCCCCAACCCCATCTGGCTCAGCAAGGCCAGTTTAGGAGAGGGTTCAGAGCACGATTACTGAACTGGGTCTCACAAGGAGTGGCCTTACAGTTCCCTCATACTCAGCAGCTGAAGTATTTTTCAAGGACGCATGAAAACCAAGCTCCAAATCTCTACTCTTCTGCCTGCTAGCGCTACCTGGGCACCCATCACCCGTGTTGCATGAGTACATGAGCCAAGAGGACACAGGAGATTTGAAATCTGTCTTTCCTAGTCCTTCCTGCGCTTTCTTTAGCTTTTTTTATAACAACTTCTCTTTAAACTTGCCAGACTTGGGTACCTAACTCCTCTCTTTTTTTGTGCATGGTCCAACTCGGGATTCCCCAGGGCAGCCTGCTCCTTTTGTGAATTAAACCCTAAACGTGAACCAGTTGCACCAAGTGCAATTCCTCCTGGTATTTCATTTTCACAGAAAAAGCAGATACCTGCAATATCCGGACACAGGCTGAAGCACAAGAAATCAGAAGGAAACTGAAGGAACAGAGTGGGACAGTGAAAGCACACTGCACTAGATTGCACTTTCTTTTCAGGTAACTTGGGAGTTGTATTACATTCTTGAAATGTTTTTCTTTTCCAGGTTTTATTTTTGGACAGCCTTGAAAGAATGCGATTAACTTAGGATTTAAAAGTTCATCTTCCCTGGTAGAACCCCCTCTGTACCACCCTGCAAAACAGCAGCAGTGACTCCTAGCTGGCACAGACCCAGACATCCCAGTTGCCTGCTGAGCAGCTGTACAGGCAGCACAGACGGGAGCTCAGACCCGTGTCCCAAACTGGTCTTTTGCTGTCTGAGCCTAAGAAGAGCATTCAGGAGCAGCAGAGAGCTACAGGACTTGGGACTTCTCTGTGAGACAGTCCCTAGGGAGAGCAATGATTGCACAGGCGTGAGTTGCTCAGACCTCCAGCACGAAAGGAGGAGATACCGCGTTCACCTGGCCCGCAGATACCTTGCAGATGAGAATTAAAATTTAAGTGAAAATTAATAAGGGACAATGACCAAATTCAAGTGACATCTTCTCTTTCCCCTGGAGCTCAGGACAGAACAGTTACAAGGAACAGTTTCTTGTGAAACTGGTAATGTTCAACAAGTCACTACATTTACTTCTTAGGGCTTGTCTTTCCTCTGTGTGTCTCAGACAAAGTTTGGAGTCATACTGAGATGTCATCCAATTCTCTTCGGTTCCTTCCCATCTGCAAACACACTTCTCATTTTGTGCAAAAAGATCAGATCACCTTTTATTTCCTTGCAATGCAAAGGATGTCCTTCAGACGATATAAATGTTCAGAGAAGTAATCTCATTGACCTCAGTCACAGATGGAAGTTTCTGAAGGACGAGGCTGTAGTTTGCCCATCTCCCTGCGGAAGAAACATTGCACAAGCAACTCCCATTACTGCTAGCAAGAAGTAGAAAGGTACTTTAGGCAGTGGCTGGGGCTTTGCAGCAGTAGGCACAACTGAAAATGGAAAGAAGGTCTGTTATAAAGGATATTTGTGCCTATTTGACATGTACTTGCTATTTGATAACCCAGTTGCGAGCTCTAATTGCAGCAAAAATACCTGGTGGAAGACAGGAGAGGTATAAGAATCGCATTAAAGCTCTCGGTGACCACCCCATGCCATGCTCGGGTTACCCAGAGATGCACTGCGATGCTGCCTGTCGGTGTCGTGCTGGTGTCCCAGCACAGCTTCAGCCCTGGCCCTTGATCTCTTCTCCTCCCCAGCTTTCTGTGGGTGAAAATTTGGGTTTTTTACGACCATTTACCTGTATTTCAGTCACATCTTGACTGGCTACTGAAAGGAGGACTTGAGCAGCAGTGGAGGCCATATAGCCAGGCATGGGGGCTCAGTACAAACCTGATTACCTGTGTGGGATGAATTTATAATTACATGGAAATTAGCTGTAGCAATGAGACCGTTCTCCCTTTTTTGGGTTTTTCTAACCTTTAACTTGAAAAATATTCAGTGACTAATTATTACAATGAATGTTCAGAGCTAATCTAAACAAAATCGTACTTTGCTGATTGCTAGCACAACTATGGATATGGCTTCTGCTCTAATTGGATTACTAATGTGCCTTTCCAAACCAACACACGTTTTCAATGTTGTATTTAAATAATACAATAAATATTATGTTACATAATAAACTCAATTAGGGCTTATTAATACTTACACAAAATAACTAATGAAGTGTGCATTGCACATTGTACAACCAATATGCAATTTCTTTTTTGTGAAGACTTCCATATTTGAGCTCATGTTCTGCTTTCGTGAATATTCATGCTAGGAAAACAGAAGCATTATCATAGAATCATAGAATAGTTTGGGTTGGAAGAGACCTTTAAAGGTCATCTAATTACATTGTCTGTGGAAAATGCAGGAAGGTATGGCCAATTCCACTGATATTTGACTCGTAGGATATGCATATTAACATATGCACAGTAAGCTGTTCATTATGCATTATAAATATGTTGTGTAGCAATGGCACAGAGGAAGGATTACTTCAGTTTACATGGCCACAGTCCGAATGCAGCTACCAATAAAGACGCATGCCTTTTTTCTTACTCTTTTTATTAAATGCATAGCATCCATCCTTTAATTAGAATATACCTTTAAACCAGGAAAAAAAGAACGATGCAATTGCCCTAAATATTGCATAGCCAAAAAGAGGTCTAGAATCAAATCCAAACTTTCAACTCTCGGGAACTGAAATGGTGTAGTTTTGCTTTAAGCGGGGCTGCAAACCTGCAGCCTTCCTATCTATTGCGTTTAGTCCTTCCTTGGGTAAGGAAAGAGACAGTAAATATGGGTACAGTTTATAGCAGAGCATCCAGCAGTCTGGCAATTTAGCGTGAGAAAAAAAATATAAGCTTTTTCTCAAGGTACAGCAAGTGTACTGTTACCAAGGAATGAAAAGTGTGGGGAAAGGGAGAGGCTCAGAAGTACTTTCCAACAAATCCAGCAGGAAACCAAAGACTTGCTTTGCTCTCCATACGCACCTGCGTTATGCCCCGTCACAAAATGGTGAGACATCGTCACAGCCCCAAGTAGCTCTTGTATCACAGGCTCAGCTACCTCGTCTGGAACATGGAGAGAAGTGTTTTGTGAGACACAGAGGGAAGAGAGAGGGACTGCACGTTTACACTCACCATCTGCACTTCATTCAGGAGGTGAATGCTATCAAGGGCTGATTTTGGGAAGACGATCGCCCAGCCTACTACTGGAAAAGCAGCCATGCTGATCCCTTATAGTGATGGGTATATCGTAGGTGCAGATTCCCACGCCTCTGGTCCCCCCAGTCCCCAGGCCATGACATGCCCAGGTGTGTGCCAGCCAGCTCCCCAGCCTGGACTCAGCACGAGGAAGCACCAGGCATGAGGATGTAGGTGGATTTGCAATTGTGTAGCATCATAGTCCCACGTGTTTTCGGGATTAGGCCCCCCAGCAGGTGATGCTTTATCAGACCGTCTAAGAAATACAAAGATGTTCCCATAATCCCTTTGTACTTCGCAGACTGTAAGATTACTTTTTAAAGCCAGTGAGTCAATGCAAAATTAATGCTTTTATAACAATATACAATAAACAACTTGGAAAAAATTACTGATATTTCTGACAACGTGCAATTCAAACACCAAGTGTTTTCTCAGTGGCTATCATTTTCTAATTTTTGTATCAGTGAATCAGTTTTATTCCCTACAAGTAAAATATGTCCAAAAATTTTTGCTTATAGTAACATCCATGAGCTGTACAGACACTGCAAGAGTTCAGTTCCAATTTTACTGTAAAACCTCAGTATCTGACAGCACAACACCTGAAAAATGTTTTGGGTTTGTTGGGGGGGGGGGGGGAGTGTAGAGACATTGTTTATTTACAAAAATAAAAAATGCCATCCCTTCACATATACAGACACACACATTTTTAGCTCACTAGAATACCACCTTGTTGTATACTCTCTGCAAAAATATTAGTTCCAAATTTCAAGCCAACTTATAAAGACTTCAATGATAATATATCTGCTCAAAGGTATTCCTGTTTAATTTTCATTTCTTTTTAAAGGGGCACAGCTTGGTAGATATCTTTAGTGGAGTTGGCATTATTATCTCCTATTACAAGCATCAAGAATTTTACTTCTGCAGTTAATTCCACTGGTTTCTGGTTGACAATCACTTTCCCATTTGCATTGATTGCAAACAGCTGAAATATTAACACCAGCAAATTAACCAGCAAATGTTCCCAGACACACCAAAATTAGTCACTTTTCTGAATATTTTTCTTTTAAAAATTGTTTTGTAAAATCTAAATTATGAGTATAAATTACTTGTCATGGTTGGAATGAGCAGACTGAATATTTTTCCTACCAACAGAAATCCTTGACATGAACTCAGTGAAAGACGCTAAAGATAGTTTTATGTAACAAGTCCTTCCTATTTTATTTGCCCACTTTTACCTAATTTGTTTAAACTTTTTAAAAGGAAGTTGGAAGGATGTAAATCCCATTTGGAAAACGCCCTACCCTGTACATTCACTCCTATGAATAGAGCTTCTAAAGGGATTAAAACTCAGACTACTAGTTTGCTGCAAGCACAATTATATGTACAAATCTTCAAAACTTGAATATTTTTACCTGTTTGGCAATTGCAAACTAAGGGCATGGCAATGTGATTCTAATTCAGGCAAAGGAACATAAATAATAGAGCTCCACTCGCTACCGACCGCTTTTATCCAAAAGACCACCGGTGCACAGCTACAGCGTCAAGGATAATTTACTGGCTCTTGATGCACAAAGATGTTATTTTGTCGGTTGGTTCGGTTGCTGGGAGTTTACGCCGGGGCTGTTAAAGCAGCTTGGCTGGGTGATAACAGGCAATTCCCTGCACTGTGCCTCAGGACACGGTTTGCCATCGCCCCAGCCCCCTGCGGCTCCTAAGGAAGGTCCTTGTCTTTAGGCGTCGTACACGCCTGCCTCTGCCCTTGAATCGGGGCTAGCAACTATGTGCTATTTGAATTGTCAAGACATAAAAAACATAGAGAAAGGCAAAAGAAAAAGCAAAAAAAAAAAAAGACTGACATTATATTGAGCCACTTTTGACAAGCACAGCGAAATGTTGTAGCCGGCGCTGCACTGTTTCTGGCCGCCTTTGAACCCTGGTTTGTTCCCGAAACAGGAGTGTTCGGGACCCAGGTGCAGTCATCGACTCATTTTACATTCAGCCTCTGCACCGGCAAAGCCGTAATGCTGTGATCCTACTTTCCTCATAAAACGGATAGAGAGATTTGTTTAGGCTTTCTGTATGATGACAGCATATATAAATATTACAAGATGAATCAATTACCAAGTCTGGTTATATTTGTTAAGAGATCTTTAGCAGTAAAAAAAGGAAAAATGGTCTTACCATCCTACAAGTACAGTAAAGCAACAAAAGTGGTGCTCCGAACAGAAAGTAAGGTGCTAAAATACACAGTTGGGTCCCAAAGCTCAGGCATGCAGCACAAAATTACCATAGCGTTCCTTTCTAATGCTCAATGCACCTGCATCTCGAGGGAAAGCCTCGGTTTCTGACAGCACTGGGGTAGTCAAGGCTTATATTTTCTTCATCTGTATGAAATCAAAATGTATTTGAGGACATGCCTTGGTCTGAATAGCACTCAGGGATAGAGTTGCCTCCATCCCCAAGTTTAAGCATGTCCATGGTCCAGAGACCATGAATACTGGTTCAGTCCCCAGCAAAAAATGGACCTGCCTCGGCGTGTCTGTGGTTTTTGGAGAGGAGCTGAATGTCATGGCAACCTGCAGCTGCCTCCTCCGGCCAAGCCTCCCCCAGCGTGGGATCCATCCCACCACCAGCCCCTGGTCTGCAGCCAGCGAATGTACTGCCAGGAAAGCGGTGCACAGCATCAACAATGCGGTCATATCCCTGCCTTCTTAATGGGCTAAAAACATCAGAAAATATAGAGAGCATTTTCTATTTTAATGATCAAAAGGGTGTTGCCCATTATTCACAGCCTACACACAAGATGTCATGATTTTCAATTTTCCTGTGCTGATCATTCAATCCATTTGACAGCTGACCTTCAAGTGGTCATGATTTTCAAAAAAAAAAAAAGAAAAAAACCAAAACCCCCACTCAATATCAGCATATCAGAAAAGCAAAATAATCCTAAATGAGACAGTAATGAGCTCACATGCAAAAGCTGTGAGCAGAGCTGCCTCTGTCCATAGCAGCCAGCTGCTTCCCAGGCAGCGGGAGAAGTTTGGGTTCAGGAGAACATCAGCTGGATGTTTGGGGTGCTGGACATTACCCTGCGAACAGCTGCAGCACCAAAAATGGCACTTTCTGAACAAGTTTCTGCAGCTGTTTCTACACTGTTAGGGAAATTTCTCATCATCAGTACTGAAATCAGAGGATGGCAGCAAGACTTACACAAGCTTTTTACTGTCACTGGCGAATATGGGTATTAGCCAGGGACTATTGTAACACCCGAGAGGAAATTCAGCTGAGCGTTGGTCAGAAAAAATGACATTTCTCTGGCCAGAAACAGTCGCGGCAGGTCCCGGTGCCTGGCATCACGCAACGTACTCCCAAAGAGTTGAATGATACAGAAATTACCTAAATAAGCCGAAAGAGCCGGTAGGTTCTAGGAAGCAAATGCTGCTCTTGCCTGAATCTGGAGTAACTTAGTTGAATTGCAGGTAGTAAATAGCCTAATTAAACAGACATAATGACTTTTAAATGCCTGCTAGAAGTCAAAAGGAGCTGCATGTATTTTTCCAGCACAATTTCAGTTGTGTTTACCAAGTCAAGAGGTGAAATGAAGCAGCATAAATTCCTGTAAATCATTGATTAGAAAGCATAGATTTTTACTCACTTTCAGATGTTGCTTCCTAGCAAAACATTAAACTGGAATAAATTTCAAGATTGAAATCTATTTAAACAAGTGGCATTTTTAAAAATACTTTAATTCTGGGTTGACAGGCACTTTGCCTCCAACACATACCGTAATTGAGAGTGCTTTTAACGAAACGGTCCCATTTTTGATGTCAGCTCAGGATTTTTCCACTATAAGATCTTTGAATGAAGAGGACTAAAAGCCATATACTAAGCCAATTAAATACAGATCACATTTCTACTGGTACGTTATACACAGTTTGCAAACAAAAATGGGTATTTTGGGCTTGGCACCCCTTCATTCGCAGAAGCATGGTTATGGACCTAGGAGGCAGAGACGGCTGATGCGCAGCCGCATTGCGAAGTGGTGCAGAGGCATTGGCGGAGGATGTGTAGGGCTGGTGGTTAATGAGACCATGGAAGAACCCGCTGATGGTGTTCGGGGAACATTCCTGTGTGTTTTTAATGCTGTGATACACAACCGAGTATGAATTATATACATCTGGGAGGATGTCAAATTCCAGGTGACGTTTGGATTGTTGCAATTAAGCTATTACAAAGACTTTTGAAATAAACAGGAGAAAAAATGTTGCCTGGGATGCATATGCAAGTACTCTTCTTTTCTGAGCATGGGGAGCAGGAGGCAAGGCAGAAGCACCTCCCAGCCAAGAGATCCTCTCTGAAACGTGTGGCTTGGGGATCACAGAGCTGTAAGGGGAGAGCCCACAGCCCCCCAGGTGCTGATTAAACTGGGTATGGTCGGGCAGAGCCGGGGAGGATAGCAACTAGTGTGACATGCTTCTAATGTACATGATGGTTATCTATTAAAGATTGCAGCTGACCGATCCTTTGCTTTACAGTAAAATAGAGAGCAGATGGAAACTGTTTGCTCTGTAAACAGTTATAAGGAACTCCCTATATATCCCTTCTCCCCAGCTTCCATTGAAATCAGTAGGATCCATCTGTCCAAGGTATTAAGATAAATCCTGGAAATTTTGGTACTGACTAGAAAGGCGCTTAAAAAATCAATCACACTGCAAACAGAGAAATGTCACTGCACCAAACGAGGAGGCTTGCTAATCTTGCTAGACAACATGGACCCAAAGTGCAAACCTTTCTGGTTTATAAACCCAGCCAAAACCCATATTGCTGTCCCCATCTCCTTAGCTAGTTAAAACAAGCCCCAGTGAGACCTGGTGCTGGGCGGGTGCTCTGGATGGCACCCGCTGCTGCAGTGTCCCAGGCAGACACACAACCTGCGAGGGCTGGTTTGACAGCCCCTGCTTGTCAAAACACACACGAATTATTTTCCCAGCAGAAAGGGCAAGGGCTGAAGGGTTGCAGCCGCCAAAAGTTATGCTGGGCCAGGCAGCGAAGGGGAGAGGGAAGCTGTTGGCTGTTTAGCACTGATTTCACTGATGCGAGGTGTCCTCAGAGATGCTGACATTGGGAATACAGTTCTCCTGGGATTTATTTGGGGTCTCACATGCTTCAAAGAAGTTAAGATTTTCAGAATATTTCAATTTCTTCAGAATTCCAACCATAAAGTTCTCCATCACAGAGTATGCGGGGAAAACCCTACTAATCTGTTAGATATTCATATTTACAGAAAATACCTTTTTTAAAAAAATAACAATTACACTTTCTACACCACTCCGTTTTGATGTTGCTGTTCTGGTACCTTCCTGTGTTGCAAATATATCCCTTCCTGGGGAGCCACCAGCTACCTCAGCTCGTTTCCTAATGGGGAAAAAAAAGTACTGAGCCCTGCTGTCCAAGAAGACAGCAAAGCAAATGAGGAGAAGAGAAAACTCACCTGGACGGGCAGCACCGGCAGCTCCCACAACTGCTCCTGAGATCTCTCAAGTGGCTCGTCCTGGCATAGGCGAAAGGCCACTGTGAAAGCATCCGTCCTTGGTGCATATCAGGAGGTGGGAAAAGACGACTGGCTCGCTGGGAGCCGACTTCCCTTGTTTCTGCTGCTGGTGGAAAGCTCATCCATGCTGCTCTCTGGTAAGCCTGGGCTGGCCCGCTCAGACCCTCAGTGACCCCACTAGGAGCAGACACAGGGCTGCCGGTACCCAGCTGGGGCATGCACCTGCCCCCAACCCCCCAAAACCCTTTCCAGAGGCAGGAGTGTAAAAACAGCCCTTAACCCAATTTATTGCAGCAAAATCCAGCCCTCATGTAGGGGCTGCATTTATATTTACTTTTCCATTATGCTACACTGCAAGGTGTTTACATTACAGGGATGACGGGGCTGCCTTAAGCACCCAAATGTCTCACCGAGATCCTATCACATACCCGTACAGGTACCAGCTCGGCATTCAGGCTGTCCACCAGTGTGTCACCACTGCACTGCGCTGGCTTCCTTCCTCTCCAGCATCCCCCCCCAACAGGCACACGTGCATTTTCGACACCCCCGTCCTACTCTCAGCTCACTGAGACGCGGCGGGAGACGTGGCCTTAATTTCAAGAGAAGCAAGCATGCTGGATAAAACACTACACGAGGGCTGATACGCACATGATGAGGCAATTACAGATGATTCATTAGACCTTGTGCAGTGTGATTTGGGGTTTAATGCCGTATTACGTTTTTCAGTGGTTCCAGCTACCGAGCTGCAAACTTCATTGGATTAAGATGACTGCTGTTGCATTTTCCTGGGTCTGAATTTCCTTTTCCATCCACCTCCGGTGGGCATCTGATCACACACCGAGAAACATGCCGTCACCTCTCTCACAAGTCTATACCCTATCTGGAAAGTGCATTTTGCGCAACTATTACATTTATATAGGAAGATTACATAAAGGTTAAAATCCAGCTCACCCTAGTCATGTAATCAGTTATTTTGGTAGAAATGAGGCTATTTAAATGAGTGAGCCAGAAAAGGTTTCACCTGAAATACCCTTGAAATGTGCTGTAGAACTCATCAAAGCCCTCACCACGCTCCCCGTTTGTCTCTTTGCTTTTATCCGGTTTAATTGGTCTCTTATCTCATTTATTTCTCTGCCTGCTGCCAGGCCTCCTGTTTCCTTCCCACTGCTTTATTCTCCCAAACTAATTCAGAAGCAGTGTGTGAACTTGTGACCTGCTGAAATCAGTGACAAAACCTCTGTGGCTGAGCTGATCACCACACCGGCTCTAAAAATAAATCTTGCTCTCGAGTTTGCACTCAACCTCCCTGTTCCCCTCCACTCCGCAAGCGATTCCTTCAAAGGACAAAATACCATCGCTGGGGGTAATTAAAAGCAGTTCATATCCTGTTAGGATTACAGGTTTAAAAATCTGAGTGCCAGGGAAACAAGGAGCTTACAGTTTTCATACGAAATGAACTCCCACAAGAAACATATAACTTAATTTTGCTGTCAGATGTTCCCACAGACTCCTCTTGAAAGTCAGCCGAAGCTGTACATATGTGCCTGAAACAAGTTTAAAAAAAAAAGTTAGATTTATATTTAGATCGTCACCCTCCACTCATTCAAAATGGTTTGTGTGGGAAGTTTTTAATGCTGTGATGAAACCCTTTATTTTGGAATTTATTGACATTTGAGTGTCTATAATCACAGCTGTATCGCTGCATTGACTTGGAGGCTGCCGGTCCTCCTGCAACCCATGAGATCTCACGCAGACATAAGGTCCCTTGTGCTTAGATCCCTTTCCAAGAGAGCCATCAGTGAACGTGTGAGAGAGACCCTATAAAAAAAGACGTTAGGTGCCATCAAAATCGAGAAGAGTTGGCCACAAGTCTCACCTCCCCAGAGTTACAAACTGCTTTCCTTCATAGCGTTACTCTGTTTTAATGGTAAACTAAGCGAGCAGAACCTGAAGCAACACATTTGCATGCTCCAGGAGAGAGGTGTTTGCAGGGAAATCTTATTTCCCATGCAATCTTCCATGTGAAAGCTTCTGATTGCCTCTAACACAACACATCATGTTGACACCGAGAGAGATGGTTTCCTGAGCGATTCAGCCCTGGAGCAATGGCAAATGATTGGGGATACTTTCTCTTTGGGCACGTTTGCAGAAATAGGAGAGGCAGCCCCCTTCCCTCACCCCGATAGCTGCAGGTACTGCAGGTGGATGTGTGTTGTGCAAAGTTTTATGTCCATGTGTCCATCACCACCTAAATATCAATCAGTTGGAAAAATACTGCATGCATGGCACACCTGGCCAAGGAAATTATTCTGACCTTCTTATGCTCCTGGTAAACTAGGGAAAGGACTAACAAAATACCTGGCGTCGTGGATCTAATGCATCTGTAACTGATGTGCTTGGGTTTGCTTTGATAAGAGTAGCCATCTAATTGCATCTCTTTGCTTTCAGTATGGTTTGATCTCCTATCACATATTACACTGAGGGCAGGCATGTGCGCTAGAGGCACTTGAATACTGATAAACCGGTAAAAGTGTGCCAGTCCCTCTGGCACACAAGTTTGGTGCTGTTCCTTGAATCTTCTCCCTACTACTGGAGACAAACCCTCCATCCTCACTGAGCCACGGACCGCTGGCCTCCCCTGCCCCTTCCTGGGGAAACTGTACAGAAGAAGTCACTCCAAGTCACTCAGAAAGGTTCTCTCAGTAGGAAATATGTGGGAATTTGGTAGTAAGTGTCTTTCAAATGAGGGATTCCGCTGACCTGTGATGTCCAGGAAAGGAAAACTGTTTAGCCTAACACAATACAGCAGCTTAATTTTGACATGCCAAAATAAGTGATAAAATTAATGGAGGGACCAAACCCAGGGGCACTCTCCTGGGGTAACGTGAAGGGGTCACTTTGCTCTATCCACATGCTTTGGGCACTCCCCAGCTCACTCCTGCCCTGGTCAGGCAGGGTCTGAAGTCTTCTCCTGCATCCCTGTCCAGAGCTGCGTCTGTGCCAGGAGCTGCAACAGTCCATGTCTCATTACATCAAGTGGATTGGCAATGCAAAATCAAACCCATTCATCTGAACTATACAGGGAGAGAAACACTCCTGAAATCTCTGCAAATCAGGTAAAACTCATCAGCAATTATAAAGGAACAAGCTAATATTGGATGAGATTGTTCATACCCATATAACGATGCTGAATCTTTGCTCTCGGCTCTTCGTGACTGCAAGTAAAAGCTTGATTTGTACCAATATTTATTTTTATCTTTCATCTTCCAAAATGTAGGTATAATTAAGCAACCTCTCATGAGCATCAGCTGTGCTATTACAGAAGAAATGAAATATTTCTCTGTAGATCTAATAGATGACAGTAAATGTTAACATATCCTTGAGATATGCGAGATGGTTTAGGCAGAAATTACCTTATATAAAAATGGGCTATAGGCTGTATCCACAGCCCTTTAGGGAAAAAAATGAACCATCAAGAATAATTTTTTAGTGACTGTTTCCATCTGAAGTGCAATCACCTTTTTCCTAACTCCTCAGAGCTTTATCAATAACAAGGAGCCCGTGGATGAATTAGATACTCCATCTTTGCTCCCTTCTGTCACTGGTACTTCTACTGCCTATGATTTCCAAGTGTCTCATAACCAGCCAAAAGCTTATCCTCGAGCCTCTGAACGAGAAGCTTTTGGCATCCTCATTTCATATATCTTATATGCAGAAACTCAGACACTGGAGATTCAAGGACTTGTCCATCATAACATGGGAGATCTGCACAAGAATTAGAAGTTAGCAGCAGATCCTTGAGCCCCAGACCAGTATCTTAGGGACCCCATTTTTCTATGTGGTCTCTCCTTAAGATGATGAGGATAAGAGTCCCAACCCTACAAATCTTGAGCACCTTGGCTCCAACAGAAATGGAGAGTATTCGGCATTTTCTGAATTTTTTGCCAAAACAGCTGCCTTGTGCAGGCAAAACTGGTAAAAGTGGATGTCAGGCCACAGCACTGAAAGCTTGAGAGTATTATTAAAGGCAAATGAAAGAGCCAAAAGCAGATATTGCCAGGTAAAAAGCTGATGGGGACAAATCCTCCCATCACGCAGGTATCAGAATTAGGAAGCAGGAGTCAGAAAGCAGCTCAGCTCAGTGGGATTTTAACAAAACATCCGTTTATCAAAGTAGTCTAAAAAAAGAATAGCTCTAGGTTTTGAAACTGCCAGTGAAAAGACAGCTGCATCTCTCAGCAATTTTAAAAGCTATCCTAAGAATTACTTTATTTTTGCTTTGTACCTAAGCATTGAAAAGTCGATGAGCTAACTTTTTAGAAGTTTTTTATGGTACCACCTCCCAACCTGAATGCATTTTGATCTACACTGCTTTGCTGTAAAAATATTACTTCAAAAGTGCACGTGAAAACTACTGTGAGGGATTGTTCACTCTTTTTTTTGGCTAGTTTCACCTATAAAACAGCAGAAATGACAGAGAAATCTGGGGCCATGGACAAATACTGCTGGAAGTCCCCAGAAATATCATAACCACTTTCAGGCTAGAGCACATTGGTTTATTTTCCAAAGCAACTGGAAAAATCACCCGTGCAAAATTCTGCCTCGTGTTACAGGTGCTTTTGCTTGCTTTTCCACACAGATGCTGAAGACCTGTAGAGCCAGCAAATACTGTCGGAGAGGGCTCATACGCACTCCGTGCACCTCCACAGCAGAAAACATGGCTTAACACAGGCAGGGGTAACAGCTAATGCAGCTGTGGGAGCTGTAACACACCCTCACCATGCATTGCAATGCGCAGGGGCCAGATGCCCAAAGCACCCATGGGCATCACACACGCATGCCAGTGCAGCTCCTGCTATTTAGATCTCCTTAAGACAAATCTGGGGAGACCTGGGTGCCTCCGGGAGGATTTGGGCTGGATCTGGGTGCTCTCCAGGGTCCCTCTCAGCAGCCTCTTCTCCCAGGGCTGCTCCAGCAGAGACCCAGCAGAGAGGGACAGGAGCGCCACGGAGGTCTCAGCGCACCGGCTGGCATGTTTTAGTCATCTCTCCTCTTCCTGCCCCTTGCTTTGTTCAGACCTGCAGGCCGCCTCAGGACCCAAACCCTGAGCAGGGGAACGGGTGCCACCACAATGCCCAGGTCCCCCCACCATGGTGCCCAGGTGTCCCTCACAAGCCAGCTCCTGAGCACCTACGTCACCTGCAGTGCCGCAGGGCCCTGAGCACGGCTTTTGGGGCTGAGAAGGCCAAGCGCTTTGCAGACCAGCCACAGCGCCGCTCAGCTCTGTTGCAGCTCAATTGCCAGCCCTGGGGCAGCGCCCGGAGCACCTCCAGCATCCAGTCTGTCTGCAAGCAGAAGGCGGTTTGGCACTGGTGCCCAAAGAAGTCCTCCTGGATGCCCTTCAAGCAAATAAATACGTAACAACTCCAGCAGAGGAGACTCAGGAGCCATTTTTTTAAGAACATAATTTGATTAAAGGGTTTTAAAGAAATTGTCTTTGCCCAACAAGAGGCAAGGAGGGCTGGTGCGCTGGCAGGACCCTGGTGTTCAGGATGACACTGCTGCTCGCAGCAGTTCTTTGCCCGTCAGGCCCTCGGCTCAGCAGCAGGCACCGTCCCCACATCTCCCACTGTTCATGAAAATCTGGTGCCATGACATGGAGGGTCTCCATGACCTGCTGGGAGGGAAACAACCTCCACAAAGCAAATCATTCCAAGCCACTGCTGGTACCCACAGATACTCAGGGCCAGGGGGAAGTTTTTCCAGTGCTGGAACCAATTTTGATACACCCAAGGCAGCACCGGTAGCACCCCACATAGTCAGGAGAGGATGTGTCCACTGCATCATTCAGTGTTGTCAGTCATCTTTGCTCTAAAGTCTTTTAAAACTCCAGAAACTGCAGCTGGGCGTTATTAGCATCAGCCCTATACCCTCCAGTATCTTTCTAGTACCCCATTAATGTTTAATACGCCACGTCTGCAGCTCTGGTAGTCTGGGAGCTACCAGTCAACATCATCCTTCAGAGAGCTTGTCTCCGCCTGGTTCAGTGCTTTCTCGTGTGGGCAGGAAATTTATTGTGAACATTATTAAAACTCCTGCAAGGCGAATGCTGAGGATGTGAGGAGAGATTCCAAATACACAATATTTGCCTTTTGAGTGGTGCGGTGTTTAATTCAAACCACAAAGGTTTTCTCTGCTGCAGTTAAACAGCATAGTCTGCAGAGCTGCCCCAGGGAGAGCAAAGTGACAGGTCCCCACATGGATTTTTTTCCCCTGCTGCTCAACAAATTCAGTCATTCACATCCTAATATATTATTGATGGGCACTTCTATCTGGAGAGTGCATAGAGCTGCAAGCTACTAAAAATACAGGTTAGAATAACTGCTGCTCTCCCCAGAAAGGGGCTGAGTACGGGGGCGAGCGTGACACCCACATGGTTTTATTTAAAGGTGCTGTCACCCACAGCAGTGACTGGTCCTGCTTCGGGGGGAAGCGAAGAGCCCATCTCCTTTCAGAACATCAACAAGGATGCCTGTTCGGATTCATATACTTTTCCGCTATGAACTGGATAAAGACCAACATCTTCCTAAATAGTTTCTCCAGCAACCATTTTTGGCCACTCAGTCCATTTTAAAATGGGAACTGCTGACTTTCGGGGTACACTGAAGCTGACTATTGTTATTTCTGTTGGGCTGGTTTCTGGCTGGTCTCTCTGAAGCCGCTACAAGCAGAGCCAGGTTTACCCCAGCCGAGCTCACGCTCTGCCATAGGGGCTCATCCTTATTCACCACAGCTTGTCCGCTCCTGTGTATGTTTTTAACATGGCCTGACAGTAGGGCACAGAACAGTAGGAAAAAAGATTATTTTCAGAAAGCTGTCCCTAGAAACATGAATTTAATACATTTTTAATCTATATATTAATTTTTATATATTTTAAATGTATATTAATTTTTCCAAGTGTTTTCTAACTCTTGGTCAAGAGTGTCAACATAAGCTAAATACGAGGAGGCATTTATACTAAGCTTACATAAGCACCCAACATATTGCCATGGTTATATTACTATTACATCTTAACAGGTGATTATAAGTGATTTTAATAGGCCACGCAAGTCTCCTAAAACACCTAAGGTTTCCTGCCGGCTTTCCTTTCTAACCCACCCACTGAGGGAACACGAAGGCATCTGAGGAACAGGCTAACCTCTGTGTATCAACACAGCCTTCAGGTCACCTATTCCAAACATTAAATCAAGCCTAAATTTTCCCTGATTGCATTTCTAGAAAGGTGAATTTTTCAGCAGGCACAACACAACCTGATTGTATCAAGCTTTCTGCCATCCAAGTCCTGAAGGTGTTCTGCCTGCACACGTTCAGGCGCATCGATCTTTGCAGCCACTTTCCTCGCTAGCTGGAATTGAAAGACTTTGCTAGTGTAAACATTTTTTTAAAAGCAGAAATTAGACTATTTCTGAGTGCAAACAGCCTTTTTTGTTTGGTTTTTTGGCCTTTTTAGAGCAGCATGTGAAGGGCATCCAAAAGTCGCAGCCTGTCCCTCTCCCACCTCCCCACGGAGGATTTGCCCCCTGCTCAGCCGTGGCATGCGCTTCCCCCCTCACCGGCCTCCGTTCCCAACCAACATCTATGCTATCACCACACAGGGGAAGGGAAGATAACGAGAGACAGGTAACGATGAGATGGAGAAGACAGGCGATAGCCACAAAGTCAGGGAGATGAGAGCGCAGTGGATATAAAGGGGTCTGGTATACAGCAGCTTTCCTGGTGCCTAATTAAAGACTGATGTCTAATTGAGATGCTGTCAGTGGTGGTCTCTGCGCTGACCACCCGCTGGTCCCCCGCAGCAAAAGCCTGGGTGGGGGTGCTGCAGCCACACACCTCAGCCTTCAGGTTTAGGACCCCACTCAGCCTCAAAGGCTCCAGGGCTTGTGTTTTCAGTACACGAGGAAGTGAGAATTAAAACATCACACGGGTGTGCAGTGACCTCGTCCTGCTCTATTCAAATCGATGCAAGTTTTTTCACTAACTCCCGTAACAGCAAAATCAAGCAGATTGTGGTATAGGAAGTGAAAACCCTGTGGTTCTCTATTTGTACCATCGCAGTTTAAGCACATGCTCCTCTTGGATGAGCTCATCCTCTCCTCCCTGTTTCTCTATCCAATTCCATGGTGCTAAAACCAGAGGAATTTAGGTTGTCCATTTGCACACGTACTTGATACAGTGCAAAGCAGCACACTGCATTTGGGGATACACTTAACTGCAGGAGAAGCAGAGAAAAGCACCCCTCGCTTCAGCAACCAAAGGCGTCAAGTACCATCTCAAAGGCAGACAAGGCACTTGGCCCCTACAGCCACAGGAAAGTTTCCCAAAACCACCCTGACTGATGGTTACGGAGGTTTCTTTTAGCTCCCTGTCAAATGCATTAACGGTCGCCTGTTCCCTACAGACCAGATGTGTTGCAATCCATTTTCCAGACTAAATTTCCCCATTTGGATAAAGATCGTACTTAGGCAGACCTCATAACTGGAGATCGCTGTCTTTTAGGAGAGGTGGAGGATAATGAACCACAGACAGAGCCAACCCAACTGGCAAACTGAACATCAAGCAGAAACACACAAGCCCTTGAAGACCAGTAAATAATTTTCACAACTCTCAAGAGATTAGCAGCCATCTCCTGCCCTAACAAGTGTGTTTCACTCTGCAGGCAAAGCCACAAGCAGCTGATTTCTATTTATACATTCTCAGCAGAGTGAGTCCCAGCTGTTTGCTGTTGGCCATCCCAAAGTCATGCAGGTGAACAGCTGTGCTAGAGCTGAGCTCCCTTTTGCAGAGGACAAAAGCTTAGCACTATTTCTCTATTTTTGCAGTGCTCTAGGCCCTGATCAGCAGCTGAGCGGTTGGAAACAGGGATCACTGTTATCCTTGTTTTGGTGGTAGGGAGATGGATGTTCAGAGGTAAGAACATACGCCTTTCTGAGAGCATCCAGGGCTGGTTTGAAGAGGTGTGAGGAGGTGCCTTTCCAGGCTCAGGCCCTGGCTGCACTGAGCCTAGGGACCTGAGCTGGACTGGCAGCTAAAACCTCACTTTCCTCTGGGCAGCTCAGCCCCAGCACAGCAGCCCTGTGCCAGCAGACAAAGCCAAGCTGGAAAGCAATGAAACTGGTCAGCAGAAAACATGGCCAGCATTGGCAAACTCTTTGGCCAGTAAGCTCTGCTGCAGCGGGGTCTCCTGGGTGCGGAGGGAGGAGCAGAGCCTGGGCAGAAGCAAACCATGCCCATCATCCCCTACCAGCAATGCAGCCCATCACAGGCGGTAGATGGGTGAAAACCAGCTCCTACAAGCCTGGGGAAACAAATGCAAAAGGAGGGGATTTCTTTGCATTGTGCAGCGTGCATAGCTGGTCTGTTCCGCATGCACGAGATGTCTATATGAAGCACCACAGCCCTAGGACACAAGGGGTTATTCATTTCCACGTAACCAGGCATTCAGTTATGTGACTGCTACAACATGCCACCTCCTCTGACTCTGGGAAAAGCAGCAAGGGACAGGCAACAGATCATCTGTACGTTTGTCAGAGCCACTGCTGTAGTGTTCACTTCTGGCTTACAGCTCTGAAGCAGTGGCATTTGTTATACTCCAATAGGACATCAATATGTAATTTAATTAAGATAGATGGTTTCAGGTTCTCTGTGCCAGCATTGCCTCCGTCAGGAGCTGCTGAGAGACCTGCTCTCCATGCACATCTCCTTGCGAGTGCCGTACCAAGAGCTCCCTCCTGCTCTCCGCCCCATTTGGTCATATTGCTGCATTTACAGTACATTACAATGAGGATTTTTTTAAGAAGTCAAGAGGCCCATGGCTGTACGTGCTTCATATGTTCATTTAATTACTGCTTTCCTTCTTTCTTCTTCTCAGTTAACCAAGAAGATCTTGTCTAATGGACTGAGCAAGAACGAGGCAAGAGCAAATAGCAGTTCCCATTAAGGGTCCTCCAAACCGCAGCCAGGAGCTAGGAGTAACTCCTGTGTGTTCACAGCAGTTTGATGTTGTGGGATGAAGATTTTGAAGGCTGAAATTAAGCTACTTCCACACACCCCCCAGAGCACCCCACTTTGTTTGCACACGTGGTACAGGCTGAAGCTTCAGAGCCGCCCTGATGTGGACATGTTGTGTTCTCCCATACCTACAGCTCCCCCATCACACCTGAACCAAAAGACATGCCCAAATCTCTGTTGGGTTGAAGATCAGCTCTGTGCCAAGTCAATAGCAGGCTGACTCCAAGGACAGAACTACACACTGCCTTTGAGCTCTGAATTTAAAAGAATAAAAGCAAGGACCCTACTGTTCCCTAAAGCAGCAGCTGCACCAGTTACTCCTGGTTCCCTTTGGTTTACCGGGTGGGTGGGTTTTGCTCCATCCCTGTGATGCACTGAGTGCCCGCAGTCGCTACCGCAGCTCACCCTCCCCGCCAGCAGGCCAGCTGCAGGCAGCCCAGTGGCCGCTACGCCATATATTGGTGGCCAAAATCCTCCCTGAAGGGAGACTGGCTGGGTGCCATGCCCACAGCTCCCAGGGCAGGCACAGCAACTCCAGGGTTTGTACCAGGCACCCCTCATGTGCCACCTTGTCCTCCTGGAAGGGCCAAAGAGCACGTTTTCAGGCATTAGCTGCAAATGTCAGATTACTGAACTAGTTACTGTACTCCCCATAAAAACCTCTTGTTCACATAAAACATCTTCAAGCAGCCTGACACCTTACCTGATTTCCTTTGACAGGGGAAACAGGAAAAGAAAGATCCTAAGAAGTGTATTCCTCAGGATGCGCAGGTGGTGCAGCGAAGTCTTGGATGGTTTTATTTTCTCTGATGTGCACAGAATAAATGAGCATCTAGTCACTAACGGAGGCCAGTTCTCACTGCATGGCTGGAATCCCTTAAAAAAAAAAAAAAAAATCAGTAAAACTGAACTTTGCAATACTAATGGGCAAGATGTTCATCAGCTTCCAAAGTTTTCCTGTAAGAAAATTACACTTTTATCTACAGACAAACTACACTCAAGAGAGATTAAACCATTGAGAACTACTAAAAGCACAATAGCATTAGCATGGATCCATGGGCTAAATCGACAGCCAGTCTAATCTCAGTAAAAAAACACATTTACTTCATGCAGCTCCTCCGATTCACACCGGATGAGCACATCTCTTACAACAGAGATTACAGAGAGCTAATCCTGCATCTCTCTACAGCAGAAAAATAAACAGCACTGCGGTTTTCTCATAACGGGTGTTGCACCATAATATATTGTGCTTGAAATCCAGCCCCTGCAGCACAGAAAGAGGATCTTCTGCGAGATTTCGCTTTTGCAAATTGATTTCCTTTCTGGGGAAAAAAAACCCAAGCCATTACAATGCTACTGTAGGTGAAAACGTACATCAGATGACTGGGAAAGAGACTTGGGTCTGCTAGAGCCAGTTTAGCTCTGCTCTAGCTGCTGCTTTGCTGAACTGTGAGTCGGCTTCG
The DNA here is from genome assembly GCF_965638725.1 of Aptenodytes patagonicus. Taxonomy (NCBI): domain Eukaryota; kingdom Metazoa; phylum Chordata; class Aves; order Sphenisciformes; family Spheniscidae; genus Aptenodytes; species Aptenodytes patagonicus. The sequence continues at coordinate 113,615,087 of NC_134951.1, read as the reverse complement.
CTGTACCAAGGCAGGCACGTCCAAGCTGGGGTCCCACGGGAGCTGCAGAGCACCATCCGCCCAGCACCTTCAGCATCAGCAGTGTTTTGGGGAGGCCACACTTCCCCCTCAGAAGACCAAATATCTTAAGCAAGCCATGCAAGTGTTTTATAATGCCGGTGGTCCACAGCCTGCTTAGTAAGTTTTACTCATTTTCTGGGGAAACCTCAAACAGTTGTTTTTGGTCTCAGATGACTTCATTTAAATTAAAGGTAATAATTAGAACAAAATGTCAGTGGCCAAAGGACCACTGAAATAGCATCTTCAAGAGCCCTTGCAAAGGAGAACCTGTGCTGGGGACCGGGGCTCCTACGGCGACTTGGGTGCCCCCAAATTGGACCGAAAGAGGCAACACCATGGAGTCAGGGCTACCAGAGTTACCCTCTGGGTAGCTGCTCCCTGCTGCTGCAGCTACTCTTGCAGGCTCGGGCTTTCATGCCAGACTGGAGAAGCACAGAGCTGCCTGACAGCCAAGCCCTGCCATGCGATTTGTTCCAGTTTTTTGGTTTTGCAGGGCTCAGGGTACCGTCACAGCAACCAACATAAAATTAAGTAACTGTACTGGCATCCCCCATGCTTGCTGCACAGAGAGAGGTGGAATGAGGTGCTTTGGTTCCTGGTTGGAGGTAGAGTAACAGGGTACCTACTGCAACCCCCCTCCCAAACCCTCTCTTACCCTCACTGATGTGTGCAACATCTGGCATCCTGGGAGACCAGCATCCCTCGTGGCAAAGCTGCAAAGCCACCAAGATTGGGACTTGCGTGAAAATGGTACCTTCAGCAGGTTGACGCACAGCTGGGGGGTTAGGAAGTTAGTTTGGTTTCTTTTTTTAAACCCAGGGGGCTGCTTGAGTTTCAATGTGGACATAGAGCCACAGAAAGAGGGAGCATCTCGCACGGCTCATGTGCGCCTCCTTGTGTTCCCAGATCTAGATCACTAGCCTTTTGTGCTTCAATTCACATCCTTTTATACAACACACCGGCACAAAGTAGGCAGGCTTCTTTTTTTTTCTTTTAATGTCATTGATCGCTATTAATGTGCGAGTGAATTGTTACACTGCATCCCAGTGTCCCTGAATTGAATGATAAATGCCAACAGCAGAATGAAGATACAAGAGATGACCTACTGCAAACAGAAAGAGAGTATGAGCTTGAAAAATCTGTTACTGCCCAAGGTGAAATGAGGAGCAATCAGCGGTTACAGAAACCGAAACTCCTACGCTGCCTTCCCAGGTCATGGCAAAAAAAAGACTTGGTACAGCCAGAGCGTCTGCACTAAAATCAGTATCAGAATCATCTTGCTGATGGTTTTGGGGTTGAACATTGATATGAAGCTTGATTTTTATTTTTATCTTCATTAGCACATCAAAGCATAAGGAAACTACTTGCCATTACATTGGGACCCTGAAAACCAAGGAATGGACGTTTAAGTCAGCAACAACCTACAGCAGAAAGACAAGAGGAACAGTTACTGAAAATACCCAGGGAGAAGAGAATTGCTTCTAAAGGGCATTTCCAAAGATCACGTAAAATCTGCAAGGCTTGCACTACGGTAACATACCTTGTCATTCCTTGGAAGGCTTGGGACCACGTTGTGACCACAGTTACGTTTTTGATCCCTTGGAGAGAGTCTGTTGTTGAAACCACAGGCCCTGGGGAGGAGGTACAGCACGTGGCCAGATTTGCTGGACTTGCTCTAGCTCCCTGCAGTGCCAGCCTGGGTGCACCTGCGTTGGAACATCAGGTCCCCAGGCAGCTCTGGATGGGGTCAGGTGGGTGTAGAGAGGTTTACTGGCTTGAACTTTCTGCTGTCAGAGGCATCACAGTGGTGTGGGAACAGCCATGCGAGGGGAACCAGTGGGCATGCTGAAAAGACCAACAATCTCCGCTCTAAAGCCCACGGTGGTGTGTATATTCCTTAAGCTTTATACCATTTCTATGCACAAATAGAAAGATGCAGGACAGGAGAAGACAAGATATTATTTCAAAATGTCAATGTGAAAATCCACATGTCCCCTCAGGGCGTAAACCAGCCACTTCAAGCTGGCATAGATGCTCTTTAGGAGCAGGTTGCCTAGCTAGCCACCGCTGCCAAGGTTCCTGCCTCCCCGCCCTGCACCATCCAGTGGCAGGTTGGAGATGGGACCAGACTGCCAGCGTGATCCGCTACAGCCCTCCCTTCTCAGGCCAAAGGTCTGCCGTTTGCCATGGCACAGTGGGACTCACTGCCAGAGCCCACATCGACCCACACAGGAACAGTTGTCTCCTTTTTGGAAGAAGAAAAAAAAAAAAAGGGGGGAGCAAATTGCAGAAGCCCCCCTTGCGAGTGCACTGCCCTGGCAAGCAATGAATTTGCAGTATGCAGCAGGACCAGGTGGATCAGCAGGGAAACTGTTCTCATAAGCACAGGCTATTTACTCTCAGCTTTTCCCTCCACTCACATTGTTTAGCACAGCTGTTTTCGGGTTTCCAACAGTCCCTACAAGGACAGAACGATTACATCCTTACAGAAACTGCCATGAGCATCTAGCAGCTCAACCCAGGTGCCAAGGCACCTTTTTCCACCATAGTAAAAAAGCAAATACATTTTCTCACCTCTAGAAAAGTGCTACTCGCTCCAGCTGCTGGAGCAAACACAATCTGCCATCTACTTCACGGTATTGTTTGCTTTAGCTAGAGGCCACTGCTGCTGGTCCGGGCAGCAGGGGACACCATGTCAGGAGAGTAAGTCCCAGCTGCCGCTGAGAACAATTAGAAATTGCCACTTCCCTCTTCAACAGCAGAGGTTGCTCCCTCTCAACTTGACTGGCAAAACAGCACATGCCATTAATGTCTCTACCTGCCAAACTGAGCTAGACTGGCTTTTAAGGAGGAGGCTCCTTTTTGCTTTAAGCTTTGGTCATAACCAGAACTGGATTTAGGAGAGAATACACATGCAGGAATATATCTACCCATGTCCCACCCCACGCAAAGGATAAAAAGCATTGCTGATAGCCAAGAGACACACATACATAAAAATATAGCAATGCGAGGTGCTCCCCTGTGTATTGGAACAGTGCAGACACCTGGCAGGAGAAAGGAAAGGCAACAGGCTGGGAAAGGTGGCTGCGAACTGGGAGAGCAACAAGAACATCTGAGATACAACTGCAAACAAGGCCTTTTAAGCAAACACGCAGCATCAAGAGCCAAATTCTACCTGCAAGGATCACAGCCATCTCAGAGAGATGATAGCACCTCTCCCACTGTCTTTTAAGGCTTCAGGCTCCTATGACCACTTGTTTTCCTTGTTCCCAGGTCAGCAAGATGCAAAGCATTTGATGCATGACCTCACACTACTTTGGATGCAAAGCACCAACTGCTCTCCCTTGATTTTTCAAATAAATCTGTCACACTGCAGAATAGTAAGGCAAATTGTCACACAGTTTTGTAGCCATAGAAATCTCCCAGCCTATGTACTGGTCATATACTTGAAACTCTTTAAATGCCATGAAAACCAGTTTGAACTGTCATCCTAATCTTGCACCAAGACAGATCAAACTGCTCATACAATCCTAGACCTCAGTTGAGCTGCAAAGGCAGCATCTCCTCCAGCAGAGCAATGAGCTCTCGCACAGGCTTCCCTAAATCTGGAAAAATTAGACCACGAGCACTCCCAGTCGTTTACAGAGTGGTTATCAACCCAGAACTGCTACATCCACTAAGCGCTAGCGCAAAGTCACTATGTCCAGCAAAGTCCAGGCCAGTAACGGGCCTACTCCTCCTGAGCAGGTATCTGATGGTCTCTCAGAGGCTTGAAACTCTCCTCAAGCCAGCTTCAGTGCATCTCGGTCACGTTCCTGCCATTTCTGATTCCAAAACTACCTCAGTTCCAGTGGATTAAAGAGACACAGAGCCACTTATCGATTGCATTATTATTTGAGATGAAGTTGCACAGCCCCAAGTAGGAATAGGCAGAGCCCAGTCCCAGAGCTGGCAGGCTGCTTTCCCTGGATTTGTGAGCTTGATCCCCGAGTCCTCCAACCATAACCATAGCCTCCTGACCTCCAAGCACCTCACCTGCTTTTGACTACAAGCCAAGAGGTAAACCCAGCATTTTCTCATCAGACTGGCTACCAGGTGCTCCTGCACACAAGTAAGTTGCTTCATCACCAAGAGGTGGGCAGTAAAGTGATCAAAGGAAAATAATTCCTTCAGTGTTTGATCATGTCCACTCTTTTCTTTTACCCCACCTAATGCAGTTTTCTTCATAAAGAGCCTTCTAGATGAACAGTAACAGCACAGACTAAAAAGACCACACTTGCAGTAAGCATTCAGTGCCAAGCTTTCTCAAGAGAAACTTTGCATCTTTATCCAAGGTGACAGTAAGTGGCCTCAACACTCCTCAATAGCTACATTATTTTGTTCTGAAGCTTTGATAATCTTTGCGTCCTTGGCACAGCTCTGCAATAACCAGACAAGTTCTGGAATTGCTCCTGTCTCATAGGTACGTTTCTGAACGAAAAGCTAAATTGGAACTAGCAAAAATAGCCATCCTCCTGCGCACATGAAATCACACTACCTGTAACCCAGTTTGCAAGCAGCACTGACATATGGAGACTAAACCCTTGCCTGATCCCCTCTTGCCTATATCCGGCAGCAGCAGTACACTTGGTGGGGGGGAAGTGCAGTGTAGAAGAGAAAATAGTTGAAAAGATGAGTCTTAAAATCCCGTTAACTTGCACCTTTCTTCCTTGTGAGTGTTGAAGGGCATGAGAAAAACTGAATCCTTTTTGTTGCAGATGCAGAACTCCCTTTTTGAGGCACAGAAGAGAAGGTGCTGCCCGGAGCTGGTCCAGTCAGGGTACCCCATCACCCCTGAGTAATACACACGAGTACTGCTTTCACCCGCGGGGAGAGGCATATCTGGTTACACAGGAGCAGCTCTATCAGCCTCCAGCTGCTACAGAAAAACAGAAGCAGCCTTTCCTCAGCATACTGCAGACACGCTGTACTGATGCACCACATCCAGCGTGGAAAGAGCGGACACTTAAATAATAAAAACAAGAGGCACTGAATGAAACTAGGAATCGGGTTCAAAGCAAAGAAGTAGTCCTACTTGCAGGTGGCAGCTCAGTGACGAACCCCTTGGCTAAGAGCGCTGTAGACACTGAAAGTTCACACAGGGTCAAGGGGGAAACAGAGACATTGCTGGAAGAGAAAGCCACCAATGGTTTTATGCCTATCCCGATGGTCAGGGACAAGAGAGCAAGCGAGGGGCATCTTTGATCAGACCACAGATAGCAGCATATGTAGGAAGAGGCTGTAAGTACCAGTCATTGCAGTCCTTTACAAGAACTGCCTGTTTCTAGCAACAGTTAAAGCAGTTTGAGCCAATACAAATTGTGTCATTGCAGTATTTGATCCTCTAAATTGATTCTCATTGTCTATTTTGTGTATAATTCTGTATTTTTGGATAGCTTGTGCTTGAACCGATTGAATTTGCAAAAACAGGTATATTTTTCATGACTTTATGTAACAGATTTTTCCATTCACACACTTTTCCAGACACAGCTACTGAATACACATACTGACTGTGCTGTTTGTAAATGCAAGTCTGTTTTTGTCTTTATAAGTAGAATGCATACTAATTTAAAGATCCAAAAGGTGTTATGCAGAACCCAAACCTCTCAAACAAGCCTTTATTTTCTTCTGTTGAGAAGTATATCTAGTATGTCCAAGTTCTAGTCTAACTACAAACAAATGTTATCCAACAGCAAGTTGAACACCACACCTCTTTTATGACTATTGTTGGAACATTTAAATGCAGACCACTGCAACACGTTAATCCCTGACACAGAGATAATAGCACAGCTTTAACAGCAGCACTGCTGTCCCCAGCACACACGCACTGATGCAATCTCTGAACACAGCAAGAGTTTGCATGGCATCTTGTCGTGGTGTAACAGCACTGTACCAGCTAATAGGAAGAAAATTAACTCTATCCCAGCCGAAACCAGGACACATCTTCAGCACGATTTTATTCCTGTAATCTCGTGCGATAAACACCTTTTCCCATTAGTCTTTCAACACTGACAGTTTTAAATATAGGTAAAGTGTTCTAGAGCTACAATTTAAAATGCTCAATTTCAAGGAGAATATAAACTTGTATCTGCATGCTTTCAAAATGCCTCAGTGCGAGAAGTACGTTAGATAAAAATCAATGTGTTCTTTCTTTGTAGACAGACCTCACAAATCATGAGCAACTCCGAAGTTCCAGTTAAACTGTAACTTCACCCCAGCCCCTGCTTACATTACAAAACCACCAAAAAAATGCAAGAGTTACCACCACTCAGGCATGAAGAGCAGGTCTGTAGTATATTTGACTCGAGCATTACCATCCACACAGCAAACAAAAAAAATATCCCGCCCACGCTGCCCCCCCCAAGCTCCACGCAAGTACACATCCAAAAATTTTATGGCAAATCACTTAGATGCTTTTTTCTAATGGAGCACTAATACAGCGTTACTAACACTTCCCTGAATTAATTGCATCTGTAATGGCATCATATAAAATTAATTGCATCTGTAATTGCATCATATAAAAAAAGAATCATGGTATAGGACAAAGATTTTGTGTATGCACTGCTGCTTTTCAAGGCTGTGGTAGCTGTATGCCATCTGAGTTGTCATACTTTCTAGCACACTTTTCTGGTAAAATACTACACTTTTTTTTTGTACAGTCAATAATTCTTTCACTACTGAAAAAGCATTTTATTGAAAACTTCTAGAAGGACACAATGATCACAACTAAAGCGGGAATCTGGCACAGAATGTGCTCAGAATCTTTTACAAAATAATTACAATTCAAGAAAAAAAGCCTACATAAATCAGTACAAGTATCGTAAAGTATAAAAGCTACAAGACAAGAAAATGATAGTTCTTGCAACGTAAAACACACTTCAAGAGCTGTATCCTGTTCTCACACCTTTCATGATGTAACTTTTGTTCGGGAAATGATTTCATTCACAAAACTGTTGTTCTTTGCCAACACATCGTTTCTCAGCTGTTTCAGCTTGATTTTGATGTCTTCTTCTGACATACCTGTCAGTGGCAATGCTTTCACTTGACAAAGAAAATCCTGAATTATCTTTTCACCTTCCTGAAATGGAGGGAGGAGAAGGGAAAGAAAACAGAAAGGATTTTTAGATTGCAAGCAGGATCCTTCCAAATTCTGCGAAAGATACAAAGTATTATTCAGCACCATAAACTTTTTGCAGTCAAAAACCAGCGTTATTTTTGCACTTGCTATCATGTTCTCAACACCAGAACAATCCAGTTATACTGGTATCAGGAGTTCTTTCCCCTTTCAATCCATGAGCAAAAAGCATCAGTTGGATCAGCAGAAATACAGTATTTAACACTGAGAGCTCCTATGTGTTCCACATTTAATTCCAGTGTGCAACCACGTTAGGTGAGGATTGCTAGCAATAATAGCATCAGAGGGGCCATATTACCCAAACTAGTTACTTTTTGGAGGAATTGTAAATCAAAACCAATGTTTCAATATGCAAAAGGAAAGAACAAATTGTAACCAAGCAACTGGAGAGTGGCCGTCACCAAGGAGAACAGATGATAATTAAGCTTTATGCATATGCTTTTATACAAACAGGCAAAGTGGAACTTCTAAACAATCTGAATTGAATAGCAAGAACAAACATTTCAACGAGCAGTATTCAGGATCCCTGTATTAGAAACAATTTGCCCAGAATACAGAATTTTGTCTAGTCCTCTGCATTTTGCATTTTAGAACTGTACTACAAAGCTTTCTTAGTTTTGTTTTATCATTTAGGACTAATGGAGTGTGTTTTCAGTGCAGAAGTCTCCAAAGGGTTTGGAAATGTAATAGCACGCTTTTCCCTCTAAACACGATGTTAACGAAGGCAAACAAATTGCCCGGGCGAGACATCCAAAGCTATGCAATTCTATTGCCTAGAGAGTTTATGAAGTATTACGTATTACTGAAATATCCAAAAATAAAACATGATGCTGTATGTCAGAAGTGTTTGCCACAGCAATTTATTTTACACCAACTTAAGAGCACACAGCCAGATCCAACTAATCTGAAAAATACTTCACCGTGATACCTAGCAAGCTGGCAAAGGAAAGGTAATAGTGGAGCAACTGAGGTAGCTGGAGGGGGAACCTCCTGGCACTAGAAGGTAGGACAAGAGATCATTCATCCACAACATCAGATCCACTTACTGAGCCAGGAACAAATGCAGTAGACCTTTGAAACTGAAAATAAAGTAACGGGTAACAGCCTCTGCCTAGAGCAAAGGCTTTTTAAATGTAGAAAGTGCTTTGGATATGGACTAACACTTCAAGGCTTCCAAAATCTGGAGTATTACCCAGATTGCCACTGATGTATAGGAGGAGATAAATGAGTTACAAGGCTGCGAAATTTCAGGCCAACTGCTGGGACATAGAACTAAGATCTGTAAGCAGATTTATAGGTATGCAGCAAGGAGGACCTGACTATTGGCAAAAAACAATGCAAGTCATAAGGCAGCACACGGATTTCCTACGAGGCTGCAACAAATGTCACTGTACAGACTCTTAATCCAGCAACGAGACGACACAGGCTATTCTGAAAAAGCTACCTGCAAGCTATTGTTTTCCTTTACACTACCTGCTAATGAAGCTTCTTTTAAGACAAAGTGAAGGGAGAAGAGAAAAAACAGTTCACTCAAATGGCTTTACACAACCGTATTATGCAATGCAGACATGATCAGACCAATGCTGAGATGTGGGTTTCCTCAACTTGTTCTTGAAGCCTTGTGCAAAGCCAAGAGCATTTTACTTCTCAGTTGAGTAGATAGAACCATGCTAAAATTCTCACGTGTGAAATGGGAAGAACTCTATGACATCTGTAAATCAGACATTCCAGGTCCAAACTGCCATATCCTTCACTATGATCAGCTTGTGAGACGTGTTCGTACTGATGGGACATGGAAGGGCACAAAGGAGAAAGCTGTGTACTCAGCTTTTCTCTGATGTGAACAGAACTGAACATGTTCATGTTGAGCTTCAAGAAATCAGCACTAATGAGCCCTCAAACAAGGGGGAGCAAAACCAGGTGCAACCCACCTGCAGAGCCAAGAATAATCTAAACAACAATTAAAACAAAAGCTGTAACTTAAGTCCCAAGAAACACTGCATACAAACTAAGTAGCCAACAAAAGTGCTGAACACAAAATTTTGGCTTGGTTCTCGGCATAAAGAAAACCCCACAGGACAGCTAGACACGTGGTCCCTTGTATGACTCCAGTTGTATGCTAATCGTACTAACTGCTGATCGTTGTTCTTTAAGAAAAAAATTAGTTTCATTCTCATGGCTGTTTTTAGATAAAATTCTTGCCTATGTTTTTAGGTAAAATTTTTGCCTATGTTAACTTGAAATGAATCTAAACTGAAACCCACTATCCTTTAACATCTCTTCAACTCCTAATGAACTTCATAGCTAAAATATTTTGTTATGGAAAAATGAGATTATAGTTAATTATCCTCAAGCTTTGGGGAAACTGAATCCTTAAACTATTTTGCTTGGACTACTCCAGCTAAACAAATTAAAAAAAGCATTCCTGATAGCAAACCTCTCTTTCTCTGTAGAATTTCTTGGCTGGTGGTTCTCCTTCAGATTCCTTGGACTTGCCAATGTTTTGAAACTCCTCCAGCTCCAATGCTTTCTCTCTTGCACTTTCTATCACATGTTTTGGGAAAGCCGCCAACTCTGCTACGTGTATTCCAAAACTCTGGTCACAAACACCTCGATGCAGAGAAAAAAAAAAAACAGAAAAGAATTCTCAAGAGATAATACAGCTACACAGAGATTACATGAACAAACTTGTAATAGTTCTCTGTTCTGAAGAATTAAGTGCATGAGATCATTTGGTTCTCCCAACATTTTCCGATTTACCTTTTGGACTATACATGATAACATAGACTAAAGAATATGCCCTTATTTAATTAAGCTCTCCTAGAGCAGTAATTGCAGAGCTCCAAAAGTGCTTCAGGAAGAAAGGGAAAACTCTTCAGGCAGAAAGAATTTTCCTCTAGTACTTGAATGAAATTGAATAATGGTTTTTATTAGAGTGCTTCAGCACAGACTGTAGAATATAGTAATTCGCATCATTTATTTTTTAATATATCTGCCACATTTTTCTATATTTATATGAATACACATATATATGTGTGTATATATATAAATATTAAAAATGTTGCATTCTCAGTCACCCTCCTCTCCTCCTTTGCAACTCCTTTGCAGGAGTTGTCTTTAATTATATCAAAACCTTTCAACTTTAATTTTACAGTTACTTCAATTAATACACTGTTTATAACATTTGGTTGAGAAAGCAAAGTTCTCATAATTGCTCAAAATATGTCAATTATACACAGTTACATAAAATAATTTTCACTTCAATATCAAAAGCCCTCTGATACAATCTGTCAACTCCATTCATTTACATTACCGTAATTCCAATTGGCCACCCACAGATATTACTACATCCTTTTAATTCTGGTCTCCAGCAAGGAGTTACAAATAAATGAATTACACGTGTAAAATGATACTTAATTAATCATCTATTAAATACTGGGTAACTGAAGAACAGGTAAAGGAAAACTTAGCATTCAGATTTTTTCTGTTTTAACCTTGTAATCTCTCAGGTTTCTTAAAGGAAATTAACATTTTTAAGCAGAAACTAGTCATCTTGATTTTATATTAAAAACCCACACCTCCCCAGAAACAAAGCTAACTCCGGTCTCTGCTCAGAGGATCCTGAGCAGAGGCCTGGAGAACAGTAATTTGTGTCTCCTCTTCTAGCGATTCTGTCACACTCTTGAAGCATGAAGACAGGGATGAAAATACTGTATAAGAGTTCCTTGTCATGCATTTCAGATTTAGTTATACATTTCAAATGACATGAAACCTGTTATTTGTTTCAAAACACAGCTGTATCCGAGCTGCCTATACTCACATCCATGCCTGAACAGCATAACTCTTCCAAAAGGGAAAAAACACAACACTAAATGCAAAAACTTGTATGAAAGACATCCAATTTGAGACCAGGTATTTTAAGATGAAGATTTCATAATGTTGTACCTCATCTGACAGAGGTTGAAGTAGATAGATACAAATTATTGTGCCTCTATGCTCAGTAGCACTTCCAAGAAAATGGATCGAATGGAAAGACACTGCATATACAAAGAAAAGATGTTTATTACTAAAAATGGCAAAACTGATTGAAGAAAAACATGAAACCGAGCTTCTAGAGTTTTCACCAGGACCAGAATGGGTGAGTTAATACAGGTTAAAAAAAAAGGGGGGGGGACCCCCCGAAGAAAGAGAATTCACCCAACTATCTAGGGAACATTAGGAGTTTTTATCGTAAGAGTTGCTATTCCAAAGGATTTAGAAGGTAGAAGGTTTAGCTTTAGTGTATATTACTTCCCTCCCCAACCTAAGTACCCAAAATAAGGCACCTAAATAAAGATGGCTTGTTTGAAGATACTATACATCACCAGCTCTTGCTGCATTGAAAACACTCATAGTTTCAATGTACACTTGCAGCAATTTATGACTATACTTGTCTTCAGTTCCCATGCCACATGAAGTCATATTTTAAGCATTGATTTGAGCAAGGCATTCAGAGGGCTCTGAACCTTCACTTGGTGGAAGGAGCTCAACATGTGTTGGAGAAGATGGAAAACAGACAACTACGAAAGAACCATAGGCACTGCCTCTCCACTGGAACAGGCTGTGTACCAGGGCCACAGCACTTTGGACTAATACTCAGAAGCAAAGCCTGAGCATTGCCTAGGAGAAGTGCATGAACAGAGAGGAGAACAGAGGCCATTTCTAAGGAATAAAGATCTCAAAAGACAAGGACACAGAGTTAAAAGAAACAACACGGTGGCAGCCGGAGATATTCTAACCAGCTTTAAGTAGACTCTCAGTAAAGCCAGAGGAGAACAGGACTTCTGGTCATGCTTTGATTCCCCTTGTTCAGAGCAGTCTCCTAGCTCTACAGAAAAGTACCCGAAACCTAATTGCAAGACTATAGCCATAGGGGAATACAAAATTAGAAGTGGTTATACAAGTAATCAAAGGGCAAGAAATTAAGTAATTTCATGGATTTAAAACCACAAGAAATGACTAAGAAATAGTCAATCAGTAACGTCATTGGAGTAAAACTAGCATGGTACCAACTTGAGTGAGGCTCAGATCAGGATATAATAAAAAAACATTTACCAATTAGCTAAAAGACACTTAATTGTATGGTGATAGCCTGTGAAGATTATAAAAATTATCTTTAGAAGCATAACAGTAAAATTTAATAATTGGACAGCATATTAGATTCATTTCAGAACCACACAATGCCAGAAGGAATGAACTGAAAAGTCCTAAATTGGCTAAAGAAATCAGGAAATATTGGTGAGAGTTCCAGGATAACACATACTGAATATGCACTGATCATGAAAAGCAGTTATTAGGATGAACTAGGCAAGCGAAAGGAAGTATTTGGTATTGTGTAACATGACAAAACAGCTTTTAAAATGAGGAATGAAGTTCAGCAATTTTACCTGTAAGATTAAATCCTAAACTAAAAAGATCTAAGTAAACATCAGTCTCCAGGACTTGAGATATCAGATAAGGACTAGCTCCTTAGCTTTAGCAAGGACGGATGATACTTAGTAATTGTTTTAGTAGAGATAATAGCCTAACTCCTCAAACAGTTATTCCTTATTTGAGACAAAACCACTCCACACAAGGTAAGTGGTTGATTGGATCCAGTATAGCCACAGTGTTCTCTAGTAACCATGTTCTATCCATCTGAGTGTCATCTAACTCATTCCTTTATTGTGGAACTCAGAAAAGGAAAATTAAGAGGTATTTTTAGGTGAAAACACAGTGTAACAGTACTCTGCCCACATTTTAAATCAAAATCTCAGTCCAGAGGTTGGCAATCTGACTGAAATGCTCTTATGGGAACAATAAAATCACTGCAGAGTTTACAACTAAATCAGAATGCCATAAATGACCACACCTTGCAAGCCACAGTTACACAGCCCTGCTTTATTTAGCATAAATATAGGCTCCTGCTGAAGGGAGTAAGAACAAATGATTGGGGATATAGAGAAGCAGGAGGAACCGCTTATTGCGGTTAACAGAGGAAATTTATGCCCAATTAAAGACTGTCTAATTTAATACCAAAAGGAATAACTGGATCCACTAAAGGGTTTTTAGTTAAATACATCTGACTTATTTTACACTAACAGAACAGGCTACTTGTTGTTTTACTACGATGCCATTAGCTAAAAACTAAACATATGATTTTTCCTATATCAAACTACTCCATAAATTGGGCAACATCTTTCTTCAATGACTAAGGCTTATTACAATGAAATAGACATTATTAAAATATGTCAGCACATAAAAGTTGCACTCATTGCTTTTAAAAGAACAGTTTAAAGAATGTAAGTCTTTTCTATCAGCAGGTTAAAATGGCTGATTTAGGAAAATAGAAAATAACCTTTTGGAACCCTTCTCTCTGCTCTTTAAAAAACAGAAAGGGATGACCTGAAAGGATCAACCTGAGTGGCAGAAATAACCTGGAAGTCTTAACAAATAATTGTCAACAACATCACCAACTGTGTTCACACATGGACAGAGCTCCTGCCATACACTCTCTATGGACAGAGGAGAACATGTCTATTATAAACCCTAAGCATGGAGTATGACATGAAATTTTTTTATGTTTTTTCCATTAAGATTTCTTCCTCTCTTAGGGTGAAATAAAGTTCACCCTGTTCACCATTTATACAGTCTTACCTTCCTTGACACGATAAAGCATCGTCAGTGTGTCATCACTGGTCAGAGCAGTAACATGTAGGTTATTTACTGTTGGCACTTGGTCAGCAAGAGCTGTCAGTTCATGAAAATGTGTAGCAAACATACAGAAAGCACAGATTTTGCTAGCAATGTATTCTGAAATAGCCCATGCTAAGCCAAAGCCATCGTAGGTAGAAGTTCCTCTTCCCAGCTCATCAATGATTATCAGGGAGTTTTCAGATGCTGTCCTAAAAAACACAAGAGGGTTTTATAATGTTTGAGAACAGCATGAACTCTGGATATTGGAGTACTGGAAGTTATGTTGTAGAGGTATAGCATAAATGAGGCAAAAGACCTTTCCTATTTACATAACAACATACAAACAAAGTGCACACGCAGTGTCACACAGATCACTGCAAATTAGTTTTTGTCCCATTTAGACTTCGGCCTCCTGGTAGCAGACTGTATGACCACTGAAATAAACAGAAGGCTACTTCAAGAACTTATGAGCCTGCTAAAAAGGACTTGAGATCCTCCACTGAGATCCTACATAAAAGGAAACCTTAAATGCATCTTTCTTAGAGCACCTCCTTTCCCATCAACCCCAACCAACAAAATCAAATAGGCACAGGACTTACCTAAGGATTGAAGCAGTTTCTAACATTTCAGCCATGAAAGTAGACACGCCTTTCAGCTGACTGTCTCCGGCTCCCACCCGAGCCAGGATGCAATCCACAATGGTTATTTCTGCAGAGTCGCATGGTACAAAACACCCAATTTGGGCCATAAGAACAATCACCCCCGTCTGTCGGATGTAGGTTGATTTTCCCCCCATGTTAGGGCCTAAAGAAGAAATTTTGCAAATGAATTAAAAAACCATCATCTTTTACAATTCAACAGTTCTTTTAAAGGAGAACAGGCTCTAAATTAAAACAAAGAATGTTTAACTTATTACTCTCTTGCCAGAAAAGAGTAGCAGACTTGTCTAACAGGTGCAACAAGTAGCTCCACTACTAATAAGGCTTGCTTGTATGTCTTACTGAATGCTGCTTTTTCAAAAGAAAGGTGACTGGAGAGCGTTAGGGGCCTTCCTAAGTTTTGGGACTTCTCAGAAGTATAAGCAATCATCTAAAACACGTCCATACCTAAAACTAATAAGCTTTAATTTAAAAGTCATCAGTATTACTGCTTAAGAACGAAAATAATTTGCTTTCACCTCAAACAACAATTACAATTTGTCTGTAAAAATGAAATAGCTTAGTAACCGACCGGGTACAAGCTAATGGGTGATTTAAATTACAATCTAAAGGGATTCTGAATCAGAAAAAACAGATATTAATAAGTTAATTTTAACTGAAGTACAAATGAAATAAAAAGTATTTTCCAGAAAACTGGTCATTAAAACCAATTTTATGCTTTTGCTAACCAGAAGAACAAGCGTGTTACCACGCATTTATTCAGATTTTTAGTTTGGGTTTTTTTATTATGTTAGAAGTGTTCATTAATCATTCTCTAATTTCAGATCTTTGCTACTCAGAATGTATGTCAAGGACATCTGGATGGAAATTAAAATTCAATTAAATGTATAAACACTAAAAATGTTTTCCTGTGTAGTAAAATTATCGTAATTACACCAGAGAATAGGGGAAAAAAGGGTACAGTCATTGAAACATGTTTTGCATTTAAAATTGACTTTAATACTAAACAAAACATTAACAAAGAGGCTGCTTAAAATCTTGCCTACAGAAGGTGCCTACATGGCTACAATACAATTGATGCCTAGCGGAATTTTCCAAATCACTTAAGCAGGTTCAGGTTCTCCAGCTCCTGAGGCTGCCTCGCTTGTGGAGTTACATTCACTAAGGCAAAGAATACATATATTAAGGAAGGACTAATTTCTTATTTCCTACTGTCCTAGCAGCCTCCCTCTTCCTCCCAAATGACTACTACTAAATTAGCGATCACCTTTTCCAAACAGTGCGCTACAACTACAATCATAACAACTAATCCCATGACTATTAGATTGGAAGATGAGAAATATGTCTGTATGTGCACAAACATGTAGAATATCCACTATCAAAGAAAACATTTCACAAGAACATTGTGGACACTTTCTTTTTTTAATATAACAAACAACAATAGCTTACAAATACCCTCCCTTCTTTTCCAGAGCTAAATCTTATTCCTTATACAGAAAGATGAATAACTTGCTAGCTGCTCACCCTTTGCTGATTAGAGAAATTGTTTTGACAGAGTTTTATTGGGTTGTTGGTTTGCTTGCTTGTTGTTGGTTTGGTTTTTTTAGACATCATTATTGGAAATACTGGAGACATGTAAATGAAAAAAGAGAACAGAAACGTTTACCAGTAATAATGTGGAACATCTGCTTGCCCTTCTCAAATGTAACGTCATTGGGGATGAAGGCCACCTCATCTTGCATTTCGATGCAAGGATGCCTGGCACCTTTCAGCACAATCCTTCCTTGTCCCTTTTCCAGAATGACAGGACGGACATAGGGCACTGGTGCTCCGTTTGACACATGAGCAAAACTGACAATTGCATCTAATTGAGCTATCACATCATTCATCGTCTGTATTGGTTCTGCATAACCTGTTTTTGATTAGAGAGATACACAAATTCAACACAGTTAGAAATTTTTCGGTTCTTGCTGAAAAGATACCTTAAAGGCTATACTGAACTCATAAAATTAATTCATCTGCATTAAAAGTCAATTTTGTTCCAGACAGCAGTCACCTTCTGTGAGAGTCTAAGATGTAATCCTAAAATTTCCATGCTTTGACTACAAAGGGGACTTCTTCAGACTAAGAAAAGGAAGAGGTGAGGCTATGTTGATTGTTTTGCCTTAACACCAGACAACAAGAAACAGCTTGTCTTAGTACAGGAAGGCAAATGCTCACAATGGCAAGATGGCTGGAAATCCAGTAAGTTTCCTTAATAATACACTGCATTTTGATGCTCATGCAAGCAAAGTCAAGAGAGACACAGCACTGACAATTCAGACACAGCAACCATTTATGTTTATGTGAATGATGGTGTGGAGAGTTCTGTAAGATACAGTGCCTGTAATACCAGACAAGTGGAGTAGATGGCCCAGCATCCCCAGTACCAGTTTTTAAGTTTTGGTGTTTCTTTTTTTTCAGTGAAAGAGATGAGGGACAAGAGTCTACAGAGGTAAACCACCTAACACCTGCAAATGGGATGCATGTGTCAGAAGAGGCGAGCAGTGACCTGCAGAAAGAGTCCTACCTGTACAAAGTACATTTACTGTTCTAACATCATCTCTTGAACTGGCTAGGTACAGATCATTAAGAGGACTTTAAGTCACTTTCATTCAAAAATTACACACATAATCCAGTCTTTTTCATTAAATTGCCTCCACTTGGGCAAGAAAAATGCTTTTTAAATACACATATACACTTGTAAGTCTGTGACTGCACACCACAGAAGCTTTAAGTGGTAGCAAAAAACTTTATTAAACATACTAGGAATTTACAGATGACAATGAAGCTAATCCCGCTATATAATACCCAATTAGCTTTCCACATGAATATACAAACCTTAGTATGCTACACACAAAAAACCCCACCACTTGAAAGTTACCAAGACACAAAAAAAAAACCCACCAAAAAAAAAACCCACCCCACCAAACTAACAAGCTACTGATTTTGCAATACACTGGCAAATTCCTTATCATGACAACAGGTCAAAGCTTATGAAGATTTCCACTGTAACTTAATACACTTTCAAATATATTAATACATCAGCTTAAAAAGTGTGTTATCTTTAATACATTTACCCTTAGCTTAATAGTCATTAGTGCTTTCACTTCCCACTTCTCTTTCAAAGAACTAAGGTTTGTTCTGCTGGAACTAGTGCCTTTGGGAGAGGCAATATTTACAGAATCCTCCAGCCCAAACTCCCCGATGTCTCTTCTCCTTTTGGTGAAGGATAGTAAAGAATGCCCCGTAAGTAGGCAATCTTGGAGCAAAATATATGGAAATTAATTAGGAAAACATTATTTTTTATTGTAACATATAAGCAACGACTAACTTGATCTTATACTGCATACCAACATTTGTTCTTCACCATCCTTCACAGACCTCAGGTCCCACTCCAGTTCTCTGCTGTCCTTTACCTCTTCTGCCTTCTACTTTGTCTGCCATTTGGGTGGAGATGCCCAGAGTCAGGGAGATAGGTGGAGGACGTATGTGGCCTTTATGGGCATATTTTTGTTCCTTTTATGGGATTAGCATTTGCACACACCCCATCACTGCACATTTCTAGCAATGCCAGCAAAAGGTCTGACCATAGAAGATGATATATTTCAAACTTTCAACAACCGTCTAAAAGCCAAACCTCATTTTTCACACTAATTCTTTGGGGAACGTCACGGTTCTTCTCTATAGAAGGACCTACAAAGTAACTGCAAGACTTCCCAGCATTCCAGACTGTGAAACACAGGAACCTTGACATATTCACCTGAAGCAATGTTAATGATTTCCTTAACAATTGCATCCTGAGCCTCTTCATACTCTTCTCTGTTCTTTATATATTCATCATTGACGGAGCTCAGTTTGCTGTGAACAAAACCACAGTATTTAGAAGCTGTGATGTTCTGTCTTCACTGCTACAATGCCAAACTTCTGGCCTCCTCATCTATGAGTCAATACCAGTTGTCCCCACCTGTTTTAACAGCAAGGTTCAGCACAAGGACCACAAAGCAACTAATCTACGATTCATCCACACCAGGATATCAGTAAGATTATAATTCAAAGTTGAAGATCACCCACAAGGGCCAAACCAGCAATTCTAGCATCTCTGAACACATCATTCTTAAAAATCTTACAGTAGTTGTTTGTTATAGACATGCTATGTGATAAGGACTTGCTTTTAAAGCTGAATTTCTGGACATTTTGCAACAAGATGTGGCACGTAACAGAACTGGCAGAGGAGAACTGCTGCTAAGCAACTGTGTAATTAGCCCAGAGTCCTACAACAGGCTTATCAGAGCTGAAGGCATTGACTTCTTTCATTTAGTAAAAACCTCAGTGAACTACTGTCACTAAGAACAGGTTCTAGTCTTCAAAATAAGGTAAGTTGAAATCAAGAGGGAGTTTAAACAAGTGTTTATTCTTCTCAAGCTCGTCTCTGAACACGGAGCAGAGTCTGCAGGACCGAATATGAAACACACTCAAGTAGTGCACCCACATTGTAAGCAGAACTCAGCCTTGTGCTTCTAGTACCATCTACAGAAGCAACTATAACTTAACTAGGCACAGAGAAGTGTGTTTTATTAGTGATCCATGGGCTTCTTCCCTAAGGGAAAGTAACAGATGACACTGTAGAGGTTCTAAGTACCACCTTCTCGGTTACAGAAAAGCCTAACTTCATCATTACGTTTGGATTCGTATCATATTTAGAACCAAAAAAAGCTGTTTTAAATTTCAGGGATGTTTTGAAAAAATATCCTCTGAGTAAATGTTAAAACAAAATGCAATTAAGGTTTACACTTTGTTCATTTAAGTAAATTGGTGCAAAATACACCAACATATTGGTTGGCGTGAAACAGTATGTTTGCCCTCCTTTCCAAAGCAAGGGATTTATTACTATGAAAGTGAGTGATTAACAGAAACAGTCACTATTAGTAATAGCACTGGCTTGAAACCAACCTTGCCCTGTAGGCAGTGCTCCTCATACATGTCTGTCAATCAAGATGTCTCTCAAGAAACTCACTTCTCTGATGCTAACTCCAGCAGAAACTGTTACACATAAGTGATAGCAGCATGGTTTGTCTGCAACAGACTGTACGATGTATTAATCTCTGCTATTTTTACCCTTCCATATAGAACACATGCAGGAGACTTAAAGACTAGTTTTCTCCTGGACTTGCCACTGACAGGCATGGAGGAACTTGTCAGGAGGTTGAAGTCCAATTAGTGGCTGATTACTAGTGGCATTTCTTAGGGTTGATACTGGGGCTGATACTATTTATGCCTTGATTAACAACCTGAATGATGGGACTGAATGCACTCTCAAATGCACTCTCAGCAAGGTTGTGAACAGTACCACATTAAGGGGAGCTGTCAGTATGCTGGAGGACAGGGCTGCCATTCATTGGGATATCTACAGATTAGAGAAATAGGTGGACAGGAATTTCAACACAGGCAAATGCAAAGTCCTGCACCTGGGATGAAATAACTCCATGCAGACTGAGGTCCAAATAGCCATAAAACAGCTATTCATAAAAGAGTTGGGGTCCCAGTGGACAAGAAGCTGAACACGAGCCAGCAGCGTGCCCCTGAGGCAGAGAAGGCCAAGCCCATACTGGCTGCACCAGCAAGAGCATAGCCAGCATGTCAAAGGAAGTGATTCTTCCCCTCTATTCAGCACTCGTGAGACCACGTCTGCAGTGCTGTTCTCCAGTTTTGTCTTCCCAGTGTAAGAGAGACATTGAACCTGGAGCAGATGGCCACCACAAAGATTTGGAGCTGGAGCACATGGCATACGACGACAGGCTGAGAGAATCTGAAGTCAGGCTGGAGAGGAGAGGCACCAGACTCTTCTTGGAGGCGCATAGCAAAAGAATGAGATACTAAAAACCCAAGCTTCTGCAAGGAAAATTCTCATTAGATCCGATTAGGAAAGTTTTCACAAAGAGTGGTTCAGCACTGGAACTTGTGCCCCACCAGGTTGTGAGGGATGGTTGGAGGATGGGCACCTGGGCAAGGCCTTGAGCTACCTCATCTAACTTTGAGATAGGATCTAATTTCCAAGGTGGCTCTACTTTGAGTGAGGGGTTAGACCAGTTAACCTCAAGAAATCACCTTCAACCTAAGTTATTACCTGATTCTGCATATGCAACTTTCTACTTTGTTTGCTCTGTGTAAATAATGAAGTACAGAAAGAGAGACATCTGATGACTGAGGTAGCCCCTGCTCCTTCTAAAATGCTCTAGAAGAGCTAAAAATTCAACAAGTATAGACTTTTTGCTTGGCTGACCTGTGACAGAACTGCTGTC
The DNA here is from genome assembly GCF_965638725.1 of Aptenodytes patagonicus. Classification (NCBI taxonomy): domain Eukaryota; kingdom Metazoa; phylum Chordata; class Aves; order Sphenisciformes; family Spheniscidae; genus Aptenodytes; species Aptenodytes patagonicus. The sequence continues at coordinate 113,594,139 of NC_134951.1, read as the reverse complement.
CAGCCAAGGGGACACTGAAACACCATCAATGCAATTAGCCTGAAGACTGAAATTTTTAAATAGCTTAATCTATAGAGCCACAGAATTGAAGTCCAATACATAGGACCAACAGAAATTACAGCGTTATTTGGAACAAAAAAAAAAAAAAAAAAAGGTAATCGCCAACAAAACTGCTGCATGTCATATTTGGTGATAAACATAAGTAGTTCTTTTCCTATTGCAGCTTGTGAAAGTGTGTATAAACACTCACAGTGAATACAATTATGCTACTAGCTGCAGCTAAAACAGAGAAATTAGCCCAAGTCAAAGGACCAAAAATAGCTAATAGTTGGCAAAGTAAATGGGGAATGCAGCTTTTAACAGAAACTGTATGACTGCTCCTCCCTCATGCCAGTCTTGCTCAATATCTCAATCTGTGAGCCAATTAAAAAGGTGAAAATTCAGCCATTCAAGATGTAGGGAAACAAGTTTACTGGCATAATTATAAAGAAAGAAACAATTTTGTTTCTCTCACAACAGGCTTGAAAAACTACCAAGATGATCTCATACCTGTTAGTAAATTTCACACCATTCTTCTGTGTATCAACTATTCCATATTTTGAATTGTTACGGAGAACTTTTTCCTCCTTGCAAGTTATTCGAAAGTGATGTCCGAACTGTGAATTTGTCTCCAGTTTGATACTTTTGCCAGCTTCCAAACCTTTTAGATGAAAAGAAAGAAAAAAGAAAACAATTGTATTATAAAAATCCTGCAGCCTGTGCTATTTCTGCTCACTAATCCCCAGTTTGTATGATGTAGCCTCTCTTAGATACACTATTCAGTCTACTTGCTTTGGTTCTGTACAGGTATGAGAAATACCCAGACCTAACAGAAGTTTACTGATTCATTCTCTGCTCTTACTTTGATATGCTCTCAAACTGCATATTCAAATCAGGTTCACGATTATTGTATTGCTACATATTCTCCAGAAATGTGAAAAATGTTCATAGCACACTACAAGGACATTCTATATTGCTGCTGTAAGCACAGCACCTGTAGTCTTGTGATCCTTTTACTAACACATACTTCTGCTGGTGAGATTTCTCATTCCATCCCTACGCAATCTTGTCTTTCCTTCTTTTCATCCAGGTATCTTGTTTAGACTCAAAAAAAAAAAATCAAGACTAAAAAATATGCAAGCCCTTAAGAGTGTAACCTAAAATAACTACAGTGTTGCCAGTTTTCCTTGCCATATTTGCATTAATATTTTTTTTTAAGTTGCTCTTTGAATGCCCAATTCATTAGCTGCACATGGAATTTTTTGCATAGGATAACCAATTCTTTAAGTGTCTCATCTGCTTACACATTACATTTTGCAAAGAACTTCAGAAGAACCTAGCATATCCTGAATGGACACTCAGGAGAATGCATGGGGGGGCGGGGCAGAGGGATTGGGGTGGGGGGGTGGGGGTGGGTGTCAATACATGTCCTCAAAGGATGTAAAATAGAACTAGGCTTAGCCAAGAGAGTTAGAGTTACAGTTCTACAAAATGAATTCTGCAGTATCTTGCAACATAGATGATAATTTCTGAAATATTCTGGAATACCATTCTTAAAAAAAAAAAAAAAAAGGCTAAGTTATTGTCCTGGTTTCGGCTGGGATAGTGTTAATTTTCTTCCTAGCAGCTGGTACAGTGCTGTGTTTTGGATTTAGGATGAGAATAATGTTGATAACACACCGATGTTTTAGTTGTTGCTAAGCAGTGCTTACACTAGTCAAGGACTTTTCAGCTCCCCATGCCCTGCCAGCGAGAAGCTGGGAGGGGGCACAGCCAGGACAGCTGACCCAAACTGGCCAGAGGGACATTCCATACCATGTGACATCATGCTCAGTACATAAACTGGGGGAAAGCTGGCCGGGGGGGCCGCTGCTCGGGGACTGGCTGGGCATCAGTCAGCAGCTGGTGAGCAATTGCATTGTGCATCACGTGCTTTGTATATTCTTTTATTATCATTATTATTACTACTACTATTTTACTTTATTTCAATTATTAAACTGTTCTTATCTCAACCCACGAGTTTTCTCACTTCTACTCTTCCGATTCTCTCCCCCATCCCACCAGGGTGGGGGGTAAGTGAGCGACCGGCTGCGTGGTGCTCAGTCACCAGCTGGGGTTAAACCACAACACTTATAAACCAAAAATCACTCAGTTTTCAACAGATTGTACTGTGACAACTTAAGTCACCCAAAACTAATAATAAAATAATACAAACATCCCTTAACTCCTCTATACCAGTTTTCATCACTTGATCTCAAAACATTTTACAAAGGAGGTAAGAATCAAAGGCAATTTCATAGCCTACCTAGTTCTTTGGCTGCACTCTTTAAAAAGGACTGCATTTTTTCTTCCAGTTCATTCATCTTCTCCCTTAATTCTGTCAAATTAGGATCAAAAGAAGCCTTGACAAGAAATTCATGATTCTCCACCTAGGGAAAAATAACAAGAAAAAAATTCATATGAACATAGGCAGTAAAAAAAAAAAAAAAAAAGAATCACCTCCCTGATCATACACAGTGAAATGAATTTACTTAATCATTTATTCAGTTTATTTTTTTATATATATAATTTTGTAATGCAATGCTGTTTGTGATAATTGGTGTCTGATTCAACCACAAAACAAATACATCTCAAACACTTGTTTTCTCAAATAATATACTTTATACAAGCAAAATACACCAATTTAACAGACTCCTTTACTTTGAAATGGAGTACATTTACTTGCATACACATAGCTGAGCAGTAGGCAGAAAAAAAAGGGAAGTCAGAGGAAATGTAATTGTTATGTACATAATCTGTATGCTAGCCTGGACTTATGCAGCTAATCAAGACAGAGTGTAAAAGGATGGGGCATTTCAAAACAAGAAGTCTTTGGAAATAGAAGTCTCTGAAACAGTAATTCCTGCCCAAAACACACTCAAGACGTTACAGAAGGAGCCTACATAACATTACCAAAAATCCTACCCAATTTCAACCTGGTTATTTTAAGTCAAAAAGCATACACATTTCCTTCCAAGCTAAACATTTTCAGAGGCACAGATGAAGTAAGTTCTATTTCATCTTTTTCCTCTCTCTTCCCCATGCTTCCACCTGCCAGGTGTGTGTTTCTGATGACCTTACAAGCCTCAAGTTTAATTCGCAAGCACAACTTGTAACTGCTAAATAAAAGAAACTCGATATTTAATATACAAACTTTTACAATCGACAAAATATTAGCACTGTTGTCTAACATGGAAACTAAGCACTGGCTTTCATATTAGTAATATATTTAATCTAATTAAGTTAAAAAAAACCAAACCAAAACAACACTTTCATGAAGCTTCCCCTAGCAGGTAATTATCTGCAAGGTTGTACACAAGCAGCTGCAAATACTTTGCAAAACACATCAAAACAAGATGGTGTTTTACATACAATTTCACTTTTACCCACAAGTATATGTTATCAAGAGGAGGAAGGAGAAGAGGCAAGGGAGGTTCACAGTTCCTTTACTCCTCCCCAGACAATAAAAGTTATCACTCCAGAAAGCACTGAGCAAGAGGAACTATAACTGCAAGAACCACCACGTACATCTTGTTCTACTAAGCAGAAGAAGCACTTCAAATCTGCAGTGCATCAAAACAATTGTAAAAGCATTAGACTGAAGACTCCGAGGTTTTGCAACAACTTGGAACAAAGACCTGGGAATGCAATCTGGAGATGAAAGCCACAGGGCTTATACATTTTTAGTTTGGAACGGGGGGGACAAGTAAATTATCATATGAAGAAACTGCATAGCATACTGTATATTCATAGGATTGCTACTTTATTCTGAGAATGATCTTCTTCCAGTAGATAAATTGACCTTCCACAGAAGTTGCATCACGGAAAACTGAACTGTTGGTGCTTATTTTCTCTGTGCAATTACCAGCACTGCAAGGTGTTACACTCAGCCTGCCATTTTGGTTCCAGTTGTGTTGTGTGCAAACACACTGCAGTGGCAAAGTTCTCCAGTTGCTTAACCAGAGATGTGGACTCCACAAAATAATGGGTTACAAGATTTTAGAGGACCATCTTGAAACTTGGAGGCGTTAAGAAAGTGGTATGAACAAATTAATTCCCTGTTATGTCCCTCTTGATAGGCCTGCTCCTCCTTTTCCTTTAATAATTCTGCTAAAAGACCAACAACGAACATTTTTGACCGAGCATACAGCAGAAGAGACCGTTCCTGGTTTTGTAGGGCAGATCCTGGATCTGAAACAGAAACTGGAAAGGCTGGGATGCAAACGCCACACACACCAGCCCTCGTCACGACTGGCTTCACGAGACAACCAAGGTTGACAGTCAAATGAAAAGTAATTTTGTTTCAGAGCTTCAAAGAATTATTTGAAGCCTGGAATAAGCTGTAGAAATCCCATAACCTCAGGAGAAGGAAGGTAACATTCCCAAGGACCCATAACGCTCCGACAGCCCCAGCAGGGCACCCAGTCTGGCTGTCGGTTCCAGCCTTCACCCAGGTTGCCATGTCAGAGAGGCTGACCAGAATGGAATCCATCCCCTGCAATTCCACCCTTCAGGGCCTCCTTGCTGCAGGCAAGCTTTCATTTCACTGCAAGCAAAGTTCCATATGTGGCTAGAGCTTATAATGTGCAAAAAAGCTATGTTACTGCCTCACCCACTGCTCAGTCCAGCAGTCATGGGGATGGAGTTAGTTTTCACATGCTAACTCCATTACAGCTCCAACAGACCTGTGATGACAAATGAACCCAGAGGCTGCTAGCGTGTGAGAAATAAATCCTAAACCGCTGTGAAGTTTTGGGACAGGAGCATTAAAGTAAAATTACTTCAGCTTCCGTTTACATGAATAGTCTGTGTTAGGGACTGTAGCAGTTCAAGAACCGGTTCGCAGCAGACCAGGCACTCCAGCCTCAGGCTAAGTGCCCGGTGGCTTTTCCAGGTGTAGATACCAAGTCTTTAAGACATCTAGCAGCCTATATCCCGTTACCTCAGCCTGAAAAATCTGAACTTAAAAGTGTGTAAGATCCACATTTGAAGACAGCCTCTAATATATTGCATTACCCACCCCATCTATTATAGGGCAGCTCCTTCCTCATTCAGGCCTCATGAAGTAATCCTTAGCAGATGACAAACAGAACTGCTCCATCTGACCACACTCTCCAAGTGAAAGCCAAGTGTGATCAAATGAATAGAAAACGTTTTAAAATTAAATTAAAAGTTCAGCTAAACTGCTAAGGAAGTAAAATAATTATGGTTTACTAAAAATATTAAAAACTTGTGCTACTAATTAATATATAAAAACATCAGGCACCCACAACTATATTACCCTCTAACAGTCTTCTCAAGCTGTGCTCCTCCTACAGCACTATCTCAGATATAATTAGGTAAGTCACTTAAAGCAAACTTTTGCTTTTATCTTCCACAGCCCTCAGTGTGAACATGGACAACAGTCTGGCAGGACAAGCATTAACAGGAATGTGGTATTTGAGTTCTTGGTGCAGTTATGGTCCAGTAAGGCTACACCTCACCAGAAAAATGGAAGGAAATACCAGTGCACCCAACTCACTCCCCTCTCATCTCCCCAAAAGAAGAATAAAAATACTCACCATCATTGTGATATTTCACTGATATGCTGATTGCTGAAATGCACTTAAGTCTAAATTACAACTCAGTACTGCATTAAATACAAATGTTAAATTTGCTTCAGAGATTAAAGAATGCAACAGACATGCAACAGATTGGTCTGAACACTCTTGCTACCACCTTCACTCTATATATAACCTTTTACTGGCAAGAGTCATGCAAAGGGTTACAATGAAAGCAAATCCCTTAACGCAATATGGATAAGAAGCAGCCAGACATTCCCTTTTGTTCTACTAAATACACTGCATTTTTTTAATGTAATTTTTTGCTCAGAGCTACTCTGAAATGAATGTTCAAAGTATAAAATATTTAATATGGTAAGTAGCAGACTAACGTCACAGCATTGACACCACTTTCATACCTGCGTATGTTTTCTTACAGGAAATAAGACCTAAGTGAGTCACATTTCCAAGGGGTGCTCAAATGAATGAGGTGACAGCAAATAATTTGCAGAATCTGGGACTATGTTAAGCTAGCTAGGTAATCTGAAAAACAAGTCCTTCTGTAAAGGGCTGTGCTCTTAATACTTAAACCAAAATACTACATACAGAAAGCGCTAACAAACTTCGAAGTTGCCCTGACTTGAGGAGGAGGTTGGAGTAGATGGTTTTTCAAAGGCCCCTTATGATTCGGTGAAAGACAGGAATGGAAGTGACAGTTTCTCAATTTTTATTACACCTAGGTAAATGAATAACCACATTGCACACTTTTTGAACTTAGATGTTTCTTTTTATATTAGAATGGATTATTGACATAGTTTAGTTGCTATGACAACCTGTCCTTCAATCACACTCAGAATAGAGCTGGGTATTTTGTTTGAATTCCCTAAAAATCTAAGAGGAATTTCAAGTCAAAGTTCAAGTTTTAACATTCATACAGACAAGGTTTATTCTGCTGTTAAGACCAGTGTTGGCTTATCTATAGCCTTTTTCCAGTATCTTGAAGGGGAAAAATCCAAATCCAACACACCGGATTCTATGGGACTTGATTAAAAATAACTGACTTGTGATTCTGTTTAGAAGGACAACAAAACATTTTTAAAGTAGAAGCTGAAAAGAAATTTGAAGAGCTGGACTATGGAGGGTGAAGGCTTAGAACAGCTGTTAGTTTTAAAGAAAACAGAGTCCCAGGGCATACAAACTGCATCAACAGATGGTCTGCAACCAGTGTAAAGCTATAAATTTCTTCACTAGCATATATCACAAATTACAGCAATATGTCAATCAAACAGTCTTTCCTTAAACAGTAAAGTGCAGTTGATGAATGCATACACAATACAAAGAGATAAAAAGCAGTGCTTCTGCCTTTGGAGAAAAATATGCATGTTCAAAATTTTAAAGCCATCGCAGTTTTCAGAAGTTCAACACCTTGCCCTTACTACCATGCCTGGCACATGGTTAGGTAGATCTCGCATTTCTACAGTCAGCTGAGATTGACACTTATGACAACCCTAAAACCCTCCCAAGTTTTCCAAAATGACTGAAACATCTTACTGAGAAAGAAACATTAAATACGTTTCTAACCAAGCACGTACATTTCAAAATACGTCTCACTAATTCTCTAACAAATATAATGGGAAAAAATGATGTACAAAACTCACTAAAAATCTTGGCATTGTTTCACCCAGTTAAGCAACGGTTCATGTTTTTGCCTGTGTCTTAAGTGTTCAATGTTAAACAACAGTAAGTCAGCCATTTATACTCATCCCTTCTCCTTTCCACTACAGATTTAAGGAACAGGAATGTTCCTTCCAGCTTTCTTTGGCCAATTTTTCCTCCGAAAAAAAATGCCAGTTTTCCCTTGCAAGCATAGTCCCATCATCAGTAATATTCTATAAGCAAGTGTAGATGCAAGGCTAACATAATTGTAGTAGCTTTCTCTCTAGTGAGAAGTGTCTTTACACTGGAAAGTAAAGTCAGTCTTTATACCTAGGTCAATCATTTTTCAGAGGCAAACTGTTAGTTATGAAGACTTAATCCCACCAAATAAAACCAAGTCTAATGAACTTTACAGAAGCAGAGAAATATGTAATAAACATATTCTGGCTACATTCTAGATTTGAGACATATCACAGTAACTTTGAAAATATGAAGAAGCAGAAAAGTGACAAAGTAACTTCCCCACTTTTAATACTGATGAGGTTTTTAAAAAATAGTTTCAGGTCCACAGCATCCATGTACCCAAAGCATTTTTTCATTGGCTAGATAATTTCAGACAGTGGGTGAATATCCTCTTGATATTCAACTGCTATACTAATAACAGTCTTCATACAGTCCACAGCTAATACAGATGATCAATTAAATTTAGCAAGCATAGAGCAGATTGCAAAGTTCAGTAAGAAACTTTAATTGCTAAGTAAACCCCCTCCCACACACCAGCCCATACCTTATCCATGTCCAATGTTGTTTCTATCATCTCCAGAAACTTTGAGAAGTCAGAATAGATATCATTAAGAGGTGTTATAAACACTGCCAACAACAACATCTGGTGAGCTCCTGTTAAGAACAAACAAGAAAAATTGTCATTCACAAAACCCTACAACTTTACCAGAATTCACTTATCCAAGATAAACAGCACAACTATATAGCTGGTTAATTTTTAAGATTGGTTATGATTATTTCATTGACACATGCATAACTTTTTCTGAAATTAGCTTTATCCAATTTATATTCTGATTAAGCTTGTACGTATTCTGTCATTGTTCATATCTGGTGGCATTAATTCCCTTCTACTATGAGTAAAACTACAGACAAACAACAGTTTGAAAGCAAACCTGCTGTCTGAACATTACCTGTTCTTGCACATAAAAAGCTGAAATGGCTTTTGTAAAAAGTGTATTCTACAGCAACAAATTTTAAAGACACAAAGTGGAAGTCTCATCATCCACACTCAGAGTTTTTAATTTTTCTTAATTCAAAATTACCAAAAATTGGGAATATTTGGTAGGTTACAATACGGACATAAATAGAAATTGAGGTGTATGTTTTTTGGTTTTGTTTTCCTTAAAAAAAAAAATCTACTCTAACCAGATCTTTATAGTCACTGTTCTTTCCATTAAACAGGAAGTCATCAAAATTAAATTAGTCTTTTCCAAAGTATTTTGTTAGCACAGGTACTCTGTAGCACCAAGTATAACTGCATAGCACACATATTGGTTGGAAGTCCATAGAACACTGTAAGCATCGAATGCAAAATGCAGTTCACAGTTAACTTAGCCTGCACAGATATTGCCAATTTTGTGAAAGAAGTATTTTCTTCAGGCCTACAAATAAGCACCTATCCAGCAGCCAGCTGTGAAAATGCTCTGCCAGTAAATGAATGTTTACATCTTTGCAGCCCCTTCAAGTTATGATTTAATCACAGAAAGATTAGCATTATTGACTATATGATTTACACAAAATGCCTCAAAAAGAATCCAATGCTATGTGCTTATAGTCATTGGACTATGTACAGAATTACAACATTTGCCTCCAATGTTTACAGGCAAGGCTTTGCACATTAACAGAGAAATACAGAATTAAGCTCTGGCTATTCCAGAGCCTCCCAATTTCTTACCAGACTAGGGAAAAAGTCCTAATCTTTCCTAAGAAAAATTTCCGTACAAATTTATAAAAGTCACACAGTGAGGACATGATTATCCAAGGGAATCTCTCTTCTCTCTCAGCGCTGTAACTCAAGTAGAAAGAAAAAGGTTGGTTTCTCTCCTTTTCCTCCTGTGCCTTTTTGCTTCCCCACTCCCCCAAGCTTTTCAAGTTAAAGCTCTTAACTGATTACTATCTACTAAGAGACAAATGTTGTTGAGAGATTATTGAACTTGTAAAAATGGAGTCTTCTGTTGACTAAAAATCTTCAAAACTAAGAGAGATCTGAAATAAAGTATAGCTTGCTTTTTATTCCAAATGTCTTGCACTCTGTCACATCTTTTTTTTTTCCCCTCCTGTAAGAAGACACATCTAAACCAACCTAGAAAATAAAAAGAGGCAGTAAAGAAGGAAGAGACTGAAGAGCAGAACAGAAGTTTCATGTCCGTTCTTCAGAGTGGACTTAGCGGTTCCCAGTGCACCAGCTGACAGAGTGCATGGCAAACAATGAAATGATCTTCAATATTCCTGAATTAATGAAAAATGATTGTGCTTGAACTTAACGCAGCAATTACAATTTCTTTTCTTGAAAGTAGGAAAGTTTCATGATGCCATTTAATTATTTAAGTTTGAAGAGTACATCTTCAGACACCATAGGAAAATGTCACATTCAAAAATTAGAAAATATTAATTTATTAAGTAGATAAAATACTAATGTATTTACATACATTTATGATATGGTTCAAACTGATACACTGCAAAATTGATTTACACTTTCAATCCAACTTCATATTCAGTATCCAACACTTGAAGGAAGTAAAATAGTGGAGTCAGTGAATACTGAGGATTTATAAGAGTTGTACGTGTATGCTTCTCTTAAAAGCATAACAGTTGGCATTAAGAGAATATGAACAAGAAACACGATTGAAAAATTCTAAATTACACTCCAACTTGTCTTGCACCTGCATTCATAAACTCATATAAAAGATGCATGGTAAAAAAAACACTTTTGCACCTACTCAACATTATTAACATGTAAGCTAACCATTGAGAGAAAGAATAATAGACCTATGTACCGTCACAAGCAGAGATGCATATTGATCACAAAGCCTGTCTGCTCCCAGGTACAGTTTTTAATTTAAACCATAATTTACTTACTGAAGCACAGATAAGTGTTTTATTACATGCATTAAATGTATTAATATCGTTTAAAACATTGCATAGAAATTAAAATCAAGCACTAATCTTCAAACTTGAAACATTTATATAGTTAGTTTGGCAGCAGACAGATGTATGAAAACTGACACTATTCTATCAAGGGAAAACAGACAAATCTCAACAACTAAATGCACTTAAACCAGCCATTTTGATGGTACAAAAGGTCTTAGAAAAAATGATGAGGAAAGAACAAGGAGCAAAACAGAAATTGGGATAAAATATAGTACAGGTTTACTAGAGGCAGATCATACCTGCATAGCGCAAGATCTGTCTGAGATAAGTGGCTGCCTAAGACAAAGGGAAACCTGTAGACCTAATCTAGGCTCTTCTAAAGTATTCAATACAGTGTCACATGGGATGCCAAAATGCAAGATTCCTGATTAATACAATGATCAGAAGGCAGATAAAGAGGACATCACCGACTTGCAAAAGATGAATGAGCTGGAAGGACATCAGCAATACAGTTCCTCCAGGGCTCATACAAGCATTTATCTGTTTAAGATGTGTGAATTAATAATATTAATGCACAAAAGAAGGCTGCTTATAAAATTCACCAATACATACAACGTGGAAGATATCAGTAGATTAAATTGGAACAAAATAAGTCAGGAACATAACTAACTGACCTTGAAAATTGGGCTAACAGAAATGATGTAAAATTTAACAGTGAGTAAGATGAGGCATTAATAGATAAACAGATTTCCACTATGAGTAGGGGAATAACCAGCTGGAAATGACAAAGGATGGGAAACAGCCAAGTTTGATCACAACATGGTTATAACACACCAGTGCAACAGTCATGGAAAGAACAGTACTAGGACATGAAATAAGAGGTATTTCCAAAAGCAGTAAGGGGGTATTCAAGCCACTGTATACAATATAGTAAAAATACACCTGGAACCCAGCATGCAATTCCTGTATATATCCTGAATATTTACAGGCTTAAAATAAAGAGTGTCAGTCTGAGATGGGAAGCAGCTTCTTGAAGACAGACATCTTGTAAGTACCTAGATTTTATGCCCCAGCAATTTGAGTAATTAACAACTGCTCCCTTTTGCCAGCAATAGCAAAACGATTTGATGACTCAGAGCCCTTTCCCATCTTATGCAGTTTTCTTATGTCTAAAAAACAAAAAAGTCATCTTCAGTCATTACCTCCCCTCCTCAGCTTTCATTATCCATAAAAACAAGCATCTCAACAAAGCAATGCTTCATACTAAGGGAAAGACAATCACTGTATTGTATCTGCCAGTTCCTTCCCAGTTTTAGATCTTAACTGCTTTTGGAAATTACACAGCCAGCAACCAAATATTAATTTATTTTAAAATTAATACTTTAAAAGATTAAGTTTCATTACTTAAAGTCATAAAACTATAGTACAGAAAAGTATAAGATACTGGGTAATATTACTGTCTACTCAAATACAGGAAAGAAATTTTTGTAACCGTACCATTTAAAAAATTATTTCTCTTTAAGGCTTTGGTGCTTGAAAATCTCTTTGCAGAAAGCAAACAAATTAACAGGCTTCTACAAAAATATGCTTTCTGACAGGCTATGACTGCTATTGCTGTATTGAATCACACACCCCCCGTTATGCTGACGCTATCTTATTCTGCATTTTCTTGGTAATACATAGAAAAGGAAAAGAAATTGCAACCTTTGTATGTTCTAGACTTGCTTGTCAAAGCATTGAGCTTCGCACCAATGAAGATCAGAAGAAACCCTGTTACTCATCAAATACAGGAGCATTACGACTTAAAAAAAAAAGCCATTCAAATTATACCAATAATGCTTAAACTGTTTTTTTTTTGTTTAATTACAACCTAAAGTGGAAAGTGTATTCAAAAGGGACACAACAATATTGTATGAATGGTATCTCGTTTGTAAGATTATAACACACACACAATCGGTCAAGAATTCTTAGAGACAAGTCGATGTCAAAAATTACCAGAACATCACCTAACAGTTCAAGTAGTTCAGCTACACACTAATTGGAATGCTTTTTCATGTAAATATTTGGCTATGTTTATTTTTAAGTATCTGATTGGCATTTCAGAATTTCAGCTCATTTCAAATTCAAATGTCTTTAAGCTTTATTCCTGCAACAAAAGTACACAGGAAAAAAGTAATCTTTGGAAATCTACACACTATTTCTTTGCATCATCAGTGTATTATAAAACATTGAAAATAGATGGGGGTAGCATTACCTTCATGTCTTTCTAGTGCTTGTACAACATTAGGCAGTTGATTAATAGCCTGATACATTCGGTAACAGTCCTGTAAGTTTGCTGCTTGTCTCTGAAATTTCTTTGCCAGCCGGTTAAGATCTGGGAAGCGACGTAAGAGATCTTCCTGAAGGCACTGACGTAGTTCTGGATCCACCACAAAAGCTTCAACCAAATTCAACCTAAATAAGAAGTTCATAACAATGATTAGCGTGGCATGGTCTATAATTCTTTTATGTCAGTAATTAGAATGAAAACATTTATCTGGCAGTTTCTATCTATCCTTTCTCTATGGCTGTATCCATTGGCCAACTTTCCTGATAAAAGAACAAATGAAACTAGGACAATGCATGAGCTGAGAAAGCAAGGATATTTAGCCTATGTCATGCTTCTATGGTTTTTAACAGTTGGGGTATCTAATGAACAGCATTAGAATGAAACTGTTTTAAGCGCAAATGCCAACATCTGTTCTGTAGGTATGTCGAAGCTCAGAATCTACTTTGAGATTAATCCTTTCCCTGCACCATAAAAAAAGTCATCCAATAGTCTATGAAAGAACAGATAATAAGTAGGAAAAACTCACACTGTAGGAAAAAAAACCAATCTTGGCAGAGTTTAGCTGCCTGTGGTCAAGGCCAACATTGACACTGTGCAACTGTGCAACCCTGGATCACAGAATCAGAATCCTTGAGGTTGGAAGGCACCTCTGGACATTGACTACTCCAACCCCTTTGCTCAAAGTAGGGTCAGCTAGAGACAGCTGCCTAGGACTGTGTCCTGTTACGTTTTGAGTATCTCCGAGGACGGCCCCGTTATCAACCCCTGGAATACACCACTAGTGACTGGCCTCCAGTTGGACTTCATGCCCCTGATCACAATCCTTTGAGCCCAGCAGTTCAGCTAGTTTTCAGTCCACCACACTGTCTACTTACCTAGTCCATACTTTATCAGATGTAATGGGAGACAGTGACAAAACCCTGCTGAAATCAAGGTAAACAATATTCACTGCTCTCCCCTTATCCGACAACCTAGTCGATTTGTTGTAGAAGGCTATCAGGTTGGTCAGGCATGATTTTCCCTTCGTAAATCCATGCCAACTACTTCCAATCACCATCCTGCCGTTAGTATGTTCAGCAATGCTTTAAAGGATTATTTGCTCAAACACCTTCCCAAGGATGAAGATGAGGCTGACCAACCTGTAATTCCCTGGATAGTCCTTTTTGCCCTTCTTGAGGACTGGAAGAAAGCAAATGTCACTCCTATCTTCAGAAGTCTCCTCCAACCATCATGACCTTTCTGAGACAATCAAGATTGGTCCCACAATGACTTTGGCCAGCTACCTCAGCACTTGTGGGTGTACTCCTTGGGTCCCACGGACTTGCATGTGTCCAATTTGTTTAAGTGTTTGCTAATGTGATCCTCCTCTAATAAGGTTGTGTCTTCTTTGCTCCAGACTTTGCCACTGGTTTGAGGTGCTTGGGATTCCTGAAGGCAAATATTACCAGTAAAGACCATTGTGAAGAGTTGTGTGAGAAAGAGGTGTGAGAAGCCTTGTCTGGGGCCTCCTCACCTTCACTCAAGAGCTGCATTCAAACTAAGGCATTTGTTCTTGGTTCTCACCTGAGCTATGCTGCAGCCATGCCTGTGCCTGGCCATGCACCCCACTGATCCAGACCGTGATCCACTGACTTGACTTCCTTGCTTCACCTCAGATCATCACTGTAGACTTGCCTGGAGACCCAGACTGTTGGCTAAACCTGGTTACTGTCACCAGATATACCCTGTTTGCCTCAGGCAGGTATTGGAGGACTGCATCCTTATCAATGAGGACACTGTCTCTACCTGCCTTGCTGTCACCATTGATTCCCAGCTTGCCTTCCTTTCAGCCTGCCTTTGCTGCTGCTCCCTGACATTTTGGGTTTATTTAAAGAGTGAAATATATATTCCTTAAGTGCTGAAAGCAAGCATAAATCTCAATGAGAAGTGACAGAGTATTAAATTATATTTTCCCCACTAGAATGTAGGAGAACTTTCATACATTTCTTGCTTTCTTTTTTGCACCAGTTAACATTGTCATCTTTACATATTTTGCATTACTTTGCATTCGCAGTTAAACAAAGAAAGTCAGATATTGTTCATTTTGGAATGCCAGAGTTCAGTGTTCTTTGGTCACACTTCAGGAATAAGAAGCAAGAACTCTGCCCCCTTCAGAGACCTCCACACATAATATACTGTGTTGATTTCTGGTTAATCACATTAACATGCTATCTATCAATATCTTGACTTCAGCAGGGAAGTTAATTTCATTTAGAGACATGCAAGCAGAGAAAGGACAGCTTTCACCACATTATTTCTACTGTTTTGCTTACTGGCAGAAACATGCATCAGTTTCAATAACAGGAACATTTGCATTTGCAATAACAATTTTTTTTTTTTTGTCATTTTGAAAGCAGTAATCTCTGCATTACACCATGCAGTGTTCTGTACAGAGAGATAGACACTTGAAACAGTACACAGAGGTTAACATGGTACACTGCTTCAGCTAATTAGTAAAGACAGTGACTCAAGAAACAAAGGTTTTGTCTAAGGTAACACAAGAGAGAGAGACACCCCTGGACAGGTAGAAGTACATTTCCATATATAAAAAATTCAAAAGGAATGTCCTTCTGTTGCAGAAAGTGTTCTACCCACACCACTCCAGTGAACCTTCTGTACTGCACCGAACAAAATCAATGAAAAAGACAAAAGAAGAATCCTACCTCTACCTTTATCCATTCAACTATTGCCTTAATAAATAAGTTTAAAGATTGACATTGTTGACCCATAATGGTGCTTTATTTCCAAAAAGGATAGGAAACATGGGGAATCTCTAAAAGATACATTAAAGTTTCAGCATGTATACAGAACCTGTGAGAAGTAGACAGGAATATGCTTAAGATACCTACAGAACAAGATTTGGATAAGTAACGTCAAAATAGCCAAATAATTTCCAATTCTGATCCCTGTTGGTGTTTCTGAGCAAAATTTCTAGCTTTCAGGCTTCTGTCAAATGCTTTGGAGGAATAACAAAAATTACATGATTCTGTCACAGCAGATAGATTGTGGGGATTTTTATTAAAGATGGCAATGTACCTAGCAGACCTTACTTAAGACTCACACCACAAACTTTTCTCAGAAGCACCAGCAGCAACAGGTGACCAAACACTTTACAAAGTGTTTTTTTTAATATAAAAAAACCCAAAAAAACAACCCACCAAAGACATCCAATACAACTGCTTAACAGCCTAAATATAAGCCTACTAACCAAATGTCTGCCTACTTTCCCAAGGGGATTACAGAAGAAATAAATCCCATCTGCAGATCTTCCCCTCAAAGTATCTTCAGCCCTGTCAGATCTTACTGAAACTAGGGGCAGTATCTGCCAACTTGTTCCTCTTCATAGGAATCAAGTAACTTGGTCATTTTTAGTCCTGTAATCTGGAAACAATTCCTTTGGCAAAAAACAAGACAGGATTCACTGAAAACTTACAATAAAGCATACCCATATGTTCTTACTGTTACCCTGCTTGGTCTTTAGCAGTTATGGTCATGGCAAACACAAGAGGTTGCACTATTCTGATGTTATATCCTCTCACTTCCCAGGTGATATGCAGGATTTGGAAACCTATTTATTACTTCTCAATTATCAAAATATCACCACACATCAATCCATAAAGAGCCAGTAGTCACAAATACCTTCATATTTTCTTACCTGCAAAGCTGCATGAAGTTCTAGTTTAAAACACCCTTTCTTCACTTAATAGAAGTACTAGGAAGAAAGCAATCCACACATTTGGAGGGTTTATCCAATTATAAAAATGAATTTTAATCTAGAAAAATACTACTCTTGCCTGGGGTAGGAAATCAGGGTTTGGTGGTTTTATCCAACCTACTTAAGCTACAGACTACTCCATGATTTCCACATTAAAATTTCCTGTATAAAAAACTATTTTCTCCGATTTTGATGACCAGTCTCAGACATGCAAGAATGTGCAAAATTCAAGTTTGTCCTCTATATTAGATCCCATCTTGCCCTCTGATAGTTTATGTTTCAGCCCAGAGCATTTAGTTTCTCTTCCAAGAGGTCCTTACACAATCAATAATCCTGGCAGTCATATGCACATGGAATCATGTCTTGAAACGTACTAAATTTTGCACTTGGAAAAGACCAGCAGCAACAGTGTCTATAATGCCACAGTACCTTATCTCTAAAACCCAACTGCACAGAGACTTGCCTTCAACCTGACACACAGATGCCCAGCACCCTTTCTGAATCCATGCAAAGCTCTGTAAGACACAGGCAGATTACATTCATTCTTTCTACACGCGTTGCTTCATATTTATTCTCATTAAAATCCAAACCATCCCTGTTCTGTCCAATCAGTCAGGCTGTTTTGGTTTTCATTAGAAGTTTGGTCCTTACTTGTGTCACCCATAAAAGCGTCAGTACCTTACTAGCCAGCTGCTGTCCTGATCATTAGAGAATATCTCAAATGCAGCTTCTAGACTCTTGAGCTTACCTTTGCCAAGATTAAAACTTTTTTTTTCCTTGTGCCTTTTACACAAACAAACCCTTCACTTTCATCCCACGACTCCCTCGGCTTGTTCAACAACCTCTTGGATAAGAACTTGTCAAAGGCATTTTGAAAGCTCTAATTTATTCTTTTTTTTTTTTTCCTCCTTTGTCCATAACAATGACAAATTCAAAGAATTCTCAGATCAGCATGGTACAATTTTCCTCTGCCAAAACCATACTAATTAGACTAACATCTCATGACCTTCCTAGTACTGTTCTGTCTTCCCCCCCTGTATTTGCCAACCGTGAATATAAGGCTGACAGGTTTGTGTTTGTGCCACATTTTGCATAACCATTTCCCGTATGGTAAGAATACATATAAGGTTGCTGAATAGAAAGGGCTACGTTAAGATAATGCAACTATAAGCCATGCCTAATGCTCACAAGTAATAATGAAATCAAACGACAGGTTGTTTTTAATATAAAGCTTGACTGAGGAAACAAAAAGAGAAAATACAAAAAGAAACAGATTTTAAAAAAATCTAAGAAAGTGTAACCAAACAACAGCTGACAACATTGGATAACTTGTTTCTGCCACACAGCCAAAAGGGAAAGGAAAAAAGGCAAAACTTTCCACCACAGATCTAAGGTAGCACAGTCAAGGTAACAGGAATAATTACAACTAGTGAAACCACACTAGAACATAAATGAAATCTTTGTTTCAAGACGGTTATTTAAATTTGCAAATTAAACCACAAAAACAGAAAACAAAATTTCAGCTAATATAACTGAAAACTAACACAAGTACTTTTCCTGAACTTGGAAATGATAACCCCCTTTTTTTTTTTTCTGCTATTCAAAACCATGGCTGTTTATCAGCTTTTAAGTGCAATAACAAGTAACATTAGGCTTAGTGTGCTCTTCGAGAGAGAGAAAAAAAACCACCTATCTCCAAGTTTCTGTTGGATATTCTGGAATCCAACTGAAAGCATTTCATCCTTTCCCATGTTTTATTGTTGATAAGAGGCATCTCTCGGACCTACTATTAACAGACAAAAGACTAACACTCCACACCAAAAAAAGACAACAAAAATCTGTTTTCAGCCTAATAAATGGCACACACTTTCCCAAGTCTCATCACAATGCTTCCATTCCACCAAGGTTTATATCTCATTTGACATCAGAAAAGACTGCTTCTTCCTTTGCTACATCTATGCAGCACTTTTCATCATAATTTTAAGGTTATTGCACTCAATACTGCTACAACACAGAGGTTGTCAGGAGGGTTTTATTATATTTCTAGGCTTTTACAGAGCTAGATATAGAAGTTTAAGTTAACGGGAAAACATTAATCAAGCCTGATTTGTATACAGATTTCACAGAAGGATGAAAATAATTCTGTCTGTAGCAATAATA
The DNA here is from genome assembly GCF_965638725.1 of Aptenodytes patagonicus. Taxonomy (NCBI): domain Eukaryota; kingdom Metazoa; phylum Chordata; class Aves; order Sphenisciformes; family Spheniscidae; genus Aptenodytes; species Aptenodytes patagonicus. The sequence continues at coordinate 113,575,469 of NC_134951.1, read as the reverse complement.
ACTAAACTAACAGATTAAAATAAAAGACCAGAGTTAGAATGCATAGAATATTTTGAATGTGTGAGTGGAATCAGCCAGCACAAAAAACCTGAACAAACCAGTGAGCTGTACAACAAGCTGAGTTATAAAGCACCTACGTTTTAATCTCTCCTCCACCGACATCCTGCAAAACACTGGGCAGTTCTGCGCCTCTCCGTGCATGCAGGGAAGGAAAACGCTTCCTCCAAGCACCTCTCCTCAGAAAAAGGACTCTGTGGTTTATCATCATATTATGAAACTTGGATCCATATATAACCAGTATTATATATATTTAATAATGAGTAATATATATACTTAATTACTACTACAGAGTAGTAACTTAAAAGCCCAAATTCTGGTAGACATTTTCATGGGGAAAAACTGTGCTAACTAAAAAGTCCACATGACACAAGGAAAAAAGTGTTAACACTGAAATCAAATTAAGAACGCACACTTTTACAGGAGAAGCTGACTTACTTTTAAGAAGATCTTAAAGGTTGTAACTCCCCTGGCTATACAACAGCTGAGACTTCTGAAGAGCATATGTTTGTATTCTCTGCCTGCTAAAGGTTTTCTATGAATACAGAATAAGATCAACTTTTCTGTCCAACTTGATTATAGAGAATTTTATCAGAGAAACGCCACTTACAAAAGCAGTGTATTAAGGACTGCTTTCAGATACGCTAAGACTTTCATGTCACCACAAAAGTTTCAGAATATGCACAGTTATACCAGTTTAGTTTCATATTTCCTTTATACAAAGGAAAGTGGAAAACGCTTAATGTACCATTATTTTGGTTTCCCTCGGGTTTCTTTCAAACTCAGATCTCTTCTGAATCCAATGTAGCTGAGGTAAAGACTCCCTGGACACGGTTAACCCAGATGTATAAAATGATAAATTCTTCTTTTCTAATCCTATAGAAATTACCAGAATAACATAATAAACTACCGCCTGAGGTACTGCCTCTTCAATAGGAGGGCAGCGCAAAGCCAAGCCACCATCTTACCTGTTCTAATGGGGCTTTCTTTTCCACACAAAGCACTTGGGATTTTAACACCCCGGAGGAAGTCCACACTAGAGCAAGTTGCTGTAGTTGATTAAAACCAGCATTTGTGTTTTCCAGCCAGAAATAAGCAAGGCACTATCCTAAGCTCCCTTTATAAAACTTCTCCCTGGTGACCCAATCGTTCCCTAGACAAACATCTTCTCTCTCACAAAAATCAGCTGAAGTCCAGTTGTCACCGCCTCAGGTAAGCGGTAAATATCACCTTAAATTTGCAAAGCTCTTTTCATGACAAAGAACCCCCCCAGTATGCTTTACAGCCTTTGAAGTATCAAAACAGACACCTAAGATGGGCACGCAGGAGCCTAAATCAGATATCCGAAGCCTGATACTGAGAATTACTTTACTCCAGCACACACCTTAGCAGCATAAAAATCACACTGACCATCCCAGGTCATTTTGCCCAATACAATCAGAGTGGTTACATGCATTTATAAAAATAACATTCGAAGTTTCTCAAACAAGCACAAAGAAATAACAATGTAAAAGACCTAGACAACCCACACATGCTTTTGGAAGTGCTTTCTGGCAGCGAGCCTCCAGCTGGTGGCAATATTTACCCAAGCGGCAGGAGCAGCCTTGCAGGGGACTCACCATAAGCACCAGTTCTTCCAGTACTTTGAAGACACAAGATTTGAATCCAGGTTTTTGTTTCATCAACAACTCTGAACATTGCTCTCTGGATGAGTTGTATATATACCTCTCTAGCACACCTTACACATGAGAGGGAATAACCCAAGCAAGGGGTCAAAATCTTTCTGTTATTTTAATGAAATTGGTACAATTTGGCCCTACAATATTGTTAGGGTCCAAAATCTTATGTTTGAGCGAGTGTCACAAGTTATTCATCTGAGTAAGCTCTCTTTCAGCTCTCCCAAATATGCATGCATGCACAAGGGCCTGTAGTTGAGAAACAGACAACCCAGACAATTCCAACAGGCCTGTGCAAGAGGCTTGCGCCCAGGTAAGCAAGGCTTCTTCCTACTCTGTCTGCCACAAAAGCAGCCTGCACCTTCACATGTATTCCCCTCCACACTAAACAGCCCAAGTTGTTCTTCTGTTTCCCGCCTGCTCTTGCCCAAACTGTGTGACCTGTTATCATTTCTTCTTAGCATGCTAGCACAAAGTTGGTTTTGTTTCCTCAGTTAAGAACGTGCTATAAATGCTTCTGTAATATCAAATGACTTCACAGGTTCCCCCCCGAAAATCACTGTTACAACCTAAAAATAGAAAGAGCTAAACTAAAAGATGCGGCTTGCCTAAATAGCAAAACTTTCAAGACAACAGTGAAGGAGTACAACAGCGTATATACATCCTCAATTCAGAATTGAAAGCACATTACTGTTTTATGTGCGGGATGTGAAATTACAAGCTTCTAGCAATGAAGAGATATTGTATAATAGGGCAGATTAACAAAAACAGCAAACCGGGAACAAACAGCCCCACAGTGATGCACTTACAATTTACCTGTAATGCTTGCATTCTTAAAGATAATGCCATCATCCCAATAAAATTATAGCCATCCTTGCACTCTGATGACCTTCCTAGCTTCTTAAAAGATTTTGCAATGATTCCCAGTTCTAGACGCAAACAAAGAGTTTCAAAACTTTTCCTCTGCAGAAACAAAAAAGCCATAGAGACCAAGCATGACCTGGCTCAGCGGTACACAGGCAAGCCACGTAGCATGGAGGAAGAAAAACCGGTAGGCTGGTAAAGGCAGCTGCAGACACCCCAGGTCGATACTGACAGTAATGCTCCCAGTAGCAGCCCCCTCCTTAAACACACATCTTCATTTGCTGTGGCTGTGTTAGCTTTCCACCAGTGAGGCTCCCCTGAGCTAGCTCACTCTGGGGTGGCTCTACCAGCTGTGGACAAGCCCAGTTGTATCTTGATGTTGGCTTAAGCTGCCTAGGAAAATATGCCCTTAAAGCCATGTCCCACAAACACTTCTAAGCTGGCAGAAACCAGCACTGCCACCACAAAAAGCGTGAGGTAGTATTGCTTCCTCCTGCTCTTCTCCACCCTGCCATACTTTCTCCCTCAAGTCAGAAGTGAACTCAATCAAGGGTTCTCAGGCAAGTATCCGATGCCCTCAGGATGTATTTAGTACTAGAAATTGGCCTTCATTCCACTATTACAGGGCAGGTCTTTGGACTGAACTCGCTACTACTGCCTTTTAATCTCAAATGTATAACTTGAAGCAATCATGAATATGCTGACTATTTCTCGCAGCTCTATTGAAGTAGTCCCTTGTAATGCAGAGTCCAAGATTTGAAGGGCAGCTTTAGACCCTAGAGGAGCCACAGAAATCACATTGCACACACTTCCAGAGCAGTGGGTACACAAAGTGTGCTACTAACCAACCAGACAAAAGTGCTCCACATGAGGCTCCCTGCTGTTTAACCTGAAAGATTAAACAACGTAAGAGAAAAACACATTCAAACATCAGTCTCCTGCCTTTTCTCATTTTCCTAATGAGTCCCCAAACCATCCTACCATGAAAACAATACTGGATATTTGCAACCTCAGAACGGTCCGCTTACAGATAAATTTTTAAATTCAATAAACACATTCATTCTTTCAAATAATCAGAGTTCACTCCTCTGCATCAGTTACATTTATATAACATAAAATTAATATTCATCAGGAAAGCAACAGACTCTTTCCCACCCTACATGAATTCCTGCATGTACCATTTGAGTATTATGTCAAAGCATAGAGATAGTAAATTAAAGCCCTGAGATTACATCAGGGGTACCATGCACAAAATAACTATTTTCTATAACAATCAAGCAAAGCTTTGGAAGCTGTTACGTATTGACTGTGAGGCTGCAAGCTAATGAGCTCAGAATAAATAAATAAAAAAAAAAACAAACAGGATTCTCAGAAAAAGCATTGTTAACGCCAATATAATGTTTTCTTCCCCAAAGATACTTATTGAAGCCTTATTTATTCTGAAATAGGTTACCAGTAATTCGCTATTTTTGCACAAGTGTTTAAACATTTTCCAACCCCAGCAGATTCGGCAAGGTAAAGAAGAAAACAATTCTTCAGCAGAAAAATAAAATCTTGGGTCTTATCCTTGCCAGTAAGGTACCACTTGATGCAATTAAGATCTTGCTCCTGAAGCAGACTGCTGCAACAGCAATATTTTTAGACCCTGAGGGAAGGGAGTGCCTGGCATCATTCTGAAGCATATGCAAATAAAGCAGCAGCACACAAGCAGAGCTCGCTTTGCCTCCTCTAGCCAGAAAGCATGTCAAAGCAAAAAACTGCAGGGCTCTGGGGCACGTGCACAAATACCCTACAACAAAAAGTAAGAGAAGCTGAAAGGAAACATTTTTTCTTCGTTTATAAGGCAAGGCTGGCAGCGCTCCTGATGGTACTATCACACACTTATCTCTTCACGTGGCCAAGAGCCGCAGGCTGCAAGCTGTGTTTCAGAGCAATAAGGAGAGGGATCTTCAGGAGCATTTCTACAGGCAGGCGATGCCCACAGCTTGTCAAGGGTCCCACTGTTTCTCTCCAGATAGGACAGAAGGCCACCTATGCTCTGCAGCAGGGACCCGAAGAGGCCTACCAGCATCTCCCTCTCACCAGCTCCCGCTGATGGTTCACTTTGCGGTTGGGACTACTCCATGCTCCCATGGCAGACCAGCCCTGCTCTGCAAGACTTGGGTCCCGAAAATGTTACAACATTTAAAGCAAAAAGTATTGTTCCTATCTATATTCTAAAGAAATCTTCATACACCTGTGCATCCAACCTACACGATCACCCCAGTCACAGTTAAAACCAAAACCAAGTGTCTTTTATTTCCCATTCCACAGCCTGGGTATATTACTTACAGTAACAGTCAGCTATCCAAGTTATAGAAAAGGAAAATAAACCTTCACTTATGTTTCTCAAAAGTTATGTTTCCCAAATAAGAGTAAAGTTTATTTTTTAATTATTACTGAGAACTGCCATTCAGGCTAGAGTTTTATGTAACAGCGCTATTTAGATTTGATTCATCACTCCTCCTCACTCTCAGTTAAGAAATAACAAAATTATTACCCTTAAAGAATTAAACAGCTCCACAGAAGAGAAGCTGGGATAAGAAGGGAAAATTCTCACCTTATAGCAACCTGCTACTTCACAGAATGATAAACTCTGTTCCCAACTTTTAAACATGCATGCTTATTGAAGAAAAAACATACAGAAGATCCATCAGCAAAGTTGAATTTTGACTATAAGATGTTTTACACAGCAAATCCTCTCCCACCTCAAAGACCCAGCACAATCTTGCTGGATTAAACAGCCTCTTACCCTCAAGGAACTTTACAGACAAAAGTGGTAAGAGGATAATTCATAAAACAAGATTCTCTAAGTATCTCCTAAACACTTCAGCAGAGACATGTTTTCTGTCTTCCCAATGTTACAAGAGACTGGATTTATTAATTTATTTCCACGCATACATTATTTTTCATAAAGTTTCCATAGTCTGTCTTCTGTAAGAGCTAAAAAATATTCAAGTAGCGTATTCATAGTGAATTTGTCAGAAAGGCAGCAGGTTTATTGAGCAATGGTAGCCAACAGCTCCATTCCACAGATTCAGACACTTTTCCAATTCGAGGATAGGCAGATATCCAATTTATCCTTCTGTAGCAAGTTTGGTAATCCAACTCACACTATAAATTAATTAGCGTAAGCTCTAAAAAAGTCAAGATACCAAGAGAAAGCAAACACTTACAAGTCAGATCATTAAATCTGAAGAACAGGCTTTTGGTATTGCTTGATCTGCATTTAAGAAGATGTTAATCTTCTCATGTTTATGATGATAGCAGGTCATGGACCAGCTGCAGAGGAGCAAAAGGATTAATTTTAGATGGCAACTTTCCTCACTTTTTCATGGATTAGTTTTCATCAGGTGAACAAGCCAAACCAAATTATTCTGTAGCTATGAGACCAAAAAAAGGAGCAGCAGGAGCTGAAGGCCAGAAAGGCGAACTGGGATTGCCTCTTTTGGCAACTGCCTAGTTTCACTGGATTAGATGCTATACAACACTACATCCTTGATTATTTTAGAATGCTAAATTCCCCATCAAAAGATGAACCAAGCAGCTACGTGAACACTAGTGCCATTGCCAATACCAATAGAACTGGTGACAATCCACGGTCAGGGAAGCATGACTACACCTTTTGATTTAAATAGTTACAGACAGTGTCAGCCAACTATAAAACAACTCAGTGTCACAGGTTGCTGCATGATGCCTAAGGGTCAAAAACAAAAAACCTTCACACTGAATTCTGACCACTGAAGACCAAGGAAATCCTACATACAGAACAGCTAGTGTGAGCAAGCGTCAAGGACATGAAGGCAAAAATATCCTAATTTAAATAAAGACAAAAACAACCAGTTTCACAATTTTTTTAACATTGCCATTTCATCAACATAGTATTTAGGCTTCTGGAAAACAAATGCCCATCTTTTAAGAACTACTAACAAACCTCCATTTCTTATATGATAACAAAGAACAATGGAGACAGCAGAGCAAGAACTCATCAAGTACTGTACAGTCATGGGCAAGTTTATAAACTCCATATAGTGAAACTGCCCCACCCAAAACCTTCCAGAGAAACCAAAGGTGGAAAACAGCTAAGGCTGCTTCTCAGCATAATGCCTTACACTGCGGAGGTTTTCTGCCAGTCTTCCTTTTTAATTAAATACAGCATTTTGGGATCCAGTGATAAAACAATATTACTGCATGGTCTTGAAAAACTAGAGACAGCTGAGGAAAGGTATTTCCATTATTATTTTTTTGTGTTTTACTCCTTGCAAGTTTCCATACATTATTAAAATTAAGAGGTTAAGTTTATTACACTCCATCAACACTAACACTCTTTTAAATTGCTAACCTGTGCATTTCCTTAAACTAGTGCAGACTAAGAGCATACTGAACAAGTTCTATTTCTTTGCCGTAAAAAAACAAATATTTCTTCATTTGCATTCATTCTGTACAGAGGAGAAACTCAAAACTGTACGTAAACAAAACACTAAAGACTTTTACAACCCTTATACATGATAAATGAAATGAAATTACAAGTCAAGACAAAATTATCTTGCCAAGAGCTTCCGTTGCAGTTTCCTAATATGCCACCTTTCTAATGTTTGTGGATATAAATTAAACAGAGCAGAAACAATGAAAGTTCACTGTTCTTTCATGGAGAATATACCATATTCCTATATACAATGTTCAAATTAGTGACCACCAAGGATACTGTGACAAACCAGAGAGCTTTGCACATGTACATAGTAAAAGTTTTCATATGGTCACACTCTTTAACTGGAAACTTCATTAACTTACAGCTGTGATTTTTAAAATAAATAAATAAATAAATAAATCCTGAATAATTAAACACAGATTCTAAGTAAAATTTAACTGCTGCAGTAATTACCATCCACCTCCTTTTGGCAGGCTGAGAGCAAAAGAACAGTATGGCAGCTACAGATTCACATCTCCCTAAATAAACAGCAATTTGATTATTTCTTAAAAATCTGAAAAACAATTTGATGTTCCAACCAAATTTTAGTTTAATTTTCATTTCCCTTGAGCCTCAAAATTCAGATGCAAAAGAAACTGGCTAAAAGCTTAATCCTTCTATTTATTTTGCACCAAGTAAGGACTTGTCAAGATGAAGTGGGTGAGCTGGTATCAACTAGGAGATACTATGACTACCTGCTCCAGTGCTGCACCACTGAATGCCACCTATAATTTACAGATTTGCAATGCTGATACAGCTGATCCTTGACCTAGAAGGCAAATGATTTGGATAACATGCAGAATACAAACAGCTTTCAGGCACTTCTCCAGCTCAAACAGCAACATTGTCTCTCCCCACACCTGAGGGGGTCATGAAAGGACTCTTTTTCAGCTCTTATTTACATCCCCCTGTTCCCTCCTCAAACAAGAAAACTAAAACCAAGTCTCTTGCAACACAAGAATCTAAGCTTTTTAATAGGTTTCAAGCACCTGGGATTTTGATGGAAATTCCTTCCGAAAGACGTGGCCTGACATGTGCTTGACTAGTAGAGCTTTTGTTTAATGTTTCTCAACAGCACTCACTGTCCACCTCAGTTTTACAAGCAAACCCAAATGAAACTACAGGTTATCTAGTAGTTTTCAAAACAGTAAACGTAGGTGAAGGGAGGGGAGAGGATTAAAGAAGCAGCATTGAGAGCTTCACACTCCAAACATTTCTCTAGGGGACTTAGAGATGATAACTTTTGGAATGACAAAGGTGACATTTTTCTAACATTTCTAGAGGCTTATTGGGAAGCCAACACCATTTTCATGTCACTGGAATGACAACTTCTTTCATACGAAGTATTTATTGCATCATGATCTGCATGACAATAACAAATCACATTTCTGTCTTCCAACTAGCTCAGATTCAACCTGTATTTCAGAAGCTTCTCTACAGGCATTAGGGGCACTCCCAGCATTTAACGTGCATTTTAATTAAGCCATTTAGACAAAGCTCCAAGTTGGTCACATTATCCCCTCCCTTACTGAGGACACAGGCCACCACCTACTAATTTAACTGCCTGAAATCAGTCTGTTGCTGTGAAGAAGTACTGACCTGTACTCAGAAAAGTGATGAAGGTCTTTCCAGAGCTGCTAACCATAATGACAGAAGCAACAAAGCCTATCTGCAATGCTTTGCAGGGACAGCTGCAGGTTAGAAAAGAACACAAAAGTAGTGAAAACCTATCGCAGAACAATTTACATTGGAAGGGCACTCAAGGCCTCTAGTTCCAGCCCTTGCTCAAAACAAGGCTAATTTCAGCTGAACACTGAACAAGAACAGAAATCCCTCCATCTCTCTGAGCACACACCAGAGTCTAACCATCCTCATGGTGAAGATTTTTTTTCTTTATATCCAGCTGGAGGGTCCTTTGGTGAAGTTGGTGTCTGTTTTGTCTCATGCTTTTGCTGTGCCCTTACAAGAAGCACCTGGCTTCACCTTCTCTGTGACTCCCACCCACTAGGCAGCTGAAACCAGCAGTTAGGTCTGCCCCTTAGTCTTCTCTTCTCCAGGCTACACACCCAGCTCCCTCAGTCTCTCCTCACACACCACGTGCTGCAGCCCATGATCCTGCTCAGTGGCTTTCCGCTGGACCGGCTCCTGTTTGTCCATCCACCTGTACTGCAAAGCCCCACACTGGATACAATACTCTAGATGCAGCCTCACAGCTACCAAGCAGATGTGAACAATCACGTTCCTCAACCTGCTCTTACTAGTGGAGCCCGGTGCGCAGTCACCCTTTGCTGCTGCCAGGGCACACTGACGACTTGTCTGCCAGCATGTACAAAGATGCAAGTATTGTGCTTCACTCCCGTGGGTGCCGGGGTGGTTCAAGTCCTCCAGGAGAGCCAGGGCCTACGATCATGTTTCTTCCTGTTGTCTCAAGGCGGCTTTGCCCGCTTCTTCATCTTGATGGGGCAGGTGTGCTGCAGATGCTCACTGTAATGCCCCCCAACCTTGCTGTCCCATAATCCTGACCCATAAGCTCTTGATAGGCCCGCCGCCCCCCCCTGCAGCAGAGCTCTGCGCATTCAGGCCATACCTCTGCAGAAACACAACCCCTCCATCTCCCCTGCCCAGCCTTCGTAAAGAGCACTACAGCACTCCAGCTCCTTGATCACATTTCTGCAATCTGAGGGAGATCAAAGGCCTGCAACGCACACAGACTTCTCATTTCACCTGGCTGTTTCTCATCAGTGCTGTGTATTCCTGTACACCCGAGATGAGCCCCCAGTCACACAGCTTCTGAGCTATCCCATATGCATTACCCCACTCTGTCCCTCCATTTATCTGCTAGAGAAAGCATGTTAGGTTAACTTATTACTAAATAAAGCCCTGTAAAGGCATTCAAGCCTGCCTATACCAGCTAGCAACAAGTTGGGGTTTTTTTCATTTTTAAACAAGCTGCTACTTTAATTGTCGTTCAAGACTGATTCATGAGAATGTTCTACAAACTTGGAAATTTTACCCTGCTAGCCACTGATTCACCTCAAGCTTCCTAAATCTATTACTTTGTGACTCTGCTAGAGATAGGACTGGTTTCTACAATTTGGCCCCCTGAAGCACAGTATTTAGGAACACAAGAGAAAAGCTCAAAATAGGCTTGAATCAGGACAAGTGATGTTAGAGTACAGCCTGTAACTCCTCTGGAACTGAAATCCCTGCACCTTTTCTACTGCAGAACATAGACATGTAAGAGGTTCAGCCACAGTATGCATAGAGGAATAAAAATGTCAGCTGGAATTTCATATTTGTGCTGTGCACAAGTGTCAGATAGCACTTCCCCCCAAAAATAGAAAAAATATATATATTCAGCACAAGTTCCCTTCTCAGGGCATAACAAGCACTATTTTACATTCTGCCACATTTCTCAGATTTTCCAGTATCTGAAAAACAAACATTACATACTGAAGTTGCTTGCTGTATCGCAGTCAATCGTGTTATGCAATTAATAGATGTATTTGCACTTCCTGTCTCTGCAACTACATTTCAATTTCAGAAATATTCTGACTATAAGACAAGGAGCAAGAACCTTATCTACCTGCCTTCTGAACACACCACATGGGAGAAGTAAGGCTGTATCTTGTATGCTTATGACTGATAATTATTTTTTTAATCATGGAAAACCAGCCAGACATGGGCAGAACCCCATGTCTTTCAAGACAGACAAGTATCAGGAACCCCTGTTTTCTTAGTCCTCATTAGGAGCTGTTCCAGTTGATAGACATTATTTTATCTGAAGCATAGGCAATACGTACTTTAATTTGTGTTGTTACTAGTCCATATTAACCATAGATACAGTGACACAACACTGTGTTCTATTTATCCATAAACGTTAACAACACATTGCAGGTTACAAACTACTGAAAGATGATCCATTTAGCTCCAAAAGATGACTTGCACCACCTACAGATCTTAACAGAGGGTTGCAAGAGTCTAACTGACAAGTTTTTTTAAATAGTCAGACATCCATTCTACACTACTGGAATAAAAGTTAAGTCAAAATACCTCTTGAATAAGCAAAACAACAGGCCTACTCCAAAACACTGTCATCTACCATCAGTCCAACCTGGGTAGTTTAGCCTAGTTTGATAAGAGGTTTGCGCTGATTAGTGTTAAATGGGGTGCTTTAATGTGGCACACTTCAAGCTAAGAAATAATCAGTAACTCACCTTGACAACAAAGGAAGCACTGCTTTTCTGTGAACAGTAAAGTCCAGATATTTCCTTCTCAAATTATTATATGCTCTAAATTATAGTTTGTAATTCTTAAAACAGCCACAATATACAGTAGAGCATATAGAAAACAACTCAGCGACCGCCAATCTTTCCAAAGATAATTGAATCTGTCAGTACATCTCATCAGTCCCGCTAACAGCTTCTCTTATTATGCTTGTTCCTTTGGATTAAAAAAAAAAAAAAAAAAGAACATTCCTACACGCTTTGAACAGCATTAAGATTGGGAAGATGGCACACCAGCAGCTTATGAGTAAAATACCTTGCTTTTATCCCAAAGCCAAAGAATTACATTCACCAAACTAGTACTTGAAAGCAAGATGCGTTAAAGACAGGCTTAGCTACGCTGCAGAATAAACTGCAAAGTATGACTGTAGTCATACTATAGTATTTCACTGTCTGTAAGTACAGATTGAAACAAACTACTTTTACCAAATCGCAACCCTGATGATTCTATGGCTGGGCATGATACAGGAAGATACCAATGGACCTCTTTCAACCTCGTAACACTTGGACACACCAACCTTTACAAGCTTCTCTAAGAGCTTAACTCCATTGAATTACTCCCCTCCTCCTTTAAATATAGCTTTTCCTAAATGCTGTCAACATTAGCCATACAGAATCGCAAAACAAAATGTGGAAATTATCATAACCTCTACAGAACAGGTCAAGTTACATTTTCTGCCTATAATTTAACCCCAGCTTTATAAAGAAAACACCATCTCTCTTCCAAACTTGCAGGACTTCTGATGCACAGTAATGAGCAAACAAGTCTGATACCAAAGTTAAAATTTCCAATGTTTACTTTGACATAAGAAAACTACAAATGGGAGTAATAACTTTCAAAATCTTAAAACCAACATAACCATAAAATTAAAGTTGGCTTAGATCTTAGGATCCAAAACTAAGAGAAATAGATGATCCTGGGCACATAATCAAGAACTAATGATGAAAGCATTCAATAAACCTGGGGACAAACATTTCAGTGTCACATTAATAACACTTCTAGGTGTGCTCTGATCAAGTTACTAGGTACCATTCTGCAAATGATTAGAGAAAGTAGAAAAAAATTGTTGAAGAGAAGCAGAATAACTCAGTCTCCACAAATCTAGAGAGAAAACTACTCTTTGCATAACTCCTTTAAACGTCAATGTGCCCAAGCCAAAATTTATTTTTTGGTAGTAGCGATCTGTGCTAAAGCCCAACAGCATATACAGACATACCTGTAATGCCTTATCTGAAGAATGAGCCTCAGACAAAGTATCAAAGTTAAATTCAGTTTTCTAGCCTCTTCTGCTTTGTCAAGATACACATTAATATACATTTTGCGATGCATTAACATGCTGTTCACTTGAGTTGTATGAACTTTGGTTTTGTATGATAAGCTATATTTAGCACAAGTTTAAAAAAAGTGTAGCTTTTGTCTCCATGGTGAACATAATCAAGAGATAAACACACACACTGTAGGAATATGGCCATTGCAGTTTTTCTTTCTGAAGGATTGAGAATTATCTGTACATTCTCAGCAGAGATTTGCCAAATTCTCTAAGGCTTCGTATCAACTGATACTACTACCTACTGGTAGGGCAGACGCACGATGACAGGCAGCAGTATGAAAGAGCAAGGAAGAAAGAGACCACTCATATTTGGGCCACAATATCTAGGCAAGATATGGTAAGAGTGCCCCACTGCAATCAAAGGTAGTTTTTTTCTGGAAATAGGAAGAGGTCACTACTGCTTAATGGCTTGGGTGTTTTGTTAATTTTCTTTTTAATTGATAATCTGGAAGTGACATCAAAACATTATTACACAGACTGAGCATTTGCCATATGAATAATAGTTAGGAAGTGGCTGCTACATTGCCTTAGCCTGTAGCATGAATCATTTGACGACCTAAACATATCTTTAAAATGTGATAACTGTAAAAAGCATTTAATCTAACAGTAACCTGTCAATTTGCATCTCAGGGAAAAATGTTTTCTGCTCTGTTTAACTACAGTGTGTTACAAGATAGCACATAAAAACCTCCAACCACCATTATTTCTTGGTTGTAGTATTTTGTGCTTAAAAAGAAAGAGCCTTCTCTAAAATAGTTACTAACTTGCGTAAGTCTATCAAACACATAATACTGTTACCTTTCTTCAATTCTATTCTTGTCCATAAGCGGTTGTTTGATCCACTGATTAACTAGTCTTTGTCCTTGAGGGGTTCTGCATTTATTTAGTAAACCAGCTAGAGACTGTGCAGTGTTAGCATTTTCCACAGAACTCTGGAAAGAAGGAAAAAAAAAAAGTTAGTGAAGTTTATTGACACCCACTGAACGGCACTCAACTTTGCTCCCTTGGAACAGATCAGTGTTTTTTCTGTACTCAACTTGGCACCCATCAAAAAAGGCCAATGAAACAGCACGGCATTAAAGTACTTACACTCTGGTCCCTGGAACATGGCGAACAAGGAATAGGTTTGGCCATTTTGAAACTAGCTGACTGAACAGGAAAGTTAGAAAGATACCTAGTCACTGGGCAGTTTGCCCTTTGAATAGGAAAAGTGGAAATACACCTAGATATTTGCTAGTTTGCCCTTTGTAAGGTCAAAAAATAGGGGTCCTGTCCATCAAAAAAAGCAGCAAGAAACAAGACTTGGGTTCAAGAGTTTTGGTTGGAGGTCTTTGAGGGGTGCCGGGGCGGGGACACAACAGAATGAGGCAACGGGAGAGAACACAGTTATCCAAATTCTATCAAGCTGCCCCAGATCATCTTTGGAGTACTATAAACATCTCTAAACTTACTCTGTTCAGATTATAGTTCACTATCTATAATTTAGGTTTATATTAACTGGACTCAAGACAGCCTTTTGGGCATTTTTCTTGGGGTTTTGTTTGTTTGTTGCACAAAAAGCTAGGAAGCAAAAATTTTGTTTAACATTGAAAAACAGCAAACAAGCTTGTTTCAACTCTTAACGTTGAAATTAAAATCTCAACCCTCTCTACCCAAGAACACCTGCAATTAAAACAACAGGAAAGCATTCAACCAGGAGCAGATCTGGATGCCTGTAAACAACTGGGATGTAGAACTAGCATCACCACAACAGTGAGAAGGTATACTGACACATTTAACCCCTGGAATATCTAATCTCCAAAGTGGATGTGCCTATTTTCAGTGTTCTGGACAGTATTACAGATGAAAAACTTCTGAATCCAAGAAAGTGTCACAGAGTACATATATTATACACGAATAACCTACTTCAGCACATCCAAGTTGGAAGGCTACAGTTTCATATATAACCAACTGCATCTGCTGCACCATAAGAACTCTATCTACATACCTCACAGAGCAACTCAAATTACAAAATATTTTGCCTTTGCTTTAGTGCCTGCCCAAAAACCTCCCCACAGACAGCCTGCCACACAGACAACAACACAGCTTCCCGCTACATGGCAAACCCCTCGTTCCAAAGGTCGCAACAGCCCCTAAAGACAGACATGGCAGTGTATTTCCTATCACAAAACACCTAACACCTGCAAGGACTTATAAAGGGATGTAGCTAAGACAGTGTTGAACTTCCTAGAACACCTCCATAAAGCTTGAGAAGAGATATAATTTTTGCTTCATCCCCTAGACAGTGGCAAAGATTCAGGAAATAAAGAAAAAAAAAACAAAAACGAAAACAACTCAGAACATCTCTCTCCAGGGTTAACCAGCTCAGATGCTGAACATAACCTCTTTTTTCCTCCAGAAATCCCTCTAAGATAAACAGCGGACCATATTCATGATTTCTTCCTATAAATCTGAAACTCAAGCAGATTAGCTCCAAGCAAAGATCACTAAGCAGGGTTTACTAACATGAAAACAAAAGAGAAAAGCTGATACAATGCACCACTTTGAGCCCACATTTTCCTACAACTATAAAAAGGGGCAAAGCAGAAAAACAGATGTGGTGTGAGGTATGGAGGAGACTGGTAACCTGCTTGGATTTGTAGAAAATGTGTGTGAAAAGTAAAATTGACACTGGCCAGTTAGCATGCCACGGTGCTTTCAGAATGTTCTTAAGTACTGCCCTGTTCATTGTCCAGCCTGCTGCAGCCAGCCCTCCCTTTCCATCACCACCAGCAGTACTCCTGCCAATGCTTCCTGTTCCCCTAACACTATCTAATTCAGGCTCCTATCTTCTTTTCCCCAAAACAGCACTACTGAATAAAGCAACCGTGCTTTGGAGTTCCCTATCATACCACAAAACTACTACTCCTCCCCTCCCACGCCCCCAGTCTACTCCTGCCTGGAGATGTGAACTTCTCTGACTAAAACCAAGGAAAGACAAAGCATTCCCCGCACTGCTTAGCCAGACTCCTCAGCACCTACAAGCATGAGGTACTTCTACGGCTCTTCCAATATCTGCATTCTACATAGACCCTCGTTTGTGGCCACTTCCTACCTCCTTGATGATCTTTTCTTCTACACTCAAAGTAAGCTAACAAAAAACAAAAACAAAAAAGGTGGTGACAGTGGCTAACAGTGTTTACAACACACACTGTACAGGAGTAGCTGAAAACAAAGCTAAAACATAGAAGTTGCCATTAATCAGGACCTGGGGAGCTTCGACTAGGCAGTCAGGCTACTTACCAAGCAGCTAAATAAGTATATTGAAAAACACTTACCAATTCAAGTGTGCATTTCTTACCTGAAAAAGGTTGAGGGCTTGAACAGCTGCATTATCTAGAACCATATATTGACTAAGATCAAAAGTAGTCAGTTCAAATTGTCCAAAATTAGACTCATCTGACAGCAACTCTAAAAACTTGATAATGGCCGACAAAGACGAAACAGCAACCTGAAGTTTAAAAAAAAAAAAAAAACCCACAACGTTTAGTTAAAAACACTCCTGAATCGGGGAGTATTTGACAAATGCCCCTCGAAAATTACAGTCGGGGAAGACTTTGAGCCATGCCAATTCCAACAGGGTATGACAGACTCATCCTGTTTGACAAGACTTAATTTTCATAGGGACATTGTATGGCACTGCAGCGTCTTTCTAGGTAGGTGCAAGAACAACGAACTAGACATTTGCATAATCTGATAAACAAAATGTGAAGTGCACGCCTCGCCAGCTTTCCAAAGCTGCTATCAGGATGTTTCTGGCTCAGGAACACAAACAAGTTATTGCAGATAAATGAGATATCATGGATCATCTCAGGACATGGTTTCAGGGTTAGTTTTCAGCCAGAACAAGGATCCAATCTGACTCACTACACGGCGTTACAAACACTAGGGCCAGCACAAAAGAGAGGCAGCAGCATGACTGACTTGTTCAGCTGCAACACACTTCAAACAATTTTAACCTGTTATGAAATCACACACTAAGGGAGAATAACTCTGTACCTCACACCTGCAGTAAGCATCAGCAGTGAAGGGCATTTTAAAACATGTTTATCTCAAGCAAATTACCTCTTGTTTGCAGCTAACAAACATGTTCAGTTCACATGCAGGCACTAAATCATATGCTTGAGCCATAAGATGATATAAAACACAAAAATATTATCATAAACATTACTTTGTTTTCAAATACCAATTTTCCTGTCATGCAAAATAATCGAAGTATTGTATTTCAGTCCTTAGGCTAGACAGATTACGAATACGAAGCACCTCTTGTGCACAGTCTATTTGCTTACCAGAGTTTACTACTTCAGAGAGGTAAGTGAAGGGTTTTCTCATTTTTTTTTCAGGACCCCTGGAATCCAACTTTGACACAGACTCAAGCTGAGCAGAACTGCTAAACGCTTCAGCAAGAATATAGTTTAATATACCATGGGTTGTACAATATACTTTCCCAGAAGTATGGGAATCCAGCATAAAACAGGACCAGTGGAGATCAGCTCACAACAGGTGCACACACCACTCTGCTTCTAAAAAACAGGAGCACATTAAACATTGCTCTGTGCTCACCTGCTTTTCCATCTCTGGCAATGCTGCACTATTCATTTGTTCTTCTTTTTTTGATTTTAACAAGCGATTGAGATCCTGAACAATATCTTTTGTTGTGAAATCCGCCTTCTTCCTGTCTGTAATCAGGATTCCTCCCCTCTGAATAACCTGTTGTCCATAAACACACAGTTTTATTACTTTCAATATTCAGGGGACAGATGTTCATCACAGAGGAGCAAACCCTGAAGAGAGATTTATTTACTGCTAGGTTGCAGAGAGAATGACAGACAAGATTTTACCCTTAGAACAACTTTTGCTGATTAAAATGCAAATGAGTCAACAGACAAATAATACATTTTGGATGCATAAATCAAAACTTCGAGTTAACATATTGCTCCTTCATTCTTCCATATACCATGGAGCCTAGCTAATAAGCTAGAATACAGCTTTTTAGATAAACTTTTCTCTAACCGTAAGCCACAATGGTTCCCTTACTTGTCGTAGTTTTCCCATCTCGCCTGCAGTCTCTCCTACTGGTAGCACACATTCCTTCGGGCCTAGTTGAA
Source organism: Aptenodytes patagonicus (assembly GCF_965638725.1). Taxonomy (NCBI): domain Eukaryota; kingdom Metazoa; phylum Chordata; class Aves; order Sphenisciformes; family Spheniscidae; genus Aptenodytes; species Aptenodytes patagonicus. Next base: position 113,557,601 of record NC_134951.1, on the reverse strand, counting down.
CCAGCAGAGCTTCAAGGTTTGAGAACTGGTCATTATCTGGAAACTCACAGACACTCAATTTTCTCAGCGTAGTGTCGACATACCCCACTCCTACTACTCTTTGTCCATCAGTAGTAGACAGCTTAACCCCCACAACCCCAATGGCCGTTGACATATCATTGTTGGCAAAGAGAACTTCCTCAAACTGGGCAAGATTTCCTGGAGAACCCTATTTAGAAAAGAAATATACTTTTAAAGAGTGTGTATATACACACATACTTTTTTTTCTTTAAAAAGGACAACAACTGATAAAAGTAAGTACTGAACAGCCCATTAATATAAAACATACAGCTGTTTTATTTTTTTAACCATTAAAATTTTACGTATCATCTACACAAAGTGAACTACTTCAAGTTTCTTTTATTTCCCAACCTATGGCAAAGATACAGAACAAGCTCTTCCAGCCTTAGAGCAGTAGAAAATACAGGGATATATAACAGACTGCACAATTTACCATCATACCACCAATGTCAGTCCCTGAAAATCCCAAAACTCCAAGCTGAGGGGCTCAGGAAAGAGTTATGGGTTTTTTTTCTTTCATCTCACAATTATAAAGAAAGGTAAGGCAATTGTACCTTGTATGCTAAATACCAGTCATTTTCTTTGATAGATTTACTCCCTGCTTTGTTCTTGTAAACTTCAACTCTGTAATGACGAACCAGAAGCAGATCTCTCACAAAAGATTCAAAGTTCATTTTACTAAGCACAACACTCTCAAGCTTCTGAGTTCCTACAAAAAAGGAAAAAAGAAAATTATGAGATACCTGAATTTGCTGATAAAGTTTATTTTCTGTAATCAAAATCCCCCAGAACAGCCTTCAGGAAGGACGCTACTCCAGTATCAAAGAAACAAACATGTAAAATCCATGAAACAACACACAACCACAACATTCAACTGGTTAATATTAAGAATGAAGAAAGCATATTCCATAGCCAAATAAAAACGTTCATTTCCAAATATCACTAGATCTATACGTACATATATACAGGGAGATCTGTTCCTCTCACACTTCCCCTTACAATATTCTTGATCTGGTTTTCTAATTAATGTTTCACACATTTTAATCTAATGAGTGGTGGAAGCCTGCTACAGGTTTTCCTTCTGGATGACATCTTTTCTTTCCTGGATAAGCCACTTCTGTTGACAGAACAGACTATCACCCTAGTCGCACTCAGAAGATGGCAAGACACACCTGCCAAGACATTTCCCTTTTATCACAATATATACTGTGAAAACAACATTCTCAAAAAAGTTTAAAAGTTTACATTAAAACCTAACTTAGAAAGTGCCTAATTGACAAACTTCTTGCTTCTGTTCCTATAGGGGTGCAGGCAGATGATACAGTTGAACAAATTTAATTCCATACAGCTGCCAAAAGGAGCAATACCACTTCTACCTCCCCACCTCCCCTGCCACCTCTGGCACCAGCCTACTGACAGAATAAGGTAATTCCACTACTAAACAAATTGGGGTTTCAGGTGGGTACATTAAGTTTTCTGCCAGACTGGCAAGTGGAATTAACTCAGACTGGCGTCAGATACGTGAGAGCTAGATGACATATAAAGTAAGCAGAAGTAATAGATAGAGATTATCACATCCCTCGTTTCGGTAGCATGCCTTCATCACATTTGAGGGTCTTCCTCCCTTTACGTGAAAGATGTTAAATAGCGAATTTACACACCCATAAGAACTTAAGGGTTTATTTTAAATAGGATTTTTTCATTTTCTTTCCCCAAATCTCTAGTAAGACTTTTTTTGGAAGCAGGTAAAAAACTAATTCCACATAATTAGGTTCTCTTTCCCAGTGCAGAACTGTCCAACGAAACACAATTTTTCTTTTTTTCAGCTGAGACTATGTAATACACTAGCGGGGGCGGGGGGCAGCTGAAGCTGATGTGTGCTTTGAAATCATCCTGAAAGCAAAAAAAATGTAGTTTTATGCTGATTTTTAGTTGGATATGCTAGATAAGGCTTTAAAGGTTTTAAAACCGGAGCTGATAGTCACAGGCTTACATCTGCAAAATGATCACTTTTAAATGGAATACAAAAATAATACTGATGCATGTGTTTCTAGTCTGGAAGACATATCAAATTCTACGCTTGAAACTATCAAGCTCTGCAACTTCTCCACAGGTTGGTTTTTTTGCGGTTTTGGGGAGGGGTTGGGGGTTTTTTTTGGTTTTTTTCATATTAGCTCATCACTTGCAATAGAAAGTGAAAAGCACGTGAGAATGTCATTCTCTTTTTAATGCCATTGCACGCACACACAAAAAATTCATTCATAACAAACAGGTTTATTTTGCAAATATGAGCCAATAACTTTGCAACATTATGTTTCTGAGATTAAGGATAATACTAAGGTTTGCCTCTTCTGACAAGATAATTTATCTCGATGCTCTTACATCCGACACCTGCAAGCTCCACCGTCTTATACCAAGAGATAAATAAAAAGCAACAGGGGGTGGATGGAAGAGAAAATCTTATGCAATACATAATTAAACGTAATTTACTTCTGTAGGCCATTGTTAGTCATGCGTGATGTTACCATTGCTTACCTATCACCTGCACTATAGAACTGCATGAGCCCCGTCCTCAGTTATCACAGAAAATACCACACAATCATTTTCACAAATGGAAATCCACCAATGCGCTGGAAGAGTGTTATTAACTGCTGTTAGCCTATGCAACACGTTGTGTTCAACTAACTATCCACATCTGACAGCTCTCTAGTATGCGCTTGTGTGATGAGAAGTATATACTCAGAACCGTGCTTTCTGCTGTAGATACCTTCCCACGATTGTACACCTACATCTGTCACACACATCCTACTCAGAATGGCTACCAACTACCATTTCAAAGCTGCGAGGCTGAAGAAGAAAGATTTGCATCCAGTTATGCTTGCTTTCAAGCCGCAATTGATCAGAGCGGACATTAAAATCCAAAGACCTCTTAATATCTCCCTTCCCACATTCATCAACACAGAGAACAGCAGCCTGGGTCACTGCCTTCACTCTCAGCAACGCCCGGGGTGCTGCAGGCTTCAGCAGCCCCGTGCCTGCCAGCAGTCAGACAGTGACCCAGAGCGGGAAGAAAACAGCAGCACCTCATGCTCTCTCGCCCTGACACGAGGTCCCGATCTTTGAAAAATGACGCCACGGAGAACGTAAGCCCAAGGTAGCCACGAAACACCACGACTGAACGCGAAAACACGCAGCCTCCCGACCCGAGTGACACCCCGGAGGCCTTGCCCTGGAGAACGCGCCACTGCTGCACCGGCTACCGGGGGCAGCTGCTGCCACCGGCACCCACCGCCGCCTCGCCGCGGGCGGCCCTCCCGCTCCCTCCTTCCCGGCCACCCGAGGCCGGGCGCCCGGCACAGCCCGCCCCTCCGCAGCAAGGCCCGGGGAGGGGAGTCCAACCCGCCGCCCGCCCCCGCACCGCTGGCACCCCGCCGCCCCTCAAGCCCCCGGGCCCGGCCTCCCCCGCCGCACCCACCCGGTGCCCCCGCCAGCTGGCGGATGACGGCGCGGGTGCGGAAGAGCTCGCGGGCGGCCAGCCGCGCGTCCGCGCCGTGCGCCGTGTAGTAGTCGCCGCGCTCGAAGAAGCGCACGGTGGTGTCGGGCTTCTCGGGCAGCGAGAGCACGGCGCGCACGAAGCCCGCCTCGGCCCCCGCGCCCTCCGGCCACACCGCCTCCCGCGGCGGCTCCACCGCCATGCTGCCGCCTCCCGCCAACGGCCGCCGCGCGCGCACCGACCCTCCCGCGGCGCACGCGCGCCAGCGGCGGCACCCAATCGCCGCGGGGCCCGCGCAGCACGTCACGCCCGCCCCACCCCTGCACGGCGCCCGGGCGCGCCGTGGCGGGTGGCCGCCTGCGTTGCGGGAGCGGGGCGGATTGGGCCTTCTCGCGTGCCGTACGCTGCCATGGCAACGCCGGGGGCGAGGGGGGGCAGAGCCCGTAGGCTGCCTCCCGCCGGGCCCGCCGCGGGCTAAGCTGCTCCCTCTCGGCGGTCGCCGGTGAGGCGGTCAAGGCCGGGGGCGCAGTGCCGGTGCTCGGTGCTGCCTTAATCTCCGCGCCGAGAGCCATGCGCGGATAGGAGTTGTGTGTTTGTGTACAACCTCATGTCAAATCCGAAGTACGCAGGCCTCGTTCGCGCAGGCACACGGTCATCGAAGGCCTTCCCAGAAGAGGAAGGGAGCCCCAGGCAGCCGTGCTGAGGTGGTCGCTCCACTTACTCCATGAGGAGGACAGGACCAGCAGTGTGGAGGCCCACAGGGCTCAGCATGCCGAGGAGCTTCGTAGGCTGCCAGAGGGGAAATGCTGTAACACGGCCCGCATACAGGGCTGTCGCCTTGCTCAGACTGCCAGGAGGCAGAACGGTGTGGGGTAATGGGCCCTCCTCTGCTTACAGGGGGAACGGTGTCCAGAGACCCCATGTGCCCCCTTGGGCAAAGAGAAAGCAACTCTCGCCCTCCTTACGGGGGGATCACTCCTCCCAGGCAGCACAAGGAACAATATGGCAAATGGCCAAAAAAAGAAAGACCTGGCCCCAGTTTACACACTGGGGTCACCCAACTCGGGGACAGAAAGGGCACTGGCTGCCCTGTGGTCCTCGGGGGGATCCTGAGCCCTGGCTACAGGGTGGTCCCCATCCCCCGAGTGCTTCAGTTTTTTGATTTTTTCATTATCTTTTCCTTGCACTGTCCTAAGCATTTCTCATTTTTTGTTTTCCTTCTGCTGTAAAGACACAAAGAAATAGAAACAGTATAGCTGACAATCTTTCATTTAGTGATTATTGTTTAAGAATAATGGGAAATCCCAGGTTTCATCAGCTAAATCAAGTCTTCTTATAAACTTGTCTCACACCACTTTTCTTTTTTCCAGTCAGTTCCAAATTATGATTCTTGTACCCCAACTCAGCTGCCTGCACCCTATCACCCTACAGATAAAACACGTCTTAGATTTTACATGCCTGAGCATTTCTTGCATAAATGCTTATCCTTTCCTCTGGTTTGTGTACCTTGCTGCTTCAGAACGTCCCCTTGTCTGTTTCCCATTGCTTTCTCCTTTCTACCGTATATTACCTCAGCTTCTCCAACCTGATCTCCCACCCTTCCTTTCTTCCTCCTGGCCTGCCCCTGGTCCCAGCTATGGAACGCTTTTGGGACCTCTTTCCCCAGATTTCTCATCTGACTTCTCTCTTCTTTCCACTCAGTGAATCAATGTGCTCATCTTTAGTATTTCTTGGTGTCAATAGGTGCTTTCCAAAAGACCCTCAGAGGCCCACATAAGGACTACTTCAGGTTTTCACACTAAACTATCCTTTTACCACTGGGGCCACCCTGATACCTCAGTGTGAAGGTGTTGCCATGTGCTGGCTGTCCCTCCACAGGGAACGCTTTGGTGTCCCCACCTCTGCCCCGTCCCTGCCCAGTGTCACCCTGGGCTGCCTGTCCCCACCTCAGCCTTCCCCACCCAAACCCCAGTCCTGTACCCCTGAGGTAGCACAGCTTTTCCAGAAAAGGCCTTCGAAGCCTGTTTGCAGACGCGCTCGCTGAAGGACCACAGGCGGTTCTCGTGGAAAAGAGAAAGTCCAATCTGCCTTCATTCGACTTAGGAAGAAAGAGGCAAAAAATAAGGTCACCACAGCTTTGACAGCTTTGTAGTTGCCAAAAATCTTTCTCTTATCTCCATAACAGTTGTAAAAATGACATCGCTCTGGCAGGGCAGTTGGATTTATTTTCAGTATGAGTAAGTGTATTTTTCCTAACCTTATTTTCAGAAGTGGCTAAACTATCTGGTCTGATACTTCCCTCCACCAAAAGTGTTTGCTTGGGGCAGTACTCACGTAGGAAAATTCAGCCTAAATAATTGTCATTTAGCAAATACAGAACCTTCTGAAGGCACTCATAATGTCAGGCAACCTTGCCAAGAGGTGATAATACCAGGTCAGCCCAAAATACGCATTATGAATAGCTGGGAGTGCTTGTCTTTGTACATACCAATGACTACAGATAAGGCAGAAGATAGGACAAGAAGGAAAAAAGTGTCCTGTACAAACAGCTGGAGAGGAGGTGGGCTCCAGGGACCTCATTACCACCTTCAAAAGAGATAAAATAATGTCTGCTAAGCTGTAACTGCTGCATGTTGCAGAGCTTTCTTCTCTCTCCCCTGGGCTGGTTGCACCTTCTCATTCAGTGGTTTGCTCAAGGCAGCTCTGCTGAGCTGCAGGCTCCCATTTACAGAAAGCCACCACCCAAACCGGCCGCTAACGCTCTTAGCGTTCACAGTCCGTGAAAAATGCTTATGTTGTGACACCTCTTGCACAAACGTCACTGGATTGATCACCTTTCCTCTGAGCTTCTGCCATTTGCTTTGCCCCATCTGTTCTTCCAGGGCAGCTCGGTGCACCTGCTGATCCACACAGGTCTAACTCTGAATGGGAACCATCTCCCTGTTGCCAGGCTTGGCTGCTTCACCGTGCTGTTGCTAACAGAGCGCTTCCTGCTTTCTCCCTTGCCTACCAGGAGCGACGGGAACGAGAAGATGGCTGTAATTGTTACGCACATGGCAGACAGAAAATGGATGCTAATCTAGACCTTAATTTTGTTGCCGCCTTATGCATAACTAGCATATACAGAAAAGTTGCAATGGCTTTTCAATTAGGAAAATGGATGTCCTTTAATCACCCTACAGAAAAAAAAAGAAAACCAAATCCTTTTTCACCAAAGGTTAATTAGTATACAAGTGTGATCAGTGACCGCTCTAATGCTTTCGAGTTGGCGGGGATGTCACCAGAAAATTTTGTATTAGACTGATGTGTATGTAGGTGTGCACACATATAATGCAGCAGAGACTTAAGATAATATTAACAAGATAAGAATATTTAGTTAATGTAAGTTTGAAAACAGAAAATGTGGCTGTTGCCTTGTAAAGAGCCTTTTAACTTTCTTGTATGCACTTTTTTCACTCAGCCCAATTTGGCACAGCCATGCTCTACTTTGCAGGCACCTGAACGCATAAGAATTCTGCAGCGCGTTTGGGGGTTAGTAGAAAAAAAACCCACTTCTTACATGTATGAAGTTTTTACATGCTATAAGCTGCTAAGTGTTGCCTATAACATTACACACCCCCTCCTTTTTGTCTACCACCCTCTCCCTTGCATACGTCTGCCATTGCATGTCACTGCTAAGACAAGGAGGACAAAGATTTTAGCAAAGTTCACGAAACTCTGCGGGGATTGGCCCAACTATCCCCAACATACGAGGCACCCCTACAGCGTGCCTGACTGCCCGTATGCCCAGCGATGGACCTTTGTAATACCAGACCGCAGCTTCTCCTGGGAGTTGCTAGAATTCATTAACTAGCAGTTGTAAAGTTGGAGCAGCAGAGCTGCTAGCATTTTTAGTTTCCTAGAATATTTTTTGGGCTACTTCAAGCAGTCTGTAATCCAAAGTCACTGCATATTATAGCAATCAAAGTCCAGCAGGTGAGGATATAAATAAGCATGGTTCACAAACAATGTTATTTCTCTTACCAAACTTACTATGATTGTTCAGGAGGGTAATGAGCATGCTACTGTCAACAGACCCTACAGACTGACCTTTCATTTTGTAGTTGTGGAAACTACGCTTAGGGATTACGTGGGTCTTTGGAAGAAAGTTGTATAGACTTTATTGGTCATGCTTTCTCAAATATGTTATTTGCATATCCTCTTCTAAAAAGTCTCTCATTGTCTTTGCATAAACATTTATTTAATTTTGCTGAGCAGAAATAATAACTAATATATATATGCTAGTGTAATAATTCATAAGGAAGCAATAGATTTGCACTTGCCTATACAAACACTATTTTCCCATGTTGTACATAGGCACTAAGATAAATATTATTACTAGGGTTTCTTGTACAGTTTGTGTCCATCCCCTCTCTGTAACGAAAGATCTCATTTATTCAGTCTCAAATTATTTAATAAATCTTCAGTCTGCTTTCATATCCTTTATCACAACTGATATTACATTAAAAGAGAGGGAACATGGTATCACAACTTTGTGTAGAACTTTAGATTTAAAAAACATGCTCCTTCATGGAAGGAAGTTAATGAATTAGGCAAATGGAAGCATCAAAATATTTACCTTGTCATAAATTGATGCAGTGACTAATACTCTTCTATTAAGTTCTATTGTTCTATTCTTCTTTTACAGGAAACTTGCTTTTTAACTTTGCTGAATGCTTTCAAAGTATTACAATAGAGAACACAGTATTTTGTTATTTAATACCATATTATTTTTCAATAGCAATCAATTTTGCCAGCAGCTCAAAAGTAGTCTATATATGAGAAGAAACATCACATGCACTTGTGGAGAGTTGACAGAATCTGATAGTGGCTTTTTTATTTCAGCACATTAGTCTTCTCTAGCTCTAAAAAACTATAAAACACAATAAAGCTGCAGGATGCTGATACACTAGTTTTTCAACTCGTCCCCCTCATCCTTTTCCATTTCCCCATAAATACATACCTTTATACAGCTGGACTGTTGCACAAGTGAAGTATTTAGTAAAACAGAACAAAACAAAACAATATAAAGGTCAATAAAACTATTTAGAAAAGGAAACTAGGGAAAAAAACATTATTGACCACCATTTTGAGAGCTGAGCAGCATCCTGTTTGTACCGTAGCAACTGAGTTTAGAAACAGATATAGTACAATCTCTTCAACTGTGGATTTAGTTAAACTGTCTTTGATTTTTGAATTAATTTCTGTAAACTTTGTGGTTTTCTGCCCCCTTGGCTAGTTTCAGTCAAATTTGGCAAGGGAGCAGACCATGTTAGAGACAAAAAGCTTGTGCAAGTATCTAATATGAAAAGCTCCATTAGGCAAAAAAAATTGAAAAGGATCTGTCTTCCTCTACTGTGGGAAGAGTAGGGAGAAAACGATTTTCAAACCAACCAGCTGGGACGAGGTCCAGGCCACGCAGCAGGTACATACCAGCCAGTCAAGTCAGCACATGTGTAGCTCCAGCCCAGCCACAGCATGACACCTCTTTCCAATCCCACAGGCCAAAAATGAGGTATGAAAATGGGGATGGGGAGGGTAGGAAGAGGAGGAGGAGAGGAAACAATGGCATTATCATCTCGGGGAGAAGAAAGGAATGGCAAGGAGACCATATTGTAGACATTTAAGAAAGTATAGGATATGGAGATAGTGAAGAATTGGGGAAGACAATAATAGACATGACTCAGCGAAAGGCAAGCTGACTGAAAACTAGACTTCATTTGTTTAACAGCTTACAGACTTGTATGAAATTCATCATACCTCAGCAGACCGCCTGCATACCTGGGGAGAAAGGGAGCGGCATATATTGGCAGAGGAAGAGACCACCCTACGGAAGTTGTCACTGAAAAAGTGCCTGAAAAGGCTGGAAAACACTCCGGTAAATTCCCTACGTCAGGATTTTTGTGCTTAGCAGGAGCAGCAACTTGACAGAGCAAATCGATGCACACGTCTCCACTTCCCAAAACATACGGTAGACTCAAAATAAATTTAGTAAAACCTGGGGGCTGCAGCAGCTCAGCACACACACCTAAGGTAATAGCACCAGATGTTGGAAGACCCAAGGGAACAGTCACTGCCTGCATTGCAACATCCAAGACGGTAACACATGCATGTCAGCTACCAGCTTGTTCAAAGGCAGAAGGTATACTGGTGACCTGTGACATCGGAGGTACATTCCGGTAACTCCCCTGTTGTATTTAGCAGATGCACACAAGCTCTCTAATGGGGTATGTTTCACATTTAATTTTACAAACACAGTATGTAGAATATCCTCTCAGTGGTTTATCCCACTATTCCTGTTTGAGGGGGGGTGTGTGTCAAAACAAACACACATTAGTAATAAGATTTGTCATTCAGTTCCTTATCTTGTATCTCATTATTTCTCTGGCAACAGGAGTTACAGCATTTCCTTTATAAATCAGATATGCTGGGTGGACTATACACATTTACTTGCTAGCCAATATACATCACATAGATGACCGACTGCCAAAGCAAGCTCTTTTATCCAAAGCTCCAGCAGGTAGATAGCCTGTGTAAGTTCGGTCAGCCTCCATGACAGTAAACAGTAATAACAGCAGAAACAGATTCTAGCTGTGCAACAACTTTGCAATGGATAGCTATGCAAATCGTGGTAATGGTGTAACAGCTCTTCCCCAGCTCCGCAGTCAGATGCCAAGGCTTCCCGCCCCCAACCCTACACCAGAGATGTTCTAGATTAGGGGCTTGTTTTATTACAAATACTTACATAGCATTTGAAAGAGCAGTCTATGCATTCCTGAAATTGCTACATTCACAGCATGTTTATTTTTTATACAAACAATCCATATTTTACTCCTGTTGCACGTTAAGAGTGGAAAATAGGATAAAGCATACTTTTCACAGCTTTAAGAAAAAAATATCATGCTATTGAGATATTAGATGGCTAATACAAACTTTGTTAATTGGAGTTCTAGAATATTTTCACCTATGCTGAGGTTGCTTGCTTTAAGGATATTACACAGCTGAATTTGTAAGCATAACTTAGCAGATCATCCATCATTTCAACATGGAAGAATTAGAAGCCTGTTTCAAAGTTTTATTAATTCAAGTCATAAAAAAGTTACAGCAACTTCAAATATGTACAAACAGCCATAAAAACATCAAGTTCAGTTATACAGGAGACAGTCTCGTTACAACATGGCTACAAAGTCATTATTTTCAACAAACCTCCCACAAGGGTAAAATAACCATTTAAGCATGTATGCTCCAAAACCCTAGTAACAGCAGTTGTCAACTCATTTCATCATCATAAAAAAAATAAAATCAGGGAGCAATAGTTAAGTGTGACTCGAGTAAGATGGGGCATTTAAGATTTAACTCTCAACAAATAGTAAAAGTAGTAGCGTGGTTACCAGTCTTGGCTGTTAAGAGTTTTAACAATCATTAAGAGAGCACAATTGCCTCCCTTTCAGGAGGAACCTTTTAAGATCCACACCTCCAATGTTTCTGTTGTCTTCTTGTTTGAATCTTACTCTGTCTTCAGCTGATTTAATTACGCGTTCAGCCCTCTATGCATTTCATTCATTTCCTTTACCTGGAGGGGAGGAGGTAGAGGGAGATCAACACTTGTGCTATGTGAGACCCAAGAAGTCAATAGGACTTAACAACCCAGGTTTTCGTTAGCAAAGGGATTTGATGTAACACTAACAGAATCAAACATGCCAAGACCACTGTAACACTTCAGCTTTATTATTATTTTTGAAAAAACCACAGCACTCTTTGGGGTGCGTACAGGGAGCAGACTTTACTATTTCGCTACAACACCCTCTGGATTCCTTCGCAAAAGGCTCTACGCTTGGGGTGAAGCACCATGCACTAGTACCATGTTACTATTCCCTTGGAAAGTAGCTCTTCATAGAATCATAGAATCATTAAGGTTGGAAGAGTCCTCTAAGCTCATTGAGTCCAACCGTCAACCCAACACCACCATGCCCACTAAACCGTGTCCCTAAGCACCTCATCTACACGTCTTTTAAATACCTCCAGGGATGGAGACTCAACCACTTCCCTGGGCAGCCTCTTCCAATGTTTAACCACTCTTTCAGTAAAGAAATTTTTCCTCACGTCCAATCTAAACCTCCCCTGGCGCAACTGGAGGCCATTTCCTCTCGTCCTATCACTAGTTACTTGGGAGAAGAGACCGACACCCACCTCGCTACAACCTCCTTAAGAGGTTCAATAGTTCCTTATTAACTCCCAATATAATAACTTCCTCCCAATAACTCTTCAGTAGAAACTGCAAGCTCCATGCAGATACCTCAAGTAAAGGTCTTCATAACAGAACAAGACTATCAGTATTTCCTGTGGATTGTACGGCCCTTGCTATAGATACGTAAAATTAGTACTTGCTGTCAGCACTGCCCCCCACCCCTGGGAAATGCAGCAGATCACCAGTTGCCTTTGAAACTAGTGTAGAACGAACACAGTGAACTACATAGAGATGAAAAATAGTTACAGAATTTGTGTACTTTCAGTCTCCTTGAACACATCTGAAGCACCCAAAGAAAGCTTTTAACCTAGAGCAAACTTAGGAGTTCTGGATTCTGGCCAACCTCCTCCCTGCACATCCACCATAAACAGAAATTAATTACCTCTGCTTTCACGTACTTCCCTTTCCTCCTCCTTGTGAAGACCTGTAAGAGAAGGACAGAATAATTGTGAAGTTTTCTTTAAGTCTTGACTTACATGTAAGTTTATCTGGTTGTGACTTCAAAACTCCAAACTTGAAGCTGTCCCTTCCCCATCCTTCCGAAGCGAGGTACATGAGAGGCTGTCTGTCAAATCTCTACTACTTTAAACCAGGAGGCAAGACAGGTACTTTCTTCACCTCGGTGAGTTTTTCCAAATACTTCCGTTTTCCACGCACCACCCTTCAGTCATAACCTGAAACAGTGATGGTATGTCCATCACCTCCTTCCCACCTCCCAAGTCTCAAAAAAGACGCCAGTCTACAGAGGAAGACTGTTCATATCAGAGTCCAGTTACCCTGGTATGTTGTTATTTCCCAAATTACACTGTTACCTGTTCTGCTTGGCAGCTTTGTTAGAACTTACCAGAACAACAATTCCAGCAACTATTGCTACTATTACTACTACAATGACAGCAATGAGGCCAGGAGTCAGAGACTTCATGGAAAACTCCGGTGCTATTTCATCAACGTAGTAGACCACTGTCTTCTCAAAACGCAGTTCTTCATTATCAATGCTGACGTTCAGTATGTTATTATGAAAGATGGAGTCACCTTTTACCTAAGAACAGATAGGAAAAAAGAGACTTGCTAGTTCACATTGTAATAGGCATTCATCTGGGCACTGCCATAATTCATCTTGCTTTAGCCAGTACACAGTAAGACTACTGAATGCAATGCAATATACACATCTTGTCTTCAGCAGACTTTACCCATGACACACTTACATCTTTTTCAAAGTAGTAGGCCACATCAGCTATATCCACATCTCCAGAAGATTTGTCTGAGGAATTTTGCTTCAAGTTAATAGTAATGTAAGGTTTTTCATACTGAAAAAAAAAAGTATAGTATTAAGCAGGGGGCTAGTTTAAATCCAACTATCGAATACACAGCAAAATATTATGATCCAACTTGCGAACTCACATCCTGAATCAAGTTTATGGTACTTGTTCTCAAGCCAACTGTTTACAGTATGATTCAAATTCCACTTTTTTAGTGAAGCAAAGTAAGAATTCATCTACAGACTGAGGAGAGCAGTATGTAATTTCTCAGTATTTCAGTTCAGATACAGCTATTTGCTAGCTGCTCAGTAAGTGTCACTATTTTGAGAGCTTCTAATAAGACTCATGCTGTATTGCATTAGTCAAACACGAGTTTTCAAAGTTATGCACAACAAAATAAAATTCTGATACTTTACTAAAAATTATGTGCCTCTTACCTCAACACTAGTTATATAGCGTCCATCCAGCATGTAACGATTAGCAATTGTTTCCCTGAAGAACCTGTAAGGATATTAAAGCCATAGCTGTTAAAAACAGTACTGGTTTTACACATCTATTTTCAGAAGCAGGGAAGACCAGTGTGATTGTTTTTATTCCTGCAGTCTCTCTGTGGTGGGTTGACCCCAGCTAGCAGCTAAACCCTCACCTAAACACTCACTTCCCCCTAGCAGGATTGGGAAGAGAATCAGAAGGGCAAAAGCAAGAAAAAAAAACCACCCTCAAGGGTCAAGCTAAAGACAGTCTAATAAGTTAAAGGGTTGGGGGGGTGGGGTGGGGTGGGGGGTGTAAAAAAACCAAGTGATGCAAAAGCAGTCACTCACCACTAGCAGATCGATGCCCAGCCAATCTCTGAGAAATGGTGACTTGGGAAAAACTTCCCTCCAGATTTATTACTGAACATGACATTATACAATATAGGATATCTCTTTGGTCAGTTCACGTCAGCTGTCTCAGCTGTGTCCCCTTCCCAACCACTTGCCTACCCCCAACCTACTCACTGGGGCAGTAGAGTGAGAGCCTGAGAAGGCCTTGACGCTATGTAAGCACTGTTCAGCAACAGCTAAAACACTGGTGACTTATCAACAGTTTTGGTCACCAGTCTAAAACACAGCACCATACCGACTGCTACCAAGAACATTAACTCCATCCCAACCAAACCCAGTACACTCTCATTATTAAATTACACTAGAGCTCTGTTAATTCCTAACAGTGAAGATGCACTTACTGAAAAATAAACATATACATTATTGCAGTGTTAGAGTCTGAACAGTTTTAAGAGTTCAGAAGAGGAGCTAGAGAGTAGCAGCTTTTGTTCCAGTGGAGGGGGAATCTAATAGCTACAAGCACATTCTTCTAGCTATATGACCTCTGGCAGAGAGAAGTAGGATTCTATTTTAGCCAAAAAATAGCTAAACTGTTGTTTTTCTCCCGCTGCTTCTATGCGGTCCTTCCACCATCTTTGTCAGTTTACTTTTTGGGCAGTTTCACCTTATTACCTTCCATTTCCTTCAGTACATTGACTTGGTTAAAAAAAGTAGCAATCAATTTTAAATGGAAGTGAATCTCCTTAGTAGTTAATTCATTTCCAATAAAAATTAAAGCAATTCTATGAAGGATCTGTAGGTCACTTCCGAGATGTCTTACAAATGAGTTCACAGGTTTGACAATGCTTTCAAACAATTGTTTAGAAATACACTAGATTTCTAGTAGTGCATGCAGACACTGCCATGACATCTTACTATCATCACTTACTTCTTTAAAGATTCAGTGTTCAGAGGAGCGTTTCTCTCAGCATGTTTCATTTCAACGATGATCCCCCTGAAGTAATAGGCAAGTACAATGAATATTCTTGAAGCACGTACATATAACAAGACATACTAAAAATCTAACCCCAGGGAAAAAAAACAGAGCAATGAGAGAAAAACAAAGAAAGCCCCCTCCAAAACCCTTCAATATCTCCTTGTTTCTGAAGCAACCTCCCCCCCCAGTAATCAAGTGTTTATTGCTCCGTCTTCATTCATCCCCAGTGCATCATTCATACAGATAAGTCCTCTACAACGCAGAGCCTAATACAGGAATGTTTTCATGTCACAGCACACCCTGTTGGAAGACTTACGTCGTTCTGACTAATCGATTGCACTTCAAGTCTGCATCATGTTTGTCAGTTCTTCTAACACCAGCTGTATTCACACACCAACAGGTGTTTCCACTGCACTGCTTCGCCTTGAAAACACCAGTATTTTCACACTCGGGATCATAAAGGCCATCAGTATCTTCAAACGCATCTTTTGGTTTCTCACGACGACCCGATTTTGAGCCTGTCACTTCTGCTTTCATCAACAGGCATTTTGAAGTCACTAAAAATAACCAGAAAGTCACATTACGCAGCACATTCGAAACCTAGCTCTTAGTCTTAAAAACACAAGGTTACATCAGAAGCAATTAGACTTAAAGCTATTACAAGGAAGAGCGGGTGCCTAACACGTAGGTGGTGCAGAAAGTCAACACAACTGCAGTACATCAGCTTCTGAAGCCAAACACGGAAGAAGTCCAGCCACCTTCAATTTCGCTCAGCCAGAGGATCATTTACAGCTTAGCTGAGCTCAAACCAAGAGACAAGGCTCCTTCACCTCTAGATTTGCATGGAAAGTCATGATACGTGTTTAGAAGGGAGCTAAAAATTAATCTTTGAGAAATCGTTGCCATTAGAGACCGAATGTGAAGGAGGATGGAGCAGCCTGCATTAGTATAAGCGTTCGCATATCCACACAAGTTACACAGGAGGAATCCTAAACGCTTATCTTCCATTGCCAATTGTTCTGGAAGACCAGGAAGTAAGCTCTCCTTCCTTACTACCATTATTTACCGGGAACTCAATGGTCTTTTTCACCTATTCCCTCGAGTTTAGTTGGCACTTTTCCTTGCCACCCCGTACCAGAGAGCGCACCCGGGCCAAGCCACAGCCGACACGCGTGCTTTACTCACAAGTGTTGCAGTTCACAGACACGCCGGAGCCAACCGAGTCGCACCAGCAGACGCCGTTGGCCTGCCTGCAGCTGGTGACACGCTTGTTCTTCTCGCAGATGCACGCTAGAAAAGAAGGGCGGCTGTGAGCGCAGACGCCCCCGGGCAGGTAGCCGGCCACCCCGGGGCACCCCCACCCGCTGCTCCGCGGGCGGAGAGAAGAGACAGAGCCTCCCCTCACCGGCCGGAGCCAGTCGGCTGTGGGGTACCCGTACCCCACCGCTTCCCACCTCGCCACCCGCCCTTCCCTAGGGAAAGGCGAGAAGTTCCTTCGCGACGCTCGGGCTCCCCGAGGGCCCTTCCCGCGGGCTGCCAGGGCCCTCCGGCCGGGGACAAAGGGACGCAGAGGCCGGGCGCCCCTGCCCCCTCCTCACCTTCCCGCCCGCGGGGCGGCCCCTCCCCGCCCGCGGCCCCGCTCCCCCGCGGAGAGGGGGCGCCATTTTGTGGCGTCGCGCGGAGCGGGGCGGCTCCGCGGGCGGCGGAGGACGAGGGGGGCCGCAGGACGGGGTCACAGGGCTGGGGAGCCCGGTTTGGGGGGGGGGGGGGGGGAGCGCGGGGCGGACGGAGGGGTGCGGGCGGGCACTCACGGCTCTGCTGGGCACAGGCGGCGGCGCAGAGCAGCAGCAGGAGCACAGCCCCACAGAGCGGCTTCATGGCTCGGGGCGGCGGCGGCGGCGGGGCGCGGAGAGGCCGGGAAAAAGTCCTCCGAGGTACGGACGGAGGAGACGGAGCGGTGCGTGCGCGACGGCGAACCGATGTGAGCCGCCCGACAGGTTCCGCAGGTGGTGGTGGCTGCGCCGCGCCCTCCCGGCTCCGGTTACACCTGGGACGCGCAGGGGAGGAGGAGGGTGGTGGTGGTGGCGGCGGCAGCTCCTCCTCCTCCCAGGCCAGCCGGGCGCGCAGTTAAACCACCTCTCCCTCCCCCCACACCTGGGCGAAACTGGATGGGGCAGGGCGGGTCCCCGCTCCCGTCCCGGCCCAAATATAGTCTCTTCCGCAGGGCTGGGGAGCAGCGGCTCGGGGCGGGTGGCGGTGAGAGGCATCCCGAGGTGCGGTCGGTCCCGGTAAAGGGGCTGTGAAACCTCCCCGCCCCGCCTGCGCTGGAGGGGCGGCGGGACGGGGCCGTCGAGGGGGAGGAGGGGGAGCCGAGGGATGGCCGTCCTCGCCGTCGAGGAGAAACTGTTAGTCATCGGGGGACGCTCCCGGGCGTGTTTGTTTTGCGGGGCAGGGAAGCCACCCCGCACGGTGACACACGGGCCGGGGGAGCAAAGCCGGCTTCTATCCCGTGTTGGGACTTCCCGCTGCCGCTGGTGAGCTTCAGAGGGCTGGGACCGTGGGAAGGCCTCCCCGGCCGGTAGCCCCGGGGGTGGCCGGCCCCGAGGTCTCTGCCCTGGCCTTGTGGCGGCCGGGCTCTCCGTGTCCTTTCCCTCAGGAGCGAGGCGGGGGCTGTTTTCTCTCACTTCTGCGGGCAAGCGGTCACGGATCGCTACCACTGTCCACTCTCGGCAAGCTGAGAGCCCGTAATAAATATTCACACTTTATAGTTAGTTTTGTTCACATTCAGTGGTGCCCTTTGAAGGCACTCCATGAGGACTTAATGTTTAAAATAAATCCTGGTAGTCCCTCAGTTAACTTAAGAAAAAACAGAACGCCTATCTGTATAGAATAAACTATTTCTTAAGGATCTTTCTGCTGTGGTTTGTTTGTTTTTTTTTTTTTTCCTTTCTTTTCTAAAGTACACACTAGGTCACTCTACCTTAGGACTGCTCTGAAGAGAGTCACTTCTGGTGCTGCGATATCTATACTTCCTTGTTCAGAAAAATGTAGTCTTTGGTGCTTTGTCTCTGGGCAGCAGAGCTTTGTGGGAACCTGCAGTGCCAGAGCCCTGCAAGGTCGCCGAGGAGGAAACGTAGGAAAGCCTGCTGCAGGTTTTAAAATGGCTTTCCAAAGTGTAAAATGCCAAAATGGAAGACGAAAGATAGGTATGGTACGCTGAAAATATTTTCTGAAGCTTTTTTGAGTTTATTAATTCAGTTAAAAAAATGCATAGATCTTTCTGAAAGATATATTAGTGTCCTAGAAAAACAAGTTGTTTTAGTAGAGGGGAAAACCAGAATGACATC
Source organism: Aptenodytes patagonicus (assembly GCF_965638725.1). Taxonomy (NCBI): domain Eukaryota; kingdom Metazoa; phylum Chordata; class Aves; order Sphenisciformes; family Spheniscidae; genus Aptenodytes; species Aptenodytes patagonicus. The sequence continues at coordinate 113,539,355 of NC_134951.1, read as the reverse complement.
CAAGTTGTTCTGCATTTATGAGAAATCAACAGCGTTTCCAAAGACTTGAAACTTCCTCTTACCAGGAAGAGTCTTACCTCTTACACGTTTGCTGTACAATAAAAACTTGTTGCTGCTTTTGTATATGCAGACCTCAGTTAATGAAACTGTTTGAAACCTTTGCATGTTCTGAAATGTAAGTGCAGGTTAGCTATCTTTGTGGTGGTGTCTCTGTGCGCAGCTGTGTTTGTGTTGTATCTTTGGTTTTGTATTTACTGTTGTCTACAGTGCCCTGCTGATACTAGGTAGGTGCTGTCTCACATGGGTCCGAGTTAAATGACTGTTTTTTGGGTCTGCTCCTGGTACAGCCCAAATTAGAGTTTTGCAGCATTTATCTTGATTCTTCTTGCGGTTTTGTGTGGCTTCTTAATACTCTTCTGATACACTTGTGAAAGACTCAAGAGGATCATCTTAGCAATGTGAAAACTTGGGAAGACTTTAAAGTCTCAGATGTGGACTTCTCGCATTGCTGCTGTCAAATGATGGCATTCTTCAGAAAGATGAGCAGGGTCAGTAGGCTCAGAAGTGCCTGCCTTATTGTAAAGCTCATTTTCTATGTAAATGTACTGGTTTGTTCAAGATGAGAAGAGTTACCCTGTCGTTACCAAATTGCTAAGCTGAACTATGTAAGCCTTGATAATAAGGAACAGTAAATTTTATCATAGGCTTTTGCCTTTTTTTTTTTTTTAAATATGTAAATGTAGAAGAACAGAACAGGCTGGGTACATGCTAATCCTCCTTGTTTTCCTGGCCCTCGTTGTGTGTAGGTAAACCTCTGTGCCTAGTTTTAAAAATCCAAGCCTTAGACTGCGGTCTTGAAACCTCACCGTGGGTACTACTGAAAGTAGCACTGTCTCTTCAATGACCTCCAAACAGACGGGTCTTTGCTGTTAGTATACAAAAAATAGCCATAACCTTTAGTATCTAAGGGTTGAATGGTTTTAGGGTATTTGTGTGGACTAAAGAAGCCTGTTACAGTGTGTTTTGGGTTTTTACTATGACACATTACGTTTTCCCTGAACTGTTAGTTATCACCTATAGAAAGCCATACCATAACTGTGGTGCAAAGATAGGTGCATTGTGTTGCTTTTTGTAGTATAGCATTAATTTGGCTCCAATTTGCAGGAGTTAATAGAGAGCTCGTTATCTATAATTTCCACAGGTTTTCAAATCTGAAGAAATTCTTGTTTAAATGTTGCTCAGTATTTTAGAAGCAGAGAGAGTTGCTCTGCACAATGTCATTCTTCAGCAAAGCAATGGAAATGAGGGACCATTCACAATAGCGTTAATCTTACCCTCTTTCCAGGTTATTTTGAGGGAAGCTTCTCTGTAGAATCAAAGCCAGTGGACCAGGCATATGGTTAAAAAGATAAAAGGGCCCAAATATCGAAGTAGCTTCATTACACAGATACCTTGGTGTCTAGGGGGTTGGAAGGCAGTGTCTTTTTTGTACCTTTTGTGGTGATACGTCACTCTTTGTGCTGGAATATGTGACCTTATTCAATGGCTATCCTATATTAACTTTCCTCAGCGTACAGCTCTAAAGGTAAGGCTTTGCTTATTGGTTATAAACAGGATAATTTTATCAACTGTTGGAGATACCTCCTCTTATCAAATAGGTGAATGCTGATTAGGCAGTGCAGTGTAGGCTAATTGTGGTTTACACTTATTAAAGCATAATTACAGCTCAGACAAAATGCTATGAGCACATTACTGGCTCTATCATACAGCAAAAAGAAAAAAAAATGTTTTGATGACCAGGCCCTAGAGAATACGTAAACTTACATTTGGAAAATTCATGTACTTTTCAACTTTTGCTCTGTAATTTACATCTGCTCCAGATCTGTTTGGAGAATAAAGTTCAGTTCACTAAAGCATTCAAGAGCTGCTGATGCCAGTGGGAGATTTTCTGTTTACTTCAGTGAACTGTGGATCAGCTCCGAGGAGATAAAACCAGCTCTTTCTGAAGTCAGTAAGAATTAGTGCGATACTGGGATCTGGCCTAGGTCTTTACGAGGTCATTTCCAGGTCCTGCCTAGAAATTGGATAAATGGGCTTGTGATACTCCCCAGGCACAGAAAAAGGACAAAATCTGCTCTCAGGGAAAGTTGCAAGGATGTATGAGTCACTCCTGAAGTATCAGGAAGCGATGCAAGGTGGGGCTGTGACATGCACTGTGGTCAGCAGATCAGAGAGATGAGTGGAGAGAGCACGATGAGTGCCATTGGAGTATTTGGCAATCTAGCTCCGAGATTCTTCAGAGGCTGCAAACCTGATTGGGTTTGGGTGTAGCCTTCTGAAGATAACCAAAGTCTCGTCCCTAGAAAATAGGCCATGTATTATACCAAATTGCAAAACATAGTCTTACTAGTGTTTTCCCAACAAAATTAATGACTTTTGAAAATTCATGATGACTTTTAACTGGTTGTTAGAAACAACCAGAAACAGTCTTATGCTCAAAAGTGCCAACAGTTTTTTTTGGACGGTAGACATTGCTACCGTATTTTAGACTTGCTCAGAGACTTTTTACTAGTACAGTTTAGAATGTTTGTGTTCAACTTTTTTTGCAGACTATACCATCTGCATAGAATGAAGCCTTGAAAGGACTGTAGGAAGAGGACAATATTGAAAAATTATATAGAGCATCTTGTCCATGATGTGTTTCTGAAAATTCCATGCCTTCACAAACCAGTGTATGCTGCTGCTCAAAGAAGTGTAATAAAACTGGTGCTTCTGCGTATTTCATTTTTCCTGCAGGTTTGAAAAACACTGCATAACAGGTCAGTATTATTATCTTGATTTGAATGAGAACATTTGGACTCATGGAGAGCTTAAATGTTTCGGCCATATGGAGCTGGTCAAATATAAAGCCACTAAGAAAATAAATGAGCAATTGTGTCTTTCTGCTAGACTGAGTGTCTGACTACTTCTGAACACTGTAAAAAAGCTAGTTTACACGTTTTGTTTATTTTTGGCCTGTTTCTAGATCATGACTTTTTTTTTTCCTTGAATAATAACACAGTTTATAAACACGTTTGTGTATTTTGCCGAAACTGTCATGCACGCTTGTTGTGGTTTAACTCAGCAGGCAGCTAAACACCACACAGCTGTTCGCTCACTGCCCCCCCACCCCGCACTGGGGTGGGGGAGAGAACCTGGGAGAAAAAAAAAAAGTAAAATTCGTGGGTTGAGATAAAGACAGTTTAATAGGACAGAAAAAGGAAAGGAAAATAATAATAATGATAATGATAAAAGAATATATAGAACAAATGATGCACAATGCAATTGCTCACCAGCCGCTGACCAATGCCCAGCCAGTCCCCGAGCAGCGGTCACCACCCCCCGGCCAGCTTTCCCCAGTTTATGTACTGAGCATGACGTCACATGGTACGGAATGTCCCTTTGGCCAGTTTGGGTCAGCTGTCCTGGCTGTGCCCCCTCCCGGCTTCTCGCTGGCAGGGCATGGGGAGCTGAAAAGTCCTTGACTAGTGTAAGCACTGCTTAGCAACAACTAAAACATCGGTGTGTTACCAGCATTATTCTCATCCTAAATCCAAAACACAGCGCTGTACCAGCTGCTAGGAAGAAAATGAACTCTAACCCAGCCAAAACCAGGACAACACTGGACATAGAAATTAGTTCAGAGGCAGTGGCAACACTCATAAAGCTGTCCTTAGCTTCAGAAGCCCACAGCTTGGTTCTCTATCAGGCTGGAGGCCTTTGACTGAAAGTAAGAGTACTAAGAAGTAAAGGGCTGTTGGTTCAGAGGTTCATAAAACTAGACAGGGTGTAGCCACAGGAGAGAAATGCTCATGCAATTAATGTATGTTCTATTTGCATCTTTGAGGATTATAGAAACCAACCTGTCTGATATGTTGTGGCATCCTCACCTCTCTGCCACGGCTTAGTCTTAACTCCAGTGGGTGGAGTCAGTAACAGGCTTGCCATCCTTCTCTTTACTTACCTGAAAATACATCTCCATGGCTCTTACACCTACAGCATTTTTAGACCATCTATTGTCAGCATTCAAAGCTGCTTAAAATGCGCAGCATTAGATGTAAAAAACTTAATAACTCTTCATGCAGACTATTTCGTAGCAGAGAGGCAAGCATATTAATTTCATACTGTGCCCAATCCCTCAGAACACTCACTGGTTTAGTACGGTTTGGAAAGAGCTCAGAGGGAAACATGAGATCACAAGTTGTAGTAAGAGAAGCTCCGTTTACACTAAAATTGTTTCAATTCTGGCATCTAAGATACTTTTTTTGCCCTTTTAGCCATTCTCTGTGAAAGAAGATACAGATGGAACTTTGTCAAAACACTTGTTAAAAACTGTTTGAGAGAGTCCTAAATAGATTTTAACATGCTTTATCGCATGACAACATCTCTGTGCTGTAGGCAGAACCAAAGCAGATGGTTATACAGACAGATAGTTGTCCCGTCTCTCGGTACAGTGTTATCAGAAGGCACATTAAGTACTTTTCTCACAACCTGGAGGTGTCTGCCGTTAAATTTGCTTGTGTCGGACTTGTCTATATATACAGGTAGCTACAAGGCAAGCTAGGGTGTGGATTTACACATGTATGGTAACATGTATGTCCACAGTAACAACCTGCGGACACAGCTGTACCCAGCAGTAAGCAGAAGACATCTATTCCTCAACGTAAACAGGGTCACAAGCATGCACGCAGGCAGTTTCCACGGAGCAGCTAACATGCTGGAAATCCCCACCCACTCTTGCCTCACTCTAACTTGTGTGTGTAGTCATCCCAAGCAAAGGTGAATAAATACACCCATGAGCTGAGCAGAAAAATTGCATCCCACAAACACCATTTGGTGTAACACAACGGACAGCAGAGTGGGGTTGAGACCTAGGTGTTCCATAGCTCACAGAATGCTTTTTTTTTTTCCCCTCGCTGAAATAAACTGCTTTTGTGTTGTAACTACCTTCCTAGTTCAGGAGTTTCCCTTATTTTTCCAGTTAGAGATAGCTGTTACCAAAGTTCATCTGTTTCTCTTTGCACTTTAATTTACAGCCCCAATTTTATTGCTTCAACCTCTGAGTGAGAGAACTTTTACAACTTGTGATTATTGAACTCAGAGAAACAAGAAAGCTTTTTGACCTGCCGTGGAGTAATTATTGAGCCCATTGCTTCTTGGGAAGGGCATTCAATGTTTAACAAACTGTGGCAACTCTAATTTAACTGTGTGGAGCCTGGACCATTGGATGGGAGTGGAAAAAAAAAAAATTCCAGACTCTTCCCAGCACACATTTTAACTTGTCTGTTTTTAGTCTCCAAAGGGCTGTCCTTGCAGTTCTGCCTTCCCACTATTGAACTTGATGCTGTTCCTTTCTTGGCAGTATGAAGGGATTGGAGCCAAACTATTTGCATATGAAAATAATTTTCTCTTACTTCAGAAATTATAGCTACGTTACTCTGACTAATCCTTTCATGAGGTGAGTCTCCTGAATGCCATGCCATCAAAATAAGGCTCTTGACAATAGAGAAATTGTCCTGTCTTAATTACTACTATTGTTTCATATAGTATAGGGGCTGTGGTCATGGACAAAGATTCAATTGTGTTCAACAGTGTAAAAACAATAAGTAGATACCCTGTGGTTGAAAGAGTTTGTGATCTGAATTCTGCGACTAGTAAACTGAGAGGTAAATCTAAACTTCGGAATTGGAAAACTAGATGAGAAAGACGATGCAATTTACACATTTTGCCCAGTTATAGAATCATAAGCCAGCTAGCTAAGAGTTTGAAGGCTCCCACCTATTCTTCATCCACTCAGACAGGTATTATTTAAGAAATGCTGAACTTGCCTTCAGGAAAAGAATTAGGACATTATTTTGAAAGCACCAAAGTTTTTCTACTTTTCATCTCCCTAGATAAAAATATAGATATATGTCCTGCATAATAAGTTGCTTAGGTCTTTTGTGGTTTTCTGTACTAATGTGTACATACACGTTACATCAGTGAGACTATGCATGTGCATTACTCACTAGATGTGAATGGAATATTTTCAGCTAATGTGATTTTATAAAAATGTTTTTTTAAGTAAAATTCTTGAAGTTTTATTGGTTCAGCTACACTTCCATCGCAAAGATTTTTGAAGTCTAGGGTTTGCTGGCTGTTTCTGAGAGGAAAGAGGAGAAAAGTACAAGCTGAAGAGTTTGCATTTTTCAATGCGAATGTAGGCAACCCAGTCACTCTGCGCACGCGCAGTACACCAGCAGTGCCCTGGGCACGGCCGACACACACCTGCTCCTTGCTCCTGCACCGGTGTCTCGGGAAGCCTGGTGCTCTCGGCAGCTGAAACAAATGGCTCCAGCGTCATGGTGGTATAGAGGAGTCCTGCTTATTGGTGCTCTTTGCACAGCGCAGTATGAAGAAACAGCATGGGCATAACTGGGTAACAAATAACCACGGTTATTAAATACTCGCCAACGCAAAATACAATCTCCAGTGGCTTTAAAAAGTTAGAATATGGTGAGTGACGTCAGAAGGTTCAAAAAACCACTTAAAGGAGTACTGTACAGTGCATCTCCTTTCCCTTTAATGTTAAATATGCGCTCAGAGTTTTGAGTTACTGATGGTGAGAGATACATCTTTCATCACTTGCCATTTTGTGACATGATGGTGAAGACCTAATGTAGTCTATCTCATCTGTTTATTTTGACAAAGTAATTGGAACTCTTCAGGTAAGACTACTTCATTTCATTTACAACCAGCACAGAAGTGCCAATCCTTACAAATAAATCTTAAAGGCTTTGTCTGCTTTGAATTAGTTAAGTTCATACAGGACGTATCAGTCTATTTACAGTAGAAACGAACAGCGAGTTCAGACTTACGTCCCCAGTACTTTGTGTAGGTTTTCTGCTGCAGAGTACTTGGCTGTTTTGAAGTATGCAGAAGCAGCATGTTTAAACATGCACTGTGTTTGCTGGCAGCCTTCACATTCTTTTACCATTTACTGTATTAGTCTAGTCAGTGCACTTCTTGTTCACTACGTAATTTCCAAATTACTTTTTTCTTCTGGTTTCTGAATTTCTCAGTACCTGAGAATAACTACAGCTGTTCTTGCACTTAAGTATTAGAAAACCCTGCTGTATGCTTAGAAGTTCTTTTCAAGTAAACAAAGCTGAAAACAATTTTCCTGTCCATTCATCCATCAATGACATATACTTAAGTGCCACTGGACCATTTGTAGTTCGAATCATACTGTACCATTTGTCAAAAGCAAGGATTCGGCTGTAAGGCGCCTTTCCAGTATCCTTACTTGCTACCTCAAGTAGCAAACAGGTAAGCCATATTCAGTCTGTTATACTTAGTCCTAGACCAGGTACCACGATGCCGTAACGATTTGTTTCACACAACTCATCTAAATCCTTACTCTCTCTTCCCACGTGAAAAACAGGCTTCTGGTGATAGATGTGGGTTCAGGTGGTTTATCTGTTCCTTTTTAATTTACTGAAACTTGTGTGACTTGCTACACCCTTTATTCTGAAAGACTTAACCACATGTCCAGAGTTTGCTTTTTAGATTAATGCTTCAGTTTCGTTATGGTGTTTAGGAATCGAGCTCTCAGCCTGCATGCATTTAATCTAGAACATATTTGATTGAGAGGCTGGGTCCCCCTCGACAAGGTCAGGAGTCACCTCTACAGGGAAGAGAGACTTTTTTTTTTTTTCCTATTTCACACTCTGCAATAAGTAGGAAAAGTCTATAATTGAAAAATACGTATTTTATAATGAACAATGATGCGTATTTAAAAGAACCAATGGTTCTTCGTCATGACTTTGTTTGAAAAGAAATACCAGGTGTTCTTCCTATGGTACTTTATCTTTCTTAAACAACAAAAAAAAGTTCACTGGAAAGGATATCAGAGGCCAAAGGCATTTGTTTTCCTACCTCACAAATATTAAAAGATTTAAAAAAAAAGTATGTATATCCTAAATATAATTAATTAAAATACTAGCCCTGTGTTTTTCTTCAGTGATGCTTCTTAACCTATCTGTAAACAACTCGACCACTGAAAAAATTTAAGTCCTTTTTTTTCGTTTAAAGGAAGCAAACTGCTCTGCAGCTGCCTTTTTGGACCAGCTACTGGGTACCTATGTAACTATATATCTCACACAATTGAGTTCCAGTGCATGTATGGAAAAAATTTATGGAAAAAAGATTTTGTAAGAATCCCAGGTCTTTCAAGCCCAGGTCTCATTCATTTTATATATATATATGTGTGTGTATATATAAAAATATAAATCAATTCAAAGTGTGATAACATATAAAGATGAAGAGTAGCTAAATTGATTTACAGTCCACCTATAGGAAGGATTAGGAATTAAGTACAACATGAAATCCAGTGTACTAGACTAGACAAATGCCACATTGTCTCAGTTTAAATTCCTTGTGGTGAAACAGTGCCCCCTGATGTCCAGCGAGCTACCTGGAAACAGAAAATACATTCTTCCAGATACTCTCGAACGAATTGTTCAACCTTCTAAAAACTGCAGTTAGTAATATGCAAAGTTGAGAACCAGTTAAGTCCACTCTATCATGCAGAGGATTTAGAGCCAGGTAAAGTTCTGTTTCCTTATTGTCACTGTGTTCAGGCATCAACCTTTCCACGTTGATGTTTTTTCATGATGTTTCCCAGTGGGATCCTTGAGTCATCCCCATCTCAACAATCCTACCTCAGCCTGTGGAGTCCTGCAAGGAAAGAAAGGTAAAGTTGCAGACTTTTCTCACAGCTTTTTCTCACGATTTCCATTTCCTCAGAGTCTGAGCCAAGGTTATGCAGCTGGTCTGTATCAGAGCAGAGCCCTGGGTCTGGGAGGTAGGGGACAGTACAGTAGGGGTTAGAGAGTCACAATACCTGTTGAATAACTTGATTGTAACAGATCTTTGAGAGTGAAAAGAAAAAAAAAATCTTTTAATATTTTGTTGCAGAACCACCAGCTCAAAAAAATATTTGAGAAAGGGGAGAGCTACAGGAAAAACCCCATACAAACCCTGGAAAGCTCTGTGTGGAGAAAGATCTACATTGTAAGCCACTTTTTATTGATAAGCCAAGGAATACAAATGTGAAGATGCAAAGAATAAGAATGCATGCACTTCACAATTATCATTGCAGTTTTATGTTTTGCAGTAGGGCAAAAAAAAAAGACAGAAGCTTGTTTCCTAGTCTGAATGGTTTAGATGGTTATACGGAAGTTTCTGTAACTTATCCTTTCTTTGTTTTCCATAGTTATCAAATGAATGGTAATTAATTGAAGAGTGCTTTGAGTTCCTTAGATGAAAAGTATTATGCAAAAATAAAGAACATTTTAATGCAGGGTAACTCAGCCTGAACACATGTATATGAAGAGAGAACCTCAAACAGACTTTTGCCCAACTAATGTATTTCGTATTACCTCCGCCCCGCTGCCGAGTTTCCTGATTTCAGCCTGTTCCATACAGAGATGTTGTTAGTTCGTACATTTACCACTTGATATGTTTTTTCTCTCTCTAGAGTACACGATCAGAAACTTGATACGACCTTTCCCTGAACATGCTTGCTAACTCAGAGCACCTAAATAAAGATATCTAGCAAATTATTAATAAAAGATGAGGAAGGAGTAAAAAAGGCCTCTCTTCTTATTACCATAACAAATGAGACCAATTACACTTTAATTGGCCTGTACAGGGGGAAACAATGAAGTTGGATGTATTTCTTGCCATCTTCCTAGAATAAATCTTTAGCTCTTATAACAAAAGACAACAGTAAGATTTCACACTGAATCTTACTAGCGAAGGGAGGTTTTCGTTCTTGTTATTACATTTCAGTGGACCGCCTTAGACTAATTGCATGATACTACAGGCATTAATTGCTTCTGTGGAAAAGTAACAGCAGGGTATATTGCACTTGTAATGATCTTTAAAGTTAGATACGCCTTCTCCCTCACGTCCTGTGTCTCCTGGGGAGATGCCTCTCACCCTGGGGAGATGTTTTAAGGAAGCTTTTACAATGTTGTTGGGCAGCTGGGAGATTGAAGTCGAGTTTCCGAACAGCTTATGGTAGAGGAAAGAGCAACGGCCACGACCGCAGCGCTGCAGAAGAGGGACGCTTGGCCGCGGGCAGCCGCCTTGCCCGGCGCCGTCCCTCCTCTCCCCTCACGCCACGCCGGCAGCGCCGGGCCGCGGCAGCCCGCCCGCTCGCACCAAACGCTCCCTCGGGACGCGAGGGTGAAGCGGCACCGCGGAAAAAAACGTGTCCCGGTGCCGACACACCCGGAGCGACCGGACACGCCGGTTTCGGGGCTCGCCTCCTCTCGCGTGGGAAAGCGATGCCGTGAGACGCCGCCGGGCCCCGCGGCCCGGCCCTCTGCGGGCACCGGCCGGGTGCCTGACGAGGGTCGCGTCATCGCACGGAGCTACGACGTTAGCTTAGCGCTTTCTAGACCCGTGAGGTCAGCGTGCCACGCTTTGCGCACCTTAGGGCGCGCTTTTCCGGCTCTTCTCGGTGACCACGAAGGACGTGAAAGGCAGCAGGGTTAGACCCGCTCCCTCCCGCCTGCCCCGGCACCTGGCGGCCGCCCGGCCCGCGCTCACCCGCCCGCCCGCCTAGCGACGGCCGCGCCCTTCTCTGATTGGCTGGCGGGCCCGGGGCGGGCTCCGCGGGAGCCGCGTAGAACAGCGCCCCCAGGCGGCAGGAGGAGGGTGGGGGAGGCAAGCGTGCCCCGCCGTCCGATTGGCTGAGGCGGCTGCCTCGCGCGCTCCGATTGGCTGCGAGAGGCGCCATCTCGAGCTGCGCGGCGGGGGGCTGCGTCGTGGGGCCGCGGCTCGAGGGAAAGGCCGCTGAGGAGAGCGGGAGGGGGGCTGGGGCGGGCGGGGCCGGCCTGGGCCGCAGGCCTACCTGCTGGGGGGCGAAAGAGCGTAGTCGCGTCCACACGTGGCTTTTGGGCTTGTGGGTTTGGTTTTGGTTTGGTTTTTTTATATGCGGCAGCTAACTAGGAGCTGGAGAGCCAGGTAGGCTGCTGTGAGCCGGCCCCAGACAGCCCTATGCTCTGTGGAGGGACCTACTGAAGGAGTGAATGCGTTTGCTCCTGCCTAAAAATACCTTTCCTCACACTCCATTTGGTATCTTCTTGGTTTTTAGTTACAAACACCTCAGGTATGTTTCCTTGGGTATGCCTTCAGGGTACGTCCTACTTGAGGGGTTAGGTTTTTATTCCCGAAGGCTGTAACCGAATGTTACAAAAAGTAAAAGAGCTCAAGACTTCAATGTTATATGGCTTAATTACGGTTCTGTTGTATTTTTAAAAGAACATTAAAGAATTAATGCACAGTCGCAAATTGCAGGGCAGGAATGGAGATTTTTTGGTAGATCTGCTATTGGAACAGGCTGCCCAGGGAAGTGGTGGAGTCCCCATCCCTGGAGGTATTTAAAAGACGAGTAGGTGAGGCACTTGGGGACATGGTTTAGTGGACATGGTGGTGTTGGGTCGATGGTTGGAGTCGATGATCTTAGAGGTCTTTTCCAACCTCAATGATTCTATGATTCTATGATCTAAGTAAGTGTGTAGGTCTATGAGGATCTGACAAACAGCAACTTTTTCTGGAAAGGTTTTTTTTCCATTTTTCAAAATTTTGACTGGAAAAAGAAAGATTGAAGGCTCCTTCCACTGAAAAAGAGCTTTATCAAATTAGAACTAAATTAAAGAAATCTATGTAGTTGGCTTAGGGCACAATTCTTAGATAATTAGTACTGATACAACTAATTTTTGTATCACCTGACATACAAGCTCTACTGAAAATGCTTCATTTGAACAAAAGAAATATAGAGAACTACTGCTCAAGCTGACTATTTTTGTAGTTAACTACTTCTTCTTTTTTAACAGGAACCTCTACTTACTAAAATGAGACACAATCTGGTGTGTCAGACACCTCCCACTGTCACTGTTCATGTAAAATCGAGTGCATCCAGATCACATCAGAAAAAAAACCTTATTAGACTAAAGCGGCCTACTTTTAAAGACCATGAAGAAAATAATTGTGAAAAAAAGGTTCCTAGTCATAAATATAAATGTCCAAAGGGACCACGTCTAGTTATTCAGCGTCAGGAAATGACAGCTTTCTTTAAATTATTTGGTAGGTTAATAATGACAGATACCGATGTATTGACTGAACAGTAGAAAACTATTAAGCAACTATGTTTTCTAAACTCAGTAATTTTGGGAGTGCTTTTTATATAGATACCAACGGCCGTGTCTTTGTCTAAACGTATTTTGTTGTAATATGTTAGTGTATAAACATTTAACGCTTAAGTTAAAGATACAAAAAGTGCTACCAAACTGATGAAAAGTATCTTTTTAAATTACAAGTGAAACCAAGGTGGTGTGATACTTCCTTTTATAATCATTTCCCTTTCCTTTCTATTTTCTCTTACATTTCAACAAATACATGTAAAACAACGTACATCTTGTTTTACACAAGGCTTAAGAAAGGCTGGACTCCCAGTCTTATAAACATGTTATTTATTGTCGGAATAAACATTTAGGGGGAGAAGTGGAATGGGAAGAAAATCTGAGTTGCAGCATCTCTTTTGCATCTGTCTCTCTTTCATATAAAGCTTTGCATTTATTTAATTTAGTGAAGACATTAAGTAATAGTGGAAGACTACACTTGGGTTTTTATTTGAACCTTGAATACAGGAGTGAATCAGAGAGAGTTTGCGGTAATCCAACTGTAGTACATTTTCACAGACAGCAATGCACTGACCACAAATAACCAAACAAATAGTGCCTCGTAAAGGCTGTCAGGTAATCAAGGTGCAGAGATCTCAACAGTCTATGGTTCATCGGAAATAACGGTATGCTATTAGATGGAGCCACTTAATGCAGGAAGAAGTTATATAAATAGAAAAAATACTGGTGATTTTTCACCTTCACTTGCTATTGGTGAGAATGAATGAAATGCAGTCACTAGATTTTCCACCTTGCCTTTCTGGTAGTTTGTCTTCTTTTGTTGCTTAAGTTTTCTCATATCTCTTTCTCCCGTCAGGTTCTCTGTTCTCTACTGCTGGGTCTAGCTTCTTTCTTTTAATTTGGTTTAATAAAAGGACCATCTGTTATTTATTTACAAATACTTTCTAACAAAAACAATTTTGGTGTTTGAAATGCTACAGTTTTCTTTTGTTGCAGATGATGATCTAATCCAAGACTTCCTTTGGATGGACTGTTGCTGTAAAATTGCAGACAAGGCAAGTGTATTTCCCTCTTAGTTAATAGAACATATAGAGTGAAAAATCTGCTCTTAATCACTTGATACTGTAATGCAAATACAGACTGTAATTTTTTTCTAATGTGTTCATACGGAAGCTTCAAGAAACTCCATTTATGCTTTTCTCATTGATAAAACCGACCAAAATATCTTGGTGCAAGATAAATGTGCGAAGCATTTTGGGAAATGATGTACTGAAATAATATATTGATACTTAATAATGAATGTAACATTTTACATTTTAAAACAGTATCTCTTGGCAATGACTTTCGTTTATTTCAAGAGGGCTAACTTCACAATAAATGAGCATACCAGAATCAATTTCTTTGTTGCTCTGTAAGTACTTTTAAATTATCTGGTTTTATTAGGATAAACTTTGCATTATTTTATTTCTTTGTTTATGCCACTGATAATTATGATATACAATGAGACTTCTTTAATGAGTGTGTAGTTGTTTGGGTTCTATATGAAGTATAGAAACGAAATCTACGTACTGTATATAAATAGTGCAAATGCAACATTCTTCCTCTGATGACCACCTGTGTGGAACAAGCTCGAGTGGCAGTGAGGGGACGTCTGTGTTGGTGTTGTGATACCCAGCATGGCATTCTGCCTACCAAACTGTAAATCTGTGATTTTTTTTTTTTTTAAGCACTGCAAGAAATATATGTTGCCACGTATTGTCCTGCGTATATGTGGCTCACCCTTCCTGTTACAAGACCCTATTTTGTATCTTTGCCAGCCTTTAAGTCATTTGTACTGAAATGTTTCATCACGATACGCACCTTAGGAGTAACTTTTGATTAAAGTTTTAGTCAACATGATTTAAGTCAACTGTAAAAAACGTTGCTAGAGAATTTCTGAGAACTTTTTTGAACAGTTCTAAAATTTCTATACTTTGAAACAGAGGTGCAATCAGTAATCTGTCTTTACCAAGCTTGTATAATCTCTCCATATTTGGCTGTACCTACAGAGTGATTCAGCATTTTCTTTCATAGTGTTATGCTGCTCAGGTAATCTTTTTTCTGTAATAGCGCTTCTCAGATGCTCTGATTTGCACACTAGTGCGGGGAGAAAGATGGCTGTTTCTCCTGCTGTAAATGGTGTTCTGGGTAGCATCCACTGAGCATGGAGGAGGAAGCCGTCTGACTCCACCAAAGGGAGAAAAGCCAGGCCAGCAGAGCGAGAGGATTAGAAAGGGACAAAGGGTCTGGTGAGGCTGGGACTAGAGGGAATATTGGGCTTAGGAGCAAGTGAGAAAACTGGGGGGGGAGACTAAAAGTCGTAACTCTTTCAGGTATGATTTACAGGAGTTTAGTATATGGTGGATCCAGAGGAAGTAAATACTTTCCTGTTGTCTGAGAAGACGACCCAGAACCAAAAGTAGCACATAGTGAAGGAAGGGAGAAATACAGACGTTAAAGTCATTTAAGGTTTTCATTTTTACATGAAGGTAGACCTGTATTTAGTTGTTGGCTGCTAATTTAACGTGAGCAGCGTAATTTTCCAAGAATAGCTAAAATCCATGAAGTAGAAAATGTAAAGTTTAAAATTTGGTAAGACAGTTTTAAGCTTTACTTAGAGAATCAGTCAGAAACTGTTCATTTTAGTGCAAGGATATCTTGTCAATTTGGAGAAAGCTGTCAGATATGTTAGCTCTTGCATATCTGCCCATTTAGGAGACTTTAGGGTAAAGCAATTTTTATAATAGCTTCGGTTTTTATTTACCCAAAGGATACACATGGAACTTTTTGATTAAGAAAATACTGTACTCCTGAGAGAAGGCTGTAATTTGTTAGCAGTTTTTCTCACAGTTAGGAAAAAGAACTACTTCAATGTTATGTCTTTTTAATATTAGAAATCGTACTAACACAGTGATTTAAGATGGAATAACATTTACAGACACAAACATATATATGTTTGAAGGTATCTGGCAAATACAGTTGAAGAAGACGATGAAGAATCAAAGTATGACATTTTCCCATGGGCTTTGGGAAAGGCCTGGAGAAAACTCTTCCCTGATTTCTTAAAGTTAAGAGATCAACTATGGAGTAGAATTGACTACAGGGCTGTTGTAAGCAGGCGCTGCTGTGAAGAGGTAGGGAGGGTTTTAATATTGTAGATGCTGAAACGACAACAATTAATACCAGCTACCAATCTAGCTCTACACAAATAACTCCTTCCCTAAAGTGCGTAGACAAGCCGTGGGAAAGAAAAGATGCAGTTAAATGTAACGGTCCACTTATCCTCCATCATTTTTTTCTTCTTCTGCATTTAACATACATTCTTTGAAACTGTAATTTTAAGGTAAACTAGAATATTTTACATTGCACTACTGTTAAAAGTGAAGTTTTTATTGACTAGAATCTTTCTGCTTTATGCAAATATTTTTATTTAAAATTTACTATCGGTTGTTTCACTTCATTCACTTTAGAAATAATTTTGTGTGTGTGTGTTTGCTTTACAAATGATAAGTCTGTACACAAGTAAAACCTTCAAATAAAAATCCCAGCACCTCAGGTGAAATTTTAATCCCTTCAAAATTAATAATACAACTTCAATTGACTTTTTAAGGTAAGGGGATTTCACTGCATTTAAAAAAAACTCAGGACACACTTCTAACATTCTCTACTATTAATGCAGTGTTACAACCTACATTCGTCAAACGTATTAGGAGGGGAAAAAAGACATTCCTCACTTTTCAGGTGGAATGTATCTGTCTGGAAAAGCCCTGTCACGTTCTAAGAACATAATGTTTACTACAGCTGGTGGAAAAGAAAATCTCATTTACTCTAGAATCCCATCTCTGGGGATGGGATTAGACGTTTATGGGAAAAGTACAAGGAACAAGGCAAGTGTAGGATGCTTTTCCCAGCTTACCCTCCCAGCTTCCAACGGTCATTAGTTCAGCGATGTTGTGAACCAGAAGATCCATTGAGTTTATGTTTAGTAGTTAGTAAAAGACACCGTCTTCAGTCCAACGTACAAAGCATAGGCTGGTATTTGTGATGATTCACATGAATATACAAGGCTGTAAACTGTTGTGTTTCCACATCTGCTTCATAACTGGTTCACTTACTCGTGCTTAAGGTAGCAAACTTTCTAGTGAGACAGAAGCAGGTAGATAATAGATGATACCCATTTCAGCTGCATAGTATTACTTCTCTGCCATACATTAACTGGATCCCTTGTTTTCAGCTGTATGTTTTCCCATTATTTTTACTGTTTCTGATGTAACGGCTGTTCTGATAGGTGATGGCTATTGCTCCGACACATTATGTATGGCAGCGAGAACGTTCTATGCACCACAGCGGAGCTGTGAGAAACTACGATGATGAAGTACAGCTGCCCCGAGGACCTAGTGCTACTCCTACAGACTGCTTGCTTTGTGGTAAGAAAGGAAGATTTGTACGACTAGGATTATCATCATCTTCCTCCTCATCTACTGGAACTATGGAGATGATGGAATTACGTTCATCCCAGAATTCAAAGAACACCTTTCCAGCTGAAAAAATGCTCGTTGACTCTCCTTTTTATTATGGCCAAGGTATGGTTTAATATTGCAAATAATTTTCCATTAGTTTAGGCAACTGAGGCCATATTTGCCTCAGACGCGATCTCTCTGCGTTAGCAGAAGTCCCTATTACAAATGCAGTTACCTTGGCAGAACTGCCATAGTTTCATTTTCACATCTTGCCTCTTGACTTCCTGGAAGTACCAAGACTTCCTGGAAGTACCAACTGCTTTATATTCTGAGTCTCTTCAAATTACCTTCATCTACTGCGGTAGTTTTTGGGTTGCGTTCCAGACTATTTAGGCATTTATTAGTATTCTTGCATTATAAATTAAATTGAGAATCCTATTTTAAATGCTTAGGATTGGCTAGAAGAAACAGTAAAAAATACCGGTGTCTGTCATGTGACTTTTTAACTTTTAGCGTGCGTTATGCGAGTTAAAGTGCTCTTGTTGAGAGCACCGTTTTTAGAAAGGGCAGGCTGCTCAGTTGCTGTCATCAGTTTGGACATACATTAAATCACAATTCACTTTTTCCTTCAGGTGTGTCTCAATTGTTGACAGAGCTTATACAAGATTTCCTTTTAAGATTGGGGTACGAGTAGAAAACAATACAGGAGTTTATTGTGAAAATTGTTTTACATAATTGAATCTTTGCACATTAATCCGCTCAAAATAGCGTCCTGAGCCTTTGCATGAGAAGCCTCCATTACATACAGCAGTTATGGGGCAAATGCTTGTTGTTTAATTTATTATTGAGTGGAACACACTTGAGATGTGAACTTCCTGGGGGAACTGTATAAGGCCTCAGTTCTGCAAAGATACTTTCATGTGCTTAAGCCCTGCGGAGTTCTTAGTATACTTATTTAATCCAGGGTTACAGTTATTTATAGCTCTATTTTTTATTTGCATGTTCTCACTAATATGCAAATTTTCACCATTATAGTAGGATTGTGTTATTGCTTTTGACAGCTTCAGTACAACTGTGATTCTCAAGGGATCCCTCAACTTTGAAAAATTTGGCATTTCAATCTTCCTTGAGATACAGAACAAGTCAGGTGGCTACAATGTGTCATTTAATAAATTTAATGTGTTAAACATTAAACACACCACGTGCTTATGTGGAGGCTTACCTGAGACCCTAAAAGACTTAATTTTAAATCTGTTTTTACTTGAGAGATCTCGCTTTTCGTATCTGACAAAGGTCAGAAAAAATTGTGTTTATTTTGACCATTTGAGAATGTTTTACAGAAAGTTCACAAATGACCAGGCAACTTTCAGCATGGCTGGTGGAAGTGAACCAAAGCTATACATGTCAACAACTGGTCTTTTTCTTGAAATTAGCACAGCTTTATCAAGAGAACAAATTCAGTGAATTTCAGTTTCTCTTTACAGTTGTGCTTTAAGAACATTCTTTCGTAAAGAAACTGATAGCCACCAGTTGGCAGCCAGTGAAGTCAGAAGCTGCTTCGTTTGCATTTCAAAGGGCAGACTTTGATCTGTTATTTTCTTACTAAGTTTTTTTTCTCCTTATTTCTGGTAGACTGTCAGAGCCTGTCCAGCAAAAGGAGACGAGGTAGCACCTTGAACCAAGACAAATCCATGGATTGGTTTACAAGCAACAAAGAATGAAACACACCCGATGAGACAGAAACAGATACCTTGCTTTGTGGAACAATCGCTGTTGCATAGCAACACCACACCTGATGATTCTGTTAAAACCCTTCCCTTTAAATAGTAGGTGGGATTTCAAACTTTGTATGTGGTAGAAATCAAAGCAGTCATTACTTAAGTTACACAACGTGTAAAATGTAGCAGCTACTTTGTAACATTTTATTTTATTCTGATACAACATTCAAATTAGCAGCTATGGTCTCAGCAGCATCAAGAAAACAGCGGTCGAAACTTTCTCAGCTTGGTAAGGAATGCTAATTAAAAAACAAAACAAGTTACTACTTCAGTATTTCAATATACAATGATTAGTTTATTACTATAGGTTTTATGATTTCATGATATAGTAACATGTCAAATACTAGTAAAAAACCCAGTATTTTTGAAAATAAAATACCACTAAACTTTTAAGATGAAAAAAAAACATTTTCCAAGTGTCTCACCTGAATGAGCATCCTGCGAGTAAGATGGTCTAGCAACGTAAGGCACCGAGCAGTATGTTTCAGCATCATCAGAAAGTGATTCTGTGAGAAGTAGATTTTTTTAATTCTTTCCAAGTTTAAAACATAATCGCACAGACTACAGTTGCCAATGCGCATGGATTATTTTTCCTTGACATATTTCCGTTTTCTTTTTGCTTCTGTTAAAGTGCTTTGTTGTCACCTATCAGTACATTCAGACCTCTTTGCTCTACTATGGATTTTGCAAATCTATACTAGTATGAGGCATCTTTTTTGGATTTGCCACAACAGCAGGATTACAAAACAGACCACACTGGTAACGTTTCTTCTGTGGAATCCTTAAGCCCATCAGGGTCCTCTAAAGCAGCACAGGATGAGCATAGAGGACTGAATTTTATTTAAAAAAAAAAAAAAAAAAAAAATTTGTAAACAGTAGTAGAAGGGCAGTCATTCTCTATTTGCAGACTGCAGTTTATTTTCTACTTAGTCTAGATTTTTAGTAAGACACTTAAATTTAAATAACTGTTAGTATATCCTTTTCCAAACCTGACAAGGTCTAGGCTGTCCAGAAGCTTGTCTAGTCTTGACAACAATGTCAGCTGACCTAAGAAAAAAATACTGCCTCTTCCTACAAACTTTGCCTTCATTATATCCTTGGATTATCAAATTGCAGTAACAGGATTTCTCATCAGCAATGATGTTCTTACCATTGTATTCACTTTCTTTAAGAACCACTCGATCCTGAATGTGGATTTCTTCATATTCCTTTTGAGGTGGTTCTTCAATATTTTCTTGAGTTTCCACCATTTGGCTTGATTTGCAATTCTTGATTTTAGCAGGGAGTACCAACCAATTTCTATGAGTTACCTCAATGATCCTTTCGCACAAAAAAGGGAGCTTGCAGGTCCGTATTCTGTCTAAAAGGTCAATAACCTGTGTGATGCTTTTAAAGAAATGCAAAGGATGAAGCAGTATTTCAAAAACTCAAATCATACACTGCTAGTCTCAATTCTACTGCCTTTGTCGCATTCTTTACCTTTGAGGTTACACGAGCCCTTCCATTTTAGGGCAAAGGAGCTAGCAACCCTACTACTGAATTGGAAAACCGAACAGTTATTTTCAGGATGTCATTAAGTGAAAACTTCCACTGACCATGGGAGCGTTCCCAAAGTAAAAGCCAAAGGATTCAGCCAAGTGTAATCTATACTGAGTGCAACTCCCTAAAAAAAATTACATGGGGGGGGAATTTCGTTAAACATTTAAAATATACATCCAGCATTAATGAAAAGATGTTTGGTTTTGTAACAATGCTAGGTGATGCCTGAATAAATGCGTAAGCATCAGAAGTAAATACTTACTTGGCTAAATACACAGCACACACACCACCCTGTTTCAGACTTGGGTGTACGACAGGCAGAGCAGACTGAGGGTTAAGCATATCCAGAACTATCTGTAAGAGAAAGATACATATGTTTTCCCAGTAAGTATTAATATATCTATCAATTTTTTTCTGTAACAACGCTTGAAAAACTAATGTTTATCTATGGAAAATGAATGCATACACAGCAGTATGTAATCACAAACCAGTTTTATTACTGCCTCTCAAAACCTTAGAGAAACCTGAGGTCCACACATTTACAGAACAAAGTCCTTGCTACTTCCAACTGAATTTCTATTAAAACAGCAAGTAGCATTTCACCAACACAGTAGTCCTGTGTTAATGTTAAACTTCCTACTAATTAAATTCCATAATGCTAACATTAGTTACAATTTTTGGAAGATTACATTTACTGGCACGTTTGGATACCAAGTTTTCAAATGTCAAAAAATTTCAAAAAAAAAAAAATGTTCCAAGTGCATCTTTATTAGGAAGAGATCACACTACAGTCTCAATGTTTAACTTGCTGTCTGTTTCAGGATTTAGAAAACTTCTGTCTTTGGCAATTTATCCATCTTCTGCTCGAAAACTATTCGACCTGTAAAACAATGGGATATGCAACACCTGATCCTTCCTGTAGATGTTACTTTTCAAGCTTAAAAAAATGCTGGTTTTATGCTATATATTTCATTTCTTTCCTCAAACCGTTTAACACAACTGTCGTTTGTTTAAAGCGTTAATGTAAGTGGTTTGTCTGCTTTACACAGAAGAGTGGTTAACATCTAGCTGTTTTCCCCAGTGCGTCTCCCTTTACAAAATCTGGATATAAAAAGCAGGACAGGAGAGCAAGCAGGAGCATTCTTTACTCTAACTTTAACTTAGGCCTTAGTTACATTGTGTGTTCTATATAGCTGATAGCAAAGTGTTTACGTGTTTATATTTTCAATAAGCTTATGTATTCTTAATGTTTGAAATATATGCCTTAGATACAAAAATACAAAAAAGTAAGTTTGTCTTTGCTTACGAGACAGCAGTGATTAATTGTAATATTTCTACGCTACAGCCATTATCGTTCTTTCATTTGGGAACCTGTACCTGAAACCTTGAAAATACTTGTAATCTGACCAAAAAAAAAAAAAAAATCACGGTGTTTCTTTCACCAGTGAAGATCCGATTGTTTTTTCTCATGTTAAACTAGATATGCGAATCCCATTGTCAGTGTGAGCACTAGAGGTTTTAATTTATGCAGAAAAGATAAATGTTAAATGTGGGGATTTTCTAGACTTACTGCATCAAGCGTTATAGATTTCATATCCGCAGCAGCTGTTGAAATGTCTTTAAGAATGAAATCCACGTTATCTGGCCACTCTTCCATATGTCCTATTTCCCATGCAGCACGCCAGTGCCTGTAATTCTTCTTAGCTAAATTATGATGATCATCTCTGATTTCATAACTTATAACACGCCCTTTGGGCCCAACTGAAAATAGACAAAAGATACTAGACTTACTACTTCCCCCGACCCCCTCCCGTAATAAAGAATTTAGAAAAAAGTAGCAAAGTAAGTAACAGAAGTACACCTTTAAATCTCAACTTCACTTTAGGAAATAATCACACATGAAGTGATCAATTACAGTTTATTTTTTCTTTACATTTAAAACAAATATATGCAGATAAAGTGCTGGGTTAGTTCTTTCACAGACCAAAGTCCATCAATCCGCAGATGGACCAAAGCATAGTTATAGTAGTACAAACTGTTCCCAAGGTGTCCCTTCTTAGGGTTGGGGAAGGGCTAAGAAAACCCCCCACTGATCTCAGCCCCATAGACAAATCTTCGAGCGTACTCTTTGATTTACGCAGGCTTGTGTTATTTTCCTGTTACTGTTTGTAACTGTAATAAATTATTTTATTACTTAAGTATAAATTTACTATCCTGAAATATACCATATGAGTCCAATACACAATATTCTTCATAAAGGAAGTGTTACCAGGATATCCAGGCAAAGACACGCATGTGCACTGCTGTCTTATTCTATGCTTGTATTACTCTAATTTCTCACACCTATCACACCATTAGCTTCTCCTGACTATCTTTTAATGGGTGAAGGCAGCTTTCAGCAATCAGCAGCTCAGCGGGTGAGGTTCTGTGACTTCTTAAGCCATTGTAGGTTGGAGTCACCAGGCTCCTTCCCTCACCTATTTGATCCCACTGTGAATCCATTCAGAAAACTGAACAGGAGAGGGGTGGGTTTCCCGACAGTCTCTCCCTGATCTAGCTCACCCTGGATCAGACCGGGGCCAGAGCCAACACGTAAGGAGGGAGGGTTTCAGCAGTGTCGCCTTTGATCACCTTAAGCAGTTGTAGAATCGCAGCATCAACTCATTACTCAAGATTATCAGTTTGGAACCACTAGAAGAATGAAATTGTTTGCATTGGGGTCAGTCTTATTCCTTGCTCTGCTCACTCCAAAAGTTTCCTACATTTTGAAACTGATTTCTGGAAAATAAGAACAACTAGTTAAAATAGCTAGGCAAAACTCTTCATTATTATGAAGCTGCAGTATGTCAAGTTTGCATACATCATATTTTCCAGTTCTCAAAGATCTTAAAGTCATGGCAAATGCCACAGTCTTAACTTTGTCCTGTTGCATGTCAGTATTTTCTGGGAAAGATTAAAGGAACGGAAAATAAAACATAAACTGAGAGCAACACGAAGAGAGGAGATGAACAAATTCCGTTAAATCAATGAGAATTTGGGAAATTAAATAGTTCCATGGACCTTGGTAATGTGCCCACTAGATTTAAATTCCAGCATTTACCTGTGTAGCAGCTATTTTTTCTTGTTGGGTATCACTGTATTAAATGGTGCCAAATCAGCCACCATTAGGAAAAATCAAATCTATTTATTTCTGGGTCAGCACCAAATTGTGTTAAGCTGTGACTAACACCGTCCCTATTTGGTGTTGATTTAAGTTCAAGAAACTTGAAAATAACAATACAATCTCATACCTTTTTCCCCTCTCCTCAAGATAGAACTGAACTGGCACACAAGGACTGCTTTCTTCCCATGGATAGGGTTAACAGCCTGGTGATGCCAAGGATTTTGCTGATTTGGCACAGTTACAGCTAAATTAAAGTGATCGGAAGGAACCTATTGGACAAGACTGAAAAAGGAGAGGAATACTCGGTAAGTCCAGGCGTGTTTGTATGAAATGGCCGCAGTGGACTGAATACCCAAGGCAGAACATAATTTGCTGTATTTAGCAAAAGCTAACTTTTGCCTTAGCCAACATCTGGTATTCAATCTCTTTCTTTGGATTTAGGGTCCGCCTGTAGGGGAAGATGGGAAAAGCTAATGACTCTTACTCTCCCTCTCTCCAAATGCATCTCTGGAAACAGAAGTGCTGACTTTCATCTTCTGTTTTGTCAGCTTCTAGCTCCCACCGCAGCAATGGCTGCCTTGAGGATAATCCCATACTATCTGCAAAATCCCATCCTGGAACTACAAAAAAACCCTAGTTTATTGCAGAAAGATGATCGGAATGAACTAAGGAATAGCAGTAGGAGGCAGAGGGAGCAGGAGCAGAGGTGCAACTGCTGACCTCAAAACCTGGGCCCAACGTATATCAAGACCACCGGCAGCCGAGTGATCTTGGGGCAGCATTTAATGGCTGATCATTAAAGTAAGTGTTTTCAACTGAATTAGTATGCCAGGCAGAGATTACTGCAGCTAAAACAAAGGATTAAGAAGAACAAACTGCTCTGTTCATCTCAGTATGGGACCCTTCAGATTCCCTTTGCTGCTGCTTACATGCCCTCGCCAATTTTAAGCTCCTGATGGATCTCGGCACTCTAGTTTGTACCATTTACTGAGTGTAACCATTCCTAATTCCTCATGCTACCCTCAGCAGTATGACCTGGCATCCCAGAGTGGGGTTGAATCAATGGCACTGGTAACATACTTGCTGAATACTAAACTTCCTCAGAAAAGCTCTTGCTTCTAAAAAGCCTTGTATTGTTATCCTGGAGCACGTGCCAAAGGACAGCATTGCTACGTGGGAGAGTAAGAGAAAGCTAATTCGCTGCCCTCCAGTTCTAAGGTTACTTAATGGACTTGAACAAAAAGAGCAGCTTTTTGTTCAGTTTGTCTCCTCACAAGAGTGCAAGAGGAAGTGTCACCTCCCATAGATACTTGGCTGGCTCTAAGTGGGAGTACTGAAATGTCTTCTGCCTTGAACTGTAACGATACAATCACAAAGGCAGCATAGTCTATAACAATGCTTTATAACACACATTGGAAAATAGTAAAAAAGAAATGTTAGTGCTGAGGTTTCACAGAAGCTCAGGATATGGGGTGCTTCTCAGGTTCAGTAACCACTGCTGGCACCCTCAGGTATTCAGTTACTCTGACGGTGGGTCGCCCACAAACCCTGGCTTTGAACATAAGCCTTCAGGATACGCCACTCGTGCTTTTCCGCTGTATCAGTTCAAGATGGTCCATGATGACGTTCCCGTCTTTACACTCAAAAGTCCTTTAACATTGCAGAGAAGGGCAGTATTCTGCAATAGCAGAAATACATTAAAGAAAAGAAACAATTTGAAAACCAAATTCAACTGGTGCTTTATTTTTTAGGTGTCTGCAAAAGCAGTTACAGCAAGCAACTGTGGGGTTTTGGTTTGGGTTTTTCTTTCCTTAAGGAAGTTGTTCTATCCGGAGCCCATAAATCAAATTACTCTGAAATGTGGTCCACTAACAGGATACCTACAGATGAGATGAAGCTTAAGGGTGAGGTTTCACCCTCACTCACATTGCTGAGTGCAAAGGCTCTCTACCTTTTAGAGCACTGAGACCTAGATCAAACCAGGCTAGCTGTAACATGAAAAAATAACAGTGCACATCCACATAAGCATTTTCTCTGGTACCCAGCAATCTGATTATTCACGTGGTCCATCAAGATGAGGAAAAGGAAACTGAGAAAGGCAAGAGACTGGAGAAAGAATCTAGTATGGTTGAGCCAAAGCCAACAATAATGATGGCTGAAACTCAGCTTTCTGCAGGGCCTTCGGTAACCCTTTGTACTACAGCCCTTGAACTACAGTCAAAACAGTTTGCAGTCCCTGCACTGGCTCTGGCACAGGTGTAATTTTCCTTTAAGTCACCAAACTGTATATGAACACGTGAACTACAGCAAAACTTTTTAAGAATTGACCGTAAGTATTTGGTCAAAAGAAAGGCAATATATGATAAGGGAATCGCGCTGCTTCTATATTTTCTAAAACCAGGTTCTCACCTGCTCTTGACAGAAACAAGCTCATAGCGCCAGACCCGCTGCCGGTTTCCAAGACGGTGTCTCCCGGGTGGATATCCATCATCATTAACATAGCACTTATATCCTGCGGGTGAGAAAAACACGACACGTTACTAGTCTTAGAAACTAAGGACTCCCAGTCACCAGCCAGCCCGGTGAGCAGCCACTACCTTGGGGTAGGCGATGGTGGGCCCCCGCGGCATCAGCAGCACGTACTCCTCCAACGAGGGCCGCCTCAGCAGCAGCCGCGCCCCGGCCGACGTGCACAGCACCTGCCCCGGCAGCTGCCCGATGATGTCGCGGTGGGGCAGAAGGCCGCCGGGGCTGGTCAACACCGAACCCGCCGCCAGCCGGCACAACAGCTTCAGCGTCGTGTTATGCTTCCGCCGCACCTCCGCCAGAGCCAGCTCCCCAGCGCGGAAAGGGCCGGGACGCGCTCCCGCCCCCTCAGGAGGCACCTGAGGAGCGGCCGCCTCCTCCTCCTTCTCCTCCTCAGGGGGAGCCCGAGCGGCGGCGGCCGCGCACCGCCCCACCGCCGCCGCCTCCTCCGGCGGCAGCAGCCGCCTCACCCGCTCCAGCGGCGACAGCGACGTCTCCCACGCCCGCCTCCGAGGCCTCCCGCCGGGGGCCGCCCCATCGCCGGAGGAGAGGGCGGAGGAGACGGCCCGCCGCAGCCCGCGCCAGGCCCTCATGAGAAGCAAGGCGGGAAGAGACGTTCAACGGTCGCCCCGCGCGCCTGCGCCGCGCGCCCCGATGACGCCGGCACGGCGTCATCGGGGCGCGCGGCGCAGGCGCGCGGGGCGAGCACGCGGCGGGTGCGCGCGCCGGCGCGGAGGGCCGGGCGAGGAGTGCCATGGCGGCGGCGGCGTGTGGCGGGGAGGCGGCGGCAGCGGCGCGGGCCCTTTGCGCTTTCTCCCCCCGCGACCGTCGTTTCTTCGCCATCTCCGGTTCGGATGGGCGTCTGCGGGTGTGGGAGACGGCGAACAGCCGCTTGCAGCAGGAGTACGTGCCCTCCGCCCACCTCAGCGCTGCCTGTACTTGCCTGGCCTGGGCCCCGCCGGGGGGACGCCCGCCCCCCAGCAAGGTACGGGCAGCGTGTGAGGGAAGTGGCGGGGGGGAGCGACGACACCGGGGAAAAAGGAGGGGGTGGGATGGGGACGGCGGCGCTCCGAGCAGCCTCGACGCGTGGCCGCGGCCCGCTCGGCTTCACCCCGCCCTCCCGGCGCCATGTGGCGGGGGTCGGCGTGGCCGGGCAGGCCGGGGAGCGGAGACGAGGCGTCCCGGTGCGGGGAACGGGATGAGGGTCCCGTGGGGAGGACCGGAGCGCCGCAGGGTTCAGCCACGGTCGTTCCCCCCCCACCTCCCCGCCAGCGGTGCTTGGGGCATGTCCACGCGTGACGTCCCCCGGGGTGGGGGTGCGGGGGGGGAATCTGCTCCCTTCAGAGGAGCGTCGCAGGATTGCTCTTCACAAGGCGAATTTCACGTGTTGGTGGGGGAAGTAGCGCTGGAGACTTTTTTTTTTTTAAAAAAACAGAAAAGGGGCTATCAACAGAAGCACTGACTGTGTAAAATCATTTGTCTTTCGTATAACCTGCATGGAAGAAGCCTTCCTTGAAGGAGCAAGGTATGTTACTTCATGGCACATCTCACCTTAATCGAAAAGGTGATGCTACAGAGCGGGTCGGCTGCTCTATGTCCACTTAGCTTATGTACAGTTCACATTCCAGTAAAGGCAGTATCTCGCCACACTTCCTTACCCTCGGAAGTATTTCCATGCAAGCTGCTATGTTGTCCGTGAGGCGTCTTCCCGAGCTCAGGAATCCTGCAAGAAGGTATTCAGTAACTTTATTCAGAGCACACATCAGAGGGCTTGGATGTTCTCAACCTTGAATTTGTTTTATTTAACTTCATCTCAGGTGAGCACTCGACCTGAAAATAACTGGAGTATATACAGTAAGGTATATATTTTCATCCTTTTTATGTTGAAGCGATCCTGTTTTCTTTAGCTAGAACATACCACTTCCTGAGGGGGAAAAAAGTATTCCTTGGATAAAGTATGTGAAATCCATCCCCTTTATCATAAGAATTAGGGAGGGCTTTTTAAAGTGCGTTCTGGTATATCAACAATTCAGTTTATCTGAAATACTGTAAGAGGTATTTCAAAATGCTTAACACACACATTACCGCTCCAAAGGGAGATGGTATTGTCTCATTTTTCTCAGTTGAGCGGCTTAGTCCCTGAACTTTGAAAACTCCCAAAACATTTAAAGAACGTGGCAGAGAGGGTTAGTTTTAGATTGGCCTTAACCTGTTCATTTGTCATGTAACTTTGAAGAAAAAAGGATACATGCATTAATTGCAGGGCTGTGTAGGTTCTTCTTCACTCTTAAATAAACTGAAACTGGCATGTGAAAATGGGGTTAATCTGTCCTGTGTGAAATAAAACTTAAGCTAACATAGTGCACTGCTGTGGTGCCATAAGTCAAGCACAGGAGGTTTCTGAGTGGTTTTTAAAAACTAACCCTTTTCTAGAGACCCACCCCTAAAACCCACAGATGCTCCAATTTAACCTGGTTTAGGGTTGTATGGAAAACGGACTTAATCAGACAGCATTTGGCTACCTCTCCATGCTTTCTAATTATTCCAGTAGTTTGAATGTTGTCCACTGCTTCAAAGTTGGTACATTTTCAAGTGGAGCTGGAAAACATGCCATTTCTTGGAATAATTATGCCATCAACTTGTATAATTTATTGGTTTGTCCTTAGACTGAACTGAAGAACTAAAGCTGTGATGGTTCTGCCAAATATATTGCACTGAATGTGTTTTTTCTGACATTATTGCGTCTTTTCTGACATTATTGCGTCTTTTTTTTCTTTTTTTATTCCTGGAGAGTTGACATCTCTCTAGGTAGTACTAGTATCTGGTGTTCAGGAGTAAAACTGTGCCAGTAGATATCTATAAATGGTGTTTGGCCAAGTTACACCTAAACTAAGTCAGTTTTGGACTGCTGCCATGTTAATGAAGGCCATGTGTTACAGGGGAATATTAGAAATTAAGTTTTGAGCTGCAGGCCCTGGAATTGCTGATGCAGTGGTGGCTTACTGAGATGTTCCCTGCACACGTGCTTTCGTAGTGTCAGTGCTTCCTGCTTGCGGTGTTCTCCATCTCCTGCTCCATGAAGTGGTGCCTTGTGCAAGAGTATGTAGACCACCGACTTTCAAAATACCTACTTCCACGTTCTTCCTAATAAGCTGCAAGTGCTCTGTCATCTTCAAGATTCTTCAGGGTTACCCCCATTTCGGTGCTTTAAGTGCTTTACTTCACCTGTGAGCGTCAGAGATTGGATTTCTGTGGGTTGTTTTCTTTTTTTTTTAAAAAGTCTCAGTGACCTACTCAAGTATGAACATGGAAAAATATGTGCACAGTCCCTTTACAAATAACTTCTTTTAACCATCTCTATGAATTAAAACTGTGTGCTTTTTCAGGCAAAGTTGAAGGATTTCTAAAGAAGCTTGAGTTTCCATAAATCTGAAAAAAAATCAAAAGGAAACTGATACTTGGTATAATTCAGCTCCCCTGTCCTGTCCTGTCCTATCCTATCCATGAAAACAGGGTGCTCTTATATTTAAGACCCTGATCCACAAGTGAATCCCATGTGGATCTCTACTGCAGTTGGCAGTCTGTCTGTGTACTAATCAAATGCAGGGTAGAGAAGTTTGATTTTTTTTTTTAATTTCTTTTTTTTTTTAGTTCTCGGAGTGTTTTTTCAAATCAACTCCAGCATTAATAGGTGTATGAATTTTCCACTGGCATTTCTTTCACAGAAAAATTTCTGACAAAATGCCCTACTAATAATGCTGATAAAGGTTGGTCAGTAAAGCAATACATGTGAAAAAATAACTGGAAAAACCTTCAGTGCGTCTCACTTTCTTCTTGACACTGGAAATAACTGTGGACTTCAGCGGGAATTTTGTTGTACCTTTGAGTTGTTCCAAGGGAAATTGTCCATAACAAACTGAAGTGGAGGGTGAACAGATTTTAGTTAAAAAATTTATGCAAGGGAAGAGAATAAAATCTGTTCTTACTTGTGGTTTTGCTTTGCAGTGGGGGTGTGTGGGGTAATTAGTAAAACTACATAAAGAGATTGAAAAGTACCAGAAAACACATAAACTGTACTTGCATCTCCACTGGCTATGTGGCCCTTGTCTTTGCATGTCAGACAGCAGTTTCAAGACGGCTTAGTTGGCATCGCTGCCAAAAATTTAACTAGTTGAGTCTTTTATCATATATTGTCTTAAAATCTGGTTGATTTACTACTTGGTTGTGCTTTGCAACTGTGATGGTTTCTCAGCACCTGTGTTTTTGTAATATTTTATAAATGCTTTTCTTTCCCAGGAAAGATGAAGCCTAAACAAATGCTTGCAAAAAAAACAATGTAACCTCTTTTCTCAAGAGACTGCTTTTGATGTAAAAGTATTTTAGTAGCATTTTGGTATTTATTGGCCTAAACCAAAACACTTTTCCTTGCAGAAAGTGTTGTCTGTGTTTAAATACAGAGGAAAAGAAAGTCCCGCTTCAAAGAATCAAAGTATTTATCCTGCACTGTTAAACTTTTAAATCTTAGTTGCGGTGAAAACTCCCAAATCCTGATTGTCGTGATGTCTCTGGGCCTGAGTAAAAATTATTTACGTTCGCTGTGTGATGTCTTGTATGACAGATTAGCTACACTGCGTGGAGCTTGCACAGAGCTGATTGCTCACATTTTATCAGTCTCCTTTGGCTTCTTCTGGCTGCTCATCAGTGCAAATATATCTGTTGTGTAGAGGAAGCATTAGCTTGTGTATAATTTTTTTTTTTTAAATTGGAGAGAATGCTTTGCTGTGATGTAACAAATGTAAGGAGACTTAGCAAAGTCCAATTTAAAAACTAATCAGTAGCATTAGGGATGATTTTTTTCTTCTGAAGTCCTTGAACAGTTTTTTCTTTCCTTTTTTCTTTTGTGTGTGTGATTAGTTATGTGGGGTTAACCCGGTGAGAATAAATGTAGTGGCTTCTTCTGCCTTCTTTATTTTAGTTTCACATGCTCAAGAGCCAGTTTTATTCCTTCTCCCCTTCCCAGTGATGTGCTGCATTCACCCGTGTTTGATTAAGAGAGATGAAGTGAAATCCCTCCTTGAAGTGATTGGTAGCACTTGCAAAGGAAGAGGGTGAAGACTTAAGAATTGCCTGATCATAGGAGAACCACTGGTACTGACACCAGGACTTGGGCAGAGCACTTCGCTTCGAGTTCCAGTTGCTTCCCTCTGCCGAGTGGGGTAGCACTTTCTTTTTAAGAGGCATTATGAATACTTAATATTTGCAAGACTCTTCTGAATAGCTTTTGAGAAAAGACGAAACTGATCATTCTTGATCAAGCATTTCCATTTTATGGATGAAGTATTCTGATTGTGTTAATCTTTGCCTCTGGGACACGAACTTTGTGAAAAACTTAAATGTGGGTTTTTTCCCTCATGGATGTGGCCACTAGGCTAGCAAAATGGCCTCCACCAAATGTTTCCAAGTGACTCATAGCAACTTCGTTACCTTGTACATGGAGCTGTAAGATGAGTCTCTAGGTTGCTGTGCACTTCAGTGTCTTCATTTTGTGTCTTAGCAGAGTTTGTGCTGGCTGACTGGTCTCAAACTTACAGAAGTTTTTTTTCCCCTCTGCTTTAACACTGAGAGTAGCTGGTCAGACTAACTAATTTCACGTTTTCTCTTTTTTGATTTTCCAGGATGGCCCCCAGAGGAAAAAACGGAAGTCTGAAGTTGCAGAAGTGGACAAGCAGTTAGATATCCTGGCTATTGGTACAGCAGTTGGTAGCATTTTGTTGTACAGCACAGTAAAAGGAGAATTACAGAGCAAGCTAGTAAGTAATACATTCTTTATCACACGCTACCAAATACTGATGGTTTCAGTCAGTTTATGCTGTTCTTTCTGCTGCTCAAAAATGGAATAAACTAACCTAATTACGCAGATCTTTTTCTTAATAGCTGCGTATATGAATAGAGGTGCAGTAATTCAGGTACTTGGGAATCTTTAAGTGGTGCTTTTTCTATTGTTGGGAGTATGTACACGTTGATAAATCTTGGTTTCAAAGTTAATGCAATATTTTAACGTTGTGCATGGATTTGTTATTTTGCATTAAAAATAACAGTAATGATGAAATGCCTAACTGGAGAGTTAAGTCCTCTGGGGGAGTGTTGTTCCCTCAGTTCCTGCACAGGGAGAGGAGGGCAGGATTGAAGTACTCGTTGACTCTTGGGAAGGTGTCGTGTTGATGGACTCTTCCGTACAGATGTAAATTTACCTCCCTTGTGGAAGCTTTTGAGCCCTCTCAGCATGTGATTTTTCTCAAATGAGATACGCTCATTTTCAAAGTTTGCCCTTCTCATTGATAACTTCCCTGTTACTCCTAAATACCTTGGTTTTAGTCTTGGGTTACATAACAAGCAAAATAAACCTGTATGAATGACTCTCTGCAATACTGTGAGATACTTGGGCATACTTTAGCTTCTAAACTCTTAGTTGTGTGTAGGTGATCAATGTACACGAATTAAGAGAAAGCAATGACTTCTTAAAATCGTGATACATGCAAGTGACACTAGCTAACAAATATCAACTCTGTTTTATGGAAAAGCTGTATTTATGCCTGAAAACTATGAACAAAATAAAAGTTTCAGGTTAAAATTTACAGTTTCAGTCAGTTTGAAAACACTGGCTGCTCTTCTGTAGGAGCAGGATAGCAGATGTTATTTGGTGAGTACTTTTTTTTTTTTTACAGATAGGTTGAATTAAAAGATTATTCCTGCTAGAATAAGAGCCGTCACTTTTAGCTGTCCTTACTGAACAGAATGTCTTGCTGTGATGTGTTTTGTCTTGCTCAAAGCTGATTTGCAGTGACGCTTTTGGGAGCAGTCTGAGCTGGCTGGTGCCGATTCAAATAGTGAATTTTATAAACTTTAGGAAATATTTTCATAAATGATTAAAGTGTGTATTTGAGCTGCAGAGATTTTGGTTGTTAGGAGAGGTGAATGATAACCCTTTGTAGGGTCTTCTGATCTGATGATAGCTTACTCTTGAATGCTGAGTACAAAGGGAAAGATACTCATCTCTGAACATACTTAAGCAAGGAGGCACTTAGATGACTATCAGCAAGACATCTGTGCTAGCCTTTCCTTTGAGCAAATTTCATACTGTTAGACAGCCTTGTTTGGCTGTGTGTATAAAAATAGTGGGCAGGACAATTTTTTTGTTAACTCTGAAGTGCTAGAGCAAGAATTAATTCAAATACTTACATGTACATATCAAAATATAAAATATCTTTAACTTATATAACTGTATATGTATATTGGTCTTTAAAACCACACCCTCTTTTCAAGTTGCCAATGATTTGAATTTAGTTCTCGAAAGAGCAGCTTGTTACATTGTTGGTGTGGGGAAGACTCAGTAGTCAAGACTTCTTCATTTATTAATGAGTTGACCCTCTTTTACCTTTTGTAGGACGGTGGTCATGACAATAGAGTAAACTGTGTGAGATGGCATCAGGACAACTGCTGCTTGTATAGCTGTTCAGAGGACAAACACATTGTGGAATGGAACGCACAGACCTGCAAAGTAAAGTGGTAAGTGATGCCGGTTTTCGGTCAAATTTGTTCGCACTTGCTTTTGTGTGTTTCCTCCTTCACAGGTTTTAGTGAGGGCCTGTTCGAAATGCTGCACTCTGCTATTCAGGCTTCATGCCCACTGTACAAAATCGGCTGTTGGCTATTTTTCTGAGATTGGAAGTGGTTTTATTAAGGAATAAAAGAGTAATTCTCATAGTTGGGTTTCTTCCTTTGTGTGTTGGAAAGACTAGATGAAATGAGTAACTGCGCTGAGAAGGATTTGGGTCCCTCCATGCTAACTTTTAGTGGGGCATGGGCTTCCAGTCACTTTTGTGATGCTGAAAAATCTAAATTCTAGAAAATATCCTTGGAAATATGGGGGAGCAGATAGTGGAACACCTCATCCCAGTTAAACTTGTTACATGCACGGGGCTTTGCTCAAAGGGCCTTGCTGTGATGATACCCACTTGGTTTCGCTCACTACTGACGTGCGGTGAGGACAGTTCCACTTGGCTGTCTGAGCAGGCTGCTACTGTTTAAAGTACTGTTGAGCAAAATAGAGCTTAGTGCAGAGTAACAAGATATCTGGTGTAGGCATTTAGTTTCTTTTGTAATAAAGTCAAACTGTTTTTAAACTTCAAAGAAGAAACCAAGATTTCTATTAACGATCCTGGTTATCTTACTTCAAGAAAAGCCTAGTGAGTGATGGCACCTTGACCCTTCTCTTATGCTGCTGTTTCTTTTTTGTAACATTTCCCACCATTGTGTTATTCTTACTGCAGCCCTACCGGTTTTGTTAAAGATGGTGTGGGCACTGCAGACAGCCCATCGTCAGTAGCCTCTTTGATTTCCCTAGAAAGGAGACGCATCCTTTGGTTGTATTAAGTTGAGACCCTGACGTAAAGTAGCAGAAGATGGCTGTAAAATCTCCCTCTAGCCTTCTCTTCTTAGGATTGAACACACCCAGTTCCCTCACCTTTTCCTCTTGCATTACATGCTCTAGTCTCTTAGCCACCTTCATGGCCCTCCACTGGATTTACTCCACTATGTCAGTGACATTCTTGTACTGTCCCAAACTGGACATAGTGCTCAGATGCAGTTTCAAAAGTATTGCACAGAGGAGAGGAATCACTTTCCTTGACCTGCTGACCACACTCTAGCTAATGCAAATCAGTATGCAGTTGACCTCATTGCCACAAGGACTCACTGCTAACTCTTGTTCAACCTGAGTCGAGGACTGCAAGCTCCTTTTCTGCAAAGCTGCTTGCCTTTTTTTTTTTTTTTTTAAATAGTGCTTTGAACCATAGACCTTTAAGGCGAGGTTTGTTGTTGTCAGCGTCATTGAGAGACTTTGGAGGAGGGCCAGGAACTGAATGGGTCTTGAAAGTCTGAATTTTAGTGTTGAGAAGGCCTTTCTGAATGGGTTGATGTAAGTTTTTTGGATTATGGTGCAAAGAGAAGTCTTGGTATGGCTCCTCTTCACCCTATTTTGAGTAGTAGAGAACTTTGAGAGAAGAATTTAGAACAGAATAGGCAAATATTAAAAAAAAGTCAACAGTTGTTCAATATTAAATAGCTTTACATCTTTGAGTTGCTGTAATCTTGTGTAAACTAATTTGAAGGGGAGGAGCAGAAACAGAATAGCTTTGACCTCATCTTTGACTACTTAAATTATTTCCTTTTAGTAATTTTTGCCTTAAGTTTTCCAGCGTGGTTGATGTGGATTTTGAGATTATGCTAATTAATACTGTTTTTTCTATTTCTTCATCTTTCTTCTTTTGTACAAAAACCCTCCATCCAAATTCTAGCAAGTGGAAAGGCGACAATAGCAGTGTCACCTCTCTATGCATCAGTCCAGATGGGAAAATGCTGCTGTCAGCCGGTAGAACTATAAAACTGTGGGACCTGGAGACCAAAGAAGTCTACAGAGTAAGTAACTTTGTTAAGCTAGATGCAAAAAAAAGTCCTTCTGATTGGTGACATTACGTATCTAGTGCTTCCTGATAGGACATCTGAAAATTTCATTGGGTGTGAGGAGACAACTGGCAGTTTTGGGATTGCTGGAAGCTGTTGCTGTGATGATACCCTCAACTGTGGTTTCAACTTGCTGAGAGTTGAATGAGGACATTAAATTCCTTGGCTGTGTCTGAGCATGCTACCAGCCCCCTTTCTCAAGCCTGTAGTAGAAAGATGGATGCTGTTCTTTTTCACCGGGTCCCTTTCTGAAACCCTTCTAGCAGGAGAACTCAGTTCACCACAGTATTATTTACTGCTGGCATGGGTTTGTGCATGAGCTCCCTGACTTTTCTATGAGTGCCCCCTTAAAGCCTTCAGGTTTAACTGGTGGCATTACCAGTTTTGCTGTTGAAACAGTTGGAAGGCATAGGAGCAAAACCCTCGTTGTTCCCTGAGTAGGGCTCAGACATGAGCAGATTACTATGTTTTAGCTCTTCCATAAGTGCAGCCATGTGCTCTTGCCCGCTAGCAGAGAGAACGCAGCTAGTCTCTGAATCTCTTGGTACTGGCTGTCAGGTAAGTGTATACACGTGTGCTGTTCTGTGGACTTGCTGGCACATGGCAACTACTGTGTATGTCTGCATCCTATGATGATCAAAACCACTATTTATAAAAGTAGATTGAAGAACTGATTTTGGGTTTTTTTTGGGGGGTGGTGGGGTTGAACAGCCTCAGTGTGTCAGCAGACCTGTGTGTTCATCTTACAGTTGAGAATGAAACTATGAATGTAGTTTCATTGTAAAAGTTGAAGTGTAAAACTGGGGGGAGGGGGAAGTGCTTTCTGACAGTAGCAGCAGTACAGGTGGATGTGATTTCTTTTGCATGGACTTAGTCCCAGTGAATTTGCTTTTGATTACCCATTTAACTTTTAAAATTCTGATAATATCTGGAGGGTCAGAAAAAGTTTCCTTGAAATACAGCCATGCAAGGAAGCTGATTACTAGTAAAAAAAATTACTGAAATGTCCTTGTTGGCTTAGTAACACTTGAATCTTTCCTAATGTTCTTTGTTAACTAATGTTTTAATTTTTGCCATATGACTTCTTATGGCAATCATTGAAAGATTTTTTTTTTGTTGTTGTTGTCTTTTAGCATTTCACAGGCCATGCTACATCAGTGTCATCATTAATGTTTACCACAGTGAAACCTATGAATGAAAACAAGCCCTTTGATGGAATTACAGGGCTTTATTTCTTGTCTGGAGCTATACATGACCGATTACTGAGTGTATGGTATGTAAGCTTTTCATAATTTGTAACTTTGATTATGATCGGTATTGAGGATAGACTCAAGTATGTTCTGAACTCTGTGATTAAACAGAAGATCAAGCAGAAGGGGCACTCTGGAGAAATGCAGTGATGATCTCTTAAATACTGGTTTCAACTCACTGATTGTTGAATGAAGACATGAATTTCCTTGGCTGTGTCTGAGCATGCTTCCAGTTGCCGTTTGAATCGCTAATGTATGTCAAGAACAACTGTGTAATAGGCTTCGTTGTTCTTTGTACTTACTGTAGGGTTTACGCTAAGTTTTCTTGCTAAATTGGGAGTTGGGAGTTACTTTGCACTTGGAATTTAGAACGTTTTCCAAGCTGAAATCTGAAATTAGAGCATGAGTATTTTGGGATGGGGTAGATACTACCACAGTTGCTGGTGATTTATAGGCTTTATAATGCTTTTCAGGTGCAGAGGGTGCTGTTTGTGCTATGATAAATAGCGTGTACGGTTTGTGTCTTCCAGGCAGATCAGATCAGATAGGAAAGAAAAGAATGCCGTGATGTCTTTCACAGTAACAGATGAACCAACTTTTATTGACCTGACTGTATCAGAAGTCAAAGAAGAGGTAGGACCAATAGTTTGTAACCAAATATGTTAAACAATTTTCAGTTGTCACATCAGTTTCCTTTTAAGGGTGTAAAGAAAGAAGCTTGGTTTGTATTTGGCTTCTGTTATGCAGAGATGAGATCTGAATGCCAATTCACGGGTGTAAGGATATTTATTACAGGTGCATTTATAAAGCTGATAGTTTGAAATACTCATTTTCAAAGCTGCTAAGTGCAAATTCAGTGTTTTCTTCAGAAATTTTGCTTGTGATGGTGGAAATATCAGTTGTTTCCTATTTAGAACAAATTATTAATCAAAATGGTTGTTAGAACTTGGCAGCAAAAAACACACAAAAAATTCTTTCTACAAATGCAGTTTGAGTATGGTCCTGTTTTTTCTGATCTCAAGTGGCTTTGGCAGTGTAACTGCATTTTGAATTAACTAGCCTTTAACGAGTTAAAGTAGCAGTGTGCATTCCCCAAGTCTCTCAATTTCAGCAAGTACAAGTCTTTCAAAGTAGTTGTCTTATGAAAAATGTCTGCATGTGAAACAACATGTTCACAAACTGTTTCAGTAATTACTTAAAACATTTTTCTGCTGCTGCCTCTAGATTCCTTTCTAAAAACAGTATTTCATGCTAAATTTTCTTATGTTTCCAGTTGTGCCCTCTTACTGCATGTATTGGAGATAAGAGTATAGCGTAATGTACACCTGTCATTTAATTGCTCAGAGCGCTCATCTCAGTTTCTTTCCTCTAAGCGTATTTACAGTGTCAGCGCTTTTGTAGACCTGTGCCTCTAGACATGTTGGGTATTGGAACATTGCCGCTTATGATCACATATGTCTGCTACTGTCCAAACTGTTCAAATTTGGATATATCAGTAGTGATACAGTAAAGTACAGTTATGAGTTATCTTTTTGTCTCCTAATAGTTGTACTAAATGTTCCTGAGATGTTAGTGTCTTTGATCTTCCTTACGGATTTAGTTATATCTTTAACATGTTTAGTTACTGAAAAAAATCAAATCATAACTGTGCAACTGTCTCTTGATGTCCTGTACTTATGGGAGGTTTGTCCTTTGAGATAATTAAAATCTCTTACTGTTCCTTCTTTCAGCCTGTGAAGTTAGCAGTTGTGTGCAGAGATGGGCAGTTGTATTTATTTGAACATATCTTAAATGGGTAAGTTAGTATCATCTTGAGGGTGTCTTTGGGAAAGGTCTGGGATTACTGTAAGGCAAAGTTCAGTCTTGTCATGCTGCTGCCTTTAAGCTTTTGTATCTTTTCACAGACCAGGTTCCAGCTGGTTCTTTCTCTTGGGTTACTGGACACATTTTTGGAGAACTTACTTGTTGGGGGCTGTGCTGCACTTCAGTATTAAGTGTTGCTTTAGCCAAGATTTTGTGTGTCTGTGCCTCATCTTAGCCATCTGTAAAAGGCGTAAACTGGCTGAGTTTGCTGAGGACTCGCTAATGAAAGGTGCTTAGATGTGTAAGGCATTGAAGTGTTTAAGCTAAACCTCTTGGAATTTTTTCATTCCTTTTTTTTCAGTTACTGCAAAAAACCCTTAACATCAAACTGTACTATCCAGATAGCAACGCCTGGAAATGATGGGGACTCCACACCAAAACCAGTCCCTATTTTAGCAGCTGCGTTTTGCACAGACAAACAGTCTCTGCTGCTTGTGTATGGAAACACCTTACAGCCCATCATAGAGAAAGTGGTATGTAAAACCTACTGGAGAGGTTTTGGATTTTGTAATATGGACTGCATACTGCTCTCTGTTGGAGGGATTTTTTTTCTTTCTTTTTTACTTATTTGAAATTGTATAACAAGACAAAGCTTATTCCTTCCTCCTTTTCTGGGAGCTATGACTGTTGCCCCTGAGCTGTTTTGAAAAGCGATTTGTATTCTTCTATTCTTTCAATTAAAATACAACTTGGCATTATTGCTGGCTGTTTCTTGCCATGTCGGCTGTTACTGAGTTAGGCCACTGAAACTTTTTAATACTGTTTCAGTTTACCTGTGTGAGCTTCTTTGGAGAGCATAGAGATCTGGTAACAAAAGGCAGATGCGCAAAGCAGCTGCTGTTCTAGAGTGAAAAAAAAAGTTCATTCTACTTTATACGTCTGGAATTTGTTCTCATCTTTCCGTATCTTTCCGTAGCGTAATGAATCACAGGGGTGAATCTCAAATATATTAACTGGTTTTGTTCCTGTCCTTCTAGTCTTTGAGCACCACTGAATCCCACGTATGTTTGATAAGGGACACCCAGAAAGTGTTGTCACTTAAAACAGATGTTGGTCTAACAAAGGTGAGCTTTGCATGAAATGTGATTTTGTTGCTGGTTTTGTTTTACTTTGGAAATGGTAGAATTCACTACTCTCTTTTAAAATGAGGTTGGATTTCTGGATGGGCCTGCTCAGAGCTGCAGTGGTAGCTACAGATGTCCATAGCACTCAGGCGGGTGTGGGTAAACTGTGCTTCATGGCTGCTGTGTGTCCTGGTATGCTCTCGCACACAATTACCCTCCTGTAGCTCATAGCAAGTCCTGTTCTCAGCAGGTCTGCTTGATAGACAGGACTGGCTGATGGTTTCTTTTTTGCTTGAGATCAGTCCTTCTCCTAGAGTCTGTCAGTTTGTACAGCCTCTTTGACCCTGCTGGTTTGGGGTGAAGTTGGGATGGCATTGTTTTAGAGTCTAAATAAAATGTAATGAAGCCTTAAAGGGCATGTCCTTTTGGCTTTCTCGAGATGGCCTTCACGTGTTCCTACTCACAGCGATATGGCACCTGGGAATGTGAGCTTGACACTTAAATGGCAACAGTGTCCACTGAGGCCACTTGCCACCGTTTTCTCTCATGCAGGATCTCCTGGGGGTTTAGAGACAGGCCGTGAAGTTCTTAATCAGTGTGCATATTCAAGGCCTTGAAGATTTGAAACGCTTGCAGTATCAGTCAAGTGAGCAGACGGCGCTGTTTTTCTAACCCTCAAGTTACCTACTGGATCTGGTGCTCCATCAGCCAGGCGGGGTTTTGTGCTGATTCCTCAGTCCTGGAGCTGGTGGGTAGCAGAGCTGAAATGCAGTGAGAGGTGTAGGAACTCCCTGGCATGCGGTGATGATACCCATCTTGGTTTCGCTTTTTGCTGAATTCCGGTGAAGACGCATTTCTCTTGGCTGTCTGAGCATGCCTTGTGGGGAGAAGGTCAGTGATTAGTGTGGTGAGCAAAGAGGGTAGTATTTTAACACCATTGCTTTCTACAGTAAAATTCTTGAACCACGAAATCATTTTTTTTACTTTTACACTCAGCATGTGGAAGTTGCTTTGCTTACTGTACTAGATTATTTTTGTATCACTTCAGTGGGCACCCGGCAGGGCTCCCACAAGTACAGAAGTTTGGGCAGGTACTTCAAAAAAAGGCCTGCACAGAAGCGCTGTGGTTAAAGAAGTGTTCTGGAAGTAGCAGGTAGCATTCTTGATATTCTGGAAGTGGCATACTCCCTTACATCCTCTGTGGGTCAGGGGAGCACTTGGTTATTAAATACATTGCCTTTAAAATTCGATCTCCTTTGTGTTCATTGAAGATGGATACCATAGCTTGTTTGGTATAACCTAAGGTTCCTCTGTTTGTCATTGTAATCATAGTCTAATTCAGACTACTGAGTTTTGTGTCTGAGCAATCCCTAGAAGAAAATCAGTGGGATTGAAGTGAATAGTAACTACCTTTTACTGTTACATTGTGCTGCTGTTTGTGATCAGTTTTTATCTTCCAGTGGAAGCTGAATTAATCTGCATGTGGTTTATGGGCCTGACTATTAGTACTTGTGGTATCTATTGCTAGCAAACATCCAAATGTTTGTTGTTCGATACAAACACTTAGTTTGATGAGTGTTACGGAACAAGCTTGTAAGAAAAATGATTCACAGGTGATTCCAAAGAGACCGTTGCTTTAGTTAATTATGAAAACTAACTGACTGTTGCTTGAGGTTTATTAATTGCTTTTCAAAATATAGGATTTTCCTAATATATATGTCAAGAAAATGGGTTTGGCAGGCTGGTTTTACTGTGTGAGACTCTCAGAATAGAATCAGTATTTTAAATTGGAAGAAAGCTCAAGATATTAGCAATTCATACAAATGTGGTTATCTCTGTGTACTAGGTAAAGACGCCTGTTGTGAACTCGGACACCAAAGTTCTAGTGCCTGGCATTCCAGGACATAGTACAGCTGTCAAAACTCCATCCTCGGGAAAGGAGAAAAAGAAAAACAAGAGGAAACCGGGAGAGACAGAGGTAAAGCGCTTCCTCTTTTAAATACAGCAATAATGGAAAAACTAGAATCATAAATCATCGTTATAATTTCTTTAGGTGAACTTGAACTTGCTTTGTTTCGCATGGAAGCAAGGTTAATGATATCATCTTTCTGTATGAAAGAGACTTCCCTCTGCTCAAAACCTTTCCCTCATTCAAGCCCTGTGTGCCTTGCCCGTAGTTTTGCCATGTACCTGCAGAACTTTGTCACATGCTTGTGTCTCTCTCTCTGCTAAGGTGTATTACCGCTTTTCAGTCAAAACTTCATCTTATCTTCTTTTCTCAGGCTATTCTCTGTCAGTACATTTAAAAGAATATGCAAAATTTGTGTTATTTTCCAGCAGAATCAGAGGGAATGCTGTAGGTTAGGTACTTTGCTTTCAGCTGATGTTTCTGAGAAACTGCACTGAAACAGCACTGCCCTTGTTTACCGTCTGCAGGAAAGCATTGAAGAGCGCCTAGAGGCATTGGATATCGATGTGAGCAAAGTAAAAACTCCAGGTGGCCTTCCACAAACAGATAGCTTTGCGGTACTTTTGGTTCAGGGCTTGGAAAGCAACGATGCAGAAATCTTAAATGTAAGTGTTACAAGATCATTGTATGCTGTTTAATCTATTCACTGACACTTGTGGGGAGCCTTCCTGAAAGCTGGGGAGGCTGAACAGTCAAGAACCCATTGTTTCTCCCACCTGCTTTTTGCTGATGTGCTGCTCAAGGCAGTGGTATTATAAGTTATGGTAGCGGTATTACTCTCTTCTTATCTACCTTGCTTTCTGAGTCAGTCCATGAACTTTGAGGCGCTTCTGTTTATGATAAATTTGTTATGTCACAGTTCAGATGTTTTACAAGGGATGTTACTAATGCAGCCATCTTCCCTTTAGCTTGAGCTGGAGCATAATCTGTGCTTAGTCGCCAGAGTGTACGGTTTCCAAGTAGATATTGTTTGAAAAATGCATTGATGACAACAGTTTCACTTGAAAAGCTTACTGTTGCACTTGGACTAGGAGGAAATAATAGTTCTGTGGCAGGGAAATGAAATCTTAAGAATTTGATGCTGAATAGAAATGACTTGTCACAAATACTGGTGAAAGGCATTTATTTGCAGAAGTCAAGCGCAGAAAATAGCAAGGGAAATTTTAATGTGCCTGTGCTGCTTTATTTCTAACATGGGGTGGGTGGGCTAGAGGCAATGCTAGATTGTTTTAGATGGGTTAATCAAGTGTCTTATTTTGTTAATTGTAGCTGACTTGAAAAATGGAACTCCTTTTCATAGTAAATCTTCTTTTACTCATTATCCTCATCTTAGCAAAGGTAGTGGAGTAGAAAAAGAGATTTAAAGCCAGGAATTTTTGACTGTGCTCATTGCTGATACACATGCTAAAACTGAATTATTCTCTGATCATGTTTTTCCATTTTAACAGAGAGTGCTTAACACAAG
Source organism: Aptenodytes patagonicus (assembly GCF_965638725.1). NCBI lineage: Eukaryota > Metazoa > Chordata > Aves > Sphenisciformes > Spheniscidae > Aptenodytes > Aptenodytes patagonicus. Next base: position 113,496,484 of record NC_134951.1, on the reverse strand, counting down.
AAAGGAAAATGTAATAAAGAACACAGTAGCCAGAATGCCTATACATGCTGTCATTCCACTGCTGCATGAGGTAGGAGAGACTGCGTTTCTTGTAGTGTCATACAAGCCACATTTGGTTTGCGTTCTAGCTGGGGAAAACCCAGGATATGTCTCTTTATTTTCACCAGTGAAATTGGTTTGGTAATTTTACAGGACAGAAATTGTTCTTAATTTCTCTCTGATACACTCTTATCTTCTCTGGCTGAAGCTTAACCGAAGGACAAAGTGCCACTGTCAAAGCTAGGAAGAGCATTAGATCATGTAATATTATCTTGAATGTTTATGTGGGAAAAAAGAAAAGGAAGAGGTTAAGCTAAAGCTTGTTTAGTCCATGGCAAACAGTTACCATTACATCTTTTAAACTATTAAAATGGATGATAATTTGAAACACGAAAATAGCAGTGCTAGCCAGAGCAAGTTATATGAGCATAAATATGCTAGATACTCAATGAGAGAAAGAAAAATAGAATACGTACTTACAGCAGTGAGTTTAGATAGCACTTGGAAATTGAGGGGCAATTTCTTTTCTCTTTTGAAGATAGCTCAGAAGCCCAGTTGCTGTATTTAAGCTTTGCGACATCACTTAGTAATAATTTGAGACCCCACCTGGAGTATTTGAGACCCCACCTGGAGTACTGTGTCCAGCTCTGGAGCCCTCAGCATAAGACAGACAGGGGCCTGTTGGAGCGGGTCCAGAAGAGGGCCACGAAAATGATCAGGGGGACGGAACACCTCTCCTGTGAAGAAAGGCTGAGAGAGTTGGGGTTGTTCAGCCTAGAGAAGAGAAGGCTTTGGGGAGACCTTATTGCAGCCTATCAGTACTTAAAGGGGGCTTATAAAAAAGATGGCGGCAAACTTTTTAGCAGGGCCTGTTGCGACAGGACAAGGGGGAATGGCTTTAAACTAAAGGGGGGTAGGTTTAGACTAGATACAAGGAAGACTTTTTTTTACGCTGAGGGTGGTGAAACACTGGCACAGGTTGCCCAGAGAGGTGGTGGATGCCCCATCCCTGGAAACATTCAAGGTCAGGTTGGACGGGGCTCTGAGCAACCTGATCTAGTTGAAGATGTCCCTGCCCACGGCTGGGGGGTTGGACTAGGTGACCTTTAGAGGTCCCTTCCAACCCAAACTATTCTGTGATTCTATGATTCTATAATTTTAAAAGGGATTTGGCTTCTGAACTGCTTATTCAGTGATAGTAAATAAAACCTGTATTTGGACAGAAATATTAATGATTAGCCTTATCTAGACATTACTTTGTTTAAACTGGGCATTGATTAGTTGCTCTTGTTACGTGAATGACATTCTATAACATAAGTTAATGGCTAGACTTCTCTTGTATTTTAATGTGCTGGCCACAAGTAAGATTTAATTTTTACTTGTGGTACTAATCTTAACTGGATTATGCGGATGGCCAGGTTTTGAATGTTTAGACTTCCTTTAAGCATGTGTCATGACACCTCCTTAGACTTACGTTAATGAGGTGCAGCGTTTCTTTTCTAGGGCCTCTGTCAGAGAATCTAAGTGCAAGAGTTTGACTATATAATCTCAGTGGATGGACAGATCTTCATGTAACCATCTTCTCCAGAGCTTGAGATTTGTTCTGTGAAATAGCCTTTACCTGATACTACCTTTGCTTGTTTCCCCAACTTGTCCACCTTGTAACAGCTGCTCTACTAAGCAGATACACAGAGACATATAAACAAAGGGATTTCCTTCTACTTATTCCTGCCAGCTCTAAGTTTCACTGGGTGTATTGCCTGTTAAGAGTTCCAGTTTTATTGTAATAATGAAACTCAGCGTCTGCAAGTTATCAGCCTGCATATAGGATGGTAGAGCCAGCAGTGTAATATTCTGGAGCCTGGCAATGGTTAATCCTAGCAAACTTCAAATGCCTGGAGATCTTTCTGCCCCAATATTGGGGCTGTCACATGGATCTAGTGTTGGGTTTTTGAACTCATTACGTGTTTGTTACTTATTGCTTACTATTTTTGTCCTTCTAGCTTACGAAGAGATTGCAGGGCAACCCATACAGGTAAGAGACAACTCAACTGCAGTTTAATTCACCTGAAACTTTTCTAGTGTGTGTGTTATGGTCCCTCCTTCCACCTATGTGACTGATTTCCATAGTAACTGTAACTAAACTGCAGCATCTTGACGTAAAAATTTTCACCTGATTGTGGGTGCAAAGAGGAACTTTTATTAAGGCAGTGCTTTGTCAGGGTGGCTGAAGTGAAATTAAAAAGGGACAAGGATACCTGAAATAAGCATATAACCCTGAGAACGTATCTGAAGTCCCAGAATATTGACACTGCGGACCTGATCAATATGTAAAATAAAATAACTATCATATGTATAGCTTGTTCGGTTTAATTATCAAATATATTTAGACACCTCCTGGTGTTGTGTTTAATAACAAATCCAGCTCCCCCCCCCAGCATCTTGTTATATTGCTATAAGGATAGCTTTGCTGAGAGTAGCTGTCCTTAGTTGTGGTGGTGTTTTGTTGGTTTGGTTTTTTTTTTAAATAAAAATTCCCTCATTGTAGGTGGAGGAAAAAGTAGCATGTTTTGATCTTTTACTTATTGAAACCTCCCGTAAAAGATGTCAGAAACACAGACCCCTGAACTTGTCTAGTTTAATCCCTCACTTAAACGTCTGTTCTTTTCCTAACAAATAACTTACATAGGTATTATCTGGATAGCCAAACTGTTGTATTTCCATTTGCATTTATCTTTTTATATGATGAAAGGGGAGCACTTTCTATAGAACTGTTTAGCATCTAGAATGTGAAATGGGTGTTTCTCAGCCAGTATCTCTTTGATATCATTTATTTTTCCTTTCCAGTGCCTCACTAATGGTTCGATGGCTGAAGTCTGTTTTTACTCTACATGCATCCTACCTTTCCACAGTAGGTATTTTGCATTAATGCTAGTGCACGTAACTAAAACTAGATTTAAATGCTTAAATATATGTATGCTCTTCCTTCAGGTATGTGTCTCCTGCTCTCCACATATGGCAGTGCCCAAATCAATGTACAGGGGGCTATATTTCTGCCGCTTTTGCCAAATTGCTGCACATTGGTTATAAATCGTTTGTCTTAGTCATTCATGACATAATTATAGTCATCCCAAAGTCAAACCAAGATAAGGTATGTCATACCTGTGAGAGTTAGGGAACAAAATTACTGTCAAAGAGTAATCTAGCCTGTGTCGCTAAATCTTACAGAACTAAATTTGCCTTGCTGTTGTAACGCTCATCTTGAGACTATCTTGGCCATGGCTAGATTTATAGGGTAAAGGTGTACCAAAGTTGGCAGGGTAGTAAGTAATGTAGTAGCTTCTGGGTTGAAGTCCAGCCTTGCCTTACAAGTGATGGATAAAGCACTCTTGCTCAGTTAAGAAAAAGGCATTTTGGCACTGTTAGTCCTTTCTCCCATTCATTATAGGATTGCTGTGCATCAGAACTTGCACGCGTTGCTGAGGCTGCATTTGTACATGGGTGTATATTCGGTTCCCGTTTACACAGCTTTCCAAATAGTGCTTCGACACCTGCTTACGGCAGTGACTGTGGAAAGGAAAAGTAGTATAAGAATTGCCATGTTTTGAAAGTAGATGTATTTCTAAACATGGCTAAATGTTAACTGATCAGGCTGCGGGTGGTTTCTGTGAACCCTCAGCTCTCCCTTCTGTCTAGAATAATGTGAGCAAGGATTGCTTGCCCCAAACATACAAAGGTAGCTTAAAAATTTGAAAATAAGACATTTGGGATGTGTTGCTTAGCAGCTTCATTTTTCTTCATCCTTCTCTTCTCCCAAGTTGCCAGACCTTATTCCTCAGCTGGGAATGCTATACCAGTTAATGGAGAGCAGAGTAAAAACTTTGCAAAAGCTTTCCCGTCTGCATGGAAGACTCTTCATTCTTGTCACCCAGGTGAGTTCCAACTAAATAACATGGGATGTGTAGAAGAAGTATTGTTTGCAGACTTAACCTCCTGTTGTGATTACATCCGATGGGACCTGTCATCGGGGAACTTAATACAGCTGCTGTACAGCTGTGCTGATAGTGCTCAAAGCAGTACACTTAATTGACTAGTCAGTCTGTGCTCACTGGAAGTTTACACATTGTTTCCTGCCAAATGTGTCTACTAACCCATAGAGTTGTAGAGGGGAATAAGTAGGAGGTACTGGGCCACTTCAGAGCCGATGTCTCTAAAATTTTACTTTGTCCTTCGTACTTGTTTGGCTGTTAAACTACTACTATAAATGAATTAATCTGTGTTAAACTTGATGTAGACTTCATTTACACTGTTACGAGTTTTGTTGACTTTTAAGGTTGGAATATATGATTGCATCTAAGGCTAATCTGCAAATTCCATTCAGGTTGCAGCATCAGAAACAGCTCAGGATGTAACTGAGGTTAATCAGACTGCAAAGCTGGTATATGAGGATGGTAAGTGTTGTATGCTGAATTCACGTGACAGCCGATGCTTGATGGCTGTTCGTCATGTTCCCGTGCTTATTTATTAGTGTACAGTCTGCAAGTAGAGAGTTTTTGTGGGAAGTCCATGGCGGGAAAGTCAGTGGTTAATGATGTGGGCATCTTGTAGTTGGTTGTTCCTGCCTGCCTGCCTGCCTGCCTTCCCTCCCCTCTGTTAAACCACAACACCCTCCTTTTACTTCCTTTCATTCCCTCCTATCCCTGCTTCATAATTTAAGGAATCAGTTAACTGGAACTTCAGTATGCTGCTTAACTTAATTGGCAACCTCAAATTTCTAGTGTTAGCTGCCCTTCTGATAAGGTAGATACAGTCAAGACACTTTTACATTTGAGTCAGCGGGACGTCAAGGTAGTGGATGTCAGTATCTGTGCATGTACACGTCCAGTTTGGCCTTTTTTATCTACTGCAACTTCATACTGTATAATTGTAACAGAAGTGACTTCCTCATTGATGTTGATCAACCTAATCTTCAGGTAGAATTAGTTTTGGAATTGAAATAGCACAGTTTGGAGACTTAGCAGCATGTGGGGTTGGGCTTTGTTTGCACAATGACATTTTAAAGTCTGTTCTCCAGACTGAGGGATGGTTTTCTCTTTGCAGAGTCCTCGGAGGAGGAAGGCTCAGATGATGAGATGATTGCAGATAAAGACTCTGATGTAAGTGGAGTTGGATCGGATCTTCTCCCATTTGCTTGTAACAGAAATTGTGTGACTGTCAAAGGTTCAAACATTCCTGCTTATTTTTTTTCCCCAGGAAAACTGGGATGAAGATGAAGAAAAAGAGGAGCAATCTGATGAACAAGACATGACTGTGGAAAAGGAAATCAATGGTGATTCTGATTTGGAACCAGAAAATGAAAGTGAAGAAGAATAACAGCACGAAAGAATAATTTTAACCGTTTAAACAAGTGGGCTACCAAAATCTAATTCTGGATCATCTTGCTGAAAGATGCCATATTTGCATATAGGGAGTGCAGACTCATGCACGGCCTGTGTGCAGAGGCACATGTGGGGCACCGTGCGTTTCTGAATCCAGAATGTTTAACCATGCCAGCCTTCTCTCGCCCTATTTCCCTGCGCTTACTTATAGAAACATTTCTTCCACCTCATGGTCAGATTATGCCTGTCATGTGGACATGCATTTGTATCTCAAGTGAAATAAATCTGCCACCGCTGTTTGTGTGGTAAACTTGGTTCAGCTTTACATTGAATTTGTTTCAGATATTCAATGATCGAAGACAACTGGTCTATACCTTCTTTCCATGCTTCAGTTAGCAATAGCAAGTGGGCATCCTGCTGCTTTTTTAAAAAAAAAAAAAACCAAAACAGAAAAAAGAAAAAAAAAAGATATTTTTGTAATATTTAAATTCTCTACTGAATTTCTTTTCTTCCCCCCATCCTCAATTGGTTTAGCCATGCCTTGGCAATATCTAAATGCCAACCTGACTTAAAAGTGGCTTTTTCTTTTTTTAACAAATTTGAACTCAAGACTTTTCTATGTATAAATCAATGACTTTTCTTGTGCTTCAAAAGGACATCAGAACTATCACTGGCTCCTAGTTTTGTTTTAATGGAGGCTGTATATAAGTTTAATGCTAACCCAGAGGATAGACTGTGTTGAATTGGGTGGGGAGAGGGGAGTAACACAGGGAAATGAGAAGGTGAATGCTTGTGAATATGTAGCGCACAGCTATACCTTTATTACGGATTTTTAATCTCAGTGGCAGAACAAGGACAGCTATTTGCTCAGCTAATGGAAGCTGAAGTGGTGCAAACACATTTTTCAGAGCAAAACAAGGTAAAGGTTTGAGCCATTCACCACTATAATGTACAATAATATATTTGTCTATAAATGGAGCTGTTGCAACTAAATACCACCCTCTTTGTAAAGTGAATAAATATACATCTCCTTTACCAAATACCTGTCCTGTGGTGTTTGTTGAGAGAGACCTTAAGTAGCTAAGGATGGTGGTTAAGGATGAAATGCTGTTTGTAAAAAGCAGATTTCTAGTGGAGGAGGAAGCCAACCTAAAAGGTTATAGCGTTCCTCAGAGCATCTATTGTTAGGGATTTCTTAGCTCCCTACGTTTCAGTCGTATCCATTGGTTTGTCCACTGCTTGGGGGTTGCACTGGGATTGCAGCGTTGCCTGGAGGCGTAGAGGACTGTGTCACTGACGAAGCTGGAAGAGACATGTTCTGTCTTTGGAGAGCTGGAGGTAGAAGGGCAGCAGTTGGAGGCTTCCAGTCTCTGGAGGGTTTTAACTGGCAGTAAATCAGTGTCTTAATAATTTGTAAAGCTGGGCTTTTATTTAATTTCTGAGATGCTGTGAAAATAAATGCCAACACTTGTGCACTGTCTTTACTCAGACAAGCCACCAAATTAGGCTGAGCTGATGTGTAGGTTTTTAACCAGTACTGATGCTATATGCAGGCAGGCTTCATATCGGGCAAAAGAGGGGTGTGAATGAAGGTCTGTTGCATCTCAGGTGAGTGCTGTGCTGAGCTTTTGGGGTGTGGAGTAACACGAGGAGCAGCTCTCTTTTGGTTGTGCAAGGTCCTACATGTATCTGTGTCCCAGCCTTTCCAGAAGCCGAAGCGGGAGGTTGGGGTCAGAGCAGGCTGAGTTATCTTGTTGGCACTGTTTGGGTATGGGGAGTGGTGGCGTTGGAAATTTGCCACCCCTTCCCATTGTACCTGTAAGGTAGGCATTACCTGTGTCCATCCTTTCAGTGCACCAGAAACCTGTTGCAGGAGTGGAGCTGTGGGAGAACCGGGCAGCAGGAAGCGGAGGGGGATTTCAAGAACGTTTTGTCCATTCTTCGATCTTGCCAGCATTGAGATTCTGCGGATCTGTTTCAGTATCAGACAGCAAGCTGGTAGCAGGGGTGCGAGTTCTGGTCTACTCAGGTGTTACTACAGCTGGGTCACACTGTCCTCTGAGCCCTCTGCCTGTATCATCTTCAAGCAGCTGTCCTGTGTGTGAAGCTGTTTGGGTATGGCAGCTGCAAGCAATTGGGCTGGTTGTTCCAAAAGTTTCCCTCACCTTAGAGCTCTGATAACTGACAGTTTTATGCACTTTCTAATCCTTACGACTATTTATTTGCAAAGCCAAGGTCTCGGCCAGCTGACGACTAACCTGTTTGTGTCTCGTCTTTCAAAGATGCAGCATCATCTGGGGAAAGAGTCTGCAAATGGGGTGGGTCCCCCTTGCAGCCCTAATCCTGGTGGTTTTGGAGCAATGAAGAGACTGAGGAGGACAGACTAGCTGCTCATTTGGAGCAGTGGAGGTTGGATGAGGTTTTGTGTAAAGAGTCCAGGGTGTGCCCAGAGCAAGCTTCCGCGGTTGAGTAGTCAACAAATCAATGGGGCGGAAACTCTGAGGCATACTTTTGTTTTTATTTGCCTAACTAGTATTGAGTCCTATTTATAGGTGTGTATTTAAGGTTTGTCCAGGCACCACTGCACAGCATAAGAGATTTTTGTTTGCTGTTTTTCATGTGGTGGTGGCCTTATTTCCAGGTTACAGAAGTAAATAAACTTTGAATGTGATAAGGCGCAATACCATAGGTGGCCAGGGTGTGTCACACCAGCTCCACAAAAATTCCTTGGATTACCGGGCAGCAAGAGCAACCTGCGACTTGTGCCTTCGCATTGTTGCTAAATGCATCCTGCTGTAAGATGGTGTGGCTCCCATTCTCGCCTCTTGTTGTGGTCTTACTTCCAAAGGGACGTAGTACTGCACCAGGACTTGGTGCAAGAGGTGCTTGTTGCCTCTCTTGCTAAATATTTCAGTGTTTCATCAGATTCTCAGAAGTTTGGTAGGGGAATAAAAGCTGCCTGTGCGGGATGTGCACCTGTCTCTGTTAAAGGTTCTGCTGTATAAGGACTTGTAGTATGGATGTTTTGCTTTTGGTCTCCCTGCATGCTGGGGGAAGTGATTTAATTGGTTTTAAAAAACCAAAACTTTTTTCGGTTTATCCTTTAAATTACTTTTGCTAATGGCTTCTCTGTCCCAAAATAACTCTCAATGACATTGGTTAAGAAGAAGCAAACAAAAGCAAAACATGCTGTTGGAAACAGGGTAGAGGAGGAGGAGGACGTGGAAGGGGAGAAAAGGAAAGATTTAGGATGCACAACTAGTTCTTAGAAAATTCCTGATTACTGGGAACATTAGCACGTAGACATTTGAAAACTGCACGTGAAAATTACAGAGGTGGCATATAGCTTGATAGCCAAGTTGTAGTTTAGGCTGTCTTGTGATGACACAAGCGCTTGGTACTGTATTCGCCCTTCTTTGCGTGGGAGGGAACTGTTTGGTGATAGGGAAAACTCATTCTGTGCACAGTTTTGCCCTTTGCCCCTTTAACCTGTGCATAAACCAACATTAAGTCTCTAAGAAACTCATCTGTGGCCTTTGGGATGTTGGTTCCCTGCTCCCTGGAAGGAGGGGGCTAGAGAGAGATGATGGTGGCAGACACTCTGTTTCCTTGCAGGTGTGTCCAAACTCACAGCTGTGGGACCTTGATGAACCATCCAGGAGACTGTTTCCCTGGTTTGTAGGAAAGACAGATATTTTGAGTTAATTTATGGTGGGCGGCTTAAAACTTCAGTTTTGTTTTAGAGAGCAGTATGATTAACCCTGGAAGGAAAAACTATTCCTACGTCTCCAGTCTGCTAAAAGTGGGTGACTGCTACTTCGGCTGGTTGCCAGGTGGCCATACCCTTCCCGTTTGGGACCAGTCTTGCCATCTCCCTCCTGGCATGTAGGTCCCGAAGCTCTCTAACTGGGTGTGTGCAGCACCTGGAGTCACCAGGAGGGCTGCTGGAGCCATGGTCTGGAGGTGATCTTGTAAAGCAGGTAGTGTGTAACATTAAGTTACAGTGTCTGGGTGCCCCAGCTCTTATGTTGTGACACCTGTGGTGTTTTCCAGTTCATTTAAACATTTATAAGGGCTTGTTTTGAACTGGAGAGAGATCCATTCCTGTTGGGGTTGCAGAAATAACGTGTGGGAAGCCACTGCACTCGAGCAGAGGAAATAACTTGCCAAAATGTGTTTGGTTCTTGCCAGCATGATTGTTTTTGACTCAACTGCTGCCTAAAACAGTCTCTTTTTTGGATCTTTTCTTCAAAACTGCCTTATAGCCAGCCCTTGCAAAATCAAGATGATCATAAAGAAAATCCTGCATGGAAGACAGCCTGGGCCTCTGCATGAGGAAAATTTTGTCCAAGTGCCTTCATCTCTGCTTCTGTTCTGGCAGCAAGATACAAAATTGCTCAGCAAGGAGGTATGAGAGATAAATAAGATTTGTGTGAGTGAATCTCACGTTATCTAGGAGGGGAAGTCAAGTCATGGTCAGACCTGGAACCTCTCCAAAGCTCTTCTAATCATGGAGATGGGGTTAACTAGGTTATTTCAAATACCTTGGCTCAGTAATGAGCACTCTAAGTTATTTAGGAATAACTTAAGGAATTAATGGTGCATTTTGTCCTTGAGAAGAAAATATTTCTCTTAAGCTCCATGGGGGCTTGGAGGGCAGGGGGCTGTCTGGGTTTCTCCCACGTTGGTTACTGCACACACACGCTTAGGTCCCCCTTGATGTCTGCATCTGTGAATTGGAGGACTGTTTGCTTTCATCAACATTAGAGAGCACTTGTCTGTTGGTTATTTTAGCGACTTCCCAAAGCCCCTGCAATAAGAGTCAACAGTATTTTGGTGCCTGGTGGCATGTTTCAGAAGGAGCGGGCTTGTGCATTTGTCATGCTCTCTCGCACATAGTAAACTCATTCTTTATATTCAGCTGTTGGCCGATGGGGGGCAATAAATGATTTATAACCATGGCAACAGTTGCTGTGGGAAACTGGCATCAACAAGAATCTTTTTCATGTCCACATCAATGAAAGTATTAAAAATCTTCCCACTCTGAATCGGGTGAGACTATTTGTGACACTTCCCAAAAATGTGGTGTAGAGGTAAGTCAGACTGAAATGATATCACAGAGACTGTCTGCTGCAGGAAGTGATGACCCTTTCAGCTGCCTCAAGTTGGAAGTTCCTGTAATCAGATCAAAGAAATGTTTTCTGCCCCCAGCTGAACCTGGATTTTCTGGGAAGGGGGGTTGACAGTGAAGGTTGGCAGAATCTGCTTTCGCTGGAGTTGCACTGTGTTGGTTCAGAGATTTCTGTAATGCAAAAAATCTCATGGTGTGAACTCGGGGAATGTAGGAACATGGGTATTTGTAGTCACTGTTTCAGCTGACTGGCTTCCAGCACTTGTAGGTTGGAAGGAGCTTGGGTCCTCTCCAAACCTGCAGTTCTCTGAAGCTTTATCATGCGTTTGGGCTCCTCAAAGCAAGGTATATAGCTGAAATAGAGTTTGTAGATACAATTAAAGATTTGGAAAAGGAAACTAATAGGATAAAGGGAAGGCTGTTCTGGAAAATATGAACTCTGGTGGATGCTTCAAACTAAATGACTTTGCCTTTAAATAAAGGAGTGTCAAAGTGACAATTCCGTTTCTACAGTCTCCTCATTTCCAGTGAAATACTTCCATGTTTAGAGGAAGGGTTTTTCCCTCTATCTGTAAATAAATTTCTCTCTGACTAAGGTAATGCCACAGAAAGCTCCCTTTGTAAGGCACTGAAACCTGCGCTTGCTGCTGCTTCGTGAAGGGGTCTGATAACAATTTTGGAGCTCGGTTGGTGCTTCCAGAGGTTGTTGCCCCTCCCCCCCCCCCCCCCCAAGTTGCACAAATTCTAACTTAGTTTGCCAATCTTTGCTTATTCTAGATGATTTTTTCTAATGTGTATTAGTGCCGTGATGACCACTGCTAGACACTGCAAGCAGAACAACTGCAACCATGTGCTTGGCACCCAGCGTGCTCGTGAGTGCGCAGGAGGCTTTGGCTGCACATCCCTGGATCTTCCAAAGGCGCCCGCTAGAGTGATGATAAGCCAGCCTGATGCACGATGTGCTGAACCTGTAGAAGACGGGAGAAATTAGCCTTTGCATTTCTATACAATTAAAGCCTGAGTGGAACAGCACTAGATGGCACCCAGGCCCTGCTTGGTGCTTCCAAAATGTTGCAAGTAGGAAACCATGCTGCACATGCTGGTGGGCTGATTAACATGCTCCTCCTCTGTCCCGGGCAAGGCCACCCTTGCCTCTGCACCGTGGGGCCCTCACTGCTCTTCATGGATGATCTCCTTTTAGTCTGATTGCCTTTTAGGAGAAGTGTATATTGTTATGGATGTAAGATTGCTTTTAGTTCAGAAGTGGTGTCTTGAATACTTTGCTTTTCTGGAAGCTGGAAGTTTGAAATGAGATTTCAATTCAACTTGGAAATGGTACATTTGCAGAAATAAAAAATGAATTTTGAGCAGACTATTAGTTTGACGCACAAAAAGGGAGAGGATGAAGTGAATGATAAGGGAGGGAAAAATTTGAAGTTTTTTGGTTGGTTTTATTGGGGAGAGGCTGAAGCATTTTATTTTAGTATTCTAACAGAACTGCTGACTTTTTCTTTGGAATTTATTGTTATTAAACTGACTTTAATATTTTCATTTAGTCTCCTTTAGGTACTCATAAAACAATCCCCAATTATGTCAGTTTTGGGTTTTTGGTGGTTTTTTTTTTTGTCGTCGTTGTTGGGGTTTTTTTTGGTTTCATTTTTAAATTCAAGTCCATTGAATTCATCCATCTTAAATTCAGATTTCAACCTGGAAATTTTGTTTCCCACTCTGTCCTGGCGAGGAGAGCTGCTGAGGGATAGCGCAGTGGGTAGCAGTGCAAGGGAAATCGTGCTCCAGAGCCGCTCACGAGATGCGATGCTCTCAGTTCTTCATTGTTCAGAACTGCTTTGGGAAGCAGTGGTGTTCCTGGGACTAGTCATAGTCCAGCATTTAAAAATGGATGTGTTGGTAACGGTGCTGTAATCCAAACCACTTTGTAAAGAGGACCAAATGTCAGATGGCTTCTGTTGCTGGGGCAGGCAGTGAAACACCTAAAATACCCTCAGAAGGGGGGAATATAGCTTTTGGGGATTGGAAGAGACAAAATAACCATCGAGGCAGGTTTTTCTTCTTGTCTTTCAGTCCGCAGCTTCAAACTGTTGATTGCTTTGCAAAATGGTGGGGAAAATGCAGCTAACGCAAAACCTCTGTAGTACTCCACCTCCGTCTGTGCTGCCTGGGATCTATCCCCAGGTCTTTGTGGTCCATTACGCAGGCAAGCCTAAGCATATACTCCTTTGAACGTGACTTTTGGCTCTTTGTCTTGTACTGCATCAGCCTGTCTTCACTGTGGGGAAGGCTGTTGCAATGTTCTTAAAATGTTGGAGTGACAGAAAAAAAGAAAGAACTTGATGATCACTTTTTAAGTAAAGCAGTAATAGTACTTTTGGAAATACGCAGAACTTAAGTGCACCCAGGGACCATAAAGGACGCCAATCCAGTCCTTGTGAGAAGATATCTGTAGAAAAGGGAATTAAATAAGCATGGTCTGTGTGTCCAAATTAGTTTGCACCAGTTTCTCTGGTGCATGAAGCTTTGCTAGTGTGTGCAGAATCTCAGCTTTCATCGATTTTTAAGTGTACTTTTAGTTCCTGTGGCTTCAAAAAGCACCTTCCAAGAGAACCAAGCCTAATTTATTGGTGAACAGGCTGAATACGCAGGTGGTCTGAAAGAGCAAGTACCTGTTTTTCACTGGCTGGCGTGCCAGTCCTAAAGCCTTGTGATGTCACCTTGTTGTCCACACTTAGCCCTTTCCCTGCTGGTAGGGGCTAGTGTGAAAAGGGGAGGGGATCAGAGCAAAATGCTGAGGTTAGGGCAGGGATAGCCATATTTCTGGGCGGTCGTTATGTTCCTCTGGGGGTGACTGAAAAAAACCTATTCTAAATCAGTGCCTCCATTAGTTCCCCTGTAAAGGCCATATTTCCGCCTTGATCTATCCCCAGTTCTGTTGAAGGCAGTGAAGGCTGCAGCACGGCGTTTGCCACAGTTGAAACTTCTGCTCTAGACTGAAGTATGTGGTTAAATACATTGCAGAGGCTGCCCTTTTGAGAGGGTCTGATACCGAGATGTCACTGATGTGCTGCAGAGAAGAAACTGGTGGAGAGAGTAGTCGAGGTCCCGGAGGCCCAGGAGAGTCGTAGGTGCCATCAGCAGATGGCTGTTGAGAGCTAGCAAACTGCTGGAGGGAGTTCAGCATACAATGCTAAGGCCAGGTACAGGAGCCGATGTCACTGTGTCACTCAGAAAAGGAAATGTCTGATTAGACAAGGCCTCTAACTTTGAGGCCCAAGATTTATTTTCTCCCGAGGATTTAAGATTAGAGCCTTAATTGCATCTGCTAAGAAATGCCCTGAAAGTCAAAAATAGGGCTTGCTGAGTGGAGCTCCAAGTGTCATCGCATTATGGCTGTTGAAGGATTAGATTAGATTCTCCTGTACAAATCTTCCTTCCATTAACCTCCTCAGTCAGCTCGAAGCTTTCATTTGCTGGATTAGCATGTCCTAAGAGTGCCTGCTCTTGTTCCTCTCGGCATCCCTCTGTTTGTCAGTTCTTCCTTTGGTTAACACCTCTTACTTGCCAGGGCCAAATAAACAGTGCCGTTTAAAAAACAGCATTTAACGTTGTTTTGTATGATAGTGCTGTAGTATCTTGAAGAGGGGAGGCGTGGGGGGTCTCATCTGCTCTAGCTATCTTAACTGCAGCATTCTGCATTTCTGTACTCTAAAAGGGTTTAAAGTATGATTTCACGGGGAACAATTCCGGCTCAGTATGTGAAGAGAGGAAAGGCTGACGGAGCAGAAGGGAGGTGTATGCATGTGCAAGAAATCCTTGTTCATTAGAGGTGGGGGGAAAACAAAAATGAGCGACTGTGCAAGTTTACCTCTGATGCATGCCCCGAGGGAAGAACTTGAGTGTGGCCCTCTGATTTCCTTTTAGAAATATGAATACAGCTGCAAGTGATAAGAAGTCTTAAAACAGCTGCAGATATCTTCTCTTGCTTTCCAGGCCTTGCCAAAGGGGGCCTCTAGGAGTTATCATAGTGTTTTATACTGGTACGTCTTGCCTTTGTATCTGAGCCATCTCATAGCAATTAGAGTGGGTTTTGTGGAGTCTGGTCACCCCATGTTTCTCTTGGAGCTTACATGGAGATCCTACGCCTTTCATCTCCTCTTGTCACTACAGTGCTAGTGCAGCAATGTCACCTGTGGCGGGTTGACCTAGGCCAGCTGCCAGACGCCCACCCAGCCACTCTCTCACTCCCCCTCCTCAATGGAACAGCAGAGGAGAAAATAAGATGGACAAAAGCTCACGGGCTGAGATAAAGACAGGGAGATTACATACCAATTACCATCATGGGCAAAACAGATACAACTTGGGGAAAATTAATTTAATTTATTGCCAGTTAAAAGAGATTTGGATGGTGAGAAACAAAGGTGAAAGTAAAACAGCACCTTTCCCTTCCCCTTTGTCTCAGACTGAACTCCACCCCACCATTCCTCACACCTCTACCTCCCCTGTCGCCCTCGATGGGGTGGCGCGGGGGGGATGGTGGCTGTGGTCACTCCGTAACAACTCCTCTCTGCCGCTCCTTCCTCCTCACGCTTTTCCCCTGCCCAGCGTGGGTACTCTCCATGGGCTGCAGTCCTTCAGGATGAACGGGTCCTCCACGGGCCACAGCCTTCTTCAGGAAATATCTACCTCCTCCGGCGTGGGGTCCTCCACAGGCTGAGTGTGGATACCTGCTCCACAGTGGTCTCTTCTCTGGGGTCTGCAGGGCAATCCCTGCTCCGATAAGTGCAGCACCTCCTCCCCTCCTCCTTCTCTGACCTCGGTGCTCGCAAGGCGGTTTCTCTCACTTTTTTCCTCACTCCTCTCTGTCTTTGCGGCATTTCGCCCTTCCTTAAGCATGTTTTACCCGGGGTGCCACCGCCGTGGCTGAGGGGCTGGGCTGTGCCCTGAGGCGGGACTGCTGGGGAACCGGCCCTGACCTGCGCGGGGCAGCCCGGCTTCTCCTCAGAGAGTCCGCCCTGCAGTCCCCGCCTCCCCGCAGGCACCCAATACTTCACCAAACGGTATGTGCTAAACAGGTGCTATTAACTTGGGAAAATTCAGGAACTGCTTTGGTTTTGCTTCATCTTGCTCTTCAGAGAGTTTCCAGCCTCGTTTCAGAGGGCCGGTTCCCACAGCTGGTTTGGGGTGTGGATGCCTGACTGGGTAACAGGCTGACTGAGATTAAGAACTTCCCCTTTTTTTGGTGAGCACCAAACTGCTCTCATCTAGTGAGTAAAGTATTAGGAGAATAGGAGATGGATCTGGAGCTGAGGGTTGATGCTCTGACTGAAAATAAGAAACTGCCTCCTTGACAGTAGTCCTCACCCCTTACCTTGCTCTGTGGTTTTCCTGCTCATTCCTCCCTTCCCAATTAGCCCTCAAATAGCCTCTGCAGGGTGCTTAGCACTTGCATCTGAACCCACAAACCTTTGCCGAGCGCTCTGAAACACCCTGGCTATACATTATTGAATTTGCTTTGCTAACGATGGTGCAGACATGAAGGTGTATCCACCCAGCTCTGCCTTTGGAGTGTGCACCTGGTTTTGGAGCTGTGTATGCACCTGCTGGCACAGTGTATGAAGCTTGAGAAGGTATTTATAAATAAGCGATTGATTACATAGCTGCAAAGGGCTGTGAAATCAGCTAGTTGAAAATTAGGCAGAGGTTTGCAACAGGAATAAAACTGCAGCTAACTTAACTGGCCTGTTTCACAAAGGTGAGAGACGAGGTGTGCTTAATTGGGAATGTGTGAATTGACAGGTGGGATGGGGCTTAGGTCACTTGTCTTGCCCAGAGTCCTGTCTCTGGCAGTCCTGGGCTTGGTATTTTAGAGCAAGGCATGAGAGCCCTGCTGTGGGCAGATACAGTATTTCATCCCAATGGAGGGCATAAACCCAGCCCTGATCTCTGCTTCAGAGTGCTTGATGTGAGCTGTTGGGAAATGTATGAATTGGACAAGAACAAATCATCCCCAAGGGATCTGGTTTCCAGTCACACCTCTGTTCAGGTCCTTTGCATCCCTAGGACCCCTCCTTGAAACTTCAGCTATTTGAGGAAACAAAGCAAATGAACCCAACCCTGACCTCTCAAGGCTCTCTTACCTGGATCTCAGTGGAGTCATCCAGAGTGCAGACTCTCTTTAAATCAACTTTATATAAGCTCTTAATTACACAGCTTAAAAAAAATTGAGGTGATGGCCAGATGTGAAACAGGGTAAGACATTGACTCTTACTTGGAAAGAGGAGGTAGGGGGTTGTGCACTGAAATATATTTAACTATTTAAGTGCCATGCAAGGAGTCTGCAGGTTTTGCAGTTGTTGGTCAGGAGACTGCTGGTATGTTAGACGTGTTGGAAAGGTTTTGTGTGATGAGCAGGCAAACCACACTGAGCCTGGTGGTTCTTCCTCTTCTCCCACTCCCTTCCCCAAAATATAATGGGTCAGTCATATGATGCTGCTGCCTCCTATTCAGGATCTGGTCTATCTTCATGTAACCCTCCTGATGTGTCAAAGCAAAACCCAAATAATGCAATGATGGGCTGAAAGTTGTTACTGCTGCTTTCCAGCTCCATACAGTTTGAGCTCATACAGCTGTCCTTCAGGGAGGCAAGTGCGATGCTTCACTTGGGTGAAACAAGGACTAGGCTGCTAATGGACAGGCATCGATTAACTCCTTCAGCTCTGCTGCTGAGATACACAGCAGTTTGGGGCTTGTGTGCCCTGACCTGGCCATGAGCAGAAGAGTTTCCTTGTGGAGGTGGCAGGGGGTGGGCTGGGTGCCAGGGAAGCTCACAGGGGTTTGGGGGCTGTGGAACTGTGTGGTCTTGTGTCCTTCCAGACACCGGGGGCACGGGCAACAGAAATGCCTTCTCCAGTGTTATTCAAGCAATTGCAGAGCCCCTGAATATCTGTCTAGGACACACTCCTAAAAACTTATACTTTGACCCAGCTATACCTTCTTTTGCAGCGAATGTCTGCTTTGTCCAGAACTTCAGACTCACTAAGAGTCCTATGATGAAAAACTAATAGAGCAGGCTGAATGGGTCGAAGAAAGGTTGGTTTATGTTTTTGTGAATAAAATGCATGATCATGTTGTGATATCTTCTGGGAAAGCTGCATTGTGGTTGCCATTGCAGGAGGTTTTTTGCCTAGCTATGGTTTGTTCAGTGAAATATTCAGAAATCGCAAAGATTCAAGAACTTTAGTACATATAATTGCTTGCTCAAAATTCAAACTGAAAAGCAGCTGTAATTTAGGGTTCATTTTGTTTCTGTTTTTTGCTCGCTTCAATTACTTAGGAAGCAGAAACAATGCCATATGGCTTGGGCACCCACTTGCGCATGTACCATGAGTGCAGAGGCAGCAGTGTGGTGAATTGTTCCAAGAACAATTACTCAGCTGAATGTTGCTTCTGTGAGCTATTTGGAAAATATTTGCTAATAATCAGTTTCTGCATAAAAGTCAGTATTGGTTTGTAGATAGCAAAATAAGCTATATTTGTCAGCTAATTTATTCACAAATATTTCAACCAAAGCTTGTTTTTCTAAACAAAGACAATATCTGTGTCAATAGATACTGTTTTGCTTTAGAACTTGAGAGCTTTATCAGCCATTACCTGAACCAGCAGCTAAGTTAAAACTTTAGCAAGGCATCTTATCTCTTTAAATACTCAGCAGTAGAATTAAATAGGTGTTGAGAGAAACAAAAGATTTTTAAAACAAAATGAGGAAATTACCAGTAGGGGTTCTGAAGTCCGCCTTGCTTCCTTCGGCAGCAATCTAGGTAGCGTTTTCCTGGAGAAGTGGCACAGGAGAACTTTCCATCCATAAGTGCAAAGCCTAGATGAGAAATGGGAATTACTCTATTACAGTGAGACGGTTGCAGTGTCAGGCTGTGCGCACTCCTTGGATATTGGAGGAAGGAATAAGCACTGAGCTGCATGTGTGTTATTTTGTTCTTGCTAGGTTCCCCAGAACCACGAGGTTGGCATTTGTATTTATTATAGAAAAATATTCAAGAGCATTAGTTCTAGTAAATTAAAGTAACTTGGAGAGGAGGTTAAGCACCACCATGTGCCTACCTGTTCTTACTTTTCATCCAGCGTCTGCTGCAGACCCTCAGTCTGACCCAGCGTACAGCCACTCTTGTGCCACGCAGGGAACTGCTGCATTATCCTCTGCCAAATAGGTGCTTTACAGTCACCTTGCAGTGAAGAATGGCAATGTATGTGGTGGGTGCCTCAGGGGAAATTTAGTTGAGCAGAATACAAATAGCTACATCCTATTCGATCAGATCGCGTGGATAATATTCTTATACTTAAGTATAGGTATACTTAATGTATAGACCATACTAGTGTGGATTTCACTGATTTCTCCCCCCACCAAAGAAGGCGCATTTTGCAGTCATGCACAAAATGTCTTACTAAACTGTTCACATAGTAGTACCTCCTAGAAGTGTGTTTCTTATGGAATTGCGTGTCCTGTGTCCTGTTGCACTTAAGGATTTTCCTCCAAGTATCTTTCCAGCCTGGTCCTGCTTAATTTGTGAGGTCTAATGAGATCATAGTCCAAGGTGAAAGTACTACGGGCAAGCTGCCTGCACAAGTCAAATATATGCCAATCATAATGTTTTCAAGTGCCCTGCAAAACTAACTCTACCGAATTAGAGGACCAATAGCTCTATTTATCAGTAATGAAATGTGAGTCTCTGGGAAGGACAGATGTTTGAGTCTCACCACCTGTGACAGCTGGTGCGTGTTATGGGATGTGACAGAATTAACAGTGAAGATAGGTGCCTGACACCAGCAACTGCCTTTCTTCACACTGGTTTGGTTTGGTAGCCTTGTTGCTCAGGCTGTGTTATTAGAATGGAAGAGCAGTGAACGATAAAGGTTGTAAGTCAGTGCAGTTGCATGGCCAGCAGCCATGTGGTTATGGATGATGAGAATATTCCGTGTACGGTCCTGAAGATTAATCTAGAGGTGGTTTGTGTCATTCAGTCCACATGCAAGGGACAGTTAGTCCCTTGGGATTTGTTTTGGTCATGGTAGTGCCACATTGCCTTTACATTGAAATGCCCTGTGTGCTATGACACGTATGGAAACTGCATCATCTCTCCAGAAGGCAGAAGCAACTGACGCCACCTTCTGTCTTTTACTGTCTTGAAGCAAGCAGTAGGTTGTAAATTCTTCTAGTGCAGCTTTGTGGAGCTGGTACTTTCTTTCCATCCGCTTAAGCAAGAACACTGGCAAGCTGCCTGCCCTCCCCCGAGAGCCTCATCCTCCAGGTTTGTTTGCACACTGCTTGCCAAACGCCTAAAAAAAGGAACCAATCAGATTGCATTTGCTTAATGCATTAATGAATCTGCTTAGGTGTCATCAAGTCTAATTTCTTAGTGAGCTGTGACAGCTTAATGCCTCAGGACTGAATTGCTGAGGAGAAGTTGCAGGGTGATGGATGGCCAGAGGAGTGCTGAAACCTGAGGACTTGACCATGCTATGTCCCCCAGCCCAGAGTTAAACTTCCCTGGGTACTAATGGAAGCATGTAAACAAAAAACAAAGATGAAGGTAGGTCTCCCTTCTTGTCATTCTTGCAGCAAACATGTTACTTGCTTTGTGGTTAATGCCCTTTGCCAAAGGAACTTCTTGGCTAGTTGCATGGGAGTAGATTTTACTTATTAGCATTTGAGTCATAGTTTCAGAATTTTTTTTTAAAGGATCATTTGGGAATGCAGGATTATAATAGCCTTTGTTATTCCTAGTAAAATGCACGTGAAAACCAGATTCAATGCATGCTGGCTCCTTCCCTGTCTCCTGTGGTGACGCACCAACAGCTCTGTAGCAGATATGTTTTATGTGTAAGGGCTAGTACACAAAATTCTGACACTTCTGAAAAAGCAGCCTGTAGCCAGCGGCACTGATCCTCAAAGAAACAGTGTGCTGCCGGGAAGGCCACTCAGATGCTGAAATGACAGTGGCTGGCCTTTTGGCCAGCGTGAGGAGGGTGCCTGGATCCATCCATGCAAGGGTCCACCAGTGCTTTTGGCGTGAGCCCTAGCAGATGTTCAATCCAAACAGACCGCATTAGGGCTCAGAGGAACAGGTCTGTGGTTTTCCTTCATCACACGCAGCTAGGCTTCCCTTAAGTGCCCAGTGTAACAGGCTTCAGGGCTCTGCAGCCAGCCTCTGTGTTCACTCCTTTGCTGGCTGAACCGGTGGCACGTTTCGGTCTATCCCAGGCAAGGCTCCGTTGCTGAATGCTGTGCCCATCTGGATTGCAGGAGTGTGTGCAAGTCTTGTGCGCACCACGTCCCTTCCACAACTCCTCCAGGGCTCTCCTTAGGGCTTCTTTGGGGACCAGTGAGATCCCAGTGGGCCATTCCTTTACTTTAGGAAAAAAATTGGCGGAGAACTTCCTCTCGGAAGCTGTAGCTTCTCTGGGAAATTTCTAAAACTTTAAACTTCCTACAAAAGCACTAGGCATATTAGCCAAAATATATATATTTTTTTTTTAATGGAAACTTAACAAGGCAAGAATTTGACATAAAAATGAGAGCTTTTTTTGTTTCAGGTGTTTGCACGGCTTTGTCAAATGTTTCCGAACATCTCAACTACTGTTTAACTGAAAATTGTTTTGATCTTTTTTGCCTGTTCTGTGGAAAATAAAAGGTCACAACCAAACCATGTGTTTGGAGAAAATTTGTGGTTTTATTGAAGAATATATTTCCAGCGAAGGTTTTTATTGCATCTTTTAAAAAAGGCACAGACAACAGGCTACATAAAGAAGCTTTGTTCCATCTTTTAGTCTGTGTGCTGAAGGTTTTTCCCTGACATTTAAAATCAAATACAGGTTTGCTATTATCACTGATGGAAATGAGATAAGACTTACTGTCATCTCTTCTCATGGTTTCCTGTGGCTCCCATAGTTAAAAAAAACCAAAACCAAACAAACCCAAACCCAAAAGACTTGAGCAGCCAGAATCAATTAGTTTTAGAGGTTATTATAATTTCATGGTCAATGTTTGCCCCACAGACCCAGAGATCTTTGGCAGCTGTAGAGAGGAAAATGACCCTGCCTGAGCCTTCAGCAGAGCCTGTCACAGTATTAAGCTTGCCGTTAGACCCAGATTTCAAGGACACTTCTTTGTTTGGGCACTTATCTTACTACTCCTAGGTACAAAGAACGCAAACCTCCACTGTCTTTCAGTAACTGCTCAAAAATCATCAAATTCGGCATTAAGAAATGTCCATGTTGATACGGAGCAGCACTGGATGCCCCACAGCAGAGCACAAAGCTATTCCCTGTGGTAAGCTCATCTTTTAGTCCTCTCATTTCTTGAGAGGCAGCATGTCTTGTAAAAAGCCTCGTTAAAGTCTCAGAAGATGTTGTTAACTAGATGATGGAGTTTTATGTTTGAGAAAGATGGTGAAGTCCTGGCTTTGCTTTAAGATAATGGTGAAACAGCTGACATAATAGCTCTCACTCAGATGAGGAATTGAATGACACAGCATGAGTAAGGTGTATGGAAAGAGATTTGTTTCCTTAGCAGCTGAAGCTATCACAGTGATATCCAAAGTATCTCAGGACTGAGCGATGGGAAATCAGTGACCATCAAGGCTGAAAACTTGTGTTTCCAAGTTCTGTGCTTCAGTTTCCCCATCTGCAAAGAAGGGATAACCCTACTTGGCTAGTTTGCCAAAATGCTTTCTTATCTGTGGCTGAATGCCTAGAGTTTCTTGCAGAAAAATACACAGTGGAGGCAAAGTGCATGCTGATGAACTTCCCTTGTTCCTGAGGAAAACACCGCAGAAAGGATCCCCAGCCTGAGCAAGCTTGCAGTGTAGCTGGCAAGACCATCAACAAGATGCGGGGAAGAACATACTGTTGCAGCCGGAGTGCAGAGAGGATATGAGAAGGTATATGCGCACTGCAAAACGCAGCACCCCATTGAGCTGCTGACCCTTGTTCTTGGTGAGGCCATGTGGGATCTACTTTGCAGGGCCTTGAGGAGCAGCTGGCTTGGGATCCACAAACTGGTTAGCAGTCACCTCCACCCAGGCACTAGTTCCACGTGAAGTTTTTCTCCCTGCCCCCAAATTCTCCTTTTTTTGACACTCACATGGTCTCCTCTAGATGTACTGATGTTTCAATGACCTGCCTGCCTCTAGGTGCAGTCACAAGGTCTGATTTTGTGTGGAGGCTCAAATTGCTTAGAGCTCTGCCAACATGGGATTTATGGCATTTCAATACACTTGTTGTTTGCCTCTTTTTGTGAGCAAACTCCGCTTCGTACAAAAGGCTCAGCACACAGCTACCAGCTTGATGAAAAAGAGCTGTCTGCTAAATGAGCTGTTCTCACCGTGCTGCCACCGCCTCGGAGCAGGCAGGGGCGATGCCGTTCCTCCTTGGTTCTCCCACCAATGCACTGTGCCCGCAGAATTTCCCCATACTTCATTTCTGGCATCTAGTGTAAACGATAGCTTGGCTATTTTTCATTTGTTATTATCATCTGCTGTGGGCTAGTGACTGGAAATCATTTTCTACCCAAGACTGACAGGGATAATGTGATTCAGAAGAGGAGCCGTTTCTCAAAACGTCCACAGGCTGGGTATGGCAGCTGTTTGATTTCAGCAGGATCAGACTTGGTCCTCTAATTCCTACTATTTTTCCCCCCACCCAGCAGGTTCAGTGAAGGGAAAAGGAGGCAGAACTGCATCCTATACAATTTTATTTCAAGAGCAGCTATATAAACGAAACAAACAAAGCCAAAACCCACCACCCCTTTCACACAAGTTAAATTCAAGGTAGCCATACAAAACTTTTTCTCCACCATAGGCACAGAGTTTTGTTTAAAATAGTGAAGGTGAAAAGGGGAATATATCCATCTACCACTGCAGTCTTCTCCATGAATTTATTGTGGTCTGTAAATACGCGCATTTTGTGGTTTGTTTTTTTTTTTTAAGAAAAATCCACCAGCCTGTGCCTATTTTACCTTTCCGTAGTGTTCAGGCAGCTAATTTCTGGAGCCATAGAGGATTTGAATGGAAAGCTGTTAACAAGGAAATGGGGTTCTTCCTCATCATGTCTCGTCTCCATGTTTATTTTGTCATGATGTCCTCCAGACTGTTACCTGCCTGTGAGTCTGGGGTATACTCCAGCTCGCGGTATGCACTTTGCCAAGCTCTTATCAGGGATTGATGGAAGCTGAAAGTGTTTTTCACCTGTTGAAGGCAGGTAAAACGAGTTGCAGGCCTAATTTCTCTTGTCTCTATCTCTAACTCAAATCTCCATCACCTTCATTGCATGGATTTTCAATAGCCTGAACAAATCTTTTCATCTGCTAGCACTTTTATTTTTCCATCCAAATGATCACACTTTTTTCTTTTTCAGAAATGAATGAAACAAGATCTTTTCCAACTGTTTGTAAGACTTAAAGTAAAGAAACAGCTCTGCTTCTCTGTGTCACTTTTCCCCCAGTGCATTCAGGGCCAGTCGCTGTCTGTCCCGTGCTGCGCTATGGGGGGTACTGAGAGGGCTTAGCAGGTCCAGCATCCCAGACATGGTTTGGTGGTTGCCACCTGGTAAAATATGGGAAAACATGGGCTTCTAAACATGTCTACCCTGCACCTTCATCCTTCATCTCCATGGTGGTCTGTATCTGTTACCATGAATGTACCTGTTGTTTTACAGGTTTTGAGGTTGTGTGTCCTCTGCTTGTAATCTTCGTAAGCCCTTCAAATCAGAAACGCAGTCCTGAAGCCTCAGCCCTGCAGCGCAAACTGTGCTGACTGATTTTCTGCTCAGCAGATGAATGGTATTGAGGGGAAAAATGGGGCTCTTGGGACAAGTGCAACTAATCTTACTGTAGGAGCAGAGGGATTTTAAAGTCTGAGGACTGAACTCTGCATCACTGGGGCTCAATTCGTGGTTCTTGCCTTGGCTTTAATGTGGTGTTGTGGGAAAGTGTTTTATTTTTTGTGCAGCTTTGATGTTGTGCAGCTGCCTCACTGTGTACAGTAGCTCACTGAAGCACTTAAAAGCAAGTCATCAGGGCCTGTAACCCTTGCAGTTGCACTTCAAGGCAGCAGAGCGGGTATAGCAGGGCTGCAGTTAGCACTGCCTGTTGCTCTGTAACAGTAGTCCATGGTACAGCGTCAGTGGAGCTAATGGACTTTGCCCACCCCCTTAGAGGTGCACCAGCCCAGGTCTGCCTCCAACAGACAGGTACCCCTGCTGACGTTTGGGAGGCTGGGCATTTGATAAAAACCATAGCAGCTGGGTTCAGTTTTCAAAATTATTTGGGCTAAATTCTGGTAAACCTGGGGAGAAAGCTTTGGCCTTCTGAGTCATATCTAGCCCTCAGGAATATGAGAGGTGTATTTGCATACACTGGGTTAGCAAACTGGCTCGCTGGCCCTGCTTTTGGACATGCCTGTGTAAGAACCAGGGTCTTTTTCTTTTTTTTTTCTTTTCTTTTTTTTCTCCTATATGCATCTGCCCCCAGACTTTGTGTTTGTGGAGAATGTCCTGAGGTAATGATGCATTTTTTGTTTTGATTTTGCTTCCCCCCACCATTATATAATAACAGTTCCATTATGGTAAAGCAAATGAAATGCAGACTTGCACTAGACAGCAGGCGCTAGCAGCTGGTTTCTCTGCGTCCACAGATGAGGTGCAGCTTCATGTGGCTGCTGACTCTTCAGGTAGCCAAAGCAAACAGATGGTGAGATGCTGTGCTTGGCAGAGAGTTAAAGCCTGCAATTAGCCAATATGCAGTTAACTAGATTAGCAACATGGGGAACCAAGTAGCCTTAGTTTAGGACCACATCAACCTGAATGAATTAGGTAGCAAAGCACAGTGCGTGTACAGTGCCCTGGATCATGAGAAGGTGTTAGAGGGCCTCTGGGCAATCCTAAACTGGGCTGTTTTTCTGCTGCCTCGTGGAGGTGTCTGTTCCAGTTTGTAGGTCCTCTTTGGGGACTGGGGCTGTGATGTGCTTGAGTATCTGGGACACCTCGTCCTTGTCCTCTAGGGCACACTTGCAGCTCGGAGCTTATTTGCCTGCATCCCTTTGTGTCATGAGTGTCCAAGAAGCATCCTGAACTCCTTTTTAAAACCCTTACAGAAGTTAAAATACTCTCTATGACTTCCCAGGCATACAGCAATTTCAACTCCACTGCTATATTGAAGAAGCACTGGAAATAGGCTTTTGTCTCAACAAGGTCTGATCTGGAAATGTGTCTGAGGTAGCTGGTAGGTAGGTTTTCATTGTGTAGAATTAGGGTTACTCAGAATGGAGACAATTTTATAATTTCATGGAAGAATTTGAGAAAAAATATCAAATGTTCAGATCTAAAAATTACTTTTTTACAGAAATAGTTGAAACAAGCACATTTTCACAGATCGCACCAATTTTGTGTGATCACACAAAAATTCCAATTTTGTGGAATCACTGTGTTCTCCATCAAAAAAATTTGGCAAGCTGTAGTCAAGATACTCTATCTCTCAGTCTGAAAGCCCCTGATCCCCGCATGTAAAGCTCTGATAATGCTTAACTGGCAGCTCTTAATACAGTACCTCTGTAAATGAGAATAGTGCCTTTAAACCCTACGTTGTTTTAGACTTCTTTTTGAAACACCTCAGCATTTTCTCCTCCAGCTGACCCGATCCCAGTTGCTACCCTGCCACAGACAGTTGTCGCTAGATCAAGAGAAGCTGTGTTTTGCTGGTCTCACTGCAGTTTATTTACTCTGAGGACCTAAGTGAGGTTTGGAATGCTTTTGCCTGCCTCAGTTTCCCAGTGTATTTTAACACTGCTTGAGTCACCTCATGAAGAGGTATTAAGTGCCACTTGTGGCAATGCAAGCTGCTCTGGGCTCATCAGAGGGAAGCTGCAATATAATTATGAGTCCAAAGTATTACTGTCATGATTTTACTTGACCTTACTGTTTCTGAGTCTGTGTGTTTACGCTTTAAAGTATAAAGTTGTCATTTCCTTTCCCGTTTTCTTTCATGAGCTTTGTTCAGAAAACACATCTCCTTTAAGGAAACCAAAGCACTGTTTTTCTGAGATTTTTGTTTCAGGCATTGGCCTCAGCACGCAGCAGTGTGGACGTCTTCCACTGCAACAGAGATTTCTGAAAATGTAGATGCTGAAGCCGCAGGTTTTTCTACCTTGCATGTTTTTATATCTTAACAGCTCCTCTCTGCTTGCTTTTCATGGCATTGAGGTGCATGCCCTGCACACTTCTCTTGTCACTCTTTGGATAATTTGATTTATTCTCCATGACAGCACTTGGTGGAGGAAGGGTTGCAGAAGGTGGTATCCCTCTCAAAGCCCTCGGGCCTCTGCTGATTAGGGGACAGTGTCTATTGAATAAGGAAAAGCCAGGGAGGTCTTGATGCTCCCCAGGGCTGGGCAAAACAGAGGCAGATGGGGAAAGGCAAATACAGCAGCATCTGTCCTCTTCCTGTTGTCTGTCCAGCTTTTTTCTCTTTTTTCCTATCGCTGTGAATTCAGGACTGATAAAAATGAACATTTTAAAAAGGTCTGTATAAGCTCACTGCCTCCAGACCTGTCTGCTGGGCTCTAATTAACATTTACTCTGTGCACTTGGGCCGTTTCCCTCACAGGCTCAGATGCCACGCGGTATCGATCACCCTTGCCCAATGCACAAATGAGGTTGCCATGGGGAAAGCCCAAGGGCTCCCAATCCGGCAGAGGTTCCTGTGAACAAAAAAGAAGCTGCCTGCATGCCAGGAGGCTGCTGCGAAGGGCCGTGCTGCTCAGCAAGCATGCCATGTGAAAGAAAACGCGCTGAGAGGAATAGCTGAGCAGATTTCAGGATACAAGCCTGTAAGGTGGCATGATTTCTGTCCCTGCTGCGGATAGGGGGAAAAGCCCTGCTCAGCCCTGCGCTCCTGCCTGCGGTGCCCCGAGGCTTCAAAGCAGAGTGCGGAGGTTTAGCCAAATAAGTCCAAGATGTGTTTGTTGAAATAGAGAGGCCATGCTTCATGTCTAGAGAAAGGGGATTTCAAGGCAATTTGTTTTGTTAACTTGTGAGGGATGATTGGACTGTTCTGTCAGGGGGGACTGGCGGAGGTGTTTGGGGTGCTATGGATGGATGAGAGAGAGGGTTTGACCTCGTCGCAAGGTTTATCCCGTGGCTGTCTCAAGGAACAGTGTGATAGCCATCACCAGGTTCATTTCCAGGATGCATGTGAGCACATGGACACTGCCTGTTCCCCATGTAAGGTAATGCATCATTACAGGGTGTGCAGGTGACATAAGAGCACGGCCATGTGGGTGACACTGCTGGAGGTGAAGCGGGTCAGACACGTTAGGCTCATGAGGGAAGGTACTCTGTTCCCCGATTATGGCTGCAATTTTTTTTCCTCCTTTTAGAAAGGATGAAATAAAACTTTGGCTTACTGTTTTTAAGGCTAAGCATGTAGGCTTTCAAGTTTCTCTTCTGTTGAATCTGTCCCATCAGCTTCAGTATTACTGAGCCAAAAGAAAAGAAGAGTGTAAGCAGGTGCTCAGGGCCTGAGGCTGGACATTAGATGCTCCTGGGTGGTCTTAGTCTGACCAGCTGACCATCTTTGCTCTACTTTTGTCACTTTTGGTGATTTAACAAGGGTCACGCTTTTCAGTGCTGCTAATGCTGTTTCCCTGTAGAACTGCTCATTTTGAGACACCCAGGAGCTTAACTTTTTCACTAGAGCTGAGCTGGTAGCTCATTGCTGGCCCCTTAATTAAAGGGAACAACCAAACACTGTATCAGAGAAAGTCCTTTGAAGAGCTACCGCCACTGCTATTTTATGGTAACGTCCCCAGCTGACGGCTGGACCAACTCTGTTAGATGATGTACACACGTGTAGGAAGAGACAATTCCCTACCTTAAAGGGTCTATTGCCTTAAAAGAAAATACGGAGAAAGGTGAACAAGCAGCAGTTCTGCTATGCTTGCTTTGCAGACAGGAGCTGGAGCAGATTAAATCTTGTCTGAAGCCTGCAACACGGCTGAGGCAGAATTTTCCTTGTGTGTCCTAAGGTCTAAAGCAGTGCTGGGGTCTGAGGGCAGTCCTCTGCCTCTTGTTTGTAGCGAAAGGGAGAAGCCTTCTGGGAGAATTCTGCTGTTTCATGCAGGAGATGTCACATTTGGAGACCCATTTGCTGCAGTCAGCTCATTTTCTGCCATTCTGCGATATATAGGGTTATTTTCTCACATTTCTGATTACTCAGCCTTGGAGAAGCTGAGAGAAATGCGTGGTTTAAGGTGACTCATTGTAAGGCTGAATCCTTTACTCCTACAGCGCCAGTACCAACGGGGTGGCTCGGCAGTGACAGGAAGATGCTTCCCTTTGGCTTTGCTGCTGCTTTTACCAAGTGAGGTGACAGTCACCTCTCCAAATTGCAACAGGCTGCGTGTGCTGCCTTTGCTAGTTGGAGAAGGATTGCTAACTCCTGCAGATGGTTTTCTGTGGGTTTTTTTCTCCTGTAGGAGCTGAATTATTGCACATTTTTACAGCTAAAAACCCCTTCCCACTTATCTGTTGGCTTGCAGGTTGGGTACAATGGCTCGGGACTTGCTGCTTAGTGTCTGAATTCCTTTTCTCATAATACTCATGTGGACACCTGTAAAGACAGGTTGAGCTGCTGTTCCTCATGGTTAACAGAGAACCTCATGTGAACCCTTGCACCTCTGCACAAAATTTCTCTCTTTGTGTACACGGGTGTTTGTAAAAACAGCCAGCAATGACCTTGTTATGGAAGATTTCCAGACTAGACATGGAAATGATGAAAATTATTATTATTTTTACATTTGAAAGTAGCTTTTGAGTTAGCATAACAACAACAAAACACACACAGTAGCAAAACTAAGTTTCTGCTCTGTGTTGCATATTGCATAATTATCCACAGCACAGGGGAGAGGTATAAAATATTTGTAATGGCGGTGGTGGAGAATTCCAGTTTGGCAGCATTTAGTGGAGAGTGCAGCAACTGCCATGTTGGAGAGGGCCAGGCTGAAGGAATTAGTTCTCCTCTTTTCCTAATCTTGCCCGAATGTGGTGCTTTATGTAGGGCTGGTATGGATTTACACCGATCTAGCTGAGAGGGGCTCCAAGCTCATGCTGCCTAGCTAAGCAATTTACCATGCAGAGATGTCATCAAATCCTGCAGCGAAGGGGGTGGAAATTTTCCCCTCCCTTTTATAAGTTTCCAGCAGATGCATACTTTGCTGTTTGTTTGCGCGTTGTGCACAGCTTTAGGGATGATTCTCACGCAGCAGTCGTGAGCCCGCAGGGAGGGATCGGGAGCACGTTGCAGTTCATAGTGTGTCCCTGCCTGAAGGTCTGGGTGCTGCTGAGGTCCCTTGGGTGCTTGCGGCTGCAGCACCCAGGGAGCTGCCTGCCAGCCCTGCAGGCAAAAGATATTCCTTGCATCTCACGCTCAAGATTTCTTCAGAGAAGTGGTTGCTATGCAGCCTTGTTTATTCCTGGTATGTGACACTGCTTGCTAAGCTCGTACACCTGGAAGGGGGAGCCTGCTGTCCTCCTGGAGAAGGGGTCCAGCTTGACAAATGGCCACCCCTGCTTCCAGTTTTGGAAACACAGGGTCTGGAGCAGAAGAAATCCTCGTTCCCTTGTGGGAGGCAACCCACAGCAGGGCTTTACAGCTCCTGGGGGGATTACAAGCTTAACAACGTGGAGCTAGATTTCCAAAGTGAAGGACATACATGTTTGTGAAGGAGGTTGGTGGATAGCCCTGTCTCGTGTGCTGTTGCTTTCTTAGCAAGGTGGTGCTCCAGCAGGGGCTGGCAGGAGCCGAGCAGAGGGGTTGCTTTTTCTGTGCTCTGGTGGAGGTTGCTTGGTGCAAGCGTCTCTCTCAGAAGGCAATAAAATCTGGGAGAAAGATTTGATGATTTTTCCTTTTATTTTTCTCTTTTCAAAAAGTTGTTTCGAAAAGTCTTAAAGCCACACGAGGGAAGCTTCTGCTGGGTGACTCCAGCTGTGTGCCGGAGGGTTTGGGTGTCATTTAAAAGAGACACAGTCCTGGGAGGTGTGGAAGAAAAGCAATGCTGGGGGTGGCAGATGGAAGGAGGGGAGAGGAGGACAGGCGGGAGCTGCAGAGCAGACAGGCTGGTTTGTTGACAGGAAAGTTCCTCTTCATAAGAAGAGCGACAGCCTGGCCTCTGCCACTGGAGGCAGAGCGAGAGCTCCCACCTTGTCTCAGGTGCTGCCGTCGGGCTCCTGGGGCTCCCTTTGCTGCTGTGTGTGGGCAAACGGCCAAGTCCCTGCTCAGCTCCTGCTCAAACTCCCCTTGCTCTGACTGGGGCCAAAAAGCAAAAATTGCACCTTTGGTGCTTCCTGGGCTCACACTGTTATTTTCCAGGTAGAATCAAGGAAGGTCGAACTCAAATCAACTTTCTGAATCGGCCCCTACCGAGGTTTAGGTCAGTGTTACATGGCTCCTGGGGGTGACAGTTCACACCTGCAGGATGGTAATCAAGTCTGCTCTTGCCAATGGTTTAAATTGCTGTGTTTTGCTAAGTTTAACCTTGGCACCTCACTGCAAAGGATGTGGGGGACAGGTGGAATCATTTTACTCCAAGCAAAGAGAGGAGAAGCAAACTTTAGGGAGCTCAAAGGCTCTCTGATATGTAAATGTCTAGTCCCAAAGCAATATCACTCTGACGAACAAACTTGCCTCCAGGTTAGCCTCTGTTTTCACAGGGGTTTATTACTAGAAGTATGACTCTCTGAAAATTTGAACTCGGAAAGATGTAGGAGGATGAGGAGGGAAGATCCACAGTCTAATACAACCTGAATTCTTTCTGGGATGCGGAGATGCCAGCCTGCCACAGCAGCAGAAGGAGGACAAACTGAACTCTGAAGGATTGAGATACGGGGACTCTGCTCATTATCAGAGGTGTTTGCTGGTTACTTTCTCCCTCTGTTTCTCTCTTTCTCTCACCAGAGGGAATGCCTTTGCTGCACTTTTTTTTCATTCCCTTTCTTCCTGGTAATATCCATGCTCCCTCACCCCTAGCAATTTAGCAAGCTGGGGCTCTGCTGCAGAGACCGCTGCTGTAATGACAATGGTAACCATTTGTATTTGCAGAATACACATCACCCCAGGGCCTTTAAGAGCTTTGCAAAGTTTCCAAGCACCATTTGCATTTTTCAGTTGGAGATATTGACCTGTAAGAAAGTAAAGTTGACTTATTAAAAATCTGTGGCCTGCAGAGGTCACATTTATATGTTCTAACTTTTTTCTGGCCTTAAGATTTATATTTCTGGCCTTAAGATTTATATTTCTATTTCTCTGCAGGCCAGGCAATGAATCGGCAGCAGAGCTAGCCCTGCTTCTGCAGTCTTCCACTTTTCATGCCAGTTCTTCGGCTTTGTTCATTTTCGGACGTTGGAAGTGATGGAAGTTGGGAAACATGGTGTTTTCTGTCAGGTCAGTGAGCCAAACCATTGCAAGGTTTCGTCAGCCAGCTCTACTGTGTTGTGTGTTCATATCTGGCAGCTCTTTTTTGTTCCCCTCCCTGTAAGCATTGACGTTTGTTGCAGAGACAGCCTTTTACTCCTTTACCTCTTAGTGGCCTCCAGCTCACCCAAGGTAGATGTTGCCAGCTGGTAGGTATTGGAAAATAGGCATTTGTCCGCCTTGACTGAAGATCCTGCATTGGGTCCTCTGGGCACCACGGTGTGGGGCTCTGAGCAGCAGGTCAAATGCAAGACAGCCCCTGTGTTTAGCACGCATCAGCCCATGGACACTTGGGCACTCTAGAGATTTAAATGCCTGTGGAGTTAGGTGATACCTTGTAGGTTAGGTGACTGGAGGTTTTAAATATTTCAGTGATGCTTCAATGGTGAACTTAGGCCCTGAACAAGATAGAGGTGCTTAAATACTGTAAAGACCAGGGAATAAATTCTGAGCAGTGGGAAATGTTGTACTTCAAGGTTCATACAGCACTAAGAACAGTACTGGGACTTTAGTGGAATAGATATAAGAGTAATAAAATGGACAATTAAACTGGTCTCGTTAGAGAATATGCTCCTGCTTTTGCATGTCAGCCCTGCACCTCGTGCTCCCAATGCTTGTTACTCATAATGAAAAATTTCAATACCAAACTCGGATCCCATGTTGCAGCTGAATGAAATCACTTCAGATCATTGAGAATTTCCCTGCCTGATGATTACACAGGAACAGCACAGAGCCCTCAGGATGCTCACTTGGAGTTATCTTGGATTTATGCAGCTGTTTGTGGAAACCTGCTCTAGTCAGAGTGCTTGGAGTTGGTTTGTGCCTTTATGAAAGATGTGTGGAACAGTATGCAGGGCCCTACCAGGAGAAAACTACTGGCCAGGGAACATATTTTAGTAGCCCTCTGGGATGGCTTCACACAGGAGTATGGGGTGGGAGACCCCTCTCCCCTAGGCAGCTGAGAGGAAGGTACCGAGGAAGATGAGCCTGATATTTCTAAGGAAAATGCTTTTACAAGAAACGTAAGCTGACATGAGCTGACAGACAGCTGGCCTAACATTTCAAGACATGGGCCACTGGTTGAACTTAATTTGAGAATATATCAGTTCAAGGTGCTGAATTGTGACTGCTTCTGTACCCAAGCCTTGAGTGTTCAGCATCTAGAGCCTTTCCTAGAGTCCTTCATAGCAGAAATCCTATGTGCCATGAAGACCTGCTCTCAGAAGAGAAGCAGTAGCTGATATTGCGTGCTTTTTCTAGCGCTAGCCCCTGCAGCATTACTCCTGTCAGCTAATTTATGTTCATACAGCATTAGTACCTGGAGGCCCCTCAGGGTGAGGATCTCTCTGCATGAGGTGCTCTGCAAACCCGTGCATGGGCTCAGGATCTCGCAGTTTCAGGGTCGTCTTCAAAGTGCCTCGGTCAGGAGGGGAAACTTTTCAACACTTTTGGTCGAGGCTGGGTTATGCTCAAGGCAAAGGTGTGTCAGTGTACTTGGCTCCTTCTTGTCTCATTGTGTCCAGCAGTCACAGGAGCCCACAGAGCAATCGATCACCCACCTTTTGGGAACAACCGCCCTTGGCCACAGCTCCAATGGAGACCGTCACAGTGCTCAGTGGGAGCAAACTTGTGTACAGTACTCAAATAACCGTGGTGTCCAGCACAACACCTCATTAGAGCTGGAATGAGGGATTGTTCAAGTGCTTTTTGAAGGAGCTAATGAGGTTTGGCATTCAGATCAGCTTATTCCTAACTCTTGATTTGCTGCCCTGGGTAAGCTGCTGCTTGCGGTAACTCTTGTTTCATGGTTGAGCAGCCCTGCTCTGCTGAGAAACAGCCATTGCAGGAGCTTTTGATAGGGGCATTGAACTTTTAAGATCTTCCAAATGAAAGCTGAGGGCAGAACTTGTAAAAAGAGCATCATGTGGCTGATGCTTTTCACGTTACATCTTTTGTCTGTGCTCCTTGCCATGCACAGTAAATATTGGAGGAAGCAAGTTTGCTGGTTCAGAAATTCCTCAAAACAGTAAGTTCAACAGTAATAGAAAACAGATTTTGGATGTGTAAACTCGCTTGGATCGTTGTGCAGAAAGATACAGGAGCACTTCTTGTGAGCTGTGTGTCTAACCTAAGTGGCTTTGACACCAAGAACTTAGAAAAGTGGGGAGAGATGCAATTAGTAGCACAGGGATCTGCCTCATGATTCTCCCACAGGCTTGGGGAAACTGCCCGGTTCCACTGGGTGATGGCTTTTTACTCTACATAAAAACTTCATGCTACAGATGCATTATGGCCCTGTAAGCTGAAATCCACTGGCCAAAAAAAACCCAAACAGCTGTCATCACTCCAATTTCATTTTATCCTCACAACAAGCCTCTGGCTGGTGAGCTATTGGGTTCAACCTCCACAGCGGCTCCAATCCTGATGGGCTCTGTAGGGTTGTTGGCATCGGCATGTTTCACATAACGATACTGTATGTTTGCTGTGCTGGGAAGCCACCAGAGAAATAGCTTGTTAGTTGGGAAAGAAAGTAATGATAGCATTAAATAATCTCTGTTTTCATTTACTGGGTGCTAATGATCCAAGGAAGCTGAAAATCCCAGAGGATGCATTTCCTTTTGATTAACCCAGCAGAAGGATGACAAGGAGTACCAGTTACTGTCTACTGAAACATCACCAGGGCCTGGAGCTGTTCAAATGCAGCTGTGTTCCATTTTTTCCTCTTCAGAAAGCCATTTTCTAACACTTTTTTTCACTCAGCAGTGAACCACTGCTACTGTTCTCTATACAGAGAATGGCACCAGCTTGTTTTCCATGCTCCTATCAGCAGTGGCAGAAGATGAATCCTGCACACCCCGCACTTTCCCCAGGCTGCAGGCAAATTGCTCTGCCATTATCATTCCAGTTACAGTGGTTTCAGTGCAAGGGAGAAAGGGGTGGCCCTACATAGCTGTACATTTGGGGTTTTCCGTATCGTGTAGCTGGCCTGAATTAGGAACTGTGCCCTGAATTTAGGCAATGAAGGCTTTGGGGGCCATGGAGGTGCCATAAGTAATGCCCTTCCTAATTTTACTTTATAGTGTGCTAGCATTTAGGTAGGACAGCCTGGCAGAGGAACAAACCTGAGGCATGGAAAGCCTGGCTTTGTGTTACTGGGTAAGTCAGTGGCAGAGGCAGCTACAGGATACACTCATTTCTGGTACTTACTGCTTTCTCTTGGATATTTTTAATACCTTAAGCAATGGGGCATGCTCAGCTTCATTTAGGAAGTGATCTTAACCAGCCAAAATTGCCACTGGTGTATTTTTTAGATATTCATCCTATGCAATGAGACTAAAGAAAATATACCTTGTACCCTGCTTTATGCCCCAGTCCCACTCACAATGATACCTCCATTCCTTGTTTTAAAGTACACAGTCCAAATAGACCTACATTTGTATTTTTAAGGGTATTTAGTGCCTGCCTTTCATTGAAAGGAATGGGAATTAGGCTCTAAAAACCCTCTAAGCACCTTCATTCCTTGACCTGAAGTTGTCTCTGTGAATTTACCTAGACTAACAAAAAGGGTGAAAGCCAGAAGTGGGTTAACTGTCTCAGCTAACTCCAGCCTTTCTGAAATCACTTGCTTTACTCCAGATGACAGCTTTTGAGCAGAGTTAAATCTCTTGGGCAGGGGGTGGAGCAGTACATGGCCTTGCTGCGATATGAACAATTTCTATTGAAATTTGCTTGAGGATACCATTTTATCTGATTGTAAGTTTGATTGATAGTAGGGTACCTAAAGTCCTTGTACAGGCATTCTTTGTTATTTGTTTTAAGCTTACAGAACACATTAATAGGGACCTGCCTTTGCTTCTTCCATCGAGTGCAGAGGCATTTTTCCTTCTGTAATAATTTAACTGAGTGAACTGTGTCTGTGATTGATCCTTCTGGCTGCACTTAGCTACCACGTGATAGTCGTTCCGTTTGCAGAGCTTTAGAGGCACCTATGAGTGGATTTTCAAAAGCAGTTCACATTGGCATCCTTCTGTACTTACTGACATTTATAGGAATTTTACTGCTGGCTTACCATCCTGACCTCTTATCCTAAGGTATGCTCTGCAAAATCTCCTCTTACCTCTCACTTAGGCCATAAGAAATGGGCTAATACATTTAAGGAACCTCCTATTTTTTCGGTTGTTCTTGGGGCAAGTCCAGTGTGGCTTTACAGCTCTTTGTTATCACCTGTGTGAAATGATGCTCCTGCTGCAGCAGCAGTGCTGAGCTCCGTGGGAACAACTGCAACGCGCTGTGTTGGGTCCAACAGTAGTGGGTGCAGTGAGAGACTTGCCTCTGCTGCCATGCTCATACAGCCATGGGGAGAGCAGCTGCTGGGGTGGAGTTATGTTTCCCCCATTGTGCCGACAGCAGTCTTCCTCCAGCATTTGGACTTTATGGCCATGATTTTGACAGAATGTGGAAAATGCATAACTTGGATATATTTTTATGTTGTTTTAACACCACCTGACTTGAGCAGTTTCATACGCAGGAACCCCTGCAGGCAGGGCAGTGCCAGGGATCGGTCACTGTCACTTGCACTAGCAGTGTTATTTTTCCATGTAGGCTCCTGATGCTGCAGGGGAACCCACTGGCAGCGGTATCAGGCCCAGCGACCAGCAGCATATCGAGTAGACTCTCATCTGCAAAGACCCCATCGCCTCCCCCCCCGCCATGGCAACGCAAGATAATTTTGCAGCAGGTAAAGGGCTGCAGCAGCCTGGAGACTTCTTCGGCCAAGGCTTGTTGCAATCCCGTTCCTGCAGCCTTTGCCTGGAGGATGTTCACCTGCAGCAGCAGTGCCGGTGCCCAGGAATGCTGCTCGGCTCAGGGAGGCAGAGCGTGTACAAAAACCGCATTCAAAGCACTGATCACAAGACCCCGGAGATGCTGGCAAGTGCAGCAGCTGTACAAGTGAGAGCCCAGCCTTAGAGGCTGGGTAGTGGGGAAGATATTGGCCAGGATAAGGGGCAGGGAAACACGCTGTGTATAACTTTGAATTTTCAGGAACAGCCAAGATCCGAAATTTTTTGAGCCAGGCTATGTTTTTCTTGGTTTTGGATGTCTCTGCAGTAAAGAAAGCAGGGAATAAACCCATGTAACAGTGAAGCAGAACAAAGGAGAATGTTTGGATGGACAATTTTCATCCTACAGATACAGTAATTAAATAAGCCCGCTGAATATCGGGGACATCTAATGCAGAGTGAAAACCTTCTTTTAGTTATAACACCTGGTGATTAATTGTTTGTGTCCTCATACTTACTTTGTTGTAAAGAGAAATAAAAACCCAGCAAAATCCAACCCAAAATTGAGTGGGAATTACAGAAACAGAGGACTTTCAAACTAGCTTTGGAAAGCATCTACTTACTAGACATTGTCAAATCTAGATACCATTGTGGGTTGCCTACCCTGTGAAAGGGGAGGAAAGGAATCCTGCAGTCGTGGATGGGCAACTAGCAAAACACATGCAAATTTGTAGAATGTTCAGCTGTCATAGTGCTGGAATGCAAGCGCCTCACCAGGCAGAACAGCATGAGTTCAGACTGTTGCAGAGGCCAGGACTGCAGGTCACTACTGGTGTGTTAGTCTTCTGTGGAGGTGTCTGGTTTTTTGTCACT
The DNA here is from genome assembly GCF_965638725.1 of Aptenodytes patagonicus. NCBI lineage: Eukaryota > Metazoa > Chordata > Aves > Sphenisciformes > Spheniscidae > Aptenodytes > Aptenodytes patagonicus. The sequence goes on along the minus strand of NC_134951.1, from coordinate 113,458,735 downwards.
GTATTACATGCTGTGAATTTGTACTTATTTTCAAGCTAAGTACCGTAGCCCAGTTGCTGTCTACTGTGGGAGTGTTCACAGATTCAAACCCAGATACACAGCTCTGCGAGGCGGAAGCAATGATTCAAACTTGCAGTTTTGTGGCAGCAGCTGGACCACTGAAGACGAAGGTGAGGATGGAAAGGGGTTGAATATGCAATGGTGGCCTCAGCCAAATGAAAAAAACCCACCTGATTTCAAGGAGAAATTGTCCTTGGAGGTCAGTCCTCATGTGCTGGCTCTGTGTCAGAGTAGGTGGCTGACACAGAGCTGCAGATGATCCTGCCCTCCTCCAGTGGTGCGCGTGGCATCACATCTCTCTATCATTAGTTCATTATGCTTTCTCCTTTATCAACAGTAGCCAAATCACTACCACTGCCAGCCAGGACAGGGACTGTGGCCCAACTGGCCATAAATCGGGCATGGTAATGAGATGTGAATTCTGTTTCTATCCTTGCTATCAATATGTGGTCTTGCCATAGCTAAATTCCCAGTTCTTCCTCTGCTTGCCCATCAGATCTGACCTTGAGGATGGGATGGTGCTGTAGAAACACTGGCAAGGTCTGCCTGCTTGCTGAGATGTCTTTCTGCTTTCCAGATATACCAGTAGCACTGTGTGGGTCTTTACTGGTAGTATTCACAGAAGCCAAGTCCTGAAATGGGAATCTTTTTTCCCCTCTTACCAGTGGGGCCTTCAACCTCTCTCTCCTGGCTTGCTAGCTCAGTGCTGTTCAGAAGAATTAAACTGATGCTAGTTTTATGAAAAATAAAAACAAACTGATCTTCTGAATGATTAAAAAACCCTTGAATGCCTCACTAATTAGGTGGGTTAATTGTAAAGGTATGACGTCAACTAACTCACTTCTTGCCTTTTACCTGATCTACAGCCTCTTTTCAGTCCATATTAACAACCCAGATGAAGAAGCGTCCTAGTTCATGGCATGGGGTTGGAGTTGGGAAACCTCCATACCCAAGGGCCATCTCTCCCTTGGATGGCTGGGTCAGCGAGGCTAGTGTGCACGACCTCAGCACTGCGGGTGGAGGTGAACTCTCCCACCTTTCTCACCAAGCCTTGACCCAGGACCTCCGAGAGAGGGAGGTGAGCAACGCTGCCCTGGAAACCATTCAGATCGAGGACAAGCTGAAGACGGGGAGGATGTCTGAGGGTCTGTTAGCCTCACAGAAAGGTAAGGCAGGAGCCTGCCTGCTCTCCTGCGGGAAGAAGGGTCTTGCAGTCTAGAGAGCTAGTGCACATTCCCAGTGAACAGTTCTCCCCTGCATGTGCCCCCCTGCAATAACCTTCCCTACTTTCAGTCCCCTGCATAGCCCTCCTGTTGCTGTAGGGGTGTACAACTGTGGGGCAGGGAGAGGAGCAGGAGAATGTATGTGCAGGTGACTTATTCTGGGTAAGTACAGGTCCGTGGCCTCTCTGTTGTGTGATGGGAGCCCAGAGGACCAGGGTGTTCCTCTGGTGGCTCTGTGGAAGTGGGTAAGTGTTGTCCACTGGCCTGCTTCAAGTGGCTGCCAGCATGAGCATGTTGCCCTGTGCAGTTATTTAGAAGTTTCCAAGAAATCTGTCCAATGAAATCTCTAGCTTCAGGTGCTTTAGTTTTGCAGTGCTGCTTCTATTGCGCTTTGTGTCTCCACTTTGCAGGCCTGACTGACTGCAGTGACCCTAAGGGGGTTACCCTGAAGCCAGCAGTTTCCACATCAGCTTCCCAGAGGCTCCTGACAACCTCCAAGCCCATGCCTCCCATCCAGGACAGCCTTCCTTCCTCAGAGCCCAGCAGGATGAGCAACGGAGAGCAGGAGCATGGGGAAAACAGCACAGGCTGTGATGACAGTGATGGGGATGACAAGGAGCTGATGTCAGAGGGAAAAGGTTATAAAGTAAGGAAACCAAGCCAAATCACGTGTGGTGGATCCTCAGTTTATTTCCTGTAGGCAGAGCTCTGACATCCTCTTTCCCTGTGGTGTAAACCCAGGGAAGCAGTTGAGCCAGGGAAGAGCTCAGCTGGACATTGCCCTTCAGGCTGTCTTTGCAACATGCGTACTGCAGACTTTATGTCCTCAGCATATATCAATAGGAGAAGAGGTCTTTAAATAGTTTCTGTGCTCTCTAGTGGCTCCTGCTGTGTTTTATGACTGAGAAAACACCAGCAACCAGTCAGAGCAACTAAATGTGTCTAACCTGGTCAAGCATATCCTTCTACAGTTAGTAAAATACATGTATCTGTGAACCATCTGCGGTTACTGTTGAAGACACACCAGTGTCTTGGTGGCTTTTTGTATCAGCTCTGTCTGGTTTAGATGGAAAAAGATGTTTGCTGGAGCAGGCAGTCCTGCAAACTCAACTTCAGGTTGTCTCAGCTTTTGAGTTGTACAGCCATGTCCTTCTGCACAGTTATCTCTAATATTTCTAGAGTTCAGCAGCCACTGTGCAGCTTTATCCTCTTCCGTGGGTCTGCCCAGGGGTAAGTGATGAGAACTGGCAATTCTGGCCATGGGGAATGGAGTCCAGACACCATCCACTGGATCGCCTTTGCAGGAGGGACAGAAACTGCAGTTTTGGTTTTACCTTGTTGGGCAGGAGAAGGCAGATGAATAACAGCTTTTGTAAACAGGATAAGCAATAAAAGCCTAACGTACTTGATTTCAGCCTTGCAGATACAGGGCCAAATGTATCCCTGACATTAACTCTGTTGGTTTTACTGGAGTTTGAACAGGTCCTGATTTGGCTCTTTAGCTGTGACAAGAACGATGGGATACTAAGGAAGGGTGTGTGTCTGCCCCTGCTCCCTCCATCCCCCTTCCTAGCCATGGCATGGGGAGTCTGAAGTAGTTTCAGGAGGCAGAGAGACCTTACACAGAGCAGCAGGGTAGGGAGCTCTGCTGAACTTAATGACAGTGAGCCTGAGATGATGAATTGTGTGGGAGCTGGAGAGCACTGAGCATCCAGAGAACACATTAGCATCTGGGCCAAAAGGCTGGTGGGAGACTGTAGGAAGGGCGAAGCAGAAAAAATTATGGGCTTGAGAAAAGCAGGTTTTGTCAGTGTGCAAAATGGCTTTGTGGGGACTTGGATGGAGTTCAGCAATGGCTGGTAGGTGCTTTAGGGACAGGGAGACAATAGTGGTCTAAACCCATTCCCGTAACACCAGAAAGGCTAATAGAGGCAACGGCATCCCAGAACATCATTATGCCAAGCAGATGGATGCCAGGTGGGAATGCAGCCACTGCCAGAGAGGTGAGCAAGGGGAGAGAGCTGGCAACAGCGTGCGACATGGTCTCTCACTCACCATTTCCCTTTCCATTGCCCATCTTAGGCCAAGCTGCTCCATCAGTTTGACTTTTCTTTTCCTGCCAAGTCCTAGCTAAGAGTATGGCTAAACTTCTTGTGGCATCAAAGGGAGAAGGCTGGATGCTTGAGCTGAGCACAGCATTCTACTATTTCCAGGCTTCCCTGCTGCCCTGGTATTGCAGTGGTGGGGATGGGAAGAAGTCACTGGGAATGGCTTTGATTCCTCCTATCCCCAAGTCAGCGACACCATCTGATGAGGATCCTGGCAGTGCTGCAGTGCCTCTCCCAAGCTCTCAGCACCTGGTTTTCCAAGAGGCCGTGGAGATGAGGTAAGCTAAGGTGTCTGCTTCTCCAATATGTAGTTCACCTTGCACTTCTCGTCTCATGAGGTTACTTTCCACAGTCAGCTCTCCAATATATTTGTGCAAACTTCTGTGCATTCACCATTTTGCATATCTATAATGTTCCAGCACAATGTCAAAACTAGCATCATACACTCTAAGAGCAGGGATGGCGGGGGGAGGAGGAGGAGGCAGGACTTAAGAGGACCTTAAAAGCAGGTCCTCTGCTGGACTCTGATACCAATTCATTCTGTAATCTTTGTGGTGCCATTTGGGAACTGTGTTGCATGGATCTGAACACAGCATCTGGTTTTGTGTGTGATCTTTGACTGCCAATTTCTGTACCTGCAAGAATATGTTAGGGCAAATATTGGCTATTGTAGAGCTGTCTGCAAATTCAGATGCTGCTTCTGTAAATGTCAGTTGTAACTTCTTTGTGTCTGGGCCTTCACTGTGAAATGAGAGTCCAGATAAATCTCAGTTTATAGATGTATAATCCTATAGATGTTTAATATTTACATATGGTTTTAAGATCACAGGGGGCAAGGTGCTAGAGAACAATTATAGGACTGTAACTGATGGAAAGATATTTGCTTGAATACGCATGGAGAACTCTAGCTGTCAACCTTACCATAGTTATAACAATAAATAAGGAGTCATAGAAATATAGTCCCAATTTAAAAGCTTCAGCATGGCTTTTAAAGTGCAATCTGAATATATTTACCTACCAGTTGAGTTGGAAAAACCCTTTTTCTTCTTGAAAAAGCAGGGAGGTGTAATATTCTCAGGAGACAGCAGTGGTATTGCCACGTGTAACAAGACACTGTCATCAGTTGAAGTCATGACTACGCAAAGTTAGGCTTCTGCAGCAGTATAAAGGTAGCTGCCCTCAATACAGACTTATGACTTAACATCTCTTGCTGATTCAGAAAGGATGTCTGTAACAGTGAGAGCCACTTAGCTCCAAAATGAGAGACAGCAGAATTGGATAGTTAAGGCCCAAACTGAAGAATGACTCCTGTGTTTCAGCTGGAGCTTGATGAGCTCCGTGTGACGGCAGCAACTGAAAGTTTAATGGCAATTAATCAGCTTTGCATATTCTTGGTTTTATGGGCTGCGTTTCCTCCTTCATCAGAATCACCATGCTAAGAAAGTTTGCCTCCTTTAATGCTAACCCCCCCTTCTCTTTCTAACTCCTCATATATTCTTTTATCCTCAATTTTCTTAAGGCCAAGATCAGGCAGCAGAAGTAAAGAGAAGACCCTTAAATATCTAGGTAGGTACAGGGCATGGCTGTCCTAAAATGACCATAGGAATCCTGACCCACGGGTGGCACTGTGAAAGTTCAGTTGAAAACCATCCTGTAACATTTTTTCAATTCCTTGATGTGCTCAGACAGCACCCCCAGAGCTCAGTCACTGGGAAGTGTGCTCTGGTGATCCCGTGAAAATGACTCCAGCATGGGGTTATGAATGGCAGGAGCTGGAGGGGTACCGTGGGGCCTGGGAAATCCACAGCAGGAAAAGAAAAAGTTCCTCTACCTCATGCTCATACCTTTTATCTCCCTGCATGCTCTGTAATGTCACAAAGATTAGAGAAAAATGGGGCATTTCGCATGAAATGAGAAATGTTCCCACTCCTTCCTCCTACACTTGAAGGAGAAAACCTTCCCTTGGAGCAGTTTCTGAATCGAACCCTTTGAGATCTGAAGTAGATTCAACGTTGCCTATTTTTGCACTGGGAGAAATAGCGAAACCTTGTGTGATAGGAAGTCCTTGTGAATTTTCTATTTACAGAGAAAAAGACTTAAAAAAGGATCCAGCTTATGCAGGATCTGAGCTTTCCATCCTCTTAAAGCACAAGCCTAAATTAAATGCTGAGTAATGAACTGAGGTTCCCTTTTTGCAACTCATTTACCTCAAACCACATATGCTACGTTTATGATTACAAATCTCTTCCCCTACTCTATCTGCATATGTCAGTATTGCAAACTGAGGCTGGGGTAGGAGATGCCTACTGGCTTCTCCCCCCTCTCTGCCTTGCATTATCACTAGCAATAAGAGTTCTGCAAGACAAAATGCAGTGCCTGGTGCATCTGTGTCAGCCAATACTTTTAAGTTGAAAACCTCAATGACACCATTGCTGTCCCTTTGCCATCTGTGGGTTTGTAGCGATAGGAGAGATGAGAATTTAACAAATAATTTTGCTGATGCAGAAAAAGGGATAAGATCCACTGGTCCCTCAGCTCAGTGTTAGTTCTGCCAAATTATGGGCATGCCCCATAGGAATGATTGCTTTACTGCTGATATGCAGCTAGGATGCTGAATGCAACTGGGGAGAAGTATTGCTAAGTAAGGTGACGTTTTTGCTGGACGCATTCTGGGCTAGAAATGAGCTATATCGTTAAACCATCTCTCTCTCTCTTTTATTATTGACCTGACCATTCCGCAGGGAAAAAAAATCCAGGTTTAAGAAAGTTATTCCTTTTTTACTGCTTGGCTATCACATGATTTTATAATCTGTGAAGCCATGTAAGGAATGATTAGTTCTCTGAGTTTTAACAGCTCTGTTGGAGAGTATTTCAGAATGAGCTGCACCATGCTATTCCCATCAAGAAAATCAGCCTTTAGTCAGGCTGCCCAGAAAGTGGGCTGATCTGCTACAATTTAGAATGAAACTCCTTCGGGGAAAATGAATTCTCTAACTTCAAGAACACAATTCTGGTTTTGGTATCACTCTAGCAATCCTAAGCTTTTCTTTAAATGCCCTCTAAAATATTCCAGCAAAGAGGAGGAAATGTTGATGCTTACCTCTACGAAGGCATATAGCTATTAAAAACCAGTTCTTCTAGTTACTGGGAAAAAGAGGATGGTTACTAGAATCAAAATGGATAGGAACAGATAAGAATCTTTTTGGCAAGGGCAATCTCCATCTCTCTGCTCTTCTCTGTCAAACACAGCTGCTCACTAGAAGCCAAGGGCTAAGGCCTTTATCATGCAGTAGGTTTGAGTCTGATGGTCAACAGACTAATGTAATTTCTGCTGCCAGTGTAATATGGTAGCACCCCATCTGTTTGGAGAGGTGATATGTTCCTTGCTGTTCTCATACACAATCTATATCCATGTCTTATCAGAGCTCCAGACTCTGGAACCCGTCTTGCCAGTTCTCCAGCATCATGTTGGTGGTGGCGTGAAGTCTGCTGGACATTTATGTGAACCTGTGCCACCGTTAACAGGCCTCCCACTCAGCCAGGCCGAGGAGATAGATCATATCATGAGCCCTTGCCTTCTGAGTGACGACGACTTGAAGGACAGCAATGGAAGGGTAAGGGCTAAGGAAAGGGGTGAGCAGGCTTCGTTTTCAGTGACTGTTCAGTGCTTAGCACAAAATGTCACTGAAAATCATTATCTTCCTCTCTTGGGGAGTGGATTCTCTTGGGAATACATTTGACAGCTACAGAGCAATTGCTTGAGTATTTTCATTGGTGCAGAAGTCACTGGTTGGGAGATAGTGCTAAGGTTACGCAAGAAGCATTCTTTGTGTACGAAGGCCAATTTAGAGCAAATCTGAATGGTAGAGCAAGTTACACCTCAGTGAACATGTGCAAAATGCATGTTTGGAAGTACAGAAGCAAAGATTATAATGTTGAGTGTAAGCAAGGCTGCAAAATAAAATGGGAGAGCTTGCTTTTCCTTGGTTACCTTTCTTGCTGTATCTCACAGCCCTCTCATTCTCAATTTTTCTATTCATTAAGACCAATGTTTCTCAAAGTTCTCAGAGAGCAGCTGAGTCCTTCAGAAGCAAGGAAGTGAGAAGCAGCTGCAATTACTGGCTGTGAGTGTTAAGAAAGAGCAAATTACCTCTCATTGCTGGTTATTGCAGTGTCACGGATCGAGTGAGACTGCACTTCACTCGTAAGAGAGAAGCAACAATACTTTATTGATAGAAAACAGTGAGTTAAAGCGTGAATTAACAATGTTCAATGGAAAATGCGACACTGAACAAGATTCGATGGCAAGGTACACTTGATTATTTACTGCATAGAGGACAGGGTCAGACATTACTGTCAGGGAGACCCTCCCGTTGAGTCATGAGGTTCAGAAAGGACCCCCTTGCTTTCTAAACTTCTCAGAGAGGAGTTTAGGTGTGGCTGGATCCAATCCTAGTCCCAGTCTTGGTCAACGGTTTTATGTCTAAAGGATTATATATGCGCAATCAATCCTTTATATCACTTAGCTAAGATTTCAAAGTTTAGCATGCTATTAGTCACTTACCGAGGATGTGTCGCGGCAAGGAATCTCTCAACCTCGAGGAATAACCTTGAGAGGCGTCCCTACTCAAGGGGAGATCCCACCGTGCAGCCCGCTGCCATGCAGGAGAGCTCAAAGGGCTCTTGGGCTGCTCACTATTTATAGGGCTAAGATGATTGACTCATAGTCATATTTGCATACTGATAACTGTGGTTAGGTGGGCGTATTTCTCACAATAACCAAGGGCAATTGTGTTGTTATCTGGCTCCCAAATCCACTTCGTTAATGGATGAAATATCACCACCATCATCCATTAACGACTGCCCCTGGTAGTTCTCACTTAGGTAGGGTTACAGGAGATAAAAGTCAGGTTGGGCAGGGGAGCACACCGTCACACTCCACCCCATGACTATAGTCAATTCATCTTACCTTCACAGAGTGGTGGTACGGTCACCTCTTGCCTCTGTGACATAAATAGTATTTTAATAGTATATGTGCTTATAGATCCACGGTAAGTAGGTAGTGAAGCACTGCTATTTGTTGTGCGTTAATTTGTATGTTTTTGGGTGGTTGAAGTTGGGTTATTTGTTTTATCATGTACCAAACCTTTATATACAGTATAATTATGAGCAACAGACATATTAAAGTTAGAGTTAGTAAAATTACAACTGGATGAAGCATAAAATTAAACACTCCCGTTGCTGTTGGTGACCATCCAAGAAGAGTTTCCCACCAATGGTGTTCTCCATCCTTCTTCACTCTTTCCAAGACATGGCGTATCTCTTCTGTGTCATGATGAACGGTGATTAGAGTTTTGTGTCCATTGCCTCAGACACGTTCTAGCAGTTGACACAGGTCATTATGTTGTAGTAGTTTCTTCACCAGTGTAAGATTCATTCTGATGGGGATAGGCAATAAATCTTCACTCAATGTATAATTAGATTGTAACAATTGATAAGACGTAACAGGAGCTGAATAATTAAAGTTGCATCCCACAATGTTAGTGAAGTTACAAACAGAAATATTTGAGCGATTGCTTGTATTTACAGTAACATTATCTACAAAGATAAAATCACAAAAGGTTCTCATACAAACACATCCTTTTCCAATACATACAAGTACAGTTTCAGGGGCTTCATCAGGATGTATTTCAAAATGACAAACATTTTGTTCAGTGTCAGGACAGATGTCTTGGGCTTTGATGGTGTTACTCTCACAAATAAATCCTTGTTGTTCCCGTACAATGCATGTGCTAACATCGACAGTTTGCCATTTGTTTCCATTTTGTTGGGCCCATACTCTATGTTCTAATGGATAGAGTATAGCTCCATTGTGATTTAATCCTAACGCAATGATTGGGTATATGGTGTATACCGAAGCATTGTGAATTGTTAAGACAAAAGCTGTGGCCTTATTGATGGGGTCATAAGTGAAATTAACCAAATACCACCAGGATTGGAATTCTTTCTCAAATTTAGTTGCATTATCCCAAATTACCTTTCGAATTTCAGTGGGTAAGGTGCCCTCTTCACCTTCTCTTATAATTGCTGCTACCATAGATTGCATCCACAGTTGAGCCTGGGTACAACTAAGGGCTAGAGAAACATTATTTTGGGCTGCACCAAGTGCATCCACCATCAATTGGTGGTCCCTTTCATTAATTCTTTCCCACTGAGGCAATATATCAGACAAAAGCCATTGGTTAGTTCCTAATGCTAATAGAGAAGACCGCAGTGGGTGTTCTAATTTGTTTAAGTCACTTGTTGCTGTACTCAGTTTATTTACGAGTACTTCGGCATCTATACTATTTAAGACTCCCAGTCCTGTCCCTATGATACCAGTCATATCTCTCCTTGTTCGTCTTGGGGAGGTAAGGGTTCGTCCACATAACCATGCTAACCATCCTGCATAGGTCGTACTTAGGAATGGTGAACAGGTTGGTTTGATTGTAGAGATATTAATTTGCATTAGTAGTTCTACTCTTCTTAAAAGAGACCATGATGGATTGAATAACACTCGTTGTTGGCCTGTATTTTTGATCACATATGGTCCAATTTCAGAAATTTGTGGGGATAGTTTTCTTATCCTTTACAATCGAGGCAGGTGTTGTTGTACTAGATTTAGTAATGTCTATTTTAAATTTAAATGATAGTCCCACGCTGTGGTGAGCCCAGAGGCAGACTACAAAAACAGGTTGTACTAAGGTAAAATTGTACCAACAGTCCAATTTCAGAGGCACAAAGTTTAGTATCTTTTACTACTGGGTTTGATGTAATATTGTACACAGAAATCCGAGACGCCTTCTCATGGGTAGACCCATTGATCATTTGGCGTCCTATTTTAATTTCTTTTCGTGCCGTTCCTTGAAGTTGGGGAATTTTATTATCAGCTTCATCTTCATCCCAGCCCCATTCATTTTCTAAGTATGTTTCAGTTCAGTATGCATGACCACGGTGGAAAGATTTAAATCTCCCTTACTAGAGTGTATTCCCATATTCCCAGTGTACTTAACACGAGCTTGAGACCATGGCCATTTGGGGGTTCTTTGACCACAGGTTAAGAGGAGAGGCATTGTCAGGGTTTGGAATAGTAGCATGAACACAGCATTTCTGTTTATCATCCTGAGGGGTGCTATAAGAGAAAATAGAGACTTGTTTCGGTGGGGAGAGTCCAAACAGGTTACCCCATTAAAAAGAAGGAAAAATCCATCGTGCAGTAATTCTATGTTTTGCACCACTGCTATCAGTAGCTTCCCAGGCAAGTGGGCCACGAGATTTAATTAAAGTCATAGGCACAGTACCAATGGATGGTAAATTGACCATCACAGGCTGTCCTGGCTGTAATGTCATTGGATATTCTCTTTTCCCAGCAGGCGGAGCATTAAGCTCAGTTTTTATAAAGAATGCTCGGCTTCCGGGGCTTCCGGTAGGCCCGTATCGATTATTTAATTGATGGAGTACTTTGGGGAGGCGTGTATCCCATTGAGCCTCATGTAGTTTGAGATTCCTTTTCAATAAGCCATTAGCTCTTTCTACCATCCCATTTGATTGAGGGTAGTATGGGGTGTGGAACACCCATTTAATTCCCTCTTGTTTTGCCCAATCTTGCACTTCCTTACATGAAAAATGTGAGCCATTATCACTTTTGATAACATCAGGAGTAGGCAGATTTGAGAACCAAAATGATAGCCCTCACACTGTATTTCGTCCATCGGCTTTCCAACACTTAGTCGCCATAAGCAAGCCAGAGACTGCTTCCACTCCTGTGAGGATGTATCTATATCCTGCAGAGGATTTGAATGGTCTGATATAATCAATTTGCCATGTAGACCATAAAGTTTTCCCTTCATTAATATGTAGAGGTGGTGTTTTAGCAGGATGATCTGTTTGTAATTTCAGTCTACACTGGGGACATTCTGTAAGAATAGTTTCACAAGTTTTCCTGTTTATAGGCCAGCCTTTACTCTGTGCAGCGAAGTAAAGTGCTTCGTTACTTGTGTGGCCTAGGTTTTGATGTAACCATTCTCCCAATCGATACCACTCAGGATTTAAGGTAATTTTCTAATTTTAGTTAGCTCATCTACCTTTTGATTCCACTTTGTGGCTGGTTGATTATCCTTAGCATGAGCTTTTACCCATCCCATCTTGAAAGGTGTTTTCCTGGCTATATCTAGTAATAATTGCCAATCTTTGTTTCTCCAAACTGGGGATCTATTTACTTCCCAATTCAAGGCTTCCCACTGACAAAGCCACTGTGTGGCACCAGCCCACACAGCGTAAGAGTCTACATATATGATCTTTGCTCCATTCTGTGCTGCCAAAACAACTGCTCTTATTTCTCCTACTTGTGTACTGCCTTCACCTTCTTCTATTACTTGTTTGCCAGTGGTAATATCTAATGCAACGGCCTTATAATGCCATTTACTGTTTACTCTTTTTGCTGAAGCATCTGTAAACCAAACGTTTTCTGTTGGTGTACCCTCAGTGAGGGGTGGTGCATCCAGAATGGGTGAAGGTTTGAAACGTTGTTGTAACACTAAGGGGTCTGTTTATGGGCATCTGCAATTTGGAAACCTTAGTGCGTCCTTCAGTTAATTGCATATTTTCTGCAACTCCTGTTAGGTAGGCATACCATTTTCTGATAGTGGGTTTTTGTGCAATTCCTTCTGGGGGAGCAGTCCCCTTTAGGATTGCTTCTAATAAATTAAATGGTCCTCTAGTTTGCACAGGTTGTCCCTGATGTATTTTCTCAACTTGTTTAACTGCTCGGACTAAAGATAAAAGTCCCTTTTCCCATTCAGAGTATCGTTGTTCTGTTTCTTTAAATGCAGTTGAGGTAAACAATAAAGGTCTTTTTGGCCCATCGGGGCCAGTTTGGAATAGGTTACAGTAAGTAGCATGTTCAGCAAAACCCCATTCGGCTATAATAGGGTCGCGGGGGTGTACTGGTCCCAGTGACTGATATGTTTTTAATTCTTCAGTTAAAGTTTTCACCGCCTCTTTTATGTTCCAATTTCCACTCCCAGGGTTTGCCTTTCCGTAAGAGTGAGTATAATGGACGGGAAATGATAGAAAATCCAGGTACATGCTTCCTCCAGTATCCTAAAGTTCCCATCAATTGTTGTAACTCCTTCCTTGATTGGGGCATTTGCAGCTCTTCGATTTTTCTTAAGGTATCTGGAGGAATCATTGCACTGCCTGCTATCCACCAAGTACCTAAAAATTTTACTTCTTTACTGGGTCCCTGACATTTTCTAGGTGGAACCTCAATTTCTGCTTTATTTAGTGCTTGCCATACTGCTGCTGCTGCTTCCCCCACCTTCTCGGGGGAAATTCCTCCAATCAGAATATCATCTATATATTGATACAGTTTCACTTCTTGGGGGAGCGCGACCGTCTGTAAAAGTTCAGCAAGCGCGGCATGAGCAACTGTAGGTGAATGTTTATATCCCTGTGAGAGTCTGTTAAAGGTACTCCCTCCCAAGTGAAAGCAAACTTCTCTTTATCCTCCTCCTTCAAGGGAACCATAAAGAACATATCTTTTACATCTAGCGCGGCCACCCATGGGTGTGCAGCTGCTTGCAAAGTAGCTGTTAAGTTTGCGATGTTTGGTACAGCGGCCGTTAGCGGGGCTGCTGGCATTCGGGCGCCGGTAATCGACCGTTAAACGCCACCTCCCGTCTGGCTTCCAACCTGCCCAGACAGGTGAGTTATATGGGGAGCGGGTTCTGGAGGTAATTTGTCGTCTCTCCAGATCAGCTATGACTTCAGAAATTGCATTCCGTGCCGCAGAAATCGGATATTGCGGCACGTTAGTAATTTTTGACTCGGGGAGGGCAGGGGCTGCGCGGAGTGCGCGCACTGCGGCCTCCCGCTTTCTACCGGGGTTGGGATCGGTGTTTGAGCCAAAGGACCACACGCCGCCATTCGGCAGGCGCCAGGTTCGGCCGTTTAAAACGTCGAAACCTAAAATATTTTCGTGATGATCTTTAATTGCAAAGCGAGTAGTTGACATGCGCTTCTCGCCCGGGAGTCATAAATTGGCCTTGGCAGTTTGACACATAACACTCGCCCCATTCACACCGGTAATCTTAACTCTTTGCCGTCCGGATCGCACGCCCAGCTTCTCGGCATCTTGTTGTGTTAATATTGAAATTTGTGCTCCCGTATCTATTAAAAATTTCACCAATTGTCTCTGAGGGCCAACTGGAATTAAAATGTATGGGCCGTTGTCACTTACCCACTGATAAGCTTCCACTTTCCGGACAGGCAGGCCCAATCGCCTTCTGGACACTACTCGGTTTTTTTGCTTCATGCCCTGCAGTTCTTCCCTAAGGGGGAGAAAGGGGTTGTCTCCCTTCCTAGGCACTGGCACCGGAGGAGCTGAAATACTCTCCTTTCTTTCACTGTTATCTCGTTTCTGGAATGCTTCAATCAGACTCAATACAATGCCAGTGGGCTGTCCTTGAATCGCGGTTCTGGGAATGCCTAGGGCTAACGCATTCTTCCATACTTTTAGATGCTCTTCAGCAGCTTCCCAATTATGCCAATTGTCACGAGCCCATTATTCTGAGAATTTGGGACTCGCATTCACTCCATGCCTCCGTTAAATAATCGGTGATACTACTTGCCATCCTGCTGACTACGCCAATTTGTCGCGGATGGAGTGAGACTGCACTTCACTCGTAAGAGAGAAGCAACAATACTTTATTGATAGAAAACAGTGAGTTAAAGCGTGAATTAACAATGTTCAATGGAAAATGCGACACTGAACAAGATTCGATGGCAAGGTACACTTGATTATTTACTGCATAGAGGACAGGGTCAGACATTACTGTCAGGGAGACCCTCCCGTTGAGTCATGAGGTTCAGAAAGGACCCCCTTGCTTTCTAAACTTCTCAGAGAGGAGTTTAGGTGTGGCTGGATCCAATCCTAGTCCCAGTCTTGGTCAACGGTTTTATGTCTAAAGGATTATATATGCGCAATCAATCCTTTATATCACTTAGCTAAGATTTCAAAGTTTAGCATGCTATTAGTCACTTACCGAGGATGTGTCGCGGCAAGGAATCTCTCAACCTCGAGGAGTAACCTTGAGAACTCAAGGGGAGATCCCACTGTGCAGCCCGCTGCCGTGCAGGAGAGCTCAAAGGGCTCTTGGGCTGCTCACTATTTATAGGGCTAAGATGATTGACTCATAGTCATATTTGCATACTGATAACTGTGGTTAGGTGGGCGTATTTCTCACAATAACCAAGGGCAATTGTGGTGTTATCTGGCTCCCTAATCCACTTCGTTAATGGATGAAGTATCACCATCAGCATCCATTAACGACTGCCCCTGGTAGTTCTCACTTAGGTAGGGTTACAGGAGATAAAGGTCAGGTTGGGCGGGGGAGCACACCGTCACATGGAGATGGTTTTTATTCCCCCAACCTGGCCTGTAGGAACTGAACTGCCTGTTCACTGGTAATGTGAGCTCTTCATACATCTTGGAGCACTCCTATGACTCTCTTGGTTCAAGCAGGGCTTCCTGACATAGATTGAGAAACAGTATCTTGGACCAGTGGAAGGTTATGGCAATGAAGTGTTATACATCACTGGGTGTAATTGTATGCCAAGGTGAGGAAAGGAGGAATTCTTCTGAAACTACTGGGATGTATATGGAGCTGGATTAAAGACGATGACACTCTACCACTGTGTTCCTGATGAGGTGGTGTGTATGGTTTGTGTATCTCTCTTTATGCTCCATGACGTATTTCCATTGCAACTAGATCCATGTTACCTTGTCCAAGTCAGCTCAGAAGAAAATACAACAAAAGCGAATGAAACAGATGGAGCTTTTGTGTAGAAGGAGGGAGAAAGAGAGAGAAAAGGAAAAGTCCTTGCAGCTCCCTACACAGAGTGTTGACCCTGGGGATGCAGCTGAAGAAAGTAAGTGGGTGCTATAATTGTGGGCCTTTTTGTTCACTTGCTTGCTATTTGCATAGTGTTCCAAATATCTATGAAATCAGGCTGGGAGACTGTTACATTTGCATCTGCGTGGAAGTTTGAATAGGATTTATTTCCGTTTTCCAAAGACAAATACAGAGGCATGATGTGTCTTGCCCGTGGCCCACACTGAGTCAGTCACAGAATATCACCTTCCCCCCTTCTCCTATAAAGTCTTTCAGACTTTATTATCTGCAAGACAGATAATTCTGTCTTGCAAACTACAGTGGGGCTTCAGACTCTCTAACTGAGAGTAGCCTCCAGGAAAGGTAAATGGGTGAGTCCACAAGAATGCTCTTCAACCAAGGTGCAACCTGGAAGAAACAAAATTAAACTATTTCCAATTAAAACACAAAAGATATTGCTCACATGATAGGACAGATTATCCTGCTCACACTGCTCCCTGCTGAGTAGCTTGCATTGCGGAGCCATGCTGGAGCCCTTCGCCAGTGCTTATGTTTTACCCACATGAGCAAGCAGTGTTACTGACTTAATTGCAGCTGACGGGCTCTGATTGTACTGCTTGCACGCGCTACCATGAGTGCAGCGGCAGGGAACTTAAGAGTCAGCACTCAGCCCAAGGGCATCGGACAAGGTTATCTGCTCTTTTTCTTGCTATTATTTTGTGAAGTGCTGGTGAGGAGTGCTGAGGTGGGAGCCCCAGAAATGTAACTTCCCTATCCAGCCTCTGAAACAGGAAAGCAAAAGAAAAGCAGTACTGAGGTTTCCTCATTTCTTAGGGAAAGCATCACTGCATTCAGTTTTAAACTAAAAGAGGGTAGATTTAGGCTAGATATAAGGAAGAAATTTTTGACGCTGAGGGTGGTGAAACACTGGAACAGGTTGACCAGAGAAGTTGTTGATGCCCCATCCCTGGAAACGTTCAAGGTCAGGTTGGACGGGGCTCTGAGCAACCTGGTCTAGTTGAAGATGTCCCTGCTCATTGCAGGGGGGTTGGACTAGATGACCTTTAAAGGTTCCTTCCAACCCAAACTATTCTATGATTCTGTGATCACTGTCCCATGTTAGTGTGCAACTGTTATGCTTGGAATTGCCTGGGACAACAAAGGGATGTTACCCAGCTCCAGCAAGATTTCTAGCCCTTTCCAAGCCCATAGCCACCCTGTCCAGCACTCTCCACTTACAAGGTCCTTTTTGGTCTCTGCAGGCTTTAGCCTACCGCCTATCAATGGCGCAGTTTCCATTCCCCCCAGTATGAGCAATGCATGCAGAGCGAGAGCTGGTACTGCCTTGAGGACGCGGGTCAACAGGCCCTCACTGCCCATCATCCCCGTCGTCAGCCAGGGTGGCAGCTTCCCGCGCAAGTCCTCAGGTGAGCCCACTCACAAAGTGCCTCATTCCCCAACCACAGGTAGGATCTCGGGTCCAAAGCCTGTCCTGAGGATTGAGAGCAAATCTGCTTTGGATCCACTCCAGCCTGGTGATACTGGAGCAGTTGGTGCTTACAGATCCATTGGAAAGCTGAGCTGAATAAAGTAGTGGTAAAGCCTTAAGCTCTAGCTTTTGCACGTACCAATAGGCCAAGATATAACACTGGTGCCAGGAGGCAGCTGTAACTGCAGGGCTGAGCCCTGGTGCAGTCTGGCAGGGTGTGCTCACTGTGCACATATGTGTACCACCATGATCAATTAGCTACTCACCGTCTTGGCCCTCTGCCTGTGCTGCTGTCTGGCTCTCCAGCCAGCTTTTCTACTATCGCAGCAAGGGTTGTCTCTGCATGGAAATTAGTGACTTGGTACAATCATGCTATTGCACCTAGAAGTGCTTAACAGCTTCTAGCCTCTCTCATCCCACCACCTGCAATGCAAACTGGGAACAAGCAGTACCTCTTCTGTCACCCCACCCAAATACTGTGGCTGTGTGTAGCAGATGACATGCAGGAGAGGCTGACTGGTGGTCCCAGGCTGTTAGCTACCTGCAATAAATATACAGCAGAGAGTGAGTCCATAGTGATTCTCGTCTCTCCTTTGTGGGTAGCCTACCTTGTGCTATGATCCTGAACAGCACGAGTTAAGAAAAAGGGAGGTAGGAATGATACTTTGAATGCTCTTTTCTAGTGATGCTACTCCAATTTTCAAAATTGACCAGAACTAGCCTGACGCGACTCTCCGTTCATATCGAATATAGAGGTGTATATGTACATACTCGTGCAGTGACATCGCTGATGCCAGTGACAGTGATATCGGTGACATCCAAATTAGTCCCCATCTGCATATTTTTGATTTTATAGTTCTTCCATCCTCCGTACTTTGTAGAACACGCAAGGTAGTATAGAAACCCTACAGAGTCCATAACAGTTCATCTAGATTCTGTGCAATATTTATACTCAATACTTTAGACAGCTCAGATGTTTTCATCTACACTTTAGAAAATGAGCTTTTGAGTGCAAGACATGAAATTTTTGACCTATGGTGCTTTTGATGACAAATAGGTTTCACAAAAAATGCATTTATCATCTGAATTTTCTTATACCTTGTATATTTATCATCAACAGGGTGTGTTTTCCAACAATTTGTATCTATATTTACATATTTTTATTCTCAGTTCACATTTGGAAGGCTTTTTTGTCACAAATATCTAGACTAGAAATTGCATTTTTCCACAAGAGAAAGCTTAGGCATTGCACAGTTTGCAAACAAGTACATTTGATGTCAAATAAATTTCACTTCAGCGTCTTCGAAATACAGCCAGTGGGTACCTCTGAAATAGTAAATATTCATAATGCTTGGAAAATAGCAAAATCCATAAACTACTACTTTCCCAATAGTATGCTAAAATGTATGTGCACTCAGCTGCCTGCTGTCTAGAATATTTGAAGTAAATGGAAACAGAGGCACTGTCAGATTTAGAGAGTCAGGTATCACTGTTCCCTGGTGGTTGCTCCTTGGGGATTTGCCTGAGCCCAGCAGGACTCAGTTGTTCAGGCTTGGTGCTCACTGGGGGCAGCTGGAAGTGTTTCCTCGGAAAGTTACAGGGTGCCTCTGTCCCCAGTGCTCCAGGTAACAGGGAAGTGATACAGGGAGGTATGTGCACATCTCAGGAGCTTAATCCTGGGGTAACAAGTCCTGCTGGGCGGCACTGGCTCCCAGTGAGCGTGAGCTCTGTGGCACTATGAATCTGCAAGCTGGCTGTGGTACCTATACGGTCTTGGGGCCTGTCTCTGTGTGTGCAATTTTCAGGTTTACACGAGGAACTGGTGCCCAGCTGGGGTGACTGGGAGATGGTTGGGTGCTGGGGAAAGCAATGAGCCAGACAGCAGGGAAGTCTCTGAACCAATGCCAGTTTGCACCCATATGTAATCTTGGCTGGGAGACTGGGTTGCACTCTTCTCGGTGGCAGGGTGCCTTGCCCCGAGGCATCCGATGCTAGTGTCTGACCCTCTCCTTACAGTGAACTCACTGCCAGCCATTGCTATGGACTTCGAGTGTGTGGACACCTGGGAAGCCAGACCCTTCCCTCAGCCACAGCAGGTGCTGCTCAACGTGCTCACATGGCTCAGCAGTGATGACTGGTAAGAAAGCCCCCTGTTCACTCTTTTTCCCTCTCAGTGTAAAGGTAAGTTAGAAACATTTTTTTTCTAGTGCCTCTGAGCCCAGACAGCCCAGATGTCCAAGGGAACTACTGAAACCACTCCAAAGCAGTCATAGTATGAAGATGTGAGAGCAGGCTTTTATTTGCCTTGGTCCGTAGCAGTGCTACAGCTGCAGCAGGTCAATGCTGTTTCCTAGCTTTGCCTTCTGCTCCATGTAGCTGCAAATGAAATTTCCATGGAAGAGAGAAAGTTGTGGAACAAGATGATTTGCTGGCTGAAGCCAGAAGCAGGATGGAAGTGGTCTTGAGTTTATAGTTTTGGGGCCTCAGGTCACTGGCCCAGGTGGGACTGAGTAAGGATTTATCTCTGGTCCTGCTGCTGGCAGCAGCAGGAGACAGGGCCTCCCTGTGACCTCCTGCATGTGAGTCCCAGGCGTGCCTACAGGGAGTTCCTATTTCTGAGAAATGGACTGAGACGTGGTGCAGAGTTGCTCAGCCTGTCATTTCTCCTGAAGGGCTCATGGCAGAAGGCAAGGAAAAAGAAAAAAAAATCCTTTAAGAATCTTGCACTTTCAGAATGAAATTTTTTCCTCCTCACTGCTTAATATGGGCCAAAGATGTTTTGTTGATAATCACAGTGTGTCCTGAAATTAGACACAGACAGGAGGAGACTCCACAAATTTCAGGTAATATTGGTCGTCTTTTTGATTTCTGGGTCAGCATACACTCACTAGGGCTCTGTTCACACTGGGATAACCATGAAAAATCTTCCATGATGCATCTCCTTGTGTGATTGCTTTGTTTTGCCCCTCTCCCCTTTCTCTTCCCTGTTCCTGTTTGGTGCCCTGTGAGGTGCAGAGAGCTGCTGCAGGTGTGGGGGGTCCAGGTTACACTCTGAGACCCCAGTGGGGATGGGTCCCCAATCCTGCCCTGCAGCCCTGGTGAACCAGTGACTGCATCAAGTGCCTTCATGTAGCTCAGGTCCTTCACAAAGAAAGTGCTGAAAGAGGCGGGGCTTTACTACTTTTAAATAATATGTTGCTGTTGTGGGTGTTATTTCAAGTAGGGGTTTTCTGGAAGATCCAGCATTTTGGCTGTTCTTGCCCAGGTGTGGAATCTTTTAGGTCATACTGCTTTTTTTTTTTTTGGGGGGGGGGGGGAGGGGGAGGAGGGGAATAACTAGGTTGCAGAGTGCAAACTCAGCTATGAAGTGGCAGTGCAGACTCTCACTCCTGAACTTCCCTTTGGGGATGGTGAAGAGGGAAAATACCCCAGTAACAGCCAGATGGGACTGTATCTCAGGGACAGGGTACAGGGAGGGTGCAAGAAACAGAAACACGGCACAGCCTCCCAGCTTCTAGGAAGCAGCGACATAGGGACTTTGTGTGCCAGGGATTTCAGAAAGGCTGTTTAATAGCCACAAATTAACCCATCCACTCTGAAGCCATCTATTTGCCTTTTGGACTTATGTACGCTTTTGACTGCCGCAGCATCCTGTGGCAATGAGTTCCATGATTTAATTAAGTGTTGTATGAGAAGCACCTCCCTTTTTTTGTCTGAGCCCACACCCCGGTAATTTTAGAGGGTGCTGCCTAGTTCTTGGGTGGTGAGAAAAATCAATCTTTTTGGTAATTGCCTTTCAGGCAGCAGAAGGCAAAGGGACTCTTCAGCGTCAGACGCCTGGCTATCTGCCATTCAGAAATTCTTCTTTCTAGACTTCATGATGTGGCCTTGGCAGTTACTAGAGAGGTAAGAAAATTGTGTTTAATTGTGTCCCCTCGTACATGGCGCATAGAGTAGATATGTGCTTGTTCATTTACATGTGTGCTCAGTGTCTGCCTTCATTACTATTTTTAGACCTCATTTTTCTAATAGCTCTGTCACCGATCTATATGATCTGTCTGTACATACAGCTATATTTACTGGTATGTAGGGCATCTGACTCTCTCCTCTTTGAGCTAGGTGTCATTATAATGCAATATACAAATGCAGAAACCAAGACACTAATCAGGTGATTTGCCACAGCCCAAATCTCTGCCTGAGCTGTAATTAAACACTGCAGCTTTTGCCTCCCAGCTTCTTCCCACTTCCTCCTCCTGAGCATCGTGGGGGATTGACTGCAGGTATTTATTTTCCAGTGTTCCCTGATGATGTCTTCTTCTTCCTTTCTGTGTGCTTTTTGGTAATTTGCCCTTTCCATTGATCTGTTGCCTCCGTGCATCAGTGGAATTTTGCACTGTAGCTACTGGGTGCTTGGAGCGGCCTGTCTCTGGGGTTTGCAGGGCAGTCGGGCTCAACTCCATTATCTCATCTCTCAGTTAACAGAGAGGTCTCAACCTAAGCTCCTTAATAACATCTGTGCCTATATTTCCAACTTGTCACTCGTCTGTGGCCTGAACGAGCTGCCTTGTACTCTTACTAGATGATTGCCAAATATATTAAATTTTCTTTTGCTTGCAGAAGACAGTAAGACTTAGCTCGTTTCCATGAAAATCAGTCCTTCTATCCAATATTTAATGGTGTTGGAGGTTTGAATGCCCCTTGTGTCGTTGGACTCTTCAAACCTTTTTGTTTAGATCTGCAGGACTCAGGTTGTCCCACTCTGAGATCAAGGTTAGGAGAAGAAGCCCTTTCAGCTTAGCTCATCTGATTTTTATATCACTTTTATATTTCTGAGGAAATTTCCTCCTCTCTGTTCTACACACTTACGTACAGAGACATCTTTCAGCTTTCATTTCACTCCAGTCCCAGATTCTGCTTTCGCAAGCATTTCTAGCACATATGTTGTTCATTTTTATTAACAGGCACAACTAAGTCTGGCAGAAAGAACCACTGGTCTGTCCTTCAAAGTATCTTTCAAATGAAGCACATGACTCTGAGATGCTTCTTCCTTACCCTTGTGGGAGAGCCTTTTGGAAGCAGGGATCACTCCAGAGCAGCACCGAATGCTGTAAAACCCCACTGATCGCAGCTGTAATTGCATGTGATCTCCAAGATCCTTGAGTGCCTTGAGTCCAACAGCTAGGGTTCTCCTGAGTAGATGGAGCCGCAGATGGACTCAAGTCCCTGCTGCGAATTAGCCTGTAGACTTGAGCCCGTATTTTCTGTTTCCTGGTTGAGTGCTCAAACTGCCAGTACTGCATTTTTGGACAGGAGGAAAGTACTACTTTCCCTCTATCTTGTCTTTATGAATTGTGCATTTATAGTTTAAAAACAGCCCTTGCTTTACTTTGTTTGTTTGTTTGTTTGTTTTCAGTAAAAGGGCCTAAAATCAAAGCAGTGTACATTATGGGCTAAGTAGCACACTTTGTTCTAGGTGAAACAATATTTTTTAGGCCTGCAGTCTCATTAAAACTGTATTGTATAAGTGGGCCTGAGGCCAGAGAAGAAGTTGGTATCAGAGTAAGTGTGTTTCTGTGGGTCTTCTGCTCTTGCTGTGCTCTTATGTTCCACCTGGACACAGCGAGAAGTCTTGTTGTTTCCTGGGACTTTTGTCTAGGGGAACTGATTTTCTTTACAAGGTGATTCTTACGTTTCCCCTCATGACTTCCCCAGGTGAACAACCTCCGCTCGAAGGTGTCTCGCTTTGCAATCAGCACTCTTGGAGAGCTCTTCAGGACCATGAAGAAGCACATGGACCACGAGGTGGATGAGATTGCTCGGGTCTTGCTCCAGAGGATGGGGGACTCCAGCGAGTTCATTCAGAGAGCAGCCAGTCAGTCCCTGGGGATCATGGTGGGGAGCGTGACTCCTGCACGAGCAATGACTGCTCTCATGGCTAGTGGAGTCCAGTATGTCATTCTTCTCTTAGTGATATCCTTCACCTTAAATTGTGTGGGTAGGGGGAAGGGACAGGAGGCAGAAGGGGAATGATGGGAGGGAAGGGTCCTTTCTCCTGCATCTTCTGTGAACTCGGTGTTTAGATTCTCGGATCAACCTTGCTCCCTTCCTCTTGTCATCTACTTCTGCCCTACTATAGCCTATTTGTTCTCACAATCTGTCAACGCTCTCTAGAACGTAGACGTGGTGAATGATGGGGAAGCAAAAGTCCCTGCAAAGGGTGGTGATATAGCCTTGTGGCTTTGCGGGAAGAGGGACAATGCCAATTCCAGCAGTGAGTGCCCTGTGATATTTCACGCTAACCACAGAGGCGCTGCGAAAAACCATGCATCATCATTATGCCATTAACTTGGGAAATAAGGAGGCTAATTGCTGGGACACAGAGCACGTGGGGGAGAACCCGCTGGGTGCGGCACAGCCTGCACAGCAGGTGCAGCTCCTGCCGGGAGGAGTCTGACTGTTGTGTCCTTAGAGCTCCACTTTCTATTCAAATTGATGCTGCATGTTAGCCTTGAGATGGTGAGTCACTTCACAGGCGCCTTCACAGGCCGACTCCCATGGGATAGCTGAAGCAAATGCTGCCTTAAAATACTAGTGCTGTGCCTGATAGTTTCAAAGTCCTTTAGAAAGGACAACCTGGCTCAAACAACTGCTACCCTTTCCTCAGCTTTTGAAAAGGGTAAAACATTCAAATGTACCTCTTGCCAAGCCTCAAAGAACAAACTGGCTGCATTGCTGGATATTCTGCAGCTTCATGCCCCACAGGGTTTTTCCCCTCATTTGTTTTTTTTCAAGGGTCTGCAGATTTGGAGATAAACGGGTGGAATAAGCTTCAATCCTGCTGCAGCTCTGTCTGTGTAGTGGGAGCCCTCTGATGAGTCAGCATGAATTGTCTTTCATTTCCCTCTTTCTCAGAGTTAATTTCGGGAAAGAAATTGAGTATCAGATAGTCCAGGGAGATTGAATTCCTCCCTATTCCTTGCAGGTAGTCCCTCTGTACAATGCCAAATTTGTGTTTATCTGAGGATAGAATCTTCTACAGGTGGCTAAAATTGCAGCGAGAACACATGCCTCCTTCCCCCAGCAATGACAGGGAGCATGCTATGACCGAGGCATGTGCTTCTGGCCCTCCTTTTCCCTCTGCCCCAGTGTTCTCTTGTTTCCAGGCACCGCAACGCCCTGGTGCGGAAGTGTGCAGCCGAACACCTGCTGACCGTGATGGAGCAAATAGGAGCCAAGAAGCTCCTGTCGGGCCCGCATGACAGTACTGAGCTGCTGGTGTGCATGGTGGTGAAGCTTGCTCAGGACTGTCATCAGGACACAAGGTGATGATCTTCATTCACCTCCTAAAATATGACAACTGTTTGATGTCTGGCTATAAATGATAAAACCACAAAAGAGTGGAAGGTAAAGTAAATATTAAGACAGTTAACTTCACAGTGTGGATAATGTTGCCTGGGGAAATGACTGTACTGGGTAACATGAGGCTGTCCAGCAAGAAGGACCATTGCCAAATTCCTGTGACTTGAATGATTCCTTATTCAGATGAACTGAACTCAGATTAGTCAGTCAAACAGTATTTTTTGGTCTTATGTGCACAATGCAAAGCTGAAGCGTTGACCACTGTTCATCACTGAAGGATCCCAAACATTTATTTCTGATAAGGTTAAGACTGTCCTAGAAAAATTCCAGCTGTCTTTAACCAATGTATTCAGTCTTTCTAAACCTCTTCTGCAGATTTAGTTGCCTATGATAGTCAAATTTTTGCTAGTATGCAAAAGTACTGCAAGTTACTTATGCAAGTACTGAAATTGCTAATATGAGATTAAACATACCTAATCTTTCTTTATCTCATTCTTCCTCCACTGAATCATTTTGCTCCTGGGAATGAACAAATTTTTATTCCCAATCTTTGTATAATGTTGTCTGTGGCTGAACGATCTCCACATTTCCTCTTGAAGATAGCTGTAGTTTCATAGTAGCAAAACCAAACCAAACCAAACCAAAAAAACCCTTATTTTGATTATTAATTTAAATTCCCATTAATAGATGCCAAGAACACATGAGCAACTAGCTGCCCGTGTGCATACATGTAGTATAGAATAATAAATAGTAAGCATGAGGTGATTTGTCCTAGCTTCTCCACCAGTTAAAGAAAGGTAAATTGTTGTGCAATGGCAGCAAGACACTGCAAATAAGCCATGACAGCAAAGCAGGAGATGTGCTTCGCTCATCCCATGGGATCCTTTGATCCCACAGAAGCATACCCACAATTTCAGAGTGAAATTGTATTTTCCTGTTGCCCTGTGTTCTCCTCTTACCTCTTGTGTTCAGCTGGCAGCACTGTGCAGTGATGACAAGTGGAGGTAAATATCCCTCTTTGCTGAAGAGGTAATACCTTCTCATGAAGGTATTGCACATGATGAGTTTAAAATATCAGCTTATTCTATTAACACTTTTCCTTTGTTTATTCACAAGGGAGAAAAGACAATAATAGTCTGTATTCATTTCTCTCTTTCCTGTGTTAGGTGTTACGGACGGAAGATGCTGAACGTATTGATGAGTCATAAAAAATTTGATAGGTATTTGAAACAGTCTGCCCCATCACGTGACTTGGAAGATGTTATGGCAACACTTAAGCAGAAAGTAAGTGGTTGGCAGGAGAAACGTCTCCTTTATGCAAGTACTGAGATTGCTAATATGAGATTAAACATACCTAATCTTTCCTTATCTCATTCTTCCTCCGCTGAATCATTTTGCTCCTGGGAATGAACTGTTGAACCTCAGCCTGTTTATCTGCAGACAGTGAAGGAACTAGTATCGTTAGAAATAAAGTGGGTGTATTTTGAATATCAGCCACAAACAGGAAAAGGAAGTAGGAGAAAATGGTTTTACCTTCAAGCATAAAAACCCCCCAATACTACCCCCCCAATAAAGCAAGGAAGTGAGAATAGTGCTTCTGAAGATAATAGAGTCTTTGCAACAGACGAAGGAAGTAGTAGCACCAAGAAAATTTACAAATATACAAAAGATGCACAAGGCAATCATAATTAGTACATACATTGTCTGTATTCTGGGAATACTGCCCTGCTGTCATGCACTGTGGAGCTGGAAGAGGCTTCATGAATTCAGCATCCAGTGGAAAATCATCCCCCTTTTTTTTTTTCATTCCTCTCCATTTACGTTCTAGAAAGGAATGTGCCCTTGTGCGGGAATAGGGAGAGTGAGTGCGAACCAAATCAACCCCCAACACAATGGGCCAACCTCCAGAGAGTCCAAAAGTTTCCTGCTATTCCCTTTAAGAAGGCTTGTTCCCTACCAGTTCGCATTATTCCCATTTATGCTCAAGACTAATGAATTCAGGATTTTATACTGCTGCCCATTTTGATAGCACCTATAACCTGCTTTGGGTTATTGAAAACAAATAGTAGACATCACTGAATCTCTGGCCTGTCTCGCTCTCTAAGTTATGAAATGTTTTCCTAGGCCTTTCTTGGTAGCAGTGATCCTGGTTATAACTTGTGTTTTAAACGAGTAATTTCCTATTTTATCTTCTATAGATTCATGGTTTTTTATATATATATGTAGGGTATAGAAGACCATAAATGTGAACGTCCATCTGCCAAGGACCCCAAGAAGTCTAGGAACAGAGGCTTGATGATGCCACAGGACAACTTGCCATTCTTGGATGGAGGGTACTGAGCACTACTGTTATATCTGACAAAGCACACGACAAGCTTTACATGTCTCTTCCTCAGTAAAATCTTTCTGGTGGAGTCAATCTGTGCCAGAGATTGTTTCCTTGCCCCACAAATCTTCTTTGATAAAAAAAAGTCTACTTCTGCATTAGGCTGAACACAAGTTCTCTGGAGGGTTTTCCACAAAAATTGAGAGAGGAAGAGACAGCCACTGGTTGCAGCTCAGAAGATCCAGTGCAATGGCGAGGACAGTGTTGTGGAGGCTGTGAGAGGGTCATGTCTCTGCTGTTGGACTTGGGACAAGTAATTTCAGTCAGGGTATTCTTATCTGAGTGGAGTCTTTTTTAGATGCATGGTTTGATGAGAAGTCCCAGTCTAGAACCAAGGTGCCATTCCCAAAAATAGCACTTTCCATGCATGTAGTTTGGCCTGGCTGAAGCATGGCTTTTTGACCCTCAAACAGTACCAGCAAGACAATTCCAGAGCAGTTCTGGTCAACAGACGTCTCAGTGTGGACTTTTTCTGTAGCTATTCATGTCATTCAGACCATTAATGGTTGGTTGATGGACAGCATGTGTTTTTCCCCTGTGCTGTAATCAGCATTAAAGATAGGAATTTGGTCCTTGCTGTCTCCCCATGCCAGCGGGAGAGCTACTTGTACCTGTTCTCCTCTGATAACAGAGTGGATTTATTTAGCTCTGTTGTGCTTAGCTCCGTTGTGCTCAGTGGTGGCAGGAAGGTGACCACATGCCTCACTAGCATAGTTAGGATCTCCCCACGCTCATGGCAGAGAGGTTGATCCAAGAGAATTGTTCCTACTGAGTTTGTTAAGCTGTGAATCCAGTCCCTAGGGAAGCAATAATGTGAGTGTTGTGGTGGGATGTCTGGCTTCTGCTTTTATCACTGTTACTGATCCTCAGGATCCTTTCAGATATGCCCCTTAATCTCTCTGGGTAGGATGAATCTGTTCAGATGCATCTGAGCTATTTATCTAGATTCCCATACCTCTTGTAGAGACACTTCTCCAGAGTAATTAACTTCCTTATAATACAGACACCTCCCATAAGATGAGGCATTTAAACTTTGAAGTAGTGCCTATTTTTCTCCACAAAGGGATGCTAGATGAGTAGCTGGGAAGATATCTGAAGATCAATGAGATGAATCCCATCCTCAGTGCCTTGGTTTTCCTGAGTAAGCACTAGCGATAATGTTACTTGCAGATTGTCTCAGATTGTCTCCTGTAACGAATGTCATGAGATCCAAGTTGCTTTTGAGATCAGGATCTAGCTGAAATCACATCATTAGGAAGTCTCCTCGAGATGTTTTCCTCACAATTAACTGAAGATATTATCACCAAAAGGTCTTACCTTGTTTTTATTTTCCAGTTTGAGGTCTGGCTCTGACGTACTCGTCTTACCCCGTCAGACAGTCCGTCGCACATCACTTCGGACTGTGGAAGAAACTGAACAGCTCCGGGAGATTTACGAGCTCCTGGCAGACAAGGATTTTCAGACACGAATGGAGGGAGTGGTGCTCCTCCTAGATCACTGCAAAAGCAGCCCCAAGCTCATCTCCAATAACATTGTCCAGGTATGTAGGGCTCTCTATTGCTCCTTTCCTGTTAGCTCCCTTCCCAAGCCTGTACCAGTAAAGTTAGCTCAGTGTGTCTTGGCACTACATACTGGCTGTTTGGGACAGGCTGGTCCCTTCTTACCCAGAGTAATTTAATTCAACTCCAGGCTTCAAGGCAAGTAATTTCAGTCCAGATGTATTTCTCTGGCAAGTGTCTATTGGCGCTGTTCATGAGATGATGACAGAATTTACTGTTGCTGTGGCTTCTGCTGTCTCCTACTACCAGTTAGGTTGAAATAAAGGCAATTCAGCCACTGAAAGCTTGGCAACTATTCTCTAGAAGAAAAATGGGTTGGGATGGGGGAGAGAAGTATCAGGCTAGGTTGATTTTTTTTAAAAAAAAATTTTTTTCTTTTTTTTAAAGGATGCTCCTGTAAATTTTACCTTGTCTTGCACCGACACAACTCTGCCTTTTCACCTCTGTCCTCATCCCTTTCCTGCTTGGGAAAGACTGTTCTCACCCTTCCTGGGGGTCCTTTTTTCTCTTTGGAAAGAGGAGGAAAATGGCTAGAGACAGATCTTCTCTTCCTTCTCCTCCCAGCAGCTGCTTTTTTCCCCTTTTCCAGAAAATGGTGCCTGATAATGTGGCTGTCAAAGGACTGAACATGCTCTAATGAGGACTGCACAGCACATTAAACTTCAGAAGTCTACCTGTTAGCCAGACAAATGGTCTGGGTCCCGAAGAGTTCATCAGAGCCCTGCAGTCCTCCAGACACAGGTTCTGAGACAGATAAAACAAAACTTGGATCTCATCGAGCCACAGTTTTGGCAAAATCAAAACTACCCTCAGTACTTGAGACAACTTTATGGAAAAATGGACATCATAAATACCTGTTTTCATACCTCTATACCAAAGATACTATTTTGCATTATTAAAATGGGATTAATTTAATGATTTATAGGTAAAGAGAAACAGCATAGGAACTATCCTGTCCCCACTGAAACCTCTTAATAAAATATGAAAATCTTTTCAACCAGCATGAGGCTGTGCAACCACTACACTGAGTAGCCCACAGGAAAACAGTGAAATTGTGCTAGCCAGTGCTGGCCTGACAAAAAGGATTACATTAATCTTTTACATTGCTGGGTACTTGTTTCTACATCCTTCTTGAAACAAAGACATTTAAATCCAGCTTTCATGTCATTTGTTTTCTTAACAGATTTTTGATCTTTTTTTCCTGAGACTTCATGATTGGCACAAGAAAGTGAATCAGCAGGCGCTGGAGGCGCTGGTTTTGATGATACCCATGCTCAGAGCTGCCTTACACCCAGTGCTGGTCTCTCTGGTAGCAGCAGTCACTGACAACCTGAACTCAAAGCACTCGGGGATTTATGCTGCAGCTGTGAAAGCGCTGGAAGCATCCATTGCTCACCTAGGTAAGGCTAACCTCTGACATTGACTCTCCTCAACTGCGGCTTCTCCATCTCGGAGTCAAGTAAACACTGAGTCTGTTGATAGCTGTTGTCGTCTGTGGAAATATCCAGCTGCTGCAAGATGTTTATGAAGTCCTGCCTGCATTCTTTCTATCCCAATCTGTTGTATCATGTTGTGATGTGCAGCTGAATGGATGCTGCTTATCACCTGGATCATATGTCTGGGTAGCCAGAAGCTGTGATGGTGCAGTCCTTATGCACCATAGAATCATAGAATCATAGAATCATTGAGGTTGGAAGAGACCTCTAAGATCATCGAGTCCAACCGTCAACCCAACACCACCAGGCCCACTAAACCATGTCCCTAAGCGCCTCATCTACACGTCTTTTAAATACCTCCAGGGATGGGGACTCCACCACTTCCCTGGGCAGCCTGTTCCAATGTTTCACCACTCTTTCAGTAAAGAAATTTTTCCTTACATCCAATCTAAACCTCCCCTGGCGCAACTTGAGGCCATTTCCTCTCGTCCTATCGCTTGTTACTTCGGAGAAAAGACCAACACCCACCTCGCTACAACTTCCTTTCAGGTAGTTGTAGAGAGCGATGAGGTCTCCCCTCAGCCTCCTTTTCTCCAGGCTAAACAACCCCAGTTCCCTCAGCCGCTCCTCATAAGACTTGTGCTCCAGACCCCTCACCAGCCTCGTTGCCCTTCTCTGGACACGCTCCAGCACCTCAACGTCCTTCTTGTAGTGAGGGGCCCAAAACTGAACACAGTATTCGAGGTGCGGCCTCACCAGGGCCGAGTACAGGGGCACGATCACTTCCCTACTCCTACTGGCCACACTATTTCTGATACAGGCCAGGATGCCATTGGCCTTCTTGGCCGCCTGGGCACACTGCCGGCTCATGTTCAGCCGGCTGTCGACCAACACCCCCAGGTCCTTTTCCGCCAGGCAGCTTTCCAGACAGGCTTGAGTTCCTAGACAGGCTTGAATGTGTACCAGCGTTTCCCCAAAGTCCCAGGAGCCTTTGGCTCTGTGCTGCTTGTCTGCTTTGGTACAGAAGGAGCTGAACAATAAATCCTGGAGTACAACTTTGCTAGAATTCAGGGACAAAGGGATTTTTGGAGGTTGTTTAGGCCCAATTTGACTTCCCAAATGAATTGCTTTGCTGTTGGCGTGAAGGGACACTGGCCCATCAGAGCTTCTGCAGAACAGCTTCCTGGAAGGCTCTACATTATAGGCATTAGCTGGTCCTGTCTATTTTCCACCTTTCTTCTTTGTCTCCTTTTTTTAAAAGGGAATTTATGATTTGCCAAGTTCATTTCTTTAGAACAAACAGGTATAAATCCAGCTGTAAATGATGGCTTGTTCCACATATTGTTCTGCATGGGGCAAGATTGCTATAGCCAATAACTACATAGCCAAGGTCTGCTGTAAATTCCCTTGCCATGCAGATTTATGTCAGCTGTGAAAATGCAGCACTGGGTTAATATGCCTGAAAAATTTAGTGTTGAAGAGGCAGGTCTTAAAGGGGAATTAACAACTTTCTCCACATCAGATGTTTTATGAACTCAGTGAATTTGCTGACCCACTGCCTTTCTGTGTCCCAAGTATAGGGTTGTTCCTGATCATGAAGTGGGTAGAAGGGTGTAAGACCTGTACTGCTCTTGGCCCTTACACATTTTTTGTGGTGCCTGGGAGAAGGTTGGGGAAAAGTTGCAGAATCCTGCTAACAGAGGATGCGGCGAACAGATCCCTTCAGGGTTTTGTATGGAGCTTTCTGTCATTCCCCTCTCACCATTTCTGAGAGATCACTGTAAATTTTCCATGCTGGCAGATGTCAGAACAGGAGCAAGGCACATCTGTCTCTCATCACACTGTGTTTACCCAGAGACAGGTTCAAGCAAACAAAGTGGGATATATTTTTTTGGTTCTGCTCATTTTTATGGATGTTTGCAAAAATTCAAACAGGCAACTGAATCACAAATATTTCAAAATTCAATACCCAGGGCTTCAGTGGGGGAAGGAAAGTTCTACTGGAAAAATGTGTGAGTGAAACCTTCCCATATGCTTTAAAATTGTCTGCCTTTACAATTTAAAATCAAGTGGCAAATGACAACCCCCCCCAGAACTCTAAAGGATTGTGCAACATTGCTAGCTTAGAGTAAGTGAGCGCAATGTCTTGCCCCATTGCTCCACTGAGTTTCATAGCTAAGAGCCCAGCTATTGCTCCAAGACTCTGTGTTGACATGCCTCAGATTCTGAGTTTTAGGTGAGACTTCCTCATCTGTCACCTTTAATGATCCATGCAAAAATGCAAGCTGGTTAGAAAATTGCTTGACCACTCGATGTAAAAACAAAAACAACCCTAAAAAACAAAACAAAAAACTCCCATCCCCGAGACCAAAAATTCTACCTACAAACAAACTAATTTGCTTCCAAATAATGCCTGAATCATTTATTTAGCTTAACCCTGACATTGGCTTGGCCATCCCCAGCTGAAGGCCACACACATTCATTAGCTGTGACATGGGACCCTAATCCCACTCGAGGGACCTACCTTGTAGATGGGGGCGAATCAGCAAATCAAGGCCGATTGCAATGGGACCAAGACATAGATCTTGCTCTCCTCTGATGTCTGTCCTACCCTGTCCTCTGTCATGAAAGAAATACCCTTCAGGTGGCCACTGCGTGACACCAGGGTGTGGAGTCAGGCCAGCAGCCCGAGTAGCTCCCAGAGGAATCAACCCTCTGCAAGAGGGCAAGGGAAATTTCCCCTGTAGGTGTTAATATAGCAAAGAGGGGACCGCACTGAAAATGAGAGCACGGAGAAGCAGATTCTTCTTTTGCTCATATTGCAAACACTGGGCTGCCTGTCCTGTGGCCAACAGGTTTAGCTAATATGTAGTGCAGAGAATTAAAGCTGAGTTAATAAGAACTGAACTGCCTGCCGCCTTGTTTTCTCTAACAGCCATTAAAGGTTCCTCTGTTTTTAGGTCTCTGAAGGCAGCTAAAGTAATGGTTGGGTAAATTTGTTATTGACTTGGGCTTTACTGTTTCAAAATGCACAGGGCATTTGAAACCCTTAGATTGAAAGGTGAATAGTGCCTATACACTTAGATTCCTAAAAAAACAAGCAAAAAACCAGTTCCCCTCACCCACCCAAAACCCAAGCATTCCCCTGAAAATCTGTGTAGACACCAATATTAACGATTAATTAACATTCTGTGCTCCTTCAAGATCTCCAGATCTCGGGGCATTTTTTTCAAAGCAGCAGCTGTAAGGGAACTCTCTGGGGAGGAACAGCAAGTGTGAAACAGCGTCTGCCAATACTGCAAGACTGTGAGGCAAAAAGTGAAGTGTCTGTTTAAAAAAGTGAATGAGAAGAGTGTAATTACCAAAGCAGAAGCTTAATTAGGGTAGCAGGATCAGTTCTTTACTGCACGCTTGCAAGAAAATCATTAGCGACTTCCTTTTTATATCTCATGCAAAAAGGAGCACTTAATAGCACAGTGCTACTTCAAACCACTTTGGGACTTGGCTCTGTAGTGGTTCACAAAGAAGTAGGTTGCCTGCTTTATCGGTGCCACTCCTGGTGGCACCACAAGGTATCGTAGCGCATCCCACGCACATTCTGCCTCCAAGAAAAGCTTTGCTTGGCTTATCGAAGCGGTAAGACTGGAGGCTTGCAGACCAATCCAGGCAACAGTTTATAAATTAAAACAAGACCCCAAATCAACAACAGGCAGTATAGAAAAAACTAAAATACATATGACAGTCAAGTATTGGGAAATTAGTTCGTTTTCCAGTCTCTCTGCCAAGATCTGATTTCAGAGATGTTACAAGAGCTGTTGAGAGCGGATGGTGTTGGCAATGAGCAGGAATTCTCTCTTGTAAAAGTACTCTGGGGTCTTGTCCATATATCCCAACACTTAAAGATTTAACACCAGCTTATCCTTAAAGTGTGAATGGATATGTGGACTTTTGAGCCTTCTGACCCTTTTCCTTAGGGGAGGGAGGAGGTAATTTCTGCAAAGCTCCAGGATGCAAACCCTTTTCACTGCTTACATGTGACTTAAATTTTGAGGGCCCTGATGTGAAATGTTTAACACAGCTCCTTGTACAGCAGTCAACTTTGTATTTACAAATGTGAAATGAGAGCTTTTCTTTTTGAATTTAAAATCCTCCCAAGTAAGCTGGAAGGAAAGAAGAAAAGGACTCAGAAACTGGCAGAAATTTACTTTATTTTACAAAATGCGGTTACCTCTGCCCTCCCCCCCCTTTTTTTTTCTTATAACCTCAGAAGAGTGAGCAGAAATAATGTTTCTCTTTCAGATAACACATTGCTGCTGCAAGCATTAGCCCACCGAGTGCCTTCCCTCAGCGGCCAGGCTCTGCTGGATGTCACAGAACGTCTCTCAGGTATCGCCTGCTTCAGCTAATTTCCACGTTTAAGTCAAGAAGACTTCAGAGGGAATATTTAGAGGGAATGCCTCTGAGTAGACAGTGCAGTAGCTTATCAAACACCAGAAGGTCCTGAGCTTGTCTCTTCTGCAAAATACACATAATAGGTGTATTTAGCAGGGGTTTGCCTGGCTGCTGCAGAGGCGTGAAGCATGTGAGATGAGGATGGCACTTGGGCTCCAGTGCTGAGCTCTCACTGGGGTATCTCAGGACCTGCCTCCAGGAAAGAGAGGGGCTAAAAATACCCTGGCTGGCTCCTCTCTTTGAAGGACAGTACAGTAAAGGTCATGGAGGTCTGTAAGAGGTCCCTTTTCTGAAGCGAACGACCATCCTTCAGAAAAATTTGTGGCAACTGGTATTTCTGAGGATCAGTTTGTTTTGTCATCACGGGATTCTTGTTTTCCTGTTGGAAATTTTTGAGGCTGAATCCTGCAGAGCCTGGGGGTCATACTGTGGGTGAAAACACGCATATTCCAGGCAAGGATTTTGTGCAGGACAGTATTTGCGGGCAGAGGGGCAGAAGTGGGCAGTTCAGCCCAACCCACTGAGGCTCCCAGCCTGTATTGCTGATATGACATTGGACTCTGAGCATTTCAGTATGTGCAAACAGTCTATTTCTGTATCAGCGGTGTCCGACACACTACAAATCCAGCTGATAATTGATTTATAATAGTAGCTTGCTATGTCAGCAATAGCCAAGGAATGGAAAAAATTATAATCTCAATATATACTAGAGAAAACTATTTATAGCCTTGTTTAATTAGGGCTAAATCCACTACTAATTATGCCAGTATCTTTTAATCCAAGGTTTAATATACTTTGCTGCTTCATTATGAATCTCAAAAGGGCATGTTTAGCCATAGCAAATGTAAAAGGGCCTTTAAAGATAATTTGGATAAAGTAAATCTCCATAAACATAGAATTTAGTTTTACAGTTATTTTAATCTCTTTTTCAAATACAGCATTTGAACATAAATTGGGACTACTTTAGAGAGAGCAGATGTTCTCTCTGGGATTTAGTGGGAACAGACAGCTCTTTCTCTTCTGAAGCTCCATAGTGACCGCTGTGTTTAATAGCATTTAAACTCAAATTAACTCCCATTTTAAAATAGGTACCATAACCCTTTTCCTGCTTACCAGAATTGTTTTTAGGTACTTTCAGGAGCTGTTTAAATGTTGATGACTGATGCTAGATTAACAGCTTAGAGAAAATGAAGGTCCTTCCACTACAGAATAATAAGTGGTTACTGCGTAACATTTCCACTGAACAGAAAATAAGAACTCTGTCTCCAGACCATTTCAGATTTTGATCTCAGCAAAATCTGCCATGCAAGAAGCCTATTGGTAGTAAATTTTTGTTTGTATTTAATATAGTTCAGTTCAGAAAATGAGCTGAGAGCAGACTTCAGAGAGAATGGGAGGGAATGGTTGTTTTTTGGTTAAATTTCAGCCCCTTGTGTAAGATTTTTCTCTCTCTATTCCCCTATTTCAGGGAACATTGTGAGGGTAAACGCCATTAAAACTGTGAGATGCTCAAATGCCATGGCAGTGGGGTCTGAGTCATTATCTAAGACACCCTGAAGTTTGAAACAGGTGTTCATTAGAAGCCACCAAGTATGAGAGGAAAAACCTCAAATTAGACCATTCTGCCAATGGCATCAGTTAGTCACTGATGTTTCTGAGAAAACTGTCAAGCAGCACACATTTTTGTGGGCTGGAGTTTTGAAGTGTGGTATGATACTGCTGTTTGCTGTGTGCCACTGAGCAAAGGGAACTGCCAGATTAGACTTTTGGCATTTTTCATCAAAGGTCACAAAAAAGTAATCATCCTTTTTATTAGAAATCTTTCTATTACCTCTCTAAGCTGCATTTCAAAATCTTCAGCAGCTGGTTTAGGCAACTTCTTAATGGAAATAAACAGTGATTTGACATTTTTGTCATTTGTAATGCAGAAGCGGATAGTGAAACAATTTACAAAATGTGTATGATTCACTTTGCTAAGTCTATCATGGATACAAAGACCCTGATTTGGAGAAATTAAGGTCCTCAGAGGTTGGTTGTTCCGTTCAGTGGATGATCAGCCACTATTGCCTGTTTCTGGATCATCGGGCTTTTAGTGCTTGCTGATATTGGCCAGAAAAGGCTTCTGAGAACCAAAAATAAAAGTAAGTACTTGTTTGCATCAAGGTTGTTAAGAAGCTTGTCTCTCTCGCCCGGCAGTGCTTGTGGCATCTGTTTATCGCCAGAGACCCCAAGCTGTCCAGCGCTACGCCCTGCCCGTGCTCTGGTTCTTCCTGGGAAACAGGGTCCTGCCTGTCCGAAGCAACAGTATCAAGATTGTGGTCACCAAGCTTGCAAGGAGCCTCTATGAAGTGATGGGCTCCAGGCTGAAGGTGGCTGCTGCCAGACAGCCTCAGCATGTGGAGAAAAACCTCCAGAATATTTTGGGCCTGAATGTCCAGTGAAAGCTTGGTGTGCTCCGGGAAGCTGATGGAAAGGTGTCGAGTGGGACAGATGGAGGCAAAAGTGGATGTGGCAGTGGCATTGGTTTTATTCTGTGTGTTTGAAGAATGGGATTTACCCTACAGAGTTTATAGCTACAGACATACATAGTATATTTTGATGTAGGCTTTTAAAAAATAATAAAAACCAAAATGAAATGTTTTCAAAAGTTTTATATTTTGAGCTCATCTTCCCTAAGAAGCTTGCATAGATACCAAAAAAATAAAACCTATGTGTAAATGCAATTTGTAACTGTAAAAAGGAAAATAATATATTTATATACATACTTAGAAAATAAGAGATGTGCATATACATATATATTTACTTACAAAGTAAGAGATGGGCTTTGGAAGCATTGGGGCTATAGGATTAGATGGCTTGATTTGGGAAGCAGAGAATGAGAAACCAGGACCCGCGAGCCCAGAGGATATGCGGTGGGGTTATCGGAGGATGTGCAGCTCACTGTATGTGCCAGTGTACGCCGTAGGTGTGAAGCTACCAGGTGGCCCCTTTACAAATCTCTGGTAGCTGCTGGTGCAATGGCAGATACCTGAGATGTCCAGGTCAAGCTCAGACCCCCAGTCCCACGACAACAGAAATCTCCCCAGCTCACTGAAATTTTCTTCCCATTTCAGGGGATGCATCTTGTCTGTAGTCCCCTCTGCCCCCCCATGCAATGGACTGATGTGGGGAGGTGACCAGTGCCATCCGACTGCCTCCCAGCACCTTGGGACGCCCCCGGGGAGGTGCAGGAGAGGGGCTCGGGGCAGGGGGCTGTGCCACCTTGCAGGGTGTGCTGGGTGACACACAGGGTGCTGGGCAGTGAGTGGGCTGAGGGTGTCCTACAGAAGCTGGGGAGAGGTAAGCTGTGGGCAGGCATCATGGGACGAGGTATAGTTTTTTAAAATATATACATTTTCTAAATGTCTTTTTTTCCGTCTTTTGAGAAGTGAAGGGTTTGCCTTATATGCGGACCAATAAAGCACTTCTGAAGCTGAGATTCAGGGAACAGAGTGAGGAAGGCATGTGCCAGTCCTTCACCATACAAAGGTTTAGAAGCACAAGGGGAGAAATAATGAGAGAAGAGAAAGCAGTAGATGTTGGTGCATCTGTATAGTCAGATATGAAAACAGAGCAGCCTGATCTATATTCATATAATCCTCAGTACACTGGCAGAGTTTTGAAAGAAAGAAAAACAGAAGTTTTGGAGAGAAGAAAAAATAGGAAAATAACGGCATGAAACACTCTGGGCCCATGGAAGATTAAAAGAGCCTTGACAGGTTCTTGACAGGTACAAGGACCTTGTATGAAGCTGGGAGGCCAAAGAATATTCCAGGGAGATCTGCCCATCCCAAGGGTCTTGGGGTCTTACGTTTATTTGCTGCATCGTTTGGTATGTCTAAAGCTATAGAGGACTCCAACTTGCCAGATACTATTGTTGCATTGGGTCACCTCTTAAGGAATCTCTATTTTTTTTTAGTACAGTACTAAAGCGGCAAAATTATTTAGTAGACTCTTCTAAAATGTGTTTTTGCTGCTGTTTTTTGTTTTTAACTCCCAACTTTTGGTAGCAGGGAGCACTCAGGAACTCATCTCTGTGAAGTCTTGGCATGTGATCAAGGCCAGGGACCTGGCTCTGAAACACCGGTGTCTCTGCGGATCCTGCAGAGCCTGGTGGAAGCCATAGTCTTTGCAGATCTGCTAGAGCATTTTGGACTTTAGCATCTCGGGAAATTTTTCTAACAACTTACCAGAAACAGAAACAGCCTGGTGGCGTGCAGTTGTTTTGCAGGCGTGACAGAGCTGCACAGAGTATACCTGCGCACCCAAATGCTCAGGGTGAAACGCTGGAGAATCATAGAATCATAGAATCATTAAGGTTGGAAAAGACCTCTAAGCTCATCGAGTCCAACCGTCAACCCAACACCACCATGCCCACTAAACCATGTCCCTAAGCCCCTCATCCACACGTCTTTTAAATACCTCCAGGGATGGGGACTCAACCGCTTCCCTGGGCAGCCTCTTCCAATGTTTCACCACTCTTTCAGTAAAGAAATTTTTCCTCACGTCCAATCTAAACCTCCCCTGGCACAACTTGAGGCCATTTCCTCTCGTCCTATCGCTTGTTACTTGGGAGAAGAGACCGACCCCCACCTCGCTACAACCTCCTTTCAGGTAGTTGTAGAGAGCGATGAGGTCTCCCCTCAGCCTCCTTTTCTCCAGGCTAAACAACCCCAGTTCCCTCAGCCGCTCCTCATAAGACTTGTTCTCCAGACCCCTCACCAGCCTCGTTGCCCTTCTCTGGACACGCTCCAGCACCTCGACGTCCTTCTTGTAGTGAGGGCCCCAAAACTGAACACAGTATTCGAGGTGCGGCCTCACCAGTGCCGAGTACAGGGGCACGATCACTTCCCTAAATGTTAGAGGGTGGCAGAGTTTAAAGAGCAGATCTTGAAGTATGTTGCTTCATTAAGCACCTGCAGTTTGCTAGTGCCTGAGACCTATTTTAACAGGAATTTTTTTTTTTTTAGCAGCTGGCATCTCTAGAGGGCCTCCTGGTTTTGCTTCTTCTACCTCAAAAGTTGTTCTTGCTGTTTCCCTCCTCTGCAGATCTCTCCCTCTGGAGCCCCATAAACGCTGCTCCGCACCGGCTGCTTTTGCTGGGCTGAATAAAAGCTCTTTGGTTTTACTTTCACTTTGGATGTGCTCTGGCCCTTGGGAATGTGGGGGGACGTTTCTGCACTTGGGAGAAAAAAAGCTTTTGTGCACGTCATACGAGGCCTCCCAGAACCTGTTTTCATGCATTTAGCTGTAGCACTTGCAAAGCAGGTTTGAAAAGTAACGCATGTAACTGGTTTCTTAACTCTCTGTTGGCCTCAAGTGGTGCTTTCGTGCATACTGTTCCTCACAGTCGATGAGAATAAAGCGTTGCCTGCCAGTACCTATTTTCCGCCTAGGTGTTCTATTTTTTAAACTCTCCACGCTGAGACAGTTTCCCTGTGAGAGGGGTGCTCCTACCACAGCAAGATCAAATGTACCCGACAATGTGACTGTCTGCAGTGGCAAGCAGAGGGGTTAATGGCTAGGGGTTAATTCAGCTCAGGTGAGCTCCCTGCCACATGCTTGTGCAGGTGCACATCTCAGAAGTTATTAAGAAGCTGCTAAGGTTTTTGGATGATACAAAAGGCAGAGCAGTGTTGGACCTTCTTCCAGCACTGGTAAGAATTTAAATATTTAATTTTTCTAACTTACTTTTATTATCATTTTATTAGAGAAGTCTCACCAGAGCGGAGACTGCAAGCTGCACTTGCAGGGCCAGTTTAATTCATTTAATTATTGCATTTAACGTACGGTGCAGCTGCTAATCCACAAAAGTTATATAGCAAAAGAAACGTATGGCAATCTTGTACATTGGCTTACCCTTACCCTACATCTTGCCAGAGCCCCAAGGCAGACCCTGGCTGCCACAGATGGATCCTCCTGCTTGCTGAAGGTAAGAGTTGTCATCAAGGGAAGGTGGGGGAGAAAAGGTAACGTGGCTTCTACCATAAAGGGGTGAAGAACACTTACGTTCCCCTATGTGCTATCTCCCTGTGCAAGGGGGCATTAGAGCTCTGAAGTTGCATGAGCAGAGACTGGTGCTGTGTAGTCTGAATTCAGTCTGCAAAATTAATAATTTCCTCAAATGGGCATTTTCTTCTCACCAGGAGTCAAAGCACGTGCCTGGTGGCGCGGCTTGTCTGCTTTTCCGAGTGCTTGTGCCATGCAAATGTGTTAGCTGGACCCTGAATCTCCTTGTGGAAACGCAACCACAAACCCCTGCAGGAATGCAAATGCATGAACTTGGGAGTGCCCAGAAGACTTTGGGGATGGGGGTGGTATGGAAAAACAAATGGCAAATAGGCCGGGGAGGGAGGACAAGGAAGGCAGGATGGACCCCAAGTATGGTGCGGAGGCTGAAGGCTCCTCTTGTAAATAATGTCGATGTTGCCTTGTGGTGCTGCTGTGAGAAGTGGAGCAGAGAATTAAAGAATGCATCTGAAGGGAGCTGCTTTTGCAGAGATGCAGCTGGGTCATGGAGTGTAATAAAGTGATTCTGGTAGAATTTGCTCTTGCCGAGGTTAAAGATGGGCTTGGGAACCAGCTGCTGAAGTCTTTCTCCCGAGCGGAGGGAGGGGGGCTGCACTGAGGTGGCTATTTTCATCCTTGTTAAATAGTGATGATGGGGATAAAAGTGGTTGCATTGCTACCAAATCTCTGGCAGCTGACACTGAATCCTGATACTGTGATACCGCCTTTGACACAGGCAGAGGCGAGAAAACCACTCTAGTTAAAATTAGAGTTGACCTGAAACCTTTAAGCCTCCACTCTGCCTTGGTATCTTTAGCTGAAAAAAACAGTAACTTTGGCCAGCGAACTGCCCCTGTGTATCCTTAAAAGCCCCCCCAATAGTTTTTGAATGCAGATGGCAGTGGTAAAGCAGCTTGTAAAGCCTCTCTCCGTGCTAATAGCTGTGCCCGGGGTAAATGAAGGCTGTGCTACTTTCACAGCCGTTTCGCATGTTTCACCTCTGCTGCATTTGAGAGCAGAAAGTAAAAACTCTGTCCCCTTTGGAGACCGCAGATGATGGCTGCAGGATGTGCAGGTCTGTCACCACCCGCTGCCGCGTCCTGGAAAGGACGTAGGTGCCCAGCGGCCGGCACTGCAGTTATGCCCAGGCTCTCAGGCACAGCCTGAGATTTCGTGTCCCTTATGGTTTGACTGCTGCTGCTCCGGCTTCCTCTACAGACATGTAGAGGAATAATGAACTTGGCAGTGCCCAGAAGACTTTAGGGATGGGGGTGGTATGGAAAAACGAATGGCAAATAGGCCGGGGAGGGAGGACAAGGAAGGCAGGATGGACCCAAAGTACGGTGCGGAGGCTGAAGGCTCCTCTTGTAAATAACGTCGATGTTGCCTTGTGGTGCTGTAATACAGCACATGTATGCACACATGCCTATACATGGAGACACTTCCTCTACGCAATAGTCCTCCTCTGTGTATGCTGTCAATGTATGTAATATATCAAGCTATCTAACTGCTCAGTGTTGACACATTTCTGCCAGTGCAAATATTCAAATAGTAGTACATGTTATTTCAAGAAGGGAAATCGGCTATGCTAATAAGATGACTTTCATATGGATGTAATTGTGCCAACACTAGGGTCTCTATTGCTTTGACTGCCATATTATTCTGGCAGTTTTTTATTTTCAGTATCACCCAGCGCAAACAAAACATGCTCCTGTTTCCCCAGGGAACAGCCGCTCTCCAGCTAAATCGGCCCGATGGCTCTGGTAGGTGCCCTTGCAGGCTGGACCTCCAGCTGTGGGACCTCCCCGCGCAGTCTGGCAGCTGCTGGCAGGTACCGCTGTTTCATTCTCCAGTCATCCTGCAACTAATACTCCATTTGAAGGTAATGGTAACAGCATGCCCCTCTTCTGGTCCTGCCCAGGGCTGACAGTAGTTCACGTTTCACGCCCGTAAGAAGCTATTTTTTTGCTAACTTACAGATTGCTCTTGTCCTAGTAAGTGTTGGCCTACAATCTTCCTTAGTGCAATCCAATAAGGAATAAATCTGTCCCACCATATTCTTTCCTCACTGGCCCTCCCCTCGTCTTCCTCTTTTCCCAAGACTTCTTCGTGTCATCTGCTGCTGCTATTGAATATTCAGCATTACGACGGTGTCATTTATTTACAAGTTTGGGGGACAATGTACCCGAGAGGTCCCATATAGAATACAGTTTTCTAACTAGATGTATTCTGTGCTCACAATAGGCCTGAGCAAAGAAAACTCGGCCCAAATCCCACAGCTTTGCACGTTTGCAATCCGAGTAATTTCTGGCCCATAGCTGTGTTCGATCACAATTCTGTATGTAAGAAGAGGAAACATACGTCACTGGGAAAAGATGCACTGCTTTTGAAAAGGCATATATATGTATATTTACCTGGGACAGCAGTCAAGTAGTGTTGTTTCTAACTTGTTTGCAGAAGGATGAGTTGACTGTGAGGCCAACAACAGGTGAGAAGGGTTTCTCAAATCTATTTATACTCCATCCTGGGTGCCGTTCAGCCCAGAGCTATGTGTTAATTTATTGCTGTGGGCCAGTGCTTGCTAGCATAATGAATTCCTGCGTAGCTGGAACAAGCACTTCTGGGTTCGGCTCCGACTCTTGGTGGACTGCGTGATCATTGACAATGCTGCTTTTTAAGAAATTATTTAACAGTTTCATTTCATAATCATTTGAATCTGTTAAACTTACATTTTAATTTGTAGCTGCCATTATTCCTCTGCCTTAGGGAAAAACACTTCACAGCCCAGTGCAAACTATAACATTTTGACAGCAGTTTGCATGGTTGCCAGTTTCTGATGTTACAGAAGAAAATGCATGTGTGATGTGTTAATTAGGCTTTCTGAAGGAAAAAATCTATTTCATGTGGCTGCGTGTGTTTGCTTAGCTATGGATTTAATCCTGGCCTCTGCGTAAAGCCTAAGCAGGGTAGCACGTTGCAGGGAAAAACAGAATCCCCGCTTCAGCCCATGAGCTTACAGGGTTGCCATTACCAGCACAGTGAATGTGTCCTTTTGGGTTTTACTTGGAGACAAAATTAGGGAAATAAACTGCCTGTTTACCCCGCTCCCCGCCCCAATATTCTCTCAGATCTTTTTAATGCATTGTAGTAAAGACACTGAAACTTTATACCTACCTGCACACCCACTGTTTGAAGGGTGGCATTTTTTTCTCTCCTTAAAGTCTTTCTTAGTCTTCAAACATGGTAATAAACAAACATGGATGATGCATGGTCCTCCTGATGATGCTTTGAAGTATTGGTAAGCGCTTGGCTTACAAAACTAAATTTAGATATAGCTTGGGTCTTGGCTCAGTTTTATGCAAATTTAGGAGGAAAAGAAAATTTGAGATGGAAAACTTGAGATAATTGGATCCATTGGGCCCTGTGCTAGCTTTCTGCTTACCTTTTTGCAGGACTGGCTTGTCATCCCCAAATGGGTGGGTGGTCAGCCCCAGCGCTGTTGCTTTGTACTTCTGGAGCATGTCAGTCTCCTGGGGAGCATCATATGAAGAATAGAGAAGCTCACACAAGTCCTAGTCTCCTTTTCGCTGCAAGGAGTCTAAATTAAACCTATCAAAGGACTCTTAAAGTTATTATACACTGTTTATTTAAAGAAGTACCTTTCAATTTTTGCTGGTTTGTAAACAACCTCTGAAGAGGTTATGACAAGCTTCACCGTGTGTTGGGAGGAGGCAGGCTGCAGAGCCATTGGTCAGCCAAGGGAAACTGGGAACACACCAATCATCTAATGCCTACTGC
The DNA here is from genome assembly GCF_965638725.1 of Aptenodytes patagonicus. NCBI lineage: Eukaryota > Metazoa > Chordata > Aves > Sphenisciformes > Spheniscidae > Aptenodytes > Aptenodytes patagonicus. The sequence goes on along the minus strand of NC_134951.1, from coordinate 113,414,884 downwards.
ACTCCTCGTGCTGTGGCGTTTCCAGTGGCTTTTTTCCCCTGTGGAAAACCTTAATCTAGCTATTTGGCTGTCAAGGGAACTCTGTGGGGCTGGAAATGGGAAATCGCTGACTTGCCAGGGCTAGCAGAGCTCAGAGAAGCGGTACATGCTTTCTCCCTCTCTTGGCTATTGGTAGGATAAATAGTTCCGAAGCACTGAGGTTTTTCAACATGAAGAATGTAGTGTTGCATTTTTTTTTTTTAATTGTCCATGCTGTTTTCTAGGTTATTTCTTTATTTTGCACCTTAGAGATACCCTGTTACCAGCTGTTGTTAATATGCTATGTGGATTGATACGAAATTTGTCTAAGACTCAGAATTAGGTAACTGCTCACCAGGAGTTCTGTGTCTCACTAGCTGCTCAACTGCAGGGCACTGTGTGACAGCAGGGCATCCCTGATGCTCTCCGTTCCCTGGCTTATCCACCTGAAAAACTGTGCTATGGAAACCTACTTGTATGCCAGATCTCTTATGATAATTAGTGCATGTATTATATGCATGTGTTTTCTCTGAAATATAAAGATGAAAGGATCTGCATGGATATCAGGTTATTGATAAAAACCTCAATATTCAAAAAAGTCCAGAAAGATGCATTGCCTTGTGCCCTGATTGTCCACGTTAACTATATGTACAAGCAAAGAGACACAAAGCTTCAAAGTGGAGGAAAACATGAAGGGAAAAAAAAAAAAAGCCATTGTATTGTACCGGCAGGTTCAGTTTCCAGTTTGGATGTAAGAGATATTAAACTGATACTAGTTATACGAGGGGGTACGGCTGCAAGATGGAAATTGCCCCGCTAGGTTGACTGCTTACAGTCACATTTAAAAGCCAAGCAGCTAGAGAATTTGTCGGTTTAGGTTTTATCTGTAGAGTCATCTCGGCCTTGCTACGTATCTTTGTGTGTCTGCTGGAATGCCTGGAAAGTTTTGTTCGCAGCTTCACAGTTACTGCTCTGGGGAAGGACGGGTCTTTGTTAGCGTCCTCAGGCTGCAGCTTTCGTTCATTCATATAGTAAAGACCCAGTGGTTCAGTTGCAGTAATAATAAATGAAAGGCAGCCTATAGCACTGAAAGCTTTCAGTTTCTCTTTAATTGCTATATAATCAACTCATCTGTGCCTCAAGGAAAATTTTATTAAAGCAGGAGGGATTCATATGGAGTAAGATAGGCTTATCACCCCTTTCTCCTTTAAAATAACCTTGGTAAAGGGTGTACCCTATACATTCTAACTTCAGAAATCCTCACAGGGTTACTTAATGCAGTCACAGAATTGTATACTAGTAAAGAAAGAGAAAAGAATACTATGAGGAGAGGTAAGAGGCCAGATTTTGAAATTCAGAACGTCGGTAAAGTGGAGAGCAATTAGGGATGGTGAAGGCTGTAGGTAATTTTGTGCTAGCAATGGTGGAACAGGATAGATGCAGGGCGGGCAGCTGTGAGACGAAGGGAAATAAGATCAGAGGGATAACATGGTCCTGGGTCTTGATCACCTTGCCCTGCTGAGTATTTACTGCCTGTATCTGCACATCTGTTTTTGACATTAATATTTTCATTATTCATCCAAAATGGGCAGTGAGCAAGAAATGCAAACTTGGGATCTTTGCGCCCAATTTTCAGATGATCCAATATACAGCTGTGAGTTTGTATTAACCTTTGTGTTTACCTGAGGCCGACGTGGAAGCGAGCCCCTAATCCATACTGCAAGCGTTATGAAACCTTCAGGGTCTTGCCCAGGAAGATCAAAATCTCAGTTTGAAGTTCATGTCTGCAAGATGCATCTATCCATGCGGTGGTCATGATGGCACTGAGCGTATCTGATGTGGAAGGATTAATGATTTGCTAATCTAGAAGGATTTCTCTTCACGAGATGTTGGCAGCTCCTTACTGATGAGACATGACAGTAAGAACAGGTTACTTCATCTGTGTGCTGTGATTTCTCTCCTTCCTACCTATAGCAAAGGGGATAACTTCTCAGAACATTCCTCTTAATGATAAAACTTCACAAGCGATTATGAAATGCTTTGGATGTTAAGAGGTGTGGCAGTGCAAACACTGTAAAATACTGGTTTTATTGGTAACCTGCATAGTATTGTCAACCATATTGCTAATATCTGGGGTAGTTCTTGAAGTCAAAAGATGTAACTGGAGTGTGTATAGTGCTTTCGTATTCTAGTCATCTTCAGATATTGAGGGTATGAAATGACAAGTCCCTTAAAGGTTTGCGATTTGAGCAGTGTCACTGGAAGCAAGGGCAGCTGCCAGCTTGTTAAAGGTCTGCAGATACAGTGCAGCACGGAGCTGCTAGCTGCTGTTTTCACAGCTGTGAAGCCCTGGCTGGAAAACTGATACCGCTTCACTCTGGGCTCAGCCCCTCTGCAATGAGACTCCAGTGCAGCGGGTGCACTCTGGTTTTAACCCTTAGGACAAAACCACTACCCCGTGCTCGAATTAGCTGTGGTTGTACATAGAAACTCTACTGAACTGAGCACAAAATTGCCAGGTAGCTCAAGCTTAAATCAGGGCAGGGGAAGGGTGGAAGCACGGCTGACCGATGCTCTGGTCTGTCAGTGTCCAGGCTGGATCTTGTGGCTTAAAAAGACATATTTGCTTAATGCAACCTAAATTAATCGGTGTACCAGTAAAACATAAAACAAGACAGGCTTGTGCTGTGGTGGGGAGGAAGCAAATGGACTTTTTATAGCACAGGGCACTAGTCAGTGCGCTAAGGAAGGAATCAATAGTATAACATTGGGCTAAGATTTAAGCCGGTTCCATACAGAATGTAAGAGATCAAACTCGTACCTTACATAGAAAAACTCTGATTTATTTACATCAGTAAAAAATAAATCTTAAAGTTGAGTATGGTCTTATAAAACAATTGTATTCCAGAAATGTTGTATTCATGAAAAATGGAAGTGTTGTCCAAAAAACCTGTAAAAAAAAAAAAAAAGTGTTGTGTTTTTTTTTTTAAAAAGTGGCCAGCCAAACTATCATTTCCTGCATACTATAGTTACTCTTTATCTCATGCTTGCAATACAAATTGAAGGTAAACACCTTATTTGCATTAGTCCTGTACATTAACCGTACTGAAGAGAATCCATTAGTTGTATATAGTCATGAGTTCGTATTACAAACTTGTAGATCCCTCCTGGAGAAGCTCTGTTTCCTGAATGCAGTGCTCAGTTTGCTGCAGCATCCTTAGGGTAGCATCAGAATCCTTCAGCAGCTGCAGCGTTTAGGTGGGGTTGTGTTTGCAACGAGCCTCCTGATGACCACAGCCTGAGTCAAAGCTGGGAGAGATGCTGTGGTAGGATGCCAGCTCATGTACCACGTCTTCAGGGGAGCCAGGTTTTCGGGGAAAGATGCTTTGGCTGACTCCATGTCCAGCTAGCACACGTGTGAGGAGGTTTCCAGCTTGATTGCTGAAGTGAAGTGTTGCTCCATGTGCTGCTGTAGCTTTTACACCACAGAAGAATTTGGCGCTTGGGGGATACAAATACTTTCTCTTACCACCCACCATGGATGCTGGGAAATTTAAGCACAAAACCATAAAGAGGTAAAATGATTGTAGTAGCTGAGCAGAAGCTGTCCTCCCACTCTGTTACATTTTCATCTTCAAAGCTACATTTAGGGATGCAAGGTGCTGGTTTTCTGCTGTCACGTTTTTGGTCTGTCTCTATTCTGGGTGGTTACTGCCAGCAGAAGAGAGACCCCCAAAATGCCTGCAAATGTATTTGTATTTTTATGCAGCTGGGAGAGAACTACACTTCTGATGAGGGGGAAGACTGGCCTGCAGAGTTTGCCCTGCTGATGATCTTTGCAGCACCTCCCTTGTGATTTCCCAATTTAATAGGGGATGGTGCATCTGCCTGTGTGATTACGAGGTGGATCTGTTGACATCTCCTAGCTGTACACTATGGGTATGGCTGCTTTGCCACCTCAAGCTCACAAACCCCTGACGATCCAAAGCATCTGTTCACTGCGAGTTACTTCTTTCTTTTCAGTACCTCACCTGAAATACGACAATTTAAGTTTTCCTTGTGTCTGTGTCATAAAATGGCACTGGGATAATTGGAGAAGGATGGTTGTGATTAAGGCACTGGACTAAAACTCAGGAGTTCAGTATCCAAAGGGGTCCCTTGTACGGCATAAGACAAGCCTCAGTTCCCCCATCATGAAGGTGGTCTGGAAGGGTTAAAAATCCTGTGTGAAGGTGAAGTGCCCAGCTACCACCATCATGAAAACTGTAGGAAAAATTAAAACTATTCCTATCAAAATAGGACTACAAATGGCTTTTTTTCTGGATCTTGTTCTGTACTAAAGTTGCGTATGAAAACAGATCAAATTAAATTAATTAAAATTACATTAATTAAAAGTTGCATTCTAATTCTGATGATAAATTAGTTAGGTGAGCAAGATCCAGTAAATTCTGAAACGGTATTCCAGTGGGTGCTGTAAAAGCCTAGGATTAATCGACTGTAAATAACTTGTGTTTTTATTAACAAGAATCAGTCTAGACTCTTCAGTGAAATTACAAAAAAATCCCGTCAAACTGCATAAATCAGAAAGAATATAAACCTGTTTCGGGGAGAACAGGATTCTCTATGCTAGCATTCTCTTAAAAAACCAAACAAACAAACATGTCCTTAGGTGCCTCAGGATTTATAATGTTGTTTGATTGGGCTATTACAAAACTACTCTAATCAGAATTAAGCCTTGTACCCTGGAAACTAGAGGTCATGAGATTACATGATAATCAAAGGTGATTTAGAAGATCAAAGCCTTTTTGAGGGAATAAGATCCCTAATTTTATTCCTTTAAAAGGGGTTATTTTGTTTTAACTTGTATTTGACCTTATTCTCTCTCTGCACGTTGATAAATACCTAGTGTAAATATGTGACTTTGCTGAAGCCGTTGATGTTTTTGCAATAATACTCAATTGGTTCAGGATTTTACCTCCCCTCCCCGCCCCAGAAATGTCACAACAGCAGCTTTTTACCTAACTGAAACTGTGATGCTTCCTGAATAAATAACATGTCAAATAATGATCATTTCTGAAAGTTTTTTTCACTCCTTTAGCTAAACAGTGAAACAAAGGACTTGGCTACAGGTCCTGTCTTTATCGAATCAGTTTGCCTCGGACTCACCCAACTGCAGAGTATTTCTTTCGCTCAATGTAAATCTTTGGATTGCATTTCATGGTTTAACTCAAAGGAGAAGCAGCTGGCTACCACTCTGCTGACATTTCCTTAGGTTGTTGGGGCCAGTTTGGAGTTTTAGATGCAATGCCATCATATTGTTTCCTTGCAAGAAAAAATGAAGCCACGTTTTGGAGGCTTGGGTAAGGCTGCTTCCTCCCTCTGGGGCCTCTGGCCTTGCTTGTGCCTCTGCCTTCGTGGGTGCTTCTGCTGTCAGTCCCTCTGCAGCCCCTGGCCCACGACATAGAGCTCGGGGTGGGAAGCGGATCTGTTGGACTCTTTGATTTCGGGGACGCAAGGGCTGTTCCAAGAGTCGCCTGCTTTTCTAGGGCTCTTCTCCAAGCTGCAGAAGGAAAGATGCTTAAGTTAAGAGGCTAATGAATTGTGACTTTTAAAAACAGTGCTGATTAGACCACGTTAACCCATAAAGCACAAATGCTGCACGATACTGTGTCATTCCCTGTCTCCTCCTGTATATATGCTCTTTATATGCACCATCCAGATTTTATTCTTGTGATGCCAAATGCACTGTACCGTCCCCTCCCAAAACTCTCTTGGGAAGCAAATATTTCATATGTTTAACAGGGGATCAGTATGAATCTGGGTTCACTTGCAGATAGAGACAGATTTGAGAGAAAAGTCTTGTTCCAGACTCCGCTGGAGGGAAGGTCTTACCTCTGTTACGCATCTGCTTAGCGTAGTTACAGTGATTTCTGAGTATGCCAACATGACCGTGGGATGTGTATTCTGGTGGTATAAATCTGCCATTCTGGAGACAGAACAACTGAGACACAGAATGTGTAAATGATGTTCCTGAGGTCGCACTGGCAATCTCTCGGGGCACAGGGACTTTATGAATCAAGATTGATATTAGCAGTGGAACTAGTCATGAAAATCTGACGCCATGGGCCTTCGTGCTGGAATGTGCCCTGTGTTGCTGTAACTAATTAAAGTGGTTTAATCTCAACATGAGGAAATATTCCAAAGTTATCTGGGAATTATTATTGTATTTTAAGTACATAAACTGCTAAACTGAATTAACTTTCAACTGCAGACAACCTGTTATGTTCCTATTCTGACTGCTAGGACTTTAATAATTTGAACTGCTGAATGAAGAGATTTATGATACATGACCAGTCATGAAACTAATCCAGATTCAAATATCCCCCGATTGTAGGTCTCACTTGGGCTGCTTGCTTTGGGCCTGGTTCAGTCAGCCCAATCCATTCTCAAGCCCTCCTTGAACAATATCTTAAAAGCAATAGCGTTTAATCTTCTACCTCTGCTCTACCTCTTGGGAGATTAGCAGTCTCAATGAAATATTATTTTGTTTAACTGCATATTACAGATTATATACGTGTGTGTATCTATATATATAGATACAGAAATCCTATTACAGATTAACAGTAGTTCTATTAGCAGAGCAACTGTACATGTTATGCCTTGATAAGATGCCAATAACTGCTGATTGCTGTCAAATGACCAAGCTTCGAAACCAGCAAAGTTAGCTCAGTCTATCCATCCACAGGCTGTCCAAATGGGAACCAGTTGTACCGACTTGAGCACTGAAACCTGAAACTGAAACTCTTGTCCAGGTACCCTAAGACTAAACACAAAAGCTCTAGCTCCAGCCCTAGTTAGGGCTAACGATGTTTTAAGCCCTGATATTCCTTAGAGCATGGGATGGGCAGGAGACATGCTTGGGAAAGGAGCGCTTTTTGCCTTCTAGGGGAGCAGCGAGTGTACAGGAGACATGTAAATCTGCGCACACCACTGACAGGTACTGCCTGGCAATGCCAGCTAGCAAAATGAGATGGAAGTTGCCTCTTTTTTTTGGTGTTTCTGCTAAAATGGGGCGGGTGGGAGAGGGCACTCAGCTGCCTGAGGAGGAACTTGTTGCTTGTACAAGCTCCTATCTTTAGCAATCTGCTTCTCAGCAAATGGATGTTTTAATTGGGCATGGAAAAAGTGGAGGGATATATCCCGGAGTTTGGGAGCATGGGAGAAACTGGCTAACTCACTGATTTTCAAAATGTTTTACCTATAAAAGAGTGATGCTATTGCAGGTTTGCCTCTGTCTCCTCTCCCTCCTGTGACTAGTGCTTGAAGCTGCTAATAACACACAAACCCCCCACACAGACAAAAAAAAAAAAAGGCATTGCTATATTTGGAGAGGAGAGGTAGAGCAAGGGAAGGAATGAAGGAGAGGAGACTGACAGCTGGGTGGGAATAGCTTGTGAATTTGAGACCAGATGCAAACATGGCCAGAATGAGGAGGTTTAGGTATACAACATCTGGTTTAGGGAGACAGTTTGAAATTTCCCTCTGTCAGCTGAATGAATTGCAAAGCAGAGGAAGCCCTGAATACTTAATGAACTTGAAGGAAAAAGATGGATCAGAGTGTGGTGGTTTGTCTGTTATGGCATCTGCTGTAAAAGCAGGGCTCAGCATCAGTGCATAGGGATGTGGTGCTCACAGATGTGGCAGCTGCTCCGGTCCTCAGCGGGAGGAGACGACCAGCAGGGATGTGAGGAGCTTTCAGAGCTTTTGCCACGTGGGGATTCCTAAAATGGTCCTTCTCTGCCTGTCGGCACATTTGCTGTGATATTCGTATTAGGCCATTCAGTGCAAGGTCTGTAAAAGTTTACTCCAGGCAGCTTATTTTAAGTGTAAGAAAACAGACAGTAGTGTATTGCATCTTAAATCACTGCATGTGGTAATTAATGGACTAAATTTCCCTTTTGCTTATATTGATATAAATTTGGACTAAGTCAGTAGGACTACTTTTGATGTCCATTTGTGTCACTGGTAAGCTGAATTTGGCTCAGGATATATTTCGTTCTTCCAGAATGCTGTATATCATAACACTAGGATATATAATTTTTTTTCATGAAAGGGATGATTTTATTTACAGTGGGTTTTTTATATTACTCTCTATGCTCTGACAGACTACAATAGAAAGATAATACACCCCATTGAAGCATAAATTAGCTAACAATTTATAATAGACTGGTTTTAAAATTGATCCATAAAACTGCCAGGGCTTTTGTCTTGCAAGGTTTGACATAAAGCCTCTTTCGAAAACATCTATTTCTGCTAGCCGACACTGGAGTAGACAAAGCTGACTTCACACAGTACATAACAACAGAAAACCCAGCAACAATGTACAGGACTTTTAAGAAATCTTCAAATGTCAGAATATAATGTAATATTAGAACTGGGAATGCAAAACGGTTTGCCTTTCCCAGTGTTTTTTGCATGTTTTGTTCAGCACGTTCCTCTATTGTCAGTGTGGGAAACTTGGTCCTTATTCTGTCTTTGGGGAGGGAATGCCTGGACACCTGACTTCAGTGTCCACGACTGTCCCTGTACTCGCAACGCACTAAGTGCTCGTGCACTTACAAGTGCAATTTTATCTCCTGTTAGGGTTGGTCTTGCAATCCCTACTCATGGGGATGACTCATGTGATTTCAGCTGTTCTGTGGCAAGAGTAAAAATACTCCTCACATGAGGAAAGGTTACCTGAGAAGGGTCTTAATCCTCTTGTGTAGCTTGGAGCTTAATGGACTTAAACATCCTAAGATGCTAAGAAACTAGAATAACAACACTTTGTACTTCCAGGCTGTTACACTGATCTTTGAGTATTCCCAAATACCCATTTCTGTTTCCCAGCTGGTTTTGTGATTTTTATTTTTTTTTTTTAAGTGGTAGAAAAAATTTAAAGCTAAGCCCAGATTTTTTAAAAATGGCCACCAATGGTTGCAAACATGGAATTGGCATGTGTTGATGCTTCAATTTCTTTAAACTGAGTTTTTCAGAGCAATGAACCTCCAGAAGCCATGGGAGATTTTTCCACTTTGAAAATTGGGCTTGGGCTGTGGACCCGTCAGACTTGAAATCAGCACCTAGATCTGAAAGCCTAAACAAGAAGCTCAAGATTTCAAAAATATATTTTTTTATAATTACGTCCATACAGATCCTTGCCTACACATTATCTGTCTGTCATTCTTGCCAGCTGATTTGAAACACTTTAATACAGATTTCAGCTGCACAGTTTACTGGCTTAGAGGCTGATGTTAGGAACGATACCCTTCCTCTTGGTCCAAGCCTACCTTCTCATGCTTATTTAAAGATGTTTATAACCTGAGGGTTACTCCAGAGCTTTTAAGAATTAAATGTGGATGTCCTTAGCTCCCATGCAAATAAGGGGAGTTCTGTGCCATGAAACCAACACTGAATTTTCCCTGGGGTGCCTGTCACAGCAGATTTGTAAGTGTAAGGCTTGAGCAAGCCATGGAAAGTTAACTCTTCGCTTTATTCAGACTGGCAGTCTACTGAAATCTGGGGCAAGACAATAGAATAGAATATTTCAGTTGGAAGGGACCTACAATGATCATCTAGTCCAACTACAATGGACTAGATGCCTTTGTCCAGGCATCTGTTCTGCACGTGAACAGGGCACTTTTCTGGGAAATCTCTTAACAACATTAAATTCCCATTCAGAGTTTAGAGAGCCAATGCAGTGCTATACTTCTGCTTCCTTCGCCTAAAGTGGAAATTTTCTTACCTTGCTTGGTTAAGCGCGGGTTCGCTGCTGGCTGTTACGGGAGCTAGAGGACGAAACTGGACCCCTGGTCGGCGGTCAGAGAAACTTCTTCTCACGAATGGCTGAGGATTGGCAGCGCTCAGGGACAGCTTTCTGGTTCGGTCTCCGGGCTGCCGGAAAAGCGGACTGCTCTTTTGGGAAAGCGGTGAAGCTTCAGGCTGGCTGGTCACCTCTGCAGCAGGTTTGGTGGGTACCAGTGGAGGTCTGGCTTCGAATAAGGAAGAGGTGGCTGGGCAAAATATTGAATGGACATTGCTGCTCCACTTGGAGGAGGAGAGCTGGTGCTCGTCCCCAGCATCCAGCCCAGCTCTCGGCCCCTTGTAGGAGCAGGATGGGGAGGTTGGTGGGGAGGGCGCGGTGGGGAATGGAGGGGGGCTTGCATCTCGGCGGTAGGCTGGGGAGCCCAGCAGCCGGTGGGGCGTTGGCGAGCTTTGCTTGTGCCCCATGGGAGGGCTGAGTGGTTTTCTCTGGGGTGGTGGAGAGGGCAGCTTCTTCTGCAAGGGTGGGCTGGGCACCCTGGGACTGGAGGGGGGACTGGGTTTCCTCTGCATGGTGGGTGAGCTCGGTTGCGGGTTGCTAAAAGCCTGCAGAGAGTGTCTGTGGTGTGTTGCGGGGCTGAAAATCCGTTTCTCAGTTGGTGGAGAAGAAGGAGGAGTTCTCGTTGGGGAGACCCTCCTGGCAAACGCTGAGCCTTTTTCGTTTTTCCTGAGTGAATCAGGAGAACTGCGCTTCTGGTATTGCACTGAAGTTGCAAGTGAATTGGGCTCTTTGCTCTCTGAGCTGTTGCTGTGTGGTTTTGAAACCCCACTGGGATTTTGAAGAGGAATAATTTTATGGGTTTGCTTGTACAAATCCGCAGCCTCTTTTCTCTGGGTTGCCAATATCTCCTCCTGGCTAGGGATGTGCACGTTGGTAGGGTTCAGCTCCAGTGAGTACCTCTGCAGTTTCTCGTCCCCTGCTCCGGTATTCCTTAGACCTTTATTAGCGATCGCACTGGGGCCGCTGATATTTTTATTTGGCAATAAGTCAATGGACTGAAGGGAGGCTTTCATTTTTGGGGGAACTTGTGATCTCTTAGTAGCATGAAATTCTGTTTTGGTGAGCTTTTTGGCATCTTCTGAAGAGCTTCCTTCTATTCTTGCAGCTTCTTCAGGCTCAGATAAGTCAAAAGAAGATTCCATTAACATTTCAGGTGGTGGTGGTGGCAGGTTCTTGATGTCTTCATCAGTCTCTTCCTTTGTGTCCTTCTTGCTTAATTCTGCAGCTGGTGCAGGAGGAAAGGCATTTGGAAAGCTAGAAGAAACTCCACTGGTGTTTGAAGGGTTTGTGTCTTCTACTGGTGAAATACGATGCTTAAGATTTAAAGGTGCCAGGCCTCTCTGAAGGGGAATGGTGGGTGGGATGACTGGAAGTCCAAATTTTCTGATGCACTTTATTGGTCCTAAAGATCTTAAAGTTGCGTCTTTTACAAGATCATCAGTAGGACTGAATGTTTCAATAAGCTTTTTGACTGACTGTCTGGGGGCACAGCTGCTGCCACTGAGCGTTTGTGCTCCAGGGGGCTCCTTTTCTTTGCCTCCTGATGTCTCCTGGGTGGGCACAGTAGCTCTTAATGGCTTCCTGCCTCTTTTTTCATCCAGGTGATGCGCAGGATTTTGATCAACCGAGAACAAAGGGACTTTATCCTGGTTAGGCAGGATGCTGAAGTTTTTTGAGAGGCATGCCTTCAGTTTGCTAGAGGACCTAGATGTAATTTGGTCATCCTGCAAATAAGGTGCTGTTCTTGATTTCCAAGGCTCTGGGTTGTTACCTGTATCCTTCTTTCCATAAAACATTTCCAGCCTTTTGCTGAGCTCTTTTTGAGTTCTCTGAAGCTCTAGGAGGGTCGGGTCCTCTGCGTGGCTTCTGAGGGACTCCTCTGACCTGGACCGTCGTTGTTTCCCGAAGGTTTTCTGGCTGCCCATTGCTGTACTGGGCCTTGTTGTTAGGACTGCTCTTCCGCTCTCATCCTCTATCCATTCTTTACGCCCGGATTTAGCTGGAACGAACTTGATTTTTTCACTGATGGCATCTTTCATCTTCAGAATAATTTCCTCTGTCTCTGCATTCTCCGTCCTCTTTATGGACTGCCTTTGTGTGTTATCAGTGACTGCAGGCGAAGACAGGGGCCTCCTCGGCAGAGCATCCTTCCCCATTTCTGATAAGCTTGTGTTGTCATCATCCTCCCCCAGGGTGCTCCCTTCATCGTCGTCGTCATCATCATCATCATCAGAAGGAAAACCTGTTGATTCACAGATTTTTAAATGTTCACCTTCCTGAGTAGAGTCAGACTGGCCGGAGTTATAGGAATGGCTTCTGCTCAAGCTTGCATATTGGGGCATGGTAAAAATGCCTTCTGGTACTCCACCCTGACAAGAAGTCGCGTCCCTACTCTGTACGGATGAATAAAATGTATCTTTAAAATGCCTTTCTAGTGCACAGTCATGGGATGTGGCTGTGCCCGGTGATACTGTCCCATCACGCACGTGCTCCAGTGTTGTGGCATGCTTTTGGGACAGATGTCCACGTGCACAGGAATCACGGCTTGCTTGTCCTCCATGCTGGCTGAGAGCACTGAACTCTTTGAGGGATTCATTGTCCACACCAATGCCACTGTCCTCAGAATAGAGAGTCCTGTCATCACCGTGAGACTGAGGGGATCCCACTGTTGAGGCTTCAAGGAGCTTTACCGTCCGTAGCAGGCGCTCATCAAAGCTTTGCTTTGCTTTCAGTTTTCCTTCCAAGTTGTTTGCAGCAGACTGCAGGTAGCTGCATGTCTCCTGCAGGGCGTCGGAGGTGAGGGAGGCCAGCATCCCACTCAGTAACTGCATCTTATTGACCGTGTACTGCAGCAGTTGTTGCAGAAGATCAGGGTGCTCCTTCAAATCACCTTTTTCTGCTGGCCATGCCAGATTCCCACCTACGTCTTTGAGAAGATTTTCCCCGTCATTGGCAATTTCTTCCAAGAGCTGGTTGATTTCATCAAAGCGAAGCACAAGGAAGCTTACCATCTGCTGTAGGAAGAGCTGAGTTTGGGTAGCCTGGTTGGCCATGTGAAGTATAGTTTCATACTTGGAGAGGTTGGGATTTAAGTAGGCGTATGCACTCTGATGAGCCTTAACAAGCAGTTCTGGGAAATCTACCTTTTCCTCTGTCTCGCACAGGGCCAAAATGGACTTTTCTCTAATTTTGCGAGGTCGACCTTGCTTTGCCAGCTTATGATTTTTTTGCTTCTTTCCTTTCTTTGGGATTTGCTTTGCATTGCTTTCATTCTTGTCATCCCAAATGAAAGCTGATGCTTCTGATTCACAGGAGCTTTGCTTTCTGATCTGTATGGCCTCAGTGATGTGTTTTTGAGACTCAATCAGTTTGGACATAATGATGTCAGCATCTCTGGCTGTCCTCTCAATTTTCTTGTCTTCCCTGGAAATCTGGGGATCTGAATGAGCCTTGGAAGATAACTGCAAATTATCATTTTCGTCCTGCTCTGATAGCTTATCCTCCTTTTCTCTCAGGTAGTCTTTCCTCTGGATCCCACATTGGTGGAATTCATCAGTATTGTAGCAAGATGAACCTCTAACCAGCAGAGGGATTCCTTTATGTCCTGGATCAATACGCAAAATACTTTTGGGTTTATTCAACGCATTAAGACCACTTCTTGCAATAGTATTAGCAATCTCACTGTGAGAAGGTGTGCAGCCCATCCTTCCTCCGTCTTTGGCTTTCTTTTTGATTAAAAATCCAGATGAACTAGGGAAAACACAACAAAGAATCGAACTCACTGTTTCATCCCGATCCACAGACTGGCCTTTTTCTCATGAGTTTTCCATCATGATCCCAGTTTTGTTGTCAGTTTTCATTGTTGTTTGCCTTGAAATCTCACGTGCTTACTGTCTAGGATCTGCTCTTGAAGTTGTGCACTGTCCCATTGTACGTTCCAACTCAGGTTTTCTTCTTCGATTCAAAAAAGGAGTGTGAAAGCTCTGCTGGATTTAGAGCTAATGGATTAAGAGGACTTGCGTGCCTCACTTCTGTCTTAACAGATGTCCACAACAAATAAGATTTTAAGCTCATTAGGTTAAGCAGGCACCAGCCAGTCAGCACCCATGTTGTATTTATAAAGGCAGATTTTTTCCTGCGCTATATTGGGAGGCAAAAGGACTTGGTACCTGTCCCTCCTTTTTTCCCTTGTTGCAAAAACATAACGTATAATTGAATGCAGAGATCCACAGAAGAGACTGTATTTTGAAGCCTTTTTGAAGGGAAACTATTTGAACAGGCGTGTAAATGCCACTAGATACTCCTTAACCATGAGAAAGATGACCTTGACCAAGTACGTACCCACTGGAGAGTACAAGACATGAAATCAACTGGGTTAGAGATGCCTGTTAGACTTCTGCCTTGAAGGTCTTCAAAATTTTCCCCTACTTGCAAGTGACACGCTGTTTACTTTTTCCTTCTAAGACTTCCAAACAAGATTTTGATTTTTTTTCTTCCCCTCAGGTGATCATTCTTGGAAAGTATTTTTTTCTCTTCTAGATAGCTTCCCAACCTGAAAATCCAAACTGCACAATAACAGTATTTGTAGAATAAGTTTTGCGTATGTTGTTAAGATGGTGTCTGGATCTAGTGGATCTAAACTGTAGAATTTCAGATTAAAAAAAAATTAAATGAAAATTCATTTTTTCCTTCCTCTGAGTGTCTTGGGATAAAATTTGAAGTCACAAAAGTGACTTGCTTACCTTTATTTCTTTTTCATCGGCCAGGTCTTAGTTCTCCTAACTGCAAGACTTTATAGGTTAAAACTCTAAGAAAAAAGCTAACAAGTTAAAAATATAGACCCATTTCTGGAAAAAAAAACCAAAAACCACAACCCCAAAACCCTGAACTGTTGTTTGAATCACTTCTGAGGTCAGGACAGTATAATACCACTCTGAAAGAGAAATTAAAGAAGCCAAAGTAGGAATTGGATAAAGCAGAAGATATTTATCTTTTCCAAGTATTTATTTATGAAGGGCGGTATGTGGATGAGGGTGATAATAGCAATCACCCCCAATTTCCCTCTTTGTTACTCAGACTGGCCTAAATGGATTCATCTTTTAATTTTCAGATGCAGCTTTTCTACTGAAGGTGGCCATTTCTAACTCTAACGCTGGCTAGAAGCCTACTGCTTCTCTCTAGTAATGTGATTTCTAACTGTGTGGTTGCGAGTATCTCGTCTGATTCCCAAAAATCTTTGCATGCTGCTACGCCTATAAAACATTCTCAGACTTTAAAGAACTGCTTACATGATTCATGCCTTGGTGCTGGACTGCAATAGCTGAATATCTGCATGGAAAGTCATTATTCTCTGCAGCCTTATTGTTCAAATCTCCTCTTCTGTTCAACAGAGGCGGCAAAATGACCTTGTTTTACAGGGGACAAGGCATGACTGATTCCCAGGAAAATTTTTAAAACTCTGTGTGCTCTCTCTAAAGTAATTTTTCTGGAACACATAAATTGTACTTAATATACATGATGGCATAGTCATTTACCTCAATGCTCTTCTGGAAAGCGTCAGGTAATTACTTCTTGGCTCTGCTTCTTGCAAGTCATGTAGCTCACTCTCTGGCTGCGTCTGTGTCTCGCCATGATGTGGTTTCTACACAATGGTCCCAGCTCTTTTTGCATTCCCTTTTAGGCACGTATCTAATGTGTTCAAAGTGGAGAAATGGAGCAGGTTTAGGCAGCTGCTTCATCCTAGTGATCCTAATGGTCAGGATGCTATAGCCCTCCACAATAAGTCAAGGAAAACACAGTAGATCAAGCAACTAGCCTTAGCGCACCTCTTCTGTTTACAGTGGGAGTTGAGAGACATCTTTATGTAGCTGCTCAATATTTGTGCTATAAAATCTCTTGTGACTTTTCTTCAAAAAGCAGCTCCAACAGTTCCATTGTTTGCACTGGGAATTTTGACAATTAACTCTGTGTGAGTTGTTTGTTGTATTTGGGAAGTTCCTTTTCTTCACTTTTTCCTTTGATTTTACAGTCATGTCACTTTTGTTTGTTTTTTCTAGTTATTTTCAGGCCATGCATTAGTATCTCACAGGAAATACATGCATGGTTAAAAAAATGCAAAATCCTGGTTTATGATTATTTATTATGTATTCATTTATTATTTTAAATATATTAAGCCAATATTTAGTTAGTTTATTATTTATTTATTATTAAATAGAGATCCAGGATCATAGAAAACGTGTTTTTAACATGGCATCTGTTTTATCCTAACTTTAATTGCATGTATATGCAATGACTATTTAATGTTGCGTCAAATTTTTTAGCTTCTGTGAGAGAGCAGGAACTTTGATGCGCCTGTTTCCAACCACTTATGAAACTGCATTTTCCTCATCAATATTCTTGTTACTAAGTAGTTATATATTGCTTTGAATGCCTGAGGCACTTTAGGAAAAGCCAAATGCTTTACCTCATGGAAAATGCTAAGGAGAATGCTTTGTCTCATGGTCATGCAACAGAAGAGTAGACAAAATGGGCATTAGGTAAAAAGCAGTGGTAGAAGAGAATACTGATGAGGAGAATGACAAGGAAGTGTTTTTGAGTGTAAGGGGATTAGACGAATTTGTAATCGGTAATTTATGATTGCTATATGTTGATGTCATTCCTAGTGCAGTTACTATAGTAATGTATTTTGGTTTAAAATGCTTCTGTTTGCAGAACACAAGTTGAAAAGGAAACAGTTGGTCACGTTCAAGTAGATGCCCAAGTGTTGTTACCTGTGAACTTGCTGACTTGAGCGATTTTACAAGTGCGCCAGATGAACACAAAACTGTGTTTGAGGAACAGACCCTAGGAAAGCACCAAAAATAAGATAATTAAGGATTAAAGGGGGCTTTCCCTTGCATGTGGATTGTGTGTAAATTGCCTTTTCTCTTCCTTTCATAAACTTTCTTCCTACTGTTAAAATTGGCAGTATTTTCATTTTGAGGGAGCTGCCTGGTCACGCAGCGCTCCTTAAGGGAAGAACTTAAATGTTCAAACCCCATCGGACATAGCTGGCGCAAGAGATGATAAAAACCAAAGACTAGTCTGAAAGCGGCACTGTAAGTGTCCTAGAAAAGGCAAGAATAAGGCCTGAACCTGGACAGAGTTGTGCGGTACTCAGTCCCCAGAGGTGTTACCAATGCTGTAACCACGGGATGGATTTTAGGGCCTTATGATTAAGTCAGTTGATTAAAACTGTACGAAATTTCAGTGTAAAACTAGTATAACCTTAAAAATTATGGAAACAAGGAAAAATTATAATGGGGGACTGCTTTTGAGAGGTTGCGGGATTTAAAAGGGGAATGCGCATAAATTCTCACATCGGGTCTTAAAAATTTAAGGTTTGTATTTGTGGATGACTTCTGGGGAAACTGAATTTCTGCTCACTGAGGAATAATGAAGAGCTTGAGTGATAACAACAACTTTAAAGAGCTATTTTACTCTGAAAGAAGCCTGCTTTGTCTTCTGTTATATCAGCAAATTGAATATAACCAGGGAGCTGTTCATATTGTTGGCCTAGATAGCACTAAGTAAATAAGAAATAGCTGCTTTTTTTTCAGCTTCTCCTGCAGAGCTGACACTGTTCTGGGAGGTGGAGTAGATTCTCTCCTTTCTGTAATCACTAACAGAAATACTTACAAAGCTTCATTCTGTTTCCCCTGTGGAAACCTGTTGACAACAGTAAGGAATAGGAATATCATGGTTTGGAGGAAATCTAGTTGCAAAGAATTAAATGAAACCAGTGAGTCTATACAGAGCCTTTATTAGTGGTGGTGGTGCAAGTGAAAGACAAAATTTGCATTGACTCTGGGTCAAAGATAAACTTTTCAGAACTGGCTGTCTGAAGCTCAACTCATGCCTTCTCTTTTTTTATTTCTAACTTCTAAGTAAATTGCTTCAGGCTGATTGCATGAGACAATAAATATGAACTCAATGCTTTCAAAAACCTGTTTTGCAAAAGCAGAACCTTTTTTTTTTTTTTTTTTAATAAACAGCAGCAGGACAAGAAAAACCAGTTGTTGAAAACAAGTAGGAAACCAGTTTCCTTCACCAGCAAAAATACTTTATAAAGGAATTAACAGACGAAGAAATATAAGTAGAAAATTAAACAGTCAGTTTTGGGGGTTTGCCTGCACAGAGCTGTTGGTACACTCAGATGACCCAAAGAAGTTGAGAAAAATTGCATGAGTTTAACACCACTTGAGGTTGGCAGTAGTTTTGTGAGATATATTTATATTTGTCTATTATTTTTGGAATGTATATTTTGATCACTTGGTCTTAGTTTCTCTTTGCTAAGAAATCCATGGGTATTTAAAAGCTTGCTATCTGTTGAAACTAATACATTCACTGCTGGTTTCAATGGTTAAGACAGTGACAGCCAGAAGGTAAGAATTAGGACCAAGGATCGTGTGAAACAGCATAAAGCTTTGAGTATAGATTTCCAGAGTTATGCAAATATAGAAAATTAAAAGGGACAGTCCCATTAGCCTAGGCAGTGGTTACATCAGTTCTCACAAGTGGAAGCAGGTTTGTGGTTGTGGAGCAATTTCAAGGAAAGCAAGTTCCTGTCAGGTGAGGAACTGGCAATTGAACAGGCAGGCAGTGGCTTCTGTCATTTCTAGTGGAAGGTGGTGGTGTTGATTTGGGATCTAGAAGTG
Source organism: Aptenodytes patagonicus (assembly GCF_965638725.1). Classification (NCBI taxonomy): domain Eukaryota; kingdom Metazoa; phylum Chordata; class Aves; order Sphenisciformes; family Spheniscidae; genus Aptenodytes; species Aptenodytes patagonicus. The sequence continues at coordinate 113,396,308 of NC_134951.1, read as the reverse complement.
AGGTCCAGGTGATTTGTGTTCCTGAAAAATATCCCAAGATGCTATAGAAAAGAGCACAGCTATTTAGCGTCATGCCTCTTCCAGTTCCCAGTGGGTTCCCTCATCTAAGGCATCTCAGGGTTTCCCTGAAAATTGAGATAAATACAGCATTCCTCCTGGCTTCCTCTCGCAGAGTGTCTCAAACCATAGCGTGTGCACTGATAGCTGTGTGAAATCACGTCAAACCCACAGGCAGCCTGGAGTGTGGCAGCTGCAGCCTGGCAGTATGGTGTGCTGGGGCAGCTGTCCTGGTGCAAGTCCTGATGCGCGTGCGTGTGGAGCAGGCATTTACTGTGGAGAGAAGACGATCTCCTTTCACTGCCTGGGCACTAATGAGAGAGGAGCCGAGTGGCTCTTGATGAAGGGCTAGGCTCGAGGCTGTGGATCCAGAAGTGGTGGATGAGATCTGAGGAGCCGGGAGTTGGCACACCTAGCAGAAACTGGAAAGGGCAATTTACACGGCGGGGTGCTGGCTGATGCTTGGAGGGAGGAAGGGTGGCGTGTCCCTTGGGAAATAATGGGCAGGGCTGGAAAGACTGACAATGACTGGTAGCCTTTTCTGTAGGAGGGAAATGTCCTGACTGCGGGTGGATACACAGCTTCCTCGTTTCACACCCAGCTCTGAGGGTAGCTCCTGGAGTATCCATTGTCTTTTGAACATGCTTGCTGTCCTGAAGGCGCACTGAGAGTGGTACGTAAGTGTGCTCACTTTCAGAACCCCTCTGCTGCCCTAATCCTCGCTCTAGAGCGGCTCTACTTGAAGCTGCAATGTCTTCCAAAGCCGTTTAAATGATCCCTTTCCTCTGACACATAAATTTGTGAAGATGAAGGACCTGGTTAGTAATGCCCTATTTCTGCCCAAAGGAGAAACAAGAAGTGAAATAATATCTTACTTAAAACAGGCTTGTTGCTCACAAGCATTGTTTCCCCATCTTCCTCCTGAGGTGGTCACAGGCTGCTGCAGCCCATTGTTTTGAGCTCTCCAGGTGCTCAGCAACTTTGCTGCCCATGGTAGCACTGAATGAGTCAGACAGGATAGGCTGAACAGACTTTTATTTAGACTCATATCCTGGCACGTAGGAGTGGCTGAAAAAGATATTGTGAAAAGGTACAGAATGAGGTTTAAATATTTTTTTAAAAAAATTTCCATTGCAGGGCCCAGGGGTGGAAGTCAGGACAGGCAGGGGTTTTGTCAGGCAATGGTGTCCTGTCTCCTTTGCGGTTGCAGCACTAAGTCACAGGATTCACTCTGAGCTATAAAATGTTTGTTTTTTTGCCTTTACAGCTCCATCCAGAAGGATGTTCTAGAACCCGAGATGCTTTGTTAGCTGCTTGCTTTCATTTTCTAGCATAAAAGTATTCACACACAGTTTTATCCTCATATTCAACATTACCTTTGAATTCGCACACCATTTTCCACGGTTTATGGCAGACGGCAACCATACCCTCTGTCTCAGCTTTCATTCTGCTGCATTAAACAAGCCATGCTCTTGTAACCTCCTAAAATAGACTGTTCTTTTCCTTGACTGAGCTAGCAAATCATCTCTGGACATGCTAGGTTAGCTGCCTTTCACTGAAGAAGGGTGGTCAGAACCACGTGCAGTTTCCCAAGGAGATGGCAGAACCTGCTGGCATGAACACTTTCCTGCCACAACTCTCCAGTTACGCATCCTAAGATAAGTATTTGCTTTTTGTGCCATTGCATCATATTGGTAATGATGCTTTTTGTGTAGCTGTTGACTACAATCGCATCTTTCTCTTCCTCAGTCACTTCCATATGATGATCCCTTACATCAATCTTACTAGTTCATTCCTTTTTAACAGCAATTCTTTCAATTTTTTTTTGTCTCATCAGTTTGCTGTTTTTTCTGCCAAAATCATTAAAGGAAAATATGAAACAAAGATTAGTTTCAAGAATAATACCCCAGGATGTCATCGGTAACCTCCCTCAGCCCAGTACTTTCCATTCAACTGTACTCAACACTGTTTCCCCCTGTGCTTGCGCTTTACCTCCATTGAAGTCCTCTTAAATTCTAGTCTTCTCCAGAATTGCTAATAATTTCCATTTCAGGCACTTTAGTGAAGTCCATTATTTAGTATCAGCCATAAAACATTTCCTTTGCCCAGAATATCAAGCATCTCAAAAAAGGCAGACATCAACTGCCAATACTAAGCTCACATTTGATCTTGCTTACATCCATGTCTTTGGTTATACTTAGAACTCTTTTTCTAAAGTACCCTTGATGTGAAAATAGCAGGCCTGCATTTTCCCGGATTACAATTTTTCTTTGCCTTTTCTGAAGTATGGAACATTTCTGAGAAATGGAAGAATTATCTTAGCTTTTCTCTAGACATCTGGTATCATGTTTACTACCACAACTGCAACTCCATGTTCCACTTCTTTCAGTTTTCAAGTCTCTGGGATCTGAGAGCGCTTGCAGCTCTTGACTTTTCCAGTGCTTCACTTGAGGTAATTTCCACTTGTCATTCCCATTATTTGTCCTGCCTACCTTCCCCTCCCCCCTTCCCCCCCAATTAATATTATCACTGGAAAAACAACAACAAAAACCTGATTATAAACATCAGTTGTATTTACTCATTGAGCATAAAACTATAGCAGGACTTGTCTGAGTTTTTATCCAGATCAAATTCCTCTCAAGTAGCCTGGGCTCAAGCCGTATGAAAATGGGTTTACCACTGCATGGGTTTCTTAGAGATTGCCAGTCTTTGTATTTAGATCCTTATTAGGTTTACCCCACTGGATAAGCACCCCCTGAAAAGACTTCTTGGAAGTTGCTACTTTTGTTCCTCCAGCTGGTTACTAAAATAACTGGGAAGTCCAGATTTCTGAGTTCTGTGCTTAAATCTACCAGTGATTATGTGTGACCTTAAGTAAGTCCCTTTACGCAGCTGTTGGTGCATAAACATTTTATGGCATTAAGCATTCACGAATACTTGGCACCTGAAATCCTCAGTTAAGAAGCACTGTGCTGCCGTCTCTCTTTGCTCCCCGTCTTCTCCTCCCGGCCATACCTCCTATCCCTATTTTTCTTCGGGTGTGTGAGCACTGTGGAGCATCGACCTTATTTCCCTGCTCATCCACAGACCAAAGCTGCCTGACCTGCAGTTCGCTGGCCTTTAATTTTCCCTTGACTTTATTTTTGAGCGCTGGTCAGGGCCGTCACCGCTGTGGTACCGGTGTAGGGTGACCATGGGCAGGTGCAGTGGATTTAAGCTGACAGGTCCGTCCTCTGCGTCGCCCTGGCCGGTTTCCAGGCCTGTCCCCCACCCAGGACGAAGCAGAGCCGTCACCTGCCTGTGCGCCCAGCGAGCCGCCCCTGCTCCAGCGCCGGCTTGCCCTCACCCTGGGCGAAACAGCATCTCCGGCCTGTGTTTAAGGGGGGTATGCTTCGACAGGCCTCCTGTGATCGCACAGGGCTGTCTGCCGTTTTTCTTTTAGGAAACGCACAGTCTGACCAGCAGCGCCTGGAGGCTGCGCCCCCAGCAGTAACGCTTGTTTCCCACCTCCTTTTACCTCAGCGCTGCCTGGTTTGTAAATGCTCCGGAGCGACCTGAATCATCCCGCCCTACCTTTCGGGCAGAGGAGCCGCCGGGCTCTGCCGAACCCCAACGGCGCTGCCCGCTGACAGAAGGGGCGCCGGCCCGAGCCGCCTGCGGCGCCAGGGCCCGGCGGGGGAGAGGGGCGGGGCGAGGAGGGCGGTGCTGGCCGCCGATAGGCCGGTGGGTGGGACGGGGCGGGGCGGGGGCCGCGTGGGGGCGGGGCGGGCGCGGGGCCGAGCCGTCGCTCGGCTCCCTCAGCTACGGGCGGGCGCGGGAGGCCCCGGGAGCGCCCGGCCGCGCCCCTCCCCGCGGAGAGCAGGTAGGACTTGGGGTCGCGGCAGCCTCGTCCCCGCACCTCCCGCAGGGGAGCGGGATGGGAACCGGCGGCCTCCCGGTGCTCTTCCGCCCTCCCTCCGTGCGGGGTGGGGGCGGGGCGGCGGCGCGGGGGCCGCCGCAGCGGGCGGTCCGCCGCAGCGGGCGGGCCTGGCCCCCGCCGCGCGGCGCAGCGATCCCCCCGCCCGGCTGCGGGCACACACGCACCTCACGGGGCCGCGGGGCCGCCCGACGGGCCGGAGTTGCGCGGGGCAGGGCGGCAAGGCGGGAGCACCGTGTGGGGAACGGGGGGGGGCGGGAGGGTGCGGTGGCCTCGCGGGGCGGCCGCGGCTCGGTGAGGTGTTGCCGCGTGCCCCAGGGCGCTGAGGCGGCGGCGGCTGCCGCGGCTGGGACCCCCCCGGCTCCCGGGGGCTTCACTCTGAGAAGCGGCCCGTGGTCGCGTCTGAGCGGTACCTGGCTTTCTGCTGGGGGAGGTAACGCGGGAAGCTTTGAAGGAGCAGAGACAACCCGGACAGCTCTGAAACCTGCGCTCTCTTAAACTTCCAGCTTCTCAAAACAAAGTGCCGTGTTGCAAGAGCGCCCCGCACACCAGTTGAAAAACCAGTCTTGAGTGTACCTATATACACGTAACATGTCTGCCACTCGTGCTGTAAATTTTATGGAGCAAGCAGATAGTGTATGTGCAAGAGTCTTGTTCTCGGAACTTAATTTTTCTTCTTGAGCACATACCGGTACACGATAAGTAGTCCATTATACACGGTTATTGTTGAAAATAGCATCACGTTTGTGACAAGTTCTGCTATCAAAACCCTAGCACAATTGTATTTCATCACTTGAAGTGCTTTAGCATTTGCAAGTTTTTTATAGCGTATGCAGGAAAACTTTGTATTTGCACTTTAACACAAATTGCAAATTACAAAATCTGGAGTACATCAAAAAGTTGGATCCTGTATTATACAACTTTTTTATGCACTTCTCTGTGATGTGTGGATATCAGGAAACCTGTAGTTGCTCTTCAATCTTGTCAACGTAAGTGCGTGTGTATCTGATGACTCCTTCAAGTTTGCTTTTTTTTTTTTCCCAATGATATTTCTATTTTTCATTTTCAGATTTAATTCAGTTAGAAGAACGTATGGCTGGCGAATAGTAAGTATGATACTCTCTGCTGTGCTAAACTACGCTTAGTGGTAGTTTGGCAATGCTGTGAACAGGAAAATTCTGTCCTTTCTTTCATTGAATTTCTCTAACTGTTTCTTTCTGTCTGTCTAAACTCATCTTACTAATGTAGGGAAATCATTGCTCTTCTGGAAGACCTTCCATTCCATTTCACCAGGACTTCCCACCTGAGACTGTGTGTCTTGGATACTATTAATACCTCAGGCAGTTGTGTTTTTGCTCAGAACAGAAGTCATTATGAGGACAATGTCTGTTTATTTTTTTCCTTTCTTTGAAATAGTTTTCAACCTTTTGCTTTCTGTTTGCCTTTCCAGGTATACATGTGTGATGTTAACTGGTTGTGATGTTCTTATACCTGAGCTAGCTGTCTCTGGAGGTAGTCATGGGTGCAGAACATGTTGTTGCCTTGTCATTGCATGGTTCAGTACTGTGTCACGACATGGCAATATATTTCTAGATCCAAATGAAAATCCCACGGTGTAAGGATGTGCACGCTTAGGTCAGGGGGCGTTGGCACTAGTGTAAACATGTGAAGCCATTCTTTACGGAGTTGGGTCAGCGCATGCATTGTAGCGCTTGGGTCTTCATGTCACCTACGCAACAACACGGGTTGTTTCCTTGCCTGCTTTGCTTTGGTAGTTCATGTGCTGAATTCTTTGCACTCGTGTGACAGATTGTATTCTCCCCTCTGGCCCCTCAGAGTAAAAGATGCCCTGAATACTTGCAAACGCATAGATTCTGTTCTGTTTGGTCTGCTTTTCTGTGTGCCATAAACAGTCTTTTTTGTATTAATTTTCAAATGTGTCTGTTGATTTCTAGTTCCAGCAACTTTTGTCATCGTACTTCACAAATTTCACCTCTTCCTGTTACCATCTCAGTCAGGTCTGGCTACTTTTCATCGTGTTTCTTTTGTTTCCTCAGTGTTGTACTGGCAGTGCTGTGCAAAAAGCTTATAATTCCTTTCCTGTCTTTTTCTAACTGAACAGGTTCAGCTATCATCTCTTCTGTGGTCATGCATACTACTTGTTCCTTTGTGCATTCCAGAGAGTGTCTGACATGCTACCTGTGCAAAACTGTTGTGGAGTCATGTGTTTTACAAAGCTTTGTTTTGTTTTGCCATAGCCTCTGAACAAATATCATATGGTAGCAAATTTATTTCATTGTTGCCCTACAAAAGAGGTTTAATGAGTGACTTGCAGCTTTCTAGTCCCTCATATGAGAAATGAAGTCATTATATGCACATCCTTACACCGTGGGATTTTCATTTGGATCTAGAAATACATTGCCATGTCGTGACACAGTACTGAACCATGCAATGACAAGGCAACAACATGTTCTGCACCCATGACTACCTCCAGAGACAGCTAGCTCAGGTATAAGAATAAGAGTCCCTCATATGAGAAAGCCATTGCTGTCATGTTTATGATGACTGTAAAGCCATTCAAACTGTAAACTTTTCCTTACTGGATGAAAATAATAATTGAAATAATTAGTGATATTTTTGGCCTTGTTGAATCTAAGAATGCTTAAGCCAATGCAATTTGATAATGCTACGGGAAGAAATAGTCCTGCCCTTCCCAGTGGCCTCCTCCTTGATCTCCCCTTTGTGCCAGTATGTCCATTTGTACAGCTGCCTAAGACTGAGGAAATAAACTAGTTGGAGAAAAATTAGCATTTTTCATGTGGACCTCTTTTCCAAGCTGAGGACAGGGTGAACTGTGCGTGGCGTGCAAGAAGAGGAGGTTTTCATTTATTTACTTCAAGATTAGCATCTGTAATCCACTGCTAAAATGCCTTTTATATTAGAATGTAGATTATGTGAGGTTCCCAAATAGTGTGGCAAATTTATTTGGAGAAATATTAGAATAAATCTATTCATATAGCTTGTTGTGTGTAAGATACAAAACCCAAAATAAGTCTCAAAACCAGACTACTTTTTTTATTTTTCCTGTTTACTCATGTGTATAGATTAAATGTAATAAAAACAAACATGCCTTGAAGCTCCACGAATTCTTTCTGTCAAGCAAACTGGCTAAACAAATTCCTGAGTAAAGAGCACTGTACAGCATATCCAGAATAAAAAATTAGGTTGTTCAGTAGAAGCGCTGCTTCTACCCAGAGTATTTAACCATGAAAATTCAAGATGCAGAATTTCAGTTTTTCAACTGTGAGAGGTAGTCTCCAATAGCGCAATAATGCCTGTTTCTATTAAGAATAATGTTTTTTGTTACTGAATTTGCCCGAGTAGATGTCTTACAAGTGGTAGCCAGCTCTCCTCTGATCTTAGCCTGTGAACCGTAACTAGAATGTAACTTGGCCTGGTTGTTAGAAAATGTCGCTATAACTCTGTACAGCCATTTAATCTTTCTTCTCTCTCCTAGGTTGCTCTAAGGCCTGAAAAGTTGACTGGAAACAACACCAGGGTGGAGGTTACAACACTGTGGTAAGTATGCTATTTTAAAACGTAGAGGGGAGAAGCTGGGAAAGGAGTTGATACGGAATCATGAGTCCAGGAGTGAATCACTCGGTGATGAATTGTCTGCAGCTTTGTGTGGGAAGATTAAAGTGTTGAGAATTTTAAAAGGGGAGAAAGTGGTAGCTGGTAGCACGTTCTTGCTCACAGTGAAGGAAAGGAATATGCATGCAGGGTATGAGGACACGTACTTGATGCTTCACATTTTCATAAAGCTGTAAAACACACTAATCCATTTATGATCACCGTGTGGTTGCTAATTATAGCATTATTATTTTCATTACTGCTCAAGTGGAAAACTGGGAAGAAATATCATGTTTTCCATTAATAACATGCAAGTTTAGGATGAAGTCAAAACTAGAAGTTGGCTATCCTTGGCACCATACTCTACTAGCTTTTACTAATTAACTTTATTAGTTTGTAAGAATGTAATTATAGTACTAGTTTATGTTTGCAAAAAGGAAAGGTTTTAGTCTCATTGCACGTTATATCTTACTATGATAGAACTAGTCCAAAGTATTTCTAATGAGGTCATTTATTCATTTTTTTTCCTCCTAAAGTGGCTTACTAGAAGATGACCATAGAGGATCTCCCAGAACCTTCCTTAGAAGGAGATTCCCTCATTGAAAGAGAACGGTTCTTATTCCCAAACTCTGAAACATCTGTTACTTTTTCTGTTGCTGCAGCACCCATGCCTTCAGACTGTGGTATGTACTTTTAACAGAAAATGAATTTGTGATCAGCAGAGAATAAATTTGAATAATAAACTCTTAATTTATTCCGTCTTTTTAGAAACAGTTTACTGCTTGTTAAATGAATTCTCTATTATTTTTTTAAAGGAAATGAAAGATGAAGACCCATGCTTTTTCTATTTTTCTTATTGCATACATTTTAAAATGTCACTGTAGGTAAGGATCTTCATATAGATAGCTACAATTATAATGCCTTTGAATATTGCAGAAGATGTTAATAGCATCTATATACCTTAAAAATTGCTGCCTCCACCTCTGTTTCTCCCATGCATTGATTACAGCAATCAACTGTATTCAGGAAAAATAAATACATGTAATGTTCTGTCTTTGACAGACTCAGCATTCTTGAGACTCATTTGATGAGTTAGCGCAGGTTGGAAATTTAACAGTTCCATACGCTATATTTTAGTACATGAACATGTGTCTTTACATGGTTTAGCCCTGTTCTCATAACTTGTCCGTCCTATACTACTCTGAGTACTGCCATGATTTATTCCATTCTGCTTTCTTATGCCTTAGAAAAATTTTCCATTCGTCCTTCTTTAAACATTGTTGTGTTGTGATACCTTCTAATAACACTACAATATCACTACTATCTGTCCTCCTTGGTCTATGCCCACTCATTGAATAAAAACAATGCCTTTTATAGGAGGTCGCTGTCACCTGTGTAACAGTAATATTACTGAATCTGGGTAAAGAAGGTTAAACCACAACAGACAAAGATTCTTGGTCATTGCATTAAGTGCGTTTATTTTTCCTTAATACAACTGAGCACTGTAATCAATGCATGGGAAAGACAGAGGTGGAGAAAGTAATGTTTTAAAGTATCTAGATGCCATTGTCGTCCTTTCATGGAACTTTTTGTTTTAACAGATTTTCTGTAATATTTCTTTGGTTTGCAAGCACTACAGCTGATCACCTGTTAAGCACTTACGATGGTTGTTATTAATACTTAACGTATTCTCAGGTTTTTACCCTAGCATGCTGATTGTAACAGTCTATTAGAGTTGATTTCTGATATATAATTTGGTTCAGGTTTGTAGCTAGAAATCTTCCCGTTAGAGTAAGAATCATGCATGTTGTGTTAGATCATTAATCTTGTTGGCTAGTTGTCTATTTACTTCATAGCTTTCAGCAATAGATCAACTGTGGTGTGTGCGGAAGTTAAATATTGGTAGGTAAATCAGTAGATCTGTGTCAATGCATGGGACGTAGGTAAGAAGCACACTTTGTGTAGTGCTGGGAGATAAGGGGTTTGGGGTTTTTTCTACGCTAGGTGCAAATAAAAATTCATACTAAATATCAGTGAAGTTGTCCTCCATTTTCATTCTTGTTGAATCAAGGCAATGCAGTTAGAAGAACTCTAGACAGCCTGGAAGCGAGCTCCATGTGTGCTTTTATCTGTTAATCCAATCTAGAAGCGTCGTATGCTCTTTTTGAGGAAAGGTTATGATGATTCATCCAGAGGTAGTTTATACCACGCCATACACCCAGATGGCTGATGCTCTATTTTACTTAACCTGTATGTCCGTTCTGAGAGCCTTGTATCTGCGACTGATGCAAGCTGACGTTGTACATTTATTTGAAACCTTTTTAAAAGGCAACTCCCTGATAGCTGCAGCGGGGGTAAAAGTTCAGTGTTTTCCATGATTTAGTCATTTGCTGATGACAGTAGGTTCTGCTTCCATTCCCTCTCCTAATAGCCACTGCTATCCAGATTCTTTCATATAATTTTCTGGAGTTGGAAGAAATTCCACAAATTTAAAATACAGTATGTGTATATACATGCACACACATACACTTACATTACATGTAAGTAACATGAAATATCATACTTTATTATTAAAGTGGATTTTTACACCTGTACTTTGGGTTGCCTGAAGCAACATGAGGCTTAAAATCTTAAAAAATATTACCTTTTTTCTGATCTTGGTTTGGTGGCTTAATTTTTAAAGATGTTTGTTACCTGCAGCTGCCAACAGCTGGAATTGATACAGTCATGAAATATCTGGAAATAATGGAAGCCATAGAATGCCTTCCTGATTTCTGCATGTGTTTATATTTTGTACGTTTTATGTAAATTGTGATGGAAGAAGAAGGAAAAGACATGTTTTGTAGCATATGGAGAAATCATGTACGCATTTAATCACTGAGAGATCAAGAGGCTTGTCTGTGCTTGGGAACAGCTTAGAATCACCAGTCTTTGGCTAGCTTGAAGCAAGAGTAAACCCTTATTAGCACAATCACTGCACGTTTCTGTTAGTTCTTGCCTAAACTTAAAATCAGTGTTGCAGTACCATTGTATTGGTTGCTGATTCAAAGCTTTTTCAGAAGTATAAGCAAGACCTTAATATTAAAGGAAAAATAGACCAGATGTTAAAGAAAATTTTCTAAATTAATTCAACATTCTGATTTTCCAGTGTGATTAGTAGTGAAATGACTCTGCTATTCTTTGCCTCTGCGTTTGAAAAACTCGATGCCTGTTAAAACTTCAATTGTACCTAATAATTCCTTTTTTTTAACAGAGTTTTCTTTCTTCGATCCCAATGATGCAGCATGCCAAGAAATACTTTTCAACCCCAAAACATCAGTTTCTGAATTGTTTGCTATCTTAAGGCAGTGGGTTCCACAGGTCCAGCAGAATATTGATATTATTGGGAATGAGGTGAGGTATAAATAAAGATCCTTGAATGCTTTCAGTGTTAAAGAAATACTATGTTGACAACGAATAAAACCAGTTCATTCAGAAGCAGAACTAATCATGAATGCAGATACAGTTTCTGCCTTTTAACAAGTAGTTACTGATCAGTGCCTTGTATTCCACATGTTGTCAGCTTTCATTTGGAAAGAGAAAGATGATGGATAAAAATTCAGTACATTTGGATAGATGGTAGAAACAATGTTTCTTCTCAAAGCAGTTGTTTAGAGACCCTTCGCCTTGGTGTTTCAGTTTCCTACCTATCAGTAATCATAAACTCCAATATATGAAGTTACAGTGAAGCCTGATCTTAAGGGCAATGTTTCCAAGGCACAAAATGAGTTAGGAACTGAAATCTCTTTGCAACCTGCAGTAGGCTACTTTCAGAAGACACCTTGTTTCTAGTAATTCTGTCCTGCTTTGTTATTTTTCTTCTTCTGGGTTGCAGGCTTTTCTAGACAGGTGGGGAAGTATAGTAAAGATTCGTCCTACCATAGTATAACTGGGGGCTTTTTTTGGGGAGGAAGGGGGAGATTGTTGAGGGATCAAAGAACAAGGGGGGAGACTTCATAAATTACGTCACTTTCCTATTGTTCAGTTAAGCAGTTAACTTTTCAGCATGTGAAATGTATGTTAAAAGTAATAATATAAAGAAGCTTTAAAATCTGTAAACAATGAAGGTTAATGATATTCATATAATACTATTTACTACATTTGTGCGTGTTGCTCAGTTCTGCGGTTACAGTCTATTGTGGCAGGCTTCTTTGTTATTAGCCATTGAAATGAATCCAGGAGTCAATCTGGAATAACTTACTAAATAATGCTGATGTCAGAGATACGCCAGAGCTAAAATGTACTTGTTTTCCACTTTTCTCTCAGATCATTAAAAGGGGTTGCCATGTGAATGACAGAGATGGACTGACTGATATGACTCTCTTGCATTACACTTGCAAATCAGGGGCTCATGGTATTGGTGAGTAAAGAAACATCATTATAGATGTAAAAACCTAATTAATTCACAAAGGCTAATCGCACCCACTATTACAGAATTTTTCCTTGCAGTAGATTTTTTTTTTTTTTTTTTTACTGCTTGGTTTTGGCTCTTCTAGCGGCCATCAGAAAGGAAGATACAGAACTGTAGCGCAGTTATGGCTGTGGCAGTTGGGAGTAAGTTGGGTTAGTGGTATAGGTATTGCAAACAATAGTACCAGCTTAAATGTATATTTAATGTAGCAAAGGCTGTTTCAGACTGAGGTACAAACTGCGAACTAAGCTATCGACAGTTTTCTTACATCAGTGAAACTAGAACATGTAGGTGACTGGCTGTTTGGTTTTTTTTTTTTCTTTCACCCTGAACATGTCAGAAGAAAACAGTAATGTTTGTTTGCATTATTATTCCATAAGTACTGGAAATAAGAGCATATTTAACTCTGTTTGAACACCCCTATTAGCTTTTCTGTGTTGTGCTACTTTTTTGTTCACCCAAACCCAGTTCTCCTCTGAGTTTGAACCAAGTTTCTGAGTGAGGTCTGGCATAGGTTAGCTTTCCTGGTGTTGGCAGGTCTTTTAACAAAAACTTCAGCATTGTGGCTTGTAATTTTTTTTTTTTTCTATCAGATACTAAAATCCCTGGTTTTGATGGGTGACACATTATTTACATTAGAGATAAACAGGTAGTGTTATTATATACTATAGTAGAGATTTCAGCCCTTTATGATAAAAGGCAAAGATTTCTGTATCCTAATCCTAAAAAGAAAGGCATAGTAATTGTTCTGCTGTGAGCTTTAAGGGTTTAATGTACATTATGTGTTACACGTAAGCATGTGCATGGTTTTGAGGTCAAATAAATCTGTAATGCATATTTTACAAAATTTACCTTGCAGGTGATGTTGAAACCGCTGTAAAATTTGCGACGCAGCTTATTGATTTGGGTGCTGATAGCAGTTTACGCAGCCGCTGGACAAATATGAATGCCTTGCATTATGCTGCCTACTTTGATGTTCCAGAACTTATTGGTGTTATTTTGAAAAATGCAAAGCCAAAAGGTAGGCATCGTTAACTTTTGTTTCATGTAGTTGTCTGTATTTTGTTACTATGTTGACCCTAAGCTGGTGCGTAGTGGTCTTTTAAGTGTGGGGTTTGTTTATCCACTATACATAAATAATTTCTACTTCCTTATTCTTTTAGTCAGCCTCATTAGTTCATTTTTCTCTTAACCTTTTTTTTTTTGGCGGTTTAATACACTGATTCCATTGCTGGTTTTTAAATTTGAGCTTTGTACAAGATGGTAGAGAAGTATCTAATAGAACGGAAAGCAAGCAGGTTAATTCTAAGTTGTTGAGGACTAAGAGAATGTATGCAGAAAGCCAAAGATGTAACTATTCTGGTAAACTCTTAGGGTTTTTAAGATTCCTTAAACATTGAGAAGTATGTTTGAAATGATGGGAGAAGGGTAAAGGAGAACGGCATGTGGCAAACTAGTGACTGAAGCAACTTTGACATGCTCATTTTTCCCACTTCTCGGCTATCTAGAAGGTCATGTGTAAAGAACAGTTTGACTTCAGTGTTTGGCATAAATAGATAATACCTTTTGGAATGATAATATGAAGGATTGGTAATTGGACCCCTATTTATATTAATGCAAATGGAAATACAGAAATGATTCTGAACCAGAACCATTTGTTCCTAATTTGGTCAGGATCTCAAAACCCGTAAGCAATTTTAGTATTAAAATTGTACAAATGTTAATTTGTTCTACTGAATATCCTGATTGTGCCATTTTGCAAAATGATTAATGCCCTTTTTTAGCTAGGTGTAGCTAAAGACTGTCTCAAAATTCTGGAACACTGATAGGTTTTTGGAGCGTACAAGGCTTGCTTACCATGTCTTGAATCATCGTGGAGGTAATTGTTAAACAGCGCTGTTATTGGTATGACATGCTTAAGAGGTAAGAAGCGTAGGTTGGTAACGAAAGACAAAATAAGACTGCACAGTAGTTAAGTCTGCATCACATTTCAATAGTCCGGCCTCCATAATTTGCATCAGCAGATTAGGTCTTCTTTCAGACCTCATTTGCATTTGGTGTTGTCATCTCCTCCTGTGCAGTGCCTACAGGAGGGGTGGGAATTTGCTCAGATTTCCAAGGAAACCACTCTGGTTAAATGCCTTGGCAGCTGGCAACTCTTGGATAAGCAGATGATTTTTTTATCTCAGAAAATGCATAAAATGATTTGCCCTGTGACATGAAAACAATGGATGGTCTGAATTAATAGAAAGAATAATCTTAGCTCCATACTTCATCAGGCAGTTTGCAGAGAAGGGAGGACGTACATAGAAGGCAAATATGCCTTGGATGGGTCCGTACTGAACTGGAGAAAAAATGGTGGTTAATGTACAAATAACTTTTCAAGACAGTGGTATACTGACTCTGAGACACCCATTGTGGAACAGCCAGTACCACAGATGTTTCCTTTTGATTTACTGCTAAACTATTTCCTTTATGACGCTCTGCAGTTCAATTCTTTATACAGATTTATTCCTCAATTGTTAGAGAGCTAGTTTGATCTTAGTTTTTTAGAGGTTTTAAATATAAAAATTATTAAAGGCTTAAGAATTAGAAATAGAAGTGTTGTGAGGTGCCATTAGACAATGACTGTAACCTGCATGGGTTGCTAACGATAGACCATTGCTACATATTAATGTCCCCTAGATAGTTTGGGGGTAGTTATGGGGTAACGTTTGATATATATGTGTTTCTTTTTGTCACCTGTACTATGCCAACTTAGACCTAGAACAAAGCTGTAAGAAAACAGTGTTTAAAAACTCCAAGCGTGAAGCTTGCAAGTTTGAGGAAGTCACACTAGTCCAGTTAAAAAAAAAACATAAAAATCTATGTGTCAGTTATTTTTTTTAAATAGGAGTACATGCAACTGCTGCTGACTCAGCTGATGTTACTGATAGGTATTTCTGCAAATTGGTTCCTATGTGTGCAGAAAATACTTACTTGTAGCCTTATTAAACATGGAAGTTTCAATGGTTGTGCACAACTACACAGCTTCTACTCAGCTTTAAACTGGTAATGGTCTTTGACATTTGATATGTAAAAAATACATCTGCATACGTAGCTGTTGTTATGATTGCGTCGTGTGAATACAGTCTTTTTTCATACATGTGCCAATTAAATTTAAAATAGCTAAGTTTCTATTCATATTAGTGCAATTGCAAAACTGTTAAAATTTGATCCCAAATTTATTATCGTTGATCTTTATAAAATTCAAAGTCAGTCTTTATTAGTATGTATGAAATTGACATATCTATACAGACATATATATTTATGTATATTCTATATACATTGATATTTTATTTGCCTCCAGAATATTAATTCAGTATAACTATATAAGGATGTTGATACAGTTGGGATATACTTTGTTTATCACATTGTGAAAAGGGCTAGTGGTTTTTGGGACAGAGACTGATACTGAAAGATACTAGGAGACTGTACAGCCCTGAAGTGGAAAATTTTATGTTCCTCACCAGTATTTCAAATTGGAACGTTATTGCTAATACTTGTTTGCGTATTAAATCAGCTGGCATTTTTATTTAACAGTGATATACATATTTGACTCAAACGGACATCTCTCTTGCATAGTTTGAGAGAGGAGCCAAAGGCTAAATAGACTTTAAAACTCCAATCTTCTAGAACAGTCACAACTTCATAGCGGATCGAAAGATATATCGGGAACAATTGACGGAAATACGTGTTATGCTAAATCTCTTCTAGTCAAACGCAGTGCTCCATTTTCCAAACTGTCAGTGCAAGACACTTCAGAGTGCAATTCTTTGAAAATAAAGAAATTATAAAAATCACTAGCTCTTACTTTGTTCTTGGCTATTAGTAATTAAGTCAATGTAAAGCAGAGGTATAATCAGTTTTCCCTTGTCCCACTACATGTTCACAAAGGAAAACAACTGGTTGAAGGTGCATCTCACTTTAACATTTGACACCTAGAAGCAATAACATAAATATTTCTGAAACATTAATTTACATGCAAATGTAAAGTTACTAACTTATTAATCTTAGCACAGTAGATTGGGCATCCTGAATAGCAACAATTTTGCAGTTAAGTCATCAGTATTATAAAATGAATGAAAGTAAGTGCTCATCTTCCAGATTGGTTCATGGTATGAGTAAACAGATGCAGATAAGGTTGATATTCTATGTAGAATTACTTCTCATAGGCATTTAGTACATAAATAGTGGTGCCTCTGTATAAACGTTAACATAAACTGTAAAAATGAATGTCCTCTCAAGGAATCTGTAGAGTGAAATGTTCACGTAACAGACTTACATACCTCACATGTGATGTTTAATTGCAGATGTGGATGCCACCTGTAGTGATTTTGATTTTGGAACAGCTTTGCATATTGCTGCATTTAACCTATGTACAGGAGCTGTCAAGTGTTTGCTGGAACATGGAGCAAATCCTGCCTTTAGGGTAAGGAGCTAGGTTGTAGATTCACCAAAAGGTGAAAAAAGTACCTGGAAAAATTGAACAGTCTGTCCAGGATTTTGGTTAGCTAAAAACATGTTACATGGAGTGATAGTGCCTTGGAAAAATTATTTATAACTCGTAGTGGATGATTTTGTATGCTTTGTCATACTCGTGTGAAGTTTGTGTTTTTGTGTCGCAGTCTAGTTCATTAGTTCAAATAGCTTTCAAGATGTTCTTCTATTTGTTGCTTGAACTTTCATTTGTTAATACTTCTTTGTGTCTTGCAACAGTTGTCATGGCAGTGGTGGATCTTTTCAGAAATACAGGAGTGCAATCTGTGACCTCCAGAAATGCAGTGTATTGCTTAGCAGTAAACTTAGTCTTAGCATAAGTAACTGATAATGAAGAAACATTAACTGCTCTGCTTATTAACCAAATAATAGGCCTGAGTTATAGTGTAAAGTGCTGCTATAAGTGTCTAGCCACAAATCTTGGGTTTTGATTGTTTTTTGTGGGGTTTTTTGTGGTGGTTTTTTTGGGGGGGAGGGGGTTGAGGGGTTTTTTTGGTTGGTTTTTGGTTTGGGGTTTTTGGGGGGTTTTTTTGGTTGGTTTTTTTTTAGCATAGGCAGTATCTCCGTTCTCCATTTTCAAGTTCAGGGGTTTTTTTAGTGAGAAACTATAATTGTTTTAAGGGTACTCAAAAGTCATTATTTTGTATCACTGATTGTGTGAAATCTTCTGGAACATCATAGTTCATACAGTTCTTCACGATATTCAATCTAGATCTCTTTAAAAACGCTGTTTTTCTTCTTTGTCTCGTTATTTAGTGTGCATGTACACGTTTCAAATTCTATGGCGGCTGTATGTTTAAGAGTCTGCTGTCACAGGGAATACCGCTTTGTAGTTGCACAAGCATTCTGAGCTGGCAAAAGGTGGCTCTGCCCTTGAGAAAAGCAATCCTGTGCCACTGTGCCCACTTTTGCCTTCTTGCCTCTGCTCTGCCCCCTACCTTGTGTTGACGCAAAGATTTGCAGGGCAAAATCTGCACCTGGTGGGCTGAATCACGGGACTGATCTGACCGAAACAATCGCTAATGTGATGGCTAAAAACTCAGAACAAACTCCCTGCTATGTCCTGTTTTTAAGGTACTGTGACTTGAATGGGGCTGACCTTTTACTGACAGAATGACTGTAGATTTTTAAGGAATGGTAGGTGTTTAATTCTTCAATCCCGCAATAAATTTCTGACCAGAGACAGTGTGTAGAGTTTGATTATATGAGGACAGCAGAGTCTAAATGCTGACTAAGGATTACAGTTTTCTAGGGTTGAGACAGGGAGATTTATAGGGGGCTCAGGGAAGGTTGAGCTTTTAGTCTGTTTTTTAAGGAAACAAAGCAAATACAGTCTTGCTCTGCATCATTCCCTTTTTGAGCTTCCGGTAATTTCTGAGTCCAGGGGCTCAGCTGAGACAAATTTGGAAGACTGAGATAATTATGTTTCCACAAACTTTGTGAAAATTGGCAGATAGGCGAAGATCCATACTAATGCCTTTGCTGAAGAAAGCGTAGGTAGAACTTGCCGTTGTAGCAGCCTGACAGCCCAACAGTGTATTTGCCGTCTGGCCAGCTGGCCTTGAGTTAAGGTTAACTCCAGGTGAGCTGGTACTCCAACAACTCTGGCCTAGGGTGAGTGTCACATGGGACATACGGGGAATCGCAATCACTGCTCTCTGGGAATGGGAAGTGTTTGGAAAGGACTCTGTCCTTAATTCATCTCTTATGGACTGGTCTGTATCTAAATGAACAGATTTATTCAAGTATTTATGTGAGGCATCGACTTTATGTATTCTATACATGCAACATATATTAATTAAATTCTATCTTACATTTGGAATAAGCCTCACCAAGGAGTAAACTATACACTGGGTTAAGATAAATTCTTTGGGAGGTGTTAGCTTTACAGTATTGGCATTACAGACCAGAATTCTTGCTTACTTTCCTAAATCCGTGTTCAGGTACACAGATACATGCACGTGCTTTTTTCATGTTTTCTGAGTACTAATAGTGTTCTTAAGATTAAAAATGTTAGCAACTTAGCACTTGTGAAAATAATACACTGTAAGTGTTAGTTTATATATCTAAGGATGTTTTGGCATCCTTATTTGAAAATGTGGATGTTTTTATAGTTGTTTATGTTCTAGGAAAAATATCTAAGGAATCTATATCTAAAGATAAAAAATATCTAAGGAAGAGGATTAAAAAATTCATAAACAGCAGTTTATGTTGAACTGAACATGGTTTTGCCTGATCAGCTTTATTTTGTCACGACAGTAAATCCTGTGTTATGTTATGTTTCTCCAGAATGACAAAGGGCAGATTCCAGCAGATGTGGTTCCTGATCCGGTAGATATGCCACTGGAAATGGCGGATGCAGCAGCCAGCGCAAAAGAAATCAAGCAGATATTGCTGGATGCAGTGCCTCTCTCATGTGACATCTCAAAAGCCACGATTCCAAACTATGATCATGTCACAGGCAAGGCCATGCTTTTATCACTTGGCCTGAAACTGGGAGATCGCGTTGTTATTGCAGGACAGAAGGTATGATGAGCAACCTGATACTATCCTCATAATTTCAGGACAGTCAATTTATTTATCCCTTTGGAGACATACCTCAACTCTGAGGGTGTAAAACACTTTCTGGAAGGTATGAACTCTGGATGGCAGTAAGAATCTGGTTACAGACAGTAATAGGCTGAACAGTTATGTGTTAAAGAAAGTGACTACTATGAAAAGCTGTTTTGACAGGCACAGTCTGCATTTTGTATCTGTAAACAATTTTTTAAGTCTCCTATAGTACATCAGCATGGCTCAGCTTTTATTAACATTTTTGGTGTCACATCAAAATGATGGTAAAATTTACAGATTACTTTGTGAGTTGTGCAGCTTTCAGTTATGAATACGCATTCATGAATTACTCCTGATAGTTTCCAGAAGGCGGTAAAAGAAAACTTTAATTCTGCATAGCCTGTAGTAACCCAATTTCACTGGTGCAATGCAGCTAAAATTTTTGAAGCAGTGCTGTGCCAATGGGGTTGTTACGTGGTTCTGGGGAAGTATAAGAATGTAGCCAATACTGGTCCAGCTGCAATGTGAATAGCTGTTAAGAAGCTACCTTGCTAGACACATTTTAAAAAATGTATTTGAAAAATGTAACATTGATATTGCAGTTAGCATTCATACCTTTTATTTGCTCTGATAGCAAGGGCACTGAAATGATTTAAGAGTGCTGGAACTCTTAAAGATTTCAGATATTTTTCTGGTAAATATTGAAGGCATTTGTGAGCAAAATTTTATGTTTGAGTACCTTTAATGATTTTTCTAGTATAGCTTCAGATTTGTAATTATCACAACTAAAGTGTTCTAAAGTGAACTCCACCGAGAGTGCAAAGCAGCTTCCATTCTGTATTTTCATTTGGCGCGTTCTTGGAATTGGGTCAGGAAAAGTGAAGGAATCACTAGCTGTGCAGAAGGCATTTTAACTGAAGTACATACAGAAGCCGCTTATTCTTTAAAGACAGTAAGAAGTTCATGGAAGTTTCTTTTACAGAAAGCCATTGCACAGTGAAAGCAAGGGGAGGTGATGTAACTGCAAGTTAATGGAGGCTTTATAGCAAGAAAGGGAAGAAATTAGTCCTCTTGTGTATCTTTCCTCCAAGTAAGGCCCATAGAACTGTTTGTGCTGTAATGTGCTTACCGTGTGTGGATAAAGCTTCCTGGGTTTGGTTACTTTTTTTTTTAATTGAGTATGCTAATACAGTGTTTTTTGAGAAATTGGTGGAAGCTGTTTTTCTGCTGCCAAAGGCCAGCAGGGCTTTCCAGCTAGCTTTTTTTTAGGGGAGCCAAAGCTGTCATGCGGCAGGTGGGAAGGAGGAATGTGACTGTGCTTTTTGGTCTTCCTTTTCCACGTCTGCTTTCCTCCCTTCCTTTCTTTGTGTGCGAGGAGCTGTTCTGCGTTACTCCCACATCATTTCCCGCCCACTTTCTCCATTTGTCTGAATGGAGAAGTTGATCTCAGCCCTGTCTTCCCCTCTCCCTTGATACTCATAAATGTGTGCAGGGTGGAGCAAAAGTGAGAGCAGGATGATGAAAACAGTGCCAAATTCTTAACCTCCTCTTGGATCAGTTCTCATTTCCAGAATATGGAAGCTGGGACGAGGGCACTGGAACGGCAGCATTTTTACAAGCAATGTTTATGGATTCCTGTTCTCTTTCCTGCTTCTGCAGTCTCCTAACATATCAGCTTTAATGAAGCTTGAAAGCCAAGCATGGTAGATGCCAGAGGGAAAATGGATTCCTCTCTTGATGCCTACTGCACCTGTCATTCTAGTTGTCTTACAGGGTAGAAAGCTGTGTAAGCAGGTGTTTATGCGTACATGATTTGGGGTCCCCCAGCTTCACCAGCTCATGCTCAGGTAGATTCTATGTTACTCAATGAAATGTGAGTGCAGGGAAACCAGTAGCTGGAAGAAAACTTTTCTCCTGTTCCTGCCATGTTTCTCATGTGCGAGATGTCTGCTGCTCCTTGCCTGCACAAGTCCTAGGGCTTGTGCAAAACTGGGGCCTCCGTTTTGCCGTTGCCACCTCCAGTTAAAGATGCTGGTCCCTTCCCTCTGCTCGGTAGGTGCCCTTTGGCTGGTGCCTGGAGAGGGGAGGAATCTGTTAGGCTGCTTGGCCAAGCTTCCTCCGGCTGAATTTGGTCTCTGCGTTGGTAGCTAAAAAGTCTGGGTCTAGATTAGTGTGATGTACCTGCCTATAACAATCAAGTTTAAAGGAGGTCTTCAGATTAAAAGAAGAATAGGCTCTGGGTCGCGTTTATTTCTTTACAGAACATTAAGAAAGAGTAGCTGGAAGGTTTTATAGTAAAGGAAAAAAATGGTTTCTGTCTGTTTACTCTCTGAGGGCTGGATTAGACAGTGAAGTCATAGTAAAAAATGAATTAATGGTATTAAGGTCTCATGAGATAATGAAAACTGAGCAACTGAAAGATCAAAGGTTTTTCTTACTAAAACTAATTTAAAAATCAAATATAAAAATGAATTTAAATCAGTGTTAAATGCATCTCTGTTAGTTATTCCTCCCTCGTTTGGTTGAAGTGTGTGAGCTTATAATGTATATTTATGGAGGCTGAGGTCCACCAGCAAGACTGGTCTGTCTTGATATTCTTGATATACTTATCTGTTCAGAGTCTACATAGTATATATTGAAACAGCACAAAAATGTTGTAACACTTGCTGGCTTTTAAAATTTTGTTTAATCATGAGGAGGGAATAAAAGACTTACAAATTTTTTCCAAATCAAAAATTAAGTATGCTCTGAAGTTTACCCTTTAACCTTTGCAATATATATATAAAAAAAGTATATATACTTATTTATACACACACAGATATATTTATAGAATTTTTTTATCTAGTATTTCCATGGAAACTCCCAATTCAGCAAGGTATCTAGCCATGATTCTAGAACTGTTGGTGTGGAAGACACTGAATGTAAAACTTCTCGTTAGGCATATACTCCCATACCTTGCTGACTTGGAGTTGTATTGTACAGTGGTGCTTACTGTCTAATTCTTGTCTGTTGTGAGATCTGTCAATAACCACTGCCTTTGTTTCATACCAAATATATGCAGAAAGACTAATACATTTTGGAAAACGCATTGGTTGGCATTGAAAGATAGGAGTTTCAATAATCAAGGGAGATTGTTATGTTTGTATTTCTCTGTTCTGATCAAAAGCTTGGAGATGACTTGCTGTCTCCTTTGTAATCTGTTCTATGTTCTTGTAAACAATATTTGTTTAACAAAGTCATTCTGTGTTGATGCTTTTTGCTTTAGGTTGGTACATTAAGATTTTGTGGCACAACGGAATTTGCCAGTGGTCAGTGGGCTGGCGTAGAGCTGGATGAACCAGAAGGAAAGAACAATGGAAGTGTTGGAAAAGTCCAGTACTTCAAGTGCGCACCGAAACGCGGTATAACCTTTATTTTTTTTCTTACATTTTTTTAAAACCTGAATTTTAAAAAAAGTGTTGGAAGACATAGACCTTTTGGGAGAATAAAAGCAGATAAAAAAAATCTGTTGCTTTTCTTTTTAGTGCTTTGTTTGTTTGTTTTATTGATTCTTTTAACTGTTCCCAGTGTTTTGGCCACAACTATTTGCAAAACCATGGAAACAACCAACCAGCCAAAATTTCTGGTTATTTCTGGTTATTTCCCTGAAACTATGAGATAATAGTCTTTCCTGTTTTTCCATCTATATTGTTGAAGCTATTTGCTTGTGTTGTAACAATAATGGCCATGTTTCTTTACCTGCTTTGCCCTCCTTTTTAAGAGATTCACACCTGTAGTTGTTTTCTAACTTCCAGCTTGAGGTATTTTAATTGATATTTCAGGGACAGTCATGGTATACGAAGTCTTGCGTTTATAACAGTGGAGACTGAATGTTACCGTTAGGACAAAGATTCTAATCGATAGTTTTACTGACTTCCTGAATTACTCTGTTCAAGTTGCTTGATAAGCCTTTTGGTTTCAGTGTTCATTTGAGCTAGTCCTTCCTACCCTACAAGTGCTTTGACAGCATAGCAAACCATCATCGTGGCTGAAAAAACCCCCTAAATTAATTGATGTAAGAGATAGCAGCCAGAAAGTTTTGTTACATTAACATTACCCCTGGTTCTTTTTTGGCACACGCAATTTTCTCTCCAGGTATCTTTGCACCTCTTTCTAAAATAAGCAAGGCTTCTGACCACAAAAAAGGCTCTGTACGAAGTTCTTCCATGCGGTCTTCACCTTTGGTCAAATCCAAGAAAATAGATGTGACGCACATAACTTCCAAAGTGAATTCTGGTGAGTATTTTCTTGTATGTTGAGACAGGATTGAGATACTAATCTTCAGGAATTAGCATCGGTCATGTAAATCTTGGTATTAAAATACTTGTTTGGAATTAGTTCATCACTTGGGATGAGAAGGTGATCTTTATTAACTACGTGTTCTCATTATTAGAAATTCAGTAGCCTTTAAACTAGTACTGGAAGGACGTTGTGTCTAGTTGCCTGGTGATTACAGTGATCTGATGTACTAATGGAAGCCTTTATGTACTCTACAAAAAAAAAAGTTCACCACAATATTTATTCTCGAGCCTTTAAAGTAATTTCTGGTTGGCTGCGATATCAGTTAAACGTCTAAACTTAACGTGATTTCATTTAGTAAGATCTTCCTGGGTAACTTGAAACATCTCACTGAAATAAGTGAAAATCTAGAAACTAATCTATATACAACTTTATGTATAGAAATTGAAGAAATTTAATTTATTTTCTGGCAAAATGATCAAGGAACTATTTAACCAATCGTGTTTTATCTGCTCATTAAGTTATCCGAGTAAAACCAGAGGCAAATTAGAAGAGAAAGGATGTCCTTGTAATACGGCCTCGGTCTACTGATTGGAGTTACAGGCTCAGTCCCTGGCTCTGGCTTAGTCTTTTAGTAATTCATTCAAGTTGCTTAATCCTTCTGTGTAAGTTTCCTCCTTGTGAAGTAAGAATGATGCATCTCTTTTCTGTCTGTTTACGTTCCAAGGTTTTTGGAGTACAGACTCTTCCCTGCTGCGTACAGTGCCCGCCATGCATAATCTGGCCCCGTGTCTGGCTGGCTACATGATAATGTCATTAAATATATTACATTAACATTTCTTTTGCCTTTCAAACCCTGTTTAGGTGACTCATACTAAGGCAACACAGCTTAAGGGATGGAAGATACGCATGCTTTCTCATCGAATTTACTTAAGCACCCTAAAACACTCCACTCTTTACCAGTAATTTGCAGGGTATAGAAGCAATGTGCCAGGCTGGTAGGAGAGATGCATTTTGGCAGCATTCTGGATGATTTATGTAACTCTTCTCTGCATAGATTGAGGGGGAAGTAAGCCCTAATTATGTGTATTTACAATTAGCACAAGATTTAAGGTACTTATAAAAGGAGATCCTGCATAAAAAGCTTCTCAGAATAACTGGTTTGTTAGGAGTATTGCTCAGGAGCTGGTCTAAGCTGCACTTTTTCTGTTAAATATTTTTCAATGTTTGATTTTGTTTGTTGTGAACTGTTTGCAACTCATTAAACTATAATGGAAAGGACTGTTTCCTTTGTCACAGACGGTGTGTTCCAGACAGTTTAGTCATAAACCATCCTTTCTGTCATAAAGGTGCATTTCTATCTTTGTAAATTTTAAACATTTGATACTTGCTTTAGGTAAAAATCAGAGTGCGTTATGCATCATCTGCCCAGCAGAGCTTACCTCCACTAACAGTAATCTGGAAGCTGCTGTTTATAAGATGTTCTTGTGTTGAAAGGTCCGTTAGAATTAATGTGCCTGGCTGATTCACTGCCTGGAGTGGGAGGGTAAAGCTGCAGAGACAGAACTTTGTTTTGCCGCGTTTGCGTGCATCACCAGATCACATTTCTTTCCCTTAAACTTCATTCCTGCAATACACTGGTTTGTAATGATCCAAGAAAAGTTAATATGCTTTTTGTAGATATGGTTATAAACTGCAAAGTAAAATATAATACTGTATAGAGATTTTCAAATTTGATTTGTTTCTACTGGATTTGAATAATCCATCAGATTGATGATAATAGGTCTTTTTCAAGTTTTTAGAAAAAGGATTACTGTGATCAAATTGAGAAATGTGTTATCAGTCACAAACACTAGGTTTTTTGATCTGATGCCTTAATGGCTAAACCATAAAATTTTGGAAAACACAGTACATTTGCAAACTAGTTCAGTCCCTGTAGCTGAATTAAGCCGAGAGATGTAGTTAAATAAAAAAAGATGTGATTTTTCTTTCACGACGGGGAGGGGATAAATCATAGATAAGCTTGTTCTTCATTGAGTTAGGGTAGGAAACTGTCAGAAATGTAAAATGACTGTTCACAAATTATAACTTACGTGGCAATACAAGTTCATATGCATATCACAACATTGCTGCTCTACAAGTTAGGCTCTTAAAAATCATACTGGCGTACTTACTTCATTATTTGTAGACTGAATGAAGATTTGGTCTCAAATCTCTCAAAACTTTAATGCAGAAATTGTGAAATTAATATTAGTGAATAGTATACCTTAAATACTATAAAAGTGAATGTTGTGTGTAGAATAGATGTAAATGTTTGAAAGATTTAAGTAAAACTCCTTCAATATAAACATTAGTATTTTGCAGACAGTTTATTGTTTGGCAAGATAGTTTGGGTTGTTTTAATGTGTTAAGGGGTTTAACATCTGTGCTTATCCATCAAAACAATTATGCAGTTTTGTTTTAGCCATTTATCAAGAGTCTAAGGAACTGTATAGTTTTATCTGTTTTATCCATGCATCCACTAATCTGCAGATCTGTCCAATTGTTTTTGTACATGACTTTCCTATAAAATTGTTGTTCATTGTTAGGATGTATATATTTATTTGTATATATTCTTTTTATAGGCCTAAATGTGGCAAAAAAAGACAGTGCTTCTGAAACCAACTTTAACAGGGGAAAATCTGTACCTGCAAAAGACGGTAACTGTTTTTTAACATCTTGAGAAAAATTTTGGGTAGGGCAGAGGAAGTATTATTACTGCCTTACCTCTGCAAAAGTCCTGTATCTACACCATAAAAAAAAATTGCTTTGCCTGTCTGTATTCAAGTCCCAGGCAGGCTGTACACATTTAGTTTACTAGGAGTAATTTGTGTGGATGTTTGGCTGGCATTCTGTGTTGGTTTGGTAACAGTTTCTATCCAAATACATGGACAAGAATATAGACAAGCCCTTAAAGCTGAAAGCTGTCTCTTAGTAAATGACCTTACAGAGGACCTGCAGAATTACCTTCTTAGGTTTCTGAGGGAGACCTTTTGCCCTTTATCATTACTGCTTAGATTTTGAAGAACTGTGCATGCGTTCTGTCGGAATTTTTATTCTCCTACATCGTGTTCAAGTTTGTATAATGAAGTGTTATCATCTAACAGCACTTAACAGTCTTGGCATTGTATCGTGGAAGACTCATAATAAGAAATTTCAAATATGAAAAACGAAACTCTAGCTTTTTAAAAATTTCCTTTTACATATGAATCATTCTCTGCCATTATCTAGTTTCAGAATTAGATAGTGACTTCTACTGCATCGGTATTTTGTGTGCTGAACTGAATCATCAAGGGACCTCACTATCAGGGGTGTCTTTAACAAACTGTAAAAATCAGGTCTCCTTTGAGGTTTTGTCTATAAAATCACACTACAAGTGTTGGTAAAAGCAGTATTTCTTTGAAATAATTTGAAGTGTGACTTTGAATATACTCTTTTCAAAGAAAAGCATCTTTTTATATCCTCCATCAGTGAACAGTTGTGAGGAAGAGACTTGGGCAAGAGACGAGTGTGAGGTATTTAAGCACTGTCCTACATGGTACTTTTTCAGAGGTGAGCTAAGAAACTTGTGTAGACAGAGTTTTCCAACATTTTGTTCATGGAGGGCACTTAATGGCTTGTTCTTCAGGTTCTGGTCACAGAATGAAATTAATTGGCAGTACAGTGTCTCAGTTTGATGGATACAATATGATATCCGCAATTAATAGGACTCCAAAGGCTTTGCAGGCTGTAAGTGATGTGGAGTGAAGCCTCACTTTGGGATCTGGTGGTTTAGATGATACTGCCATAAGGCAGGTGCAGAACCTCTAGGAAAATCCAACATCCAGCTTAGAAAGTAGCTGTCAGTGGTTCTCTGTCAGACAGGAAGGCTATTTCAGCTTGGGGTTTTCCTGGAGATGGTGCTGAGTCTGGTAATTGGTTGCTAGTTGGTTTGTTTTTTTTTTTTTGACACTAGGGATAGAGAGTCTGTTCATGAAGTATGCAGATGATGCCTGGCAGATAGTTGACTGGCTTAATATTAAAAAACCCCCAACCCTCCCAAAAAAAGCGTTGACAAATTGGAAAAAAGGTCTTGGGGGGGAAAAAAGATGCAGAAGAGTAAGGACAACTACAAAGTTATGCAGCAAGGCTGAAGCAGTCAACTGTATAAACAGACCCTGGGAATGACATGCTTGGTAATAGTTTTGTAGAAAAGGACATGGGGATATTGAGTATTACAAGGTAAACGCGAGTCATCTATGTCATGCTGTTGCAAAAGGGGAAACATACTGGAATGTATAAAAAGGAGTGTCAGCCATGAGATAGAATCATAGAATCATTAAGGTTGGAAAAGACCTCTAAGATCATCGAGTCCAACCGTCAACCCAACACCACCATGCCCACTAAACCATGTCCCTAAGCGCCTCATCTACACGTCTTTTAAATACCTCCAGGGATGGGGACTCGACCACTTCCCTGGGCAGCCTCTTCCAATGTTTAACCACTCTTTCAGTAAAGAAATTTTTCTTTACTGATACTGAGATACACGAAGTGACCTGGATGCTTTGCTTGGCACAGGTAAGGCCTCAGATAAAACACTGCATCTAGTTTTAGACACTGCATTTCAAAAAAGGTGTGAATCAACTGGAGAGAATTCAGAGAAGACGCCACAATAACTGGAGGTACAAAACATGACTTAGGAGAAAAGACTGATGGAATTTGTGATTGTGTGATTAAAAAACCAGAAGATTAAAGGGATAAACCAGGAAGCTTTCAAATACAAAGAACAGTATAATCCATTCTGCATGTGTAACGAGAGTAAGAAACCTTGAGCTAAAACTGTGGTAATTTAGGTTTTATATTAGGGGGGAAAAACCCTGTAACAGTACAGATAATTATGTGGTGAAATATATTGCTGAGGAAGGCCAGAGGTCTCCCTGATGGGAGGCTTTTAAGAACAGGTCAAACACTCACCTGGCGGGAGTGATATTAACAAATAGTTGTTTTGCCTGACAGAAGAGGAATGGATTATAGGACCTGCTGAAGTCCCTTCCGCTCTTCCTTCTCCCATTTCATGATTTCCCACAAAATGAAGCATTTAATGACTGGTTTAGTTTCTTTTAGTTTCTGTGCTGCTGCATCAGCAGTTTTTGCTGCATTCAT
This sequence comes from Aptenodytes patagonicus, assembly GCF_965638725.1. Taxonomy (NCBI): domain Eukaryota; kingdom Metazoa; phylum Chordata; class Aves; order Sphenisciformes; family Spheniscidae; genus Aptenodytes; species Aptenodytes patagonicus. The sequence goes on along the minus strand of NC_134951.1, from coordinate 113,367,701 downwards.
GTCAAAGTGCTAGGTGGTCAAAGTGCTAGGTCATCTGACCTTCAGTGAATCCATCGCTGGACTGACTTCTAAATAGGGACTTGTAGCATGCATTCGCAAATGCACACGTATATTTATACCTTGGACTTGGAGTTGAGTTTTGCCTGTTTAGTCACCATTTATTTAGTAATTTGCATTTTCTTCATTGTAGCATAGCTGCAGCCAATATCTCAGAGCCTTTAGATTTCTGTCCCCAGATACCTAAGCTTTTGCTTTGACCCACTGCATTCGCCTTTCTGCAGTTCTTTACTGTTTCACCAAATTGGAGGATTAAATTATATTGAACCCTGTGTCGATATTGAGGTGCTTTGTGAAGACTAATGAATTAAGCCTCTCGGAATTCTGGAAAGTTTGATAAGCAATATTATATTAGTTTTTCACATTGAGAAACTGAGGGCATAGACACGTCTTGCTGTACCCTGCCTTATTTTGGGTAGAAGGGGGTAGGAAAGGGGAGAACTGGGGAGAGCCTTGAAAAGGAAGGAGGAAAGCTGAACATATGTCTTATCGGACAGTTTAGACATCAGGGTTTGCAAAGGGAGATAAAAGTGATGTATCTCCCATTCTTATTTTATAGTACAGATTTTAATATTAATACAGTATGTAATGGAATATAGTAGGCTTTAATCCAGACAATAATTCACTCACATAATATCACCTTCCTTCCGCTTCTCATCAAATGTTTAATAGGCTGGATGCCCAGAGTGTGGTGGTATGATCTCTTATTACTAAGGCTCCCATATTTTAATAAATATCGGTGGGACTGTTTAGAAAAACTTTCACAGAGTAACAAAGGGGGCTTTTGGAGACCTCTTCCAGCACTAAACTATCACCTTATTCCCAAGGCAGGGTCAGATGCACCTATGTCATTCCTGACAGGCGTTTGTGTAAATGCTGCTTAACAACCTCTAATTTTGGCTCTTTACTTTGTATTCTGCCCACTATGGAGAACAGATAACTGCCTTCTTACAGAAGCTTTCCCTTCTGCTTAATCTGTCCTTTTCCAAATATGATCTCTGAAGGACTATTTCCATTTATGTCTTTTAGGTTTTCCTGTGTACAGCAGCTCTTCCTCATCTACTACCTCCTTGGAAGGCAAACAGAATTACTGCAAGAAGCGGAACTCAACTAGCAGCAATAAAAAAGCAGTGCCTAGAGCGTCTTCTGCCTCATCTAAAATTAGTGCTGGTATGGTCTGTTTTCTTGAGGTGTGTTTCCACAGGTGGAAGTTTGCACAATCTTGTGCCCAGGCGGCCAAGAAGGCCAATGGCATCCTGGCCTGTATCAGAAATAGTGTGGCCAGCAGGAGGAGGGAAGTGATCGTGCCCCTGTACTCGGCACTGGTGAGGCCGCACCTCGAATAGTGTGTTCAGTTTTGGGCCCCTCACTACAAGAAGGACGTTGAGGTGCTGGAGCGTGTCCAGAGAAGGGCAACGAGGCTGGTGAGGGGTCTGGAGAACAAGTCTTATGAGGAGCGGCTGAGGGAGCTGGGACTGTTTAGCCTGGAGAAAAGGAGGCTGAGGGGAGACCTCATCACTCTCTACAACTACCTGAAAGGAGGTTGTAGCGAGGTGGGTGTTGGTCTTTTCTCCGAAGTAACAAGTGATAGGACGAGAGGAAATGGCCTCAAGTTGCGCCAGGGGAGGTTTAGATTGGATGTAAGGAAAAATTTCTTTACTGAAAGAGTGGTGAAACATTGGAACAGGCTGCCCAGGGAAGTGGTGGAGTCCCCATCCCTGGAGGTATTTAAAAGACGTGTGGATGAGGGGCTTAGGGACATGGTTTAGTGGGCATGGTGGTGTTGGGTTGACAGTTGGACTTGATGATCTTAGAGGTCTTTTCCAACCTCAATGATTCTATGATTCTAAGTTTACCGCTGTATTGAATACTTATGTAGAACTGCTTGTGCTGTTTCAGAATCTGCGATAGTTCAAGAAAGACACCTGGGAAGTAGTTTAACCATAAGCTTCAGTTTGGCAACTTTTAAAAAGTTTTTTAGAACATTTTCAAGGGGAAAACTGTTCTTGCAGTTGGTCAGTGTACCTTTCAACTGCAGGGAAAAGGCTGTAGTCCACAGTTTTCATGCTGAAGCAAAGCAATTCTTTGTCTAAGCAAAATTTGCAGTGTGTTGCCATGTGTTAAAGGTACGCTATGTTAAAGATAGATACTCTATTTACCAATCAGTTGGCTCACTATTTAAGACTTTCTTAAATTTTAAAGATACAGTGTCACTCATCTCGGTTCTTGCTCTTCTGTTGAACAGAGTTGTATAGTTCTTCTCCGGCTACAAGGAAAAATCCTTTTGATGAAGGAGAAATTCAGGTTGGAGACAGAGTGCTGGTGGTAGGACAGAGAACAGGCACTGTTAGATTTTGTGGGACGACAAAATTTGCACCAGGTATTTGCAATACTCTTTGTGTATGTCGTAGAATCAATATGGAATAGATTACATGTGAGCACATGAACATTAAGAGAACTCCATCTTTTTACTCACTCCCTCCAAGAAAAATTAATCTAAATTTACTGGTTTGTTTCAAAGTTCTTTATCTCTCCTGTGTTTATATGTGAATATTTTTTACTTTCAATGCAACTGCCAGGAAAAAATAATGGTTTAAAATGTGACTTTTACTTGTCCACTAACATGGCTTAATTAGAAGAAATATGTTGATGCTGAAATGGTAGGTATTGTTACAAAGCTTTCTGAAAATTCTCAGTTTAGTCTCCGAAGTGATGTATAGTTTATTGAGATCACATGCCTTTACTCCTTGCTTTTTGTAGTAAGCCTTTTTGACACAGCTCATCTCTTGCAATACTGGTACTCTTATCATGTCCTATACCTGTCTCATTCTTATCTTCTTGGCATCTTTAAGAGGGTCATTGTGAACATTTAAATCTTAACTAACAAACCTTTAGGTCACAGGACAGATGAAAAGTTACAAGCATCTCAAAAAGCCCCAAACTCTGCCACCATTTTCTCATCCTTCTGCGTTTCAGCTTCTCCCTCCCTCCCTTCCCCTTGCTAGAATACACATTGCAGTGAAGCCAGGTGTTTTCAAATGGAAGCAAGTTGTTCTAAATTATGGAAACTAACTTCTGAATACTATTCTTTTGTAACCAAATTCTATGTTCTTTATGTCTAATCTTCTTATTGCAAGAGTAATGCAAAAACAGTTGGTAAGTATTGGTGTAAGTACCTAGTTTAAATGAGGTCCATTTGATTGATACGTAAGCGGCAATACTCTGTCTTGATACTTGGTGGCATCAGTATTTTAAAAAAAATGTTAGAATGACAGAATGCGAGATTGTGGTACAAGCGGCGTACTTCTTTCATTCTCGCCCCTTTCCCCAATTTCATTGTAGGCAGTCCTTGCTTAAGATACTGCAATTAACTGATTCTACACTTTCATGTGATCACTCGTACCTTCATGTTGTTGCTTACAAAGTAAACAATGAGGAAAGGACTGGCTTTCCAAATTTAATCTAACAAGTGTAAAAATCAGAAAGCTGTTTGACAGTGTAAGTCTCCTCCCTCTCCCCCCAAGTTAGGGAACAAAATTTTTTGGAGAGAAACATGGTATTGTAAGAAGTGAAGATGGAAAGATCACAAATCTTCACCATTTGCAAAACCAGTAATTTATAGAAAATGTAACAGATGCATTTTTAAGTATCTCAATTTTAATATGTATCAAAGCTCTGGAAGTTCCCCAACCTTTATTTCTTTTGCTGCAATGCAGATCTTTATTTAATTCTAAAAACAGGAAGGGGAGAGTTTCTGATGTACTGAGCCCTACTAATTCATAAGCTGTCCTTCCTGCGTTTCTTGAGCTGATAATTAGAATTACCATTTTATCCAGTGCCTTAGTACCAAGTGACTTGAATTAAATTTTGAATCTTTTGGGGATGGATAGCATAAGGACTGCTAATGGAGTATGAAATTTAGCACCTTTACGTAATTAGCTCACATTTATCACAGGTTACGAGTGATCAAGCTTATTAACATCTTGGTGCTTATTCAGTGTTCTGTTCAAGATGAATTGCTGGCCAGTTCCGATTCTTAGACCCTTCTCTCAATATCATACAACCAGCCTTGCAATTTGTATTAATTATAACTTGCTAGATGGAGAGAAGGAATGAATTAATATCAAAACTTTAATTTTACTGTTGATGATCTCAGATGAGGCATAAACCATGTGGTCAGAGGACTAAAGAGGGAAATGTGAACCACCACTGCTCTTCTTTCCTGTCTCCTTTTTGTCAAATAGCCACTGTTATATTCAGTAACGTTCTGTTTGGCTTTATTATATATATCAAGGGTTTTACCTTTTCTATATTAATTAAAATGTCAATAATTTTCTCGAAAGCATATAAAAATGGTGAGATAATTCTCTTTAGATTTATTATGGTATAAATTTTTGCATACTTACATAGATAATAAAATATATATATTATAAAATAACTGTCTAGACGGTTTCTAACTAGAAACTGTTTTCCTTGATGTGGGTGAATGCCAACTGTACCAACTGTCTAGATGAAGAAAAGCCTGTGGTGTTTTGTTCGAAACACCGTGATTTTACTGTTTTGAAATGTAGGAGTCTGGTGTGGAATTGAATTGGACAAGCCTCACGGGAAGAATGATGGTTCCGTGGGAGGCGTTCAGTACTTCAGTTGTCTTCCCAGATACGGTATATTTGCACCACCGTCTCGTGTACAGAGGTAAGCACTGAAGCTGTTGCAATGTTTGGGTTGCCAAACGCTTTCTTAATACGTTTCCAGTGGGAAACAAAGTTTTGCAGCAGATAGGGAAGAAATAAATGTTTTTTTCTGCTAATGGAAGTTTATAACCTCTGTTAAAAACCTGGTGGGTTTTAGATCAGCTTTTTGAAAGCAGAGTATAAGTCGGAAATGCAGCTCCCCCTGTTTCTCTTGCAGCCACTTCAAGTATTTTCATTCCAGGGCCTCTGTTTCTCATACAGTCTGCGTTCATAAAACCTTACTTTCATGACCCAATCCTGATGTGCTGAGCTAAATTTGGTTATAAAAGGAAGTTGCCCATGGACATGACTGGAATCACTATTCTCATTCCAGCTAACTGCACAGAGGAACCAAAGCATCCACCACTTTGTAGTCACTTTGTTAGGTTTCAGGAAGAACATCTGAGGAATACTGTGCTCTTTCCTCCTGTATTTGTATCTAGTTACTCTGCCAGACATGTTCTTGCTTTTCTTTCTCTGAATATCCTAGTTCAGCCAAGCTTTTAAAGAACCTACCTCAAAATTATACATGCTTTCTTGCTGAGTAAAAGGCAAGTAACTTCAATAAACTAGTTTGCTCCAGGCACCTCTTACGTACCAGCCTGATTACAACTGAATTGTTAGTGTCTCTTGGGGGGGTGGATGGGGAAGGGAAAGAATCAGAACTTAATCAACATTTGACAAGAAGGACTCCAGCAATAGGTTTGTTCAGAGTTGAGTTGAAATGACTTCTTCATTGTGTTATTGCTTTTCAGGCTAACAGGTTCACTGGATTCTCTCACAGAGACTTCATCGAGTAAAATAAATCACACTTTTCCAGGTAGGAGCGTAAGACACTGTGATTTGGCTTAGGTAGCCTACTGCAGGCTACCATTCTACAACCAGAACCTACTGCACAAAGCCCACTTCTCTGAGAGCACAGCAGATTTTCAAGGAACCCAAATGCCAGCCAATAGTCTGTCTGGTCCCTTCCTAAAAATGGAGCCTGCAGCAGGAACTGTGGAGTACTATGTTGTTATTAACCCTGCACTGGCAGAAATAATTATGTCAGAGTTAGGATTGTTGACACTCTTCCGTTATTACTGTATTGCATTCTAATCAGAGTCAGCCATAAATTGAACCTGCTCCTTAATCTAAATTGACATTGAAGAAGGGATCAGGGTAGGGAGGGGTCCGTATGAAATTACTAAAACTTCTGTGAGATACTTGAAGTAGTTATTCTTCTTTTTCCTTACCTAAAGCTTTTTGTGAAAAGGCTGCTTCAAATTACCCTTGTTTGGTTTGTTTAATTTCATTTGTCCTCTGAAAAATTTGAACATGCTATGGACACTTATTTTCATGAGAAGCTTCATCACTTATTCTCCCCTCCAGTTTGGAAATTGTGTAGCAAATGTAGTGGAAGCAGTGTAAAAGAAAACACAAAGAATGTGAGTTCAAAAGGTTTTGTTTTTTTTTAAGAAGTCCTACACAGCTTATTAACCTTTGCACTTAGGTTTTAGACGCAGTCTAAGCACCACTTCTGCATCTTCACAAAAGGAGATAAACAGAAGAAACTCCTTTGTTAGGTGAGTGTCTTGAGTTTAAAATGTTTGGGTGGGCTGGCTGTTAGCTTTACTGTTTCTTGTTCAAAAGAAAATCTTTATGCATGTATGATATCTAGACCTTTACATGTTCATTTTTTTTCTTCCAAAATGGACCAGTAGTAGACTATTTTTCCGTGGGTATCCAGGAGTACAGTCCTTGGATTCAGGTTGGCATTAAAATTGTTTTCCAATGTTCATCACTGCATATTCTCCAAATTCTTGTATTTTCACACTGCTGGGTGAAGTTCAGAGGGTCTTGTTAAAAGACTTCACTTTGTCCTGGTGATCCTGACTGACGCTTGCACGTTACAAGTTGTTTTGGCTAAACTCTTTCAAGCCCCAAATAAAATGCTTTGTGCTGCTTAATTTGCCAGTGCTATCACATACAGGTATTGTAGATCCTAGCATCAGGTGAAAGGAAATCGGTTTTTCAAGTATTTCAGACTGCCATGTGTACTAGCCTGTTAATGTTATTTATTACATGTTTTGTTAGTGACATGAGATCAAAACCAATTTTTTTTTTAAAAGGGAGTTGAGGTTTTTCCTATGCACTTCACTGAATTGCAGATTCGCCCTAGGTGTTTTGTAGGAACAAGACTCTTGTTTTTCTAACTAGATCCAAGAGCTCTGTGTTACGGCGCAGCTGGAGTAATACCACTACAGCTAACACTGAGGGACCAGTGAAGCTGCATGAAGGCTCTCAGGTTCTTCTGACCAGCTCCAATGAAATGGGGACAATCAGGTACATTGGTCCTACAGACTTTGCACCGGGGATATGGCTCGGACTTGAACTCAGAAGTGCCAAGGGAAAGAATGATGGCTCTGTGGGGGAAAAGCGCTATTTCACCTGTAAGCTGAACCACGGGGTCTTGGTTCGACCTAGCAGAGTAACCTATCGTGGGATTAACGGGGCAAAACTTGTAGATGATATTTGCTGAGCCAAAATGTGCTCATACAATAGGGAATAAGTATTTAAAGCACACAAGACCCCATCTAGAATGCAAACTTATTTTTAAATTATTAAATCTGCATTGGCATTTTACGTATGTATAAGTATATATGTGTGTATATATAATATATATTTTAATATATATATATAAAAAAATTATATATAGATGAAAAAAGTTCAGTCGCATTAAGAAGTGAAAGCACTGTTCTGTTTCTCTTAGTGAAACAGCCCTTGCCTGGGAAGAGTTATTGCAAAAGCATCTTGGGTTTGAGATGCTGTATTATTTGAATAATGTTCCAGTTAGAGACTGCGAGTATCTCCAACGTTCTCTAAAGTTGCTTTGTGATTCATGCAGTATTTAAACGATTTTCCTCCATGTAGTAATGAACTGATAATGCTTTGCGCATTGCCTTCTTTTGACAGAGGAGGTGGTTAATGAGTGACATTACTCTGGTTACCAGGCACTTTGTCAATTCCAATACCAGCTGCTAGCAATAAGAAAGCAAAAAAAAAACCAAAACCCTTTTTCAAGCAGTTGTGAAGTATTTTTACACTTTATCATTCAGATCCCTCCTCTTCTTTCCCCCTCCTGTTCTCCCCTCCAGAACGCAAAAGGGCTGATAAATAGAAGTATTTGCGGCTATTCTAGTGAACAGCAGCAATTAAATAAAAGGCCTTTAAAAAGCACAAATATGCTGCATGTCAGTCTGTATAGTGAAAAGCACTTTTTGTTGTATGCATTTGTAGAAAGAGCTACATATAAGAAGCACTCTTTAAAATAATGCACTTTGCACTCTCCCGGAGAGCTTTCCCTCATTTTTAAAGACTTTTTTTGTTTGGTGTGCTGCAGGCTATGAGTATCATCACAGTTTTTAAATGCAAATAAACCCAGAGTGGAACTATACATAGTAGCCTCATCATAAAGATTAAGTCTGTATAAATACAGCATGGTAATTCCTGCCAGTGGTATGGATTATATGCAGGTTTTTCAAGCAAGCAATTAACATTATTTGATTCGTTTATGATACATGTTTCTTCTTGTTTCCTTCGGAACAGTTTCCAGTATAAATTTCTTGTAAGAGTCTTATGATAAAATTAAGGATAGTGTTAGGTACAGCATTGTAACACACCTTGATGAGACATTATTTGCATATCAGCCTTTTAAAACAGCTAATATTTTGTCCATGTTTTAAACATATAATGTATTTTAATTGCTCAGCATATGTAAACATTATCTTATCAGGATGGTTTTGTGTTCCAGAACAGTCATTTTATTCTTAAACGATCTGCTTGCTCTTACCTACTTGAAGAAGTGACACTTTAATATCCTATTTTTAGACAGAATTCTGCTGCTGTTATCTTCTTTTAAATACTGCTGTAGCTATTTTTCCAGACCTGTATTTAAAATAATGCATATAGTAGTCTAACTACCTTATGGGAATTTTTAATTGAATATAAAAGCTGTAAATTTTGAATGTAAAAAAAATTAACGCTTTATATTTGAAGATGCAGATATTCAGTGATGTACTGAACTTTACTTTGTCCAATATCTGTTTCTTGCTGGTATTAGTAAAATGAAACCCTGGTGAACAGCATGGCAAAAAATTTTCATTAGGTCGTTACAGAATGTACATCCTCTCACTTCTGTTCTTAGGTACAAATTAGGCAAACAGGATCCAGTGTGGAACAGCAACTGTAGTACATAACCCAGAAGTTTTTATATCTTCTAGCTATTCGGTAGAGAACTGCCAGGTGTCAAACAAAGCATTGTACAGCACGTTTCTCTGGTTTGTCCCAGCCTTGTGCTCCTGGGTGGGCAGTTTAGTTTCTGTGATGAAACACTCATTATCAGAAATGCGTTTCTTCCTGCCTGACAAGATGGAATGGATGTAACAACTGCTTTATCTGATGGGTTGCTGGAGTTCTTCAGGAGGTGCGTAGGGGAATAAGTGTGTGGGAATAAGGGGAATAAGTGCCTGAGCAGCAAGCTCAGGCAGTTTGTTTTAGTCACACCATTTCTGTGTGGCCGATCTTGCACAGATGAAGTAATATATGGCAACAACCTCTTTCCAAGAGTTTTCTGCTTCACTGGTAACTCTCTCTTTCTCCAAGGGTGTCAGGCTGCACCTTCCACAGCTCTGTAGCTACACACAGTTCAGCTGGAAGTGGGGTCTCAGTGGCCTGGGCTAGCAAAGACTGCAGGACTTTGTTGAGTCCTGTCTGATGGGTAGAGAAGAGGGCATAGATACTATCTGAGCATTGGGGTAGTGTGCTTTCCTTTCAATTTCAGCTTCAGCTAGCTGCACGCTTCTCCTGAAATCTCTGGCTGTGATCAGCTAGAGCACTGTAGGTTAGAGGAGCCAGTCAGGACTGTTATCAGTATGGAGCTGTTTTGGTAGCACTAAGAATCTTTTGCGAGGACGCAAGAAGCACTGTAAATTTATGCGGCCTGAAAGAGAAATAAATCAGTCCCTCCATTCCAGAGGGATTACTGATGGCTGTCTTCAGGTTGGTGATGTGAAGGGATTTGTGCTTCCCTAAATCCAAGGTAAGTTGCCATAATCCTTTTCTCCAACTCTTGCAGGAGGACACTTTGTGTCATAAAAAAAATTTCTGAAAATAACTGGCAGTGAAGTTTGAAATTAGGTGCTGTGCTGAGGTCTGTACGATCACAGCCCCAGACTGGTTAGAAAAAAGACAAATGATCCTCAAAGGAAGTCCCTATAAACCATATAAATAAAATATTACCTGCTTTATAAATAAATAAACAGATGGTCCCCAGCAATTCTGTATGGACTTTGAGGCTTGCCCTTGTTCCACAGCCTGTCTCTGGGGTCAGTTTCAGAAAATGTACTTCTTCAGTGCTCTCAGCAATGAAATCTTTCAAGCTTTGTTGGACACTGGCTGGAAAGGAGAGGTCGCAGGTGTGACAGGAGGAGGAGAACTTTCTTGAGGTGTCCCAGGATCGGGAATTCATTTCTAGTGAGTTCAGTCCAGTTGCATTCAGTGATTGGCAGATGTTGACAGTAATGGTTTTCTGGGCAGGGAGCCTGGGCTTTTAAAGTGTTGCTATCCAGCAAGATCTGAGGCACAAGGATCCAAAACTGGCACTGCAGATTTGTAAAACGTAACCTAGTTTATCTGACAAGTTAGCTCTGTTACCAGTGAGAGTGTTGCACAGGTGGCAAGTCCAGCGTTTACGTCATGGCTTTTACAGAGTTCAGCTTTTGCAGAAGCCTTGTCAAACACCAGCTGGAAACTGAAACCGTGTCCATGAAAGCCACATAGCAGAGTACACACCTGCACCCTTTTTCCTGCCTCGCTGCAGACAGACAACGCTGGAAAAAATGGAAATTGGAGCAAAGATTGCCAGCCAGTGCCAGATCCAAACCAGTATGTGGTGGCTGTCTGGTGACTAGCTCCTAGAAGAGCACAGGAGAGCTCCCTTTTCAGTTAAGGTAGGGAGGAACCAAAGTGTGGGGGAAATGGAGGGAGGGGAGAGGTGCCTGCTGGATACACACTCAGTAAAAAAGTCTTGTTAACTAAACCACAGCACTGTCCTGCAGGAGAATGAGCATGTGGAGAAGCAAGTGAAGGAGAATAAGGTTTATAGATAAGTCTGTCCTAATTTCAAGGACCATTTCTTGAGAAAGCAGCTACCTATGGCATAGGAGTAGTACGGGGAGGGGAAAAAAGCGAGCATTTCAGGGCAGGAGCTACCTCTTCCTATGTTTGTCACAGGACTCGTTACTGACACTCCACTGTATTAAAATACAGCTTATAATTAGACCTGCTCAAAGTCCATGTCCAGACGCAAAGAAAAATGACATCTTAGGATATAAGCATTTAGGAATGAAAACACCCAAATGCTCTCTTCAACCGTATACTTTGCTCTCTTTTTATACTGGCCAGTTTCCTGTAGGTAAAAGCCAACTCTGATGGTTTGTAATAGAAGGAACGGCACCTCTCTCTGTAAGAAACATGGAGGTATGACATTTGCAGTGCAAACAAGTCTTAAACACATTGCTGCTAGCCAGAAAGGTGGTTGTCTCAGTTTAACACCACACCTGCTCCTTTGTGTGTCGGTGTACCTTAACACTTCTGTAACTGTACCAAGTGAAAATTGACGTCCAGAGACGACCTCTGACATTGATCCAATCATTACACAGCCCAACACAGAGAAAGCCAGCTACAGTCATTTTATTTGTCTTCATGCCTTTGTGGTTCACTACACTTGTTTACAATACAAATACACTATTCAATACAAAATATTCAATGACCATATATTAGCATTTTTCTTCATCGTATCCCTGAAGTGCACAGGCCCTTCCTTTATAAACAATGTTGCATAAACTGCTGTACATGAGACAGACACTCCTATAATGAAGCTTGTTACTAAAAGAAGCCAGATGCAGACAATTCAGACATTTTCCTGTCATGGGTTTAACTTTGGGAGAGACAAACAGTGATGTCTGCTGCTGTGAAAGGCTGTTTGATGCTATTCCTATGTCAAGGTTCTTGTCACCCAGAAGATAGGCTCAGTAACAGGAGCAGACATGCAAAGTTAAATCCTTTATAGCCTATTTCAGACCTCTTACATCATGGCAGTGTATACATGACTGCGCGCAGCGGTGCTGCAGCTGCTCTCACACTGAGCCTGCGTCCTTTTGTGAACACATAAGGGAGGGAAGCCAGTGGACCCATGATACTACACCACTGTGAAAGGCTGACTCAGCCAAATTAATGCAGCCCTCGCGCTTTCAACCTGTGGTACCTGTACCTCCCCTCGCTACAGCAAAGCCCCTCTCCCGCCACCGCTCCTTCCACTGCTCCTCGAGGAAGCAGAACCACCCAAATTTCTTGCCTCGCTTCATTTCCAGGCACATGATGGAGAAACAAGGTTCAGTAGCAAAAAGGAAGATGAAAGGACAACTGGAAAGGTAGATTAAACATGCATCCCAACCTAGTTTACCTTCAGCAGCTTACAGAATCAGAAACCTACCTAACATCTATAGGAAACAGGTAACATCCACGTGGAAATAAGCCATTTTGAGAGTATGAGAGTGGTAGCACAGGATTTTCCCAGTCGTGTTTTATGTCCTGTAGATCATACGGCTTCCCGCTTTTCCACTGTAGAGTGAGGAAGACACATATAAGACCAGAATGTAAATATTGCCAATGAAAAAGATTAACAGTCTTAAAAACAAGTTCCTTAAAAAAATTTACATTGTCTCAATAAACTATATTTAAAAAAAAAGTCATAGACAAAAATGGGTGAAAGGGTTAAAATAACTTGAATTTTTTTCTCCTACAACACTGTAAGCCTAGCATGGAGAGGTTTAATAATGGAATTTGGGATTTACACATGCCAGGGTGCTTTGGTCTGGTGAGCTCATGGTAACTTAAGCCCCTTCTGTTCCCTGCAGCTCTGAGAACTGAACAAGTGAATCTTTCTAGACACAGAAATTAAAAATTCCTAGTTCACGACTGGACAAAATGCTCTTGTTAATGGTGTACAGCTATAGGAAATGTGCTAGAATTAAACTGCTAGAAATTGGATCAGAAGAAACATGAACGCTGAACACTTCCAGATGCTGTAAGAGAAATGCTGAAATAAATTCTCTGAAGTACCTTCTTGTACAAAATTTAAGCCACAGTCTCCTTACAACTGTGTCAAGTGAATTAGCTCTTTACACACTCTCTCTCTCTCAAACCTCTGAACTGCAGTCTGTTAGCTTTACCCCAGCACACAAAGCCAAGTTTCTGTTGTTTCCCTCTGCCCTGCTTGGACTGTCCCTGGGAAAGCCCTTCAGAAGCTTCTAGCCTACCTCACTGAACAAACTGCTGCTAGTAATTCTTCCACCCAGGGCAAACCTGCGTGGCAACTGCAGCTCTCATATGCTTGCTGGTTAAATGTTAGTTTCTGTTAGCCCTTCAGCTAATTTGAGATGGTGTAGTAATTGGTAGTGCTGAGTGTGAATTGTTACTTTAGTGACAGAGGAAATGGGTATCATTAAGCAAAGCTTTCTTCACATCATCCCAGTGATACAAATAAAATCTTGCATTGTCACTGAAATCCTGGCAATGCTTTGCCAACAGGACAGACCAGACACAAAGTTAAGCAATGCAATTGCAGAATGACCAGGAGACTGTCTTCAATACAGCCTGCACACAAGTAGCAGAGCACCCTTTGGTCCAGGCAATTAACTCACGGAAATCATTTGTCATTGATGGGATCATTTGTTTTCTAAGAAAGAGGACAGGCAAATGCTCCAAGCCTTGTTTCTGAGTGCCAAGATTTGGTTAGCATCAATATTTACAAAACATTCCTTGCAAACTGGGGTACTGCGCTTGGACAGCACACAGGGGTACCAAACTAAATGCTTGCTGTGGAGGAGCTCAGAGATGTTACAGTTTTTACATTAAAAATAAGCCCAAACTAGATTTCTGAATTCCAAGAGTTCAGAGGGGAAATTAAAAAAAAAAACCACCACAACAAAAAAACCCAACCCCCCCCCAACAAAGCATTTTACACTGGAGACACTGGAAGGAAGCTTACTTAAAACCAACTGCTAGTGCTGAACAGCATTTACCTCAACACACCGTACCCAGCAGACTGGAGAATTTCAGTAGTAATTCACCACCTCCCCTGACTAGAATTACCTCCTCACGTATTCCATAGTTAAGAAGCAGTAATGTGTTTAGCTCCTTCATTTTTTACAACTCCTATTATTCTGTAAGAGTATTTCAGTTGAAATTCTATGATAACTGCCCAGCACAAGCTGCAGAGCAGTGATCATGCTATCACCATGGCTGGGGAAAGCCTGCCCTTCCTCCTTCACCCGCACAAACTTAAAATCATCTCTTGCTGCTTGTGCTTTTAAAGCTTCTTTAGAAATGCTACCTTTAACATAACTTGGCAGCTTATCTGCATTTGTGCAGCATCAGAGCTGCTGCCCCAGATCCAAGAATTAATAATTTCAGCTAGTCGAAGATCATTAACTTTGCAATTTTTTGTTCTTGTGTATTCTTCAAGAACACTCATCAGTATACAGGTCAGATTCTGTCCTCAGTACCACGTGAGAGGCAGGGCAGCAAAAACTCAAGAGTGTGCTCCTATGCAAAGAAGAGCTAAAGAAAACAATGAGGAGCTTGAGCCCTTCTGAAAATGAGAAAGCTGGAATATTGAAATGAAAATTGCTACTATATGTGAGTAATATACTAGTGTAAGAAATTGTTCTGATAGTGCTTACCTCCTGAATTAATTAGCTTTACTGAGACTCTAGAAAACTACCCCATTGAATTTACTGAGCTAGAAAGAGAGAAACCAGTGTGACACTAACACAGTACTAAGCTAAGCTAGACAGAATTCCTCCCCATTGGCTATTTCATGATGAGCTGCGGGCCTAACAACCAACCTTGGAGATCACAAATATTCTCTTAGTTCAAGCTAAAAAAGCCTGTGCGCAGCAGCAGAACACCCGAAGCATAACCCTCGTTAGCCCCACCAAGCCCACGCAGCAGCGGTGCAATGGATTCCTAGCAGACAAACCTGAAATTCGGAGCAGCCCCTGACTCAAGCTTCCCAGCACAAGAGCACAGCCCCGTTAACCAACCACCATGCACAATTTTGGCACTTGTCTAAAAAAGGGGTTTAGTTCTGTGTATCAGAGATGTCAGAAAGGCAGGTTAGGAGAGCACACGACTGCCCCCCCCTTATGTTTTATTTACAAGGGTGGTGGCCCAAACCAAGCCCTCTGATTTCAATCTGCACATCTCAAAGGTGAGGAGTATGTATATGCGGATTCTGGTTTGTTCCCTTATGAAGATGGGAAACTTACCTCAGTGTTTGGATCCAGGGCCAGATTCAGAGTCACTTCACTGAAATGAAGAGTCTTGGACTGAAGAACACCTTCACGTTCCTCTGCTGATGCTCCAGTACACCCATTTCTATGGAAATAGGCACCCTTTTTTTGGTAGCATTCATGCTAAAACAGCTCCTTGCAAGTTGAAGTTACTAATGCACATCTTCACACATGAATTATTTCCTACATCTATGTTTTGACAATACACTTAACTGGAATATTTTTCATGCACAAGGTGTACAAAATGAGTCAATGCAGTGTTTGTCCTTAAACCACTATCATACACATATTTTGTTAAAGGAACAAGGGCTCTAAACCCTTCAAATACAGACAGTATCTGGCATCCAGATTGTGGCACGATGTAGTCTTCCGCCTTTATGTTGTTGTTTGTACAGGGTATGTCAAAGGCTATTGTAAACCTCTGAGGTATGCAGGTGGCTGTCCATTTTCAGGGCATGGTGAAAGTTTCTCTCATGACCATGGTCCTTTAAAACTTCACTTGACGCGCACAAGTTCCTGATGAAGGACATTCCTACTTTTGTAGGACAGAAGGAATTTTAAAGGGCTTTACTCAATTTTAGTGCTTAAGCACAGGAAAAAGAAAACAAAACAAAAAACCCAACCACCCCCCCCCCCAATCCAGAATGCCTCATAGCATCTACACCCATCCTCCGTGCTTCCTCTCTTCTCTCTTTCAAGCGATGCAGTACGACCAGTGTCTTTCTGTTGCCCTGTCAACACCCCCATAACCGCTGTGTATTCAAGGACTTCCGAAGACTGGACTGTAGCTGGAACACAACTTGGGAATGTGCCATCGCGTCACCACTCAGTGCTGTTGTATCCTTTTTCGGTTTGGACAGAGGATGCTCTCCCCAAACCCACTACAACCTCTGCCAGCTGCAGGAGATCTCCAGGTGTTCCACAGCAACCACAAGTTTGGCACGGAAAACCCCAGACATGAAACACTCAAGGCAGTGAGCCGCGGCTTTACACTTAAGCAGAGAACGCACAACTGAGAAAAGCTCACAGGAAGGGCATGACAACAACCATGCGTATGAGTTGATGCAACAGCAGCTGGGCCTTGCAGTTAACATCTGTTTCCTGTATCCTCCCTCCCCCTTGTTTCTTTTACTGTATTGGGGCTCCGGTGATTTGAAGCCTCTCGCGTTAGTCGAAATTACAGCTTCGAGGATGGCACTTTTGGAGCAAGTTGGCACAAAATGGAAGGTAATGCTGTCAGATCCCTTGCTCGTGGTGTATTGGGTAACAGGACATCTCTTCAAGGCTCAGGGGCCACAGGGGGAAAAGTCAGGAGAGTAGAGGGCTCTCACGGCCCCTGCTGGGTTATGTGGCTCTTGTTTCTAAGGACGGGGTCCTCGTAACTGCTAGCGCAAGGTGGCGTGGAGGCTTCCAAGGGTAAGCCCTGCTGTTGGTATCCATAGTTGACATTCCCACAGGGGAAGTGGCGGAGCCTAAAGAGAGGCACTTCTTTAACACTTGCTGTTAGGGAAGATGGCTCTAATAGCAGGGAGGAGCCTGGCAGCCTGCCAGTCACAATGTTGGGCCCCACAGTACAGTTTCCTTCCTGCCCCAAATTCTCCCTCTCGGGCATCTCCTTCTCCAGCAGAGAACTGTTTTTGCTGGCCTGCTTCTCCGCAAACCAGGAACCGTAGGTTGGATTCCAAAGGTTGGTGGGCTTGTTTCTGGAGCCCCGGCTTTTGTGCAGCTCAGAAGGGGGATTGGACTGGGCATAGGCCATGTTGATATGTCCCCCCGCTGAGGCTGACTGCACCTTCCCCGGCACTGGCGGTTCCAAGGCTCCCACTGGCGGTTCCAAGGCTCCCACTTTCCCTAGAGGTTTTCCAGCAGTGATGGCTGACGGCAGGGGTGGTGGAGATGGCAGAGTTTGCTTGTCATCCTTTCTGTCTTGGTGTGTGGAGACCAAGAGAGGAGGAATTCCTTCTGGATCGTCGGGGCGCATCGCTACCTTCTCCTCCTCCTCAGCTGATGGGCCATATTCTACTGGCAAAGCAGTGTTGATGACATCTGGATCCTGCCGGAGAGAACAATGAGAATTTCCTAAAGTCTGCTACCATCATGCATACTCGGACTTGATTAAAAACCCAACACATCTGACAGCTGTCATGCTATGACCACAGAACATCGTTCCCACTACTCAGAGCCCACATTCTGTGTGTAGAGGATGCTGACAAAATGCAGTTAGCCATGAGATGCAATGGGATACTCTTTTAAAAAAAGCAACTGTAAAACTCATCACAGAACAGCAGAAGCACAAAACCAATGAAAAACACTTTTTATGTCCAGCCAAATTTCCTGTGGGAATGTTGTTTTGGAATCTATATCATCTCAAAGTTCATAACATTCTCAGATAATATTGAGAAAGTTTCAGCCATGAAAGTATTGCCTTCACACAACAAGGGAGGAATGGGAATGCAGACAGAAGGCAATACTGGCAGACCCCTTGAAGCCTGAATCCGTAGGGACTGCGGTTCTGAGCTATTTAAGCAGTTTTGAAAATTAAACTGCAAGAAAACGTGGTCATCTGGGCAACCTTTAATCATTGCTAGACGCCATGGCAAGCTATAGAGAGCAGAAAACAATGCCTCCCAATCCCATGATCCAAACACACATGAAAAACAGACCAAGCCTCCGAAACAGTAAGGGAAAGCAAACTGACTGAGGCAAGTAACTGTGTGAGGCCACACAAGAAGCCTGCGCTGATGCAGGCAGCAAAACATTTTCCAAACTACTCCACTCCTCATAAGCTAAAAATGGTGGTAAAAAATAAATCAGATTTCAGCCTGGAAAGCCAGCCACATCTTTTCCCCGTTGCCTAGCCTTAGAATCCCCACTCCTTTAGCATGGCTGTCTCCACCTGCCTTCTCCAGCGCAGTCAGATTCAGAAAATTGCTGACAGCTGCAGAAGCCACCTGCAAAGGGTGCTCTGAGCCGGACCATTTCTGCTCAGTGCTGACCACATCTTAAGGGTAAACACTGGAATGGAGTGGCTGACATATAAAGCACGTGAAGTGCGTACGGGTGCTGGCATGCCTTAGCTCTTTTGCTTGTTGGAATCCGTGCCTTTATAAGCAGAAGCAGAGCTACAGGTCTGCTATTTGTAAAGCTGTGCAAGTTTGTGTAAGCCTGTGCCTTTCAGCAGTGAAAGACAAGAATGATCAACCACCCGATGAGGTAAATATCCCAGCCACTGGTCGCAGGCTGACATCAGTCTCGCTGGAATGCTGACTGCAGTAATGCGGTGCTGCCTTCTCATCTCATGTTCTGGCTTGCCTAGACCATTCCTCAAGAACCCTCTCCACCCAACTCATTTGAGACGAATGAACACCAATACCTGAGTGCAGTACTCAATCCTCTCCAGGATTGTGGCAAAATTTGGTCGGTCTTCAGGCTGGTGCTGCCAACACTGGGTCATAATGCGATAACTGAAAGAGCAGAACGGGAGATGCTCATAAATGGCAGATCCTGTTGGTACCTAACAGCTAGTCACTGCAGCTTAAAAACCATAAGCACGCATCACCACTCTTGACTTCTAATAAATAAGAGTGCTCTGCCTTCCCCGGAGTCGGACAACTGATGTACTGGTAACCACTGAAATGTGGTCACCAGCGGGGTTAAATCCACAGCACATCAGAGAAATAACTCGCCCACCCAAAAACCCTTGGACAATTCACTAAAGGTAGGCAGGGCTACAGATAATGGAGCCCAGTTTTCCCTACCTGTGAAGTCTTATGCACTTGCAGTTTCACAGCTAACCTAAGACACAGAAATATTGCACCCCCTTTGACCAAACAAGCAGTGGCCAGTACTTCTCAAAGGGGCCCTGAATTGTTCTCCAAAACAGACAGAAAAATTAAATAGTAGAGAAGTCACTGGCACTCAAGTCAAATTAAGGCAGATCAGCCATTGTAAGATCAATCTTAAAAGTCATTAACTTTTGACTAGAGAACAGCGTTTGAAACAGAAACTTATTTGCATGAATATATCAAAGTTAAAATCTCATACACAGGGCCAGGGCAGTTTTTAGGTGGATCCATCCTTCCTCCATTGGTGACAAACTCCAGAACCTCCTGGTTACTTTTGCTAGGGTAGGGCATGTATCCCAAAGAGAATATCTCCCACAGCAATACGCCAAAGGACCTGAATACAGAAGCGAAGGAAAACAAAGTGAAGGATACGAGAATGACCATCACCGAGGGGCAATGCCCTTAGCTGCAGTCCCATCAGCATTGCTCTTTGCAGTCTGTGCTCAGGCAGCTTGTGGAAATCGCTGCTGCAGGATTCAGACATAAATAAGTTGCACAGTTGTAACGGTGGACTTTGAATCATTTAATGAATACTAGTAGCTGACTGTTAAGTGAGTGAAGTCTACGATATAGGTAGGTGAATATGGTTGCCTTGCCCTTGTACTCAGCACTGTTCAACTAGATGTAACAAATGTGAAAGTCAGGTTATGCTTTTCTGAGACATCAGCCACTGCTGGAGACAGGACTGAGTGGAGCAGTGGCCTGATCACTTATGACAAACTTTTTCTCTTGAATAAGCTGCATGAAATAACGTGCCAGTGAATCCCCACTGATGCTCTGAGCCCCATAGCCCCTCCCTGTAGCTCAGAGTACAATAAAAACATTCCCTAGCTAACACCGCAGCCCTGGGCCTGTGTGGTGTGGCCTGCAAAACCCTGGGGACAATGGCTGGGACAGGACCCCCTCCAAAGCATTCACCTGGTCAGCTGCTTGGAAATCATGATCTTGTTGATTAAAATTGCAAAGAGCTATGTGCAGCAATGGGACACTCTTCTGCTTGGTGCTGAGACAGGCAGCAGCTCAGCTGTATGAGAGAGTGTACCTCCACCCCTCTGCTGGGGCTAGGTCAGGAGCTGTGTCCTGACCACCAGCCCCTTCCCCTCCACACGTCCCGAGCTCTTGCCTCCTGCTCACCCAATTTCCCTCCCCCTCCTCTGGCCACCAGCAACTCAAGAGCTTACAGTGCTGCTGCAGGCCAGGAGAAAGATAAAGGCCACAATACATGATGCCCTTCTCCCTCACTGGCAGCATGGATCCTGTCTGCAGTCTCCGGTGCCGCTTTCCTCAGTGTGGAACTAACATTTTCCTCCCTGTAGCAGCAAAGCAGCACCTGCATCTGCCCCAACCTCCCTTCCCTGCCTGCTCACCTCCCCAGCAGCACCTGCCTTTGCACAGGTCTGATCTTTCTGTTCCCCTGTCTCCTCCAAGATTACTGGCTCTGAAAGACCCAGCTTGTCTTTTGAGTAAAGAAGAAATGAACAAGAACATGCGTTTTTTACAAAACCTTCACACTTTAGAAAAGTGGTTACAACACAGACAGACAGACCAGACAGAGAAGGAAAGGAAGCGTACCATGTGTCTGTTTTTGATGTAAATATCCCTTCCATGAAAGCCTCAGGAGGCATCCATTTGACAGGCAACATTGCACACCCACCCTTCCGATAGTAGCTGGCTCTGCAAAGAACAAACAAAAAGTCAACCAAGAATTCAGAAAACGCCATTAATTTGGGATTTTTATAACTACAAATATTAAAATTATGAGCCAGAGGAGAGACTAATTTAGGCAAAACAGCATGGCAGAAAAAAATGCTGAAGAGACCTGTTCCTTCTCACAAAAATAGTGGAAATAGGCAGACCATGGGACTGCTCTGATCTCCCTCGCTTTAGGCCTGGTCTGGTGAACCCAAGTTATCCTTATCTGTGCGCATACTCCTAGTGAATTACTCACACAGTAAACTGCTGCTGGCAGAGCCATCCTCCTGCACTTTTCAGCCACAGCAAGAGCTCCACTTCACCTCACACGTGGTCACCTAGAGCATCCCCACCAAAAATAAACAAAGCCTGTCCCATATGTACCCAGTCTAAAGCACTGCAAGTGAAATCCAAAACCCTTTATAAGAACGAGGAGCTTGATGAGGAGGATGCTTGGCTATTAGAGCTGGGGCAGTAGTACAAAAACCACCTCCCATGCTCCTGAGGCAGGAATTACGTCAGTCCTTTAGTGTCATCGTCATTTAAAATAAAACCTACAAGCCCCCATCCTGTGCTGGCAGCTGCAGGAGGCTGCTCATGCAA
This sequence comes from Aptenodytes patagonicus, assembly GCF_965638725.1. Lineage (NCBI taxonomy): Eukaryota > Metazoa > Chordata > Aves > Sphenisciformes > Spheniscidae > Aptenodytes > Aptenodytes patagonicus. The sequence goes on along the minus strand of NC_134951.1, from coordinate 113,346,374 downwards.
GCTGGTATCACTGTTCATAACTGCACAGCCTGAGCATCCAAAGGATATTCCTGGACACAGAAACATGTGCAAACTTCAAAGGCACCTTCGAAAACTCAGCACCAAAGCATTCATCTTGGCAGTCAGTTCTGCTGATTGTGTGAGTGTGACAGGTGCTACTTTGTCCCATCTGACAGTGGGGCAGAGTGGGGGCTCTTTGTGAAGGGAGAGAGAGGAGGGGGAAAAAAAAAGCAGCTGTGAGACACTTGGGTTTTTGAAGGTAGCACTCTGTTTGCATCACCTCAGGCTGTGATACTGTCAGATCTCAAGCTAAGCAGAGCCAGGCCTAGCTTAGTAATTGCACAGGAGAATCCCGAAGCAGGAAAAAAAGAAGGCAAGGCACTGGAATAAACAGTGTGGGTGACTGAGTACAGGCATTCCTTCCTCTGAGTCAGAGGCAAATCACTTTCTCAGCACAACAGGACATGGTGCTGCACTTCTGGAGGTGCTCTCTGGAAGATGAGATATCAAGCTGCAGCCCTGACTGCTTGTGGTCATTAAAGATTTCCTGGCACTTCTCGCAAGAGCAGAGTAGTTAACCCTGTGTCCTGGCTGAATTCCTGTTTGGGTGATTACATTTTCCTGACCTTCCTCTGCACCTTCCTCCTTTAGCTGCAGTAAATTGAGGAGATTTACTGATGACACCAAACCAAAGGGGCAGGAGTAGTATCAAAGAGAGAGATTAAACTCAGAATGATTTGGGACCACAAAACAAAAGGGCACATCAATGCCATTCAGTGTGGAGAAAGTAAAGACAAGAAACTGAGGACAGAGTACAAGAGGGAGGAAAAATGCCTTCCATGACCATCAGACTTCATTACCCAGAAGAAAGCTGTCAGGAGTAGGAAAAGTCTCCAGAGCACAGTTAAACCACAGGTGAAGGCAAACACCAAAAAAGCATTGGCTGGGATTCACCAGAGTGGGATCTCTCCACTCTCGCCTTGCTGAGGTTACGCAGAGCAGCACACGAGCCTGCTCTCCTGCACAGGCACTGCTCCTCCCTCATTTTAGCGAGCTTCCACTTGCAGATACCCTGGGCTTAGCTCTGCTACCTGTATATATCCCGGGCCATTCCAAAGTCTCCAATTTTAGCCACTCTCCCAGGCCCTCGACAGGTAAGGAGGCAGTTCCGGGCAGCAATATCTCTACAAGGAAAGGGAAGAAAAGCAACAGAAAGAGAAGAACCACTTAATCATTCGACAATTTTGCAAGCCAAAAAGAAAACAAAGAATAGTACCTACTTTCCTCAGATGCAAAGAGCCCACAACAGCCAGAAAAGTCAGTGTTTATGGATAACTAGTGATGTCCCAAATTCCAATCTACCCCAACAGCAGGAGCAGTTCTGCTTTTTATCATTTCCTCTTTAAACTTCACACAACATCTTCCACCTGAAAGGATGGGCCTCCTGTGAGCCTCCCTTCACCCCAGGAACTATTTTTAAGTCTCTAAGGAGTTGCAAACAGTGGGGCTGATTTCAGCAATGTACTAGTCCCAACATCAAGCTGTCTGGGGAACGATCCACTGACCTGTTCCTAGCGTGCTCGTTCAAATATTGTCAAACGGGTGTCATACTGTCAGAGACAGGAAGAACAACACTGTGCAGGTGTTGCTCTGAAGACTGAAGGTATGGGCCTGAATCTGGGTATGCAGGTGAAGCTCCAGCTCCACCTCTGCTGGGCTGAAGTAAACCTTGAGATCTGAATAACATGGTTGCATACCTTGTGGGTAACTCTTTCAGAAGAGTGAACAACAATCTCTCTCTACTCATCTCTACTCAATGGGCAGAATTTTAGACACTTGCCAAACACCCTGTTCTGCAGGAGCAGGTAACAATAGTCACAAGGTGTTGCACTTCTGGCTGTACTTGTACAGCCATTCTTCGAGAGGGAGAAGAAAAGGGTTCCAGAATGAGCAGAAAGGCACTAAGCAAAATTCATGATGGGGAGAGCTTTGAAGACTTCTGTCACAAGATTGTGTTTCCATTTGCAGAGTAGCCAAACAGGCTGCACAAGCACAGGCACTGAGACAGTGCTCAGGATCTTTGGTAAAACTACGCACCTCCGCAACCTGATTTATAGCCTCTTTTCTGTTAATTGCTTCTATTATTCTGATTTAGCTACCTTGTTTAAAGGTATCCAGCCACTAGAGTGCAGCAGGACATAAACATATCAAGCAGGGCATTACGAGTCCGTGCCGGCCTGTATGCAAGTCATGCCTATGCTGACACAGATGTGTTCACCTACCTGTGAATGAAGTGGTTCTCCTCCAGGTACTGACACCCACAAGCAATATCACGAGCCACGTGGAGCAAGTCCAGCATGGAAAGGGAGGAGGGCTGATTCTGCCAAAAGACAAGGGACAAACGTGGGTTAAAAGCAAGAACATGGCATGATTCATCACTGATACAGCGCTGGGAATTCTCCAACAAGTGACGTAGCTCAGATGTTAATACACAAAGGGATTACAAAAATGCGCGAGAGTTCATATCCATGAACTATGCAAAGGATGTGCAGGCACAATGTCATACAAATCCCAGGGACAGAATCAGAACAGCTGGATCTGACTTTCCAGCTCCATTGGGATGCCCCTGTAAGAATTTCCCCCAGTTCTCATGGGAGACGCTTCTGAATTTTCAGCATGATTTTTGACGAGATCTGTAGCCTGAACTGGTCCTCACTCCGTTTCTTTGTATAATTGCTAGCTCCTCTCTAAAGTCACCTTGAACAATGAGAATGACATTTTGTATAACGGCATGAGTCACATTTGCTCTTTCCCTCCTCCACATCTGTGTAGGTTTTATCTTGCCCCTCAGAGCACTGACAGAGGTTTGCGTAGCCAACGGCTATGGAGGACTAAGGCTGCCAACTCCTTGTTCCTGCCCCTCTGATGAAGTCTACAGCCCTTGCCAGCAGGAGCCAGATGCTTTAGTGAAAAGGGCAGGCTTAGCACCGGCTCACGTTTGCCAGCCTCTGAAGCCAAACCATCAGCTTCTGCACTGAGGTGTGAATCAGTGATCCCTGCAGCCAGTCCTGTGGGGGAGGAGGAAACCACTGCTGCCAGCGGGGTGATGACAAACAACTGGGTGGCAGTGACTGCTTATTCCACAGCAGCCATTTGCTACCTAAGTGTTTATCTGTGGCCTTAGTTATTGGACCAAACAAGCCTATTCCACCCTCTAGCTCTCTCTCATGACACCTACCATTCTGCCCAGTGCCCAAAAGGCACACTTGCCTATGGGTCTCTCCCACTGATGCACAAACCAGCACGGATTCTCCAGTGACAGGGACTGCTGGCTCTGCCAGCCCTTCTGTTGTGATGAAACATATCTCCAGACTGATGCAATGCTGTGCTGGCCATCCTACCTGATCTAAACCACTGCTAACTGGGACTGGAAATAAGTCCAGGCTCTGCAGCAGGCAGCAGCCAGTAGTTAAACAGTGGGCATTGGCTAGTAAAACCTAAAAAAGTCTTAACGTCTTCTGAAGAGATTAGGAAAAAACCTGGTCTCAATACTTGACTAATGAAATAATTGAAAAATGCTGCATCTGTATTTTTTCCAGTGCAGTGCCATAAAACAAAATCATTTGTGACTATGTATCACCTGCCTATATTTTGTTATTTACACAGTACAGTTCATCGCATATATAGACTTAACTGATTCTTTAAAACACTGGACTGCATCTCCTCCTAAACCTTTCTTTTTGTAGAGTAACCATTTCCTGAAAACATAAAGCCTCTCCCCCGCAGCTTTTGTGGGGAGGGGGGAATAATCTTTTTTACCTCTGTGAGTTAAAGTGACTCACCAGCTACACAAGATGGCTACAGTAAGAAAGGATGCAGATGCCTTCTTTTTCCCTTTCAGAGCATAACCAAAGGGAAATGAATATCTCGATCTACCCATTCCCTCCTCTTCTGAGCAAGGGTCAGAAACCTGAAGTGAAAACCGAGTAAAAAGCCCAATTCTTTACTGTGCAATCGATTCCAGACCTGAGCTATATTGCAAGGCAGTCAGTAGGCTGAAGCCACAAGCTGATTTGAACAGCATAGCTTTTCTCTCTTTTTCCCTTCCTTCCCCTCCTTGGATGAATTCCTTCCACCTTTTATTTGGCTAAACACAGTCCTAAAACAGATGTGACTGCCCAGCCAAGGACAATTTAGCCATGTAATTTGTTTGAAAAATGGAGGTTTGGGATTCATTTTGCAAGGGGAGCAGCCTTGAGACACCAAAGGATTCACTTTACAGTTTGTGCTCCCCAGATGAATGGACAATGCCAGCTGCAGTGCACCGCTGCTCAGAGCAGTGGGCATGCTGGAAGCACTAGTGTGATACCTCCCTGGGTGAGGCTTAATCTTGCTAAAGGTGAATGAAATTCTGTGTATTGTTCAGCGTAATCACTGCTCTATGCAACAGGCTGCACAACACAAAAGAGGGAAATAATTTATCCGTATACGATTTATCTTCCAAAGCTGTTCTTTGATTGCTGTGCTGCGTGTGAGAAAGATCAGCACTGAGCTTCCCAGAATGGACAATTCTGCAACACTCATAATGAGCGAAGGCTCCGATTCCAGGCGTCTCTGAATCTATGAGACTGCCTCTCTCCAGATGAGGGGGAAGGGGTAATCTGGTAATAGATGTGAAACTTTATTAGAAATGGAACACAGAAACCCTTCAGGGCTGTAAACTCTGGACCCATGGAGAAGTATGAATCTGAAGCTTACGGAGTAGGCCTGGGTGGCATAAACTGACAATATTCCACAAGAGTCACTGGTATTGTATCAGTGATGTTGGATGAACACTTGGCTTACACATATGATTACTCTTGCTTAGAGTCCAGAAAACTCATTACGTGTGGGCTGAACATTGCTGTCATTCTTTACATGAAGAACACATACGAACAACATGCAATAACCTGTGCTGGCAGCATCTTGATCTCCCATTAAGTTGGATCCCATGTCCTGATACCGCCTGCGGCAGCTCCAGCTTCCCATTTCATGTCCCTCACAATGTCTTAAGTTCCCCCTTCCCTCACTTCACCTTCTCCTCCACCATTCCCTCTGCTCCCTTCCAAGCTTTTCAGTGGCTGAGTGCATGGCAGCATGCTGCGTGTATCTTGCTCCAAGTCACACAGGTTCTTGCTGGCCAGTGGCAAGCCAAACAAGACAACTGTTTTGCTCAGTGGATGCTCTAGTGTGGTGCTTTCTTTTTCCTGAAGCCTTGGAATTAATGCCAAGTTAATGCCTTTCACACCTCTATTAAATTTGACTGAAACTGGCAAATGAATTTGAAGTTACTGGCAGGGGAGTCAGTCAGAGCAACTGGGGGATGAAGGTAGAGAATGAACACGTAAACCCCTCTTTTGCAATCAGGCCGAAAGCAGAAGTAGGTGGGAAAGACAAGGTAGTAAGGAAATCAGCTGGAAAATACAAAACTGGAAAAAAACAAGGGGAAATGACAACAGTAATTCATACGGTGCTTACTGCACAGTAAGCAGTGCACCTCTGTTACTGAGTCAGTCAGCTAGGTCTTGTGTGTTCAATTAATTCCTGTTGGAAGCAAAGCTCATCGAAGCCTGTTTACTCTGCACCTTTCCCATCTTTCCTTTCCTTTAATGGGCCTGGAAAACTAGACGTCCAGTCTGCTATGCCTACCTCCTGCCTGTCTTCCTTGAATGAGTGATAAGAGGAACAAAGCAGCTCAGGGTTCATTAAGAGCAGTGCAAAGATACATCCGGCAGTACTGAGCCACGGGCCTTATGTACAGAGACACTGTCACACCTCGAGTATATGCAGAGGGTAAATCTACTTCCACAGCTGGATCCCATACTTCACATTTTTCAATGCTTCACACACATCTAATCTCTCATCAGTCAGTCTCCTAGCCTCATAGTTTCTGAGCCAGCAGTCAAACGCGCAGCAGAGGCTGATTTCTCAGCACTCACAGGTGCCATTAGCCCCGCAGAAGCTGCCCCTGCAGCCAGACAATGAATTACCCTGTCATTCTCACCAGGCAGCCACCACATGGGATGGTAGCAGAAGCAGGGCAAGGCTGTTAAAAGGTGTTAAAAGTGGAGCAGAAATGATCTGTGTCTGCACACAGTCAGGCTGTCTACATTCACCCAACTGTTAAAGAGGGACTGGAAACTGTTTTTCTGAATCAGTTCCAGCTTGCAACTGCCCATCTGCATTTGAACCTCAGCTTTCCCAAAGTGTGACAGGCATGGGACAGAGCAGAAAACAGCAGCATCAGTCCCACGTCTGCTTCAGTCCTGGTAGCAAGTTAAATGCAGGAATAGGGGAGGATCTTCAAGGTGCTGGGAACAGTCCCTGTGTGTCGTAGTAGTTATGGTCAGTCTCAGATAACCTCAAACAGGTCAGGAAAGACAAGGAAAGAAGAGGAAAGGAGAGACTGTGAAGGCATAAAGAGAAATACCAAGGAAGTAATGTATGCTGTGCCTGGAGTGAACCACCTACCTCTTCTGACATTAGATTTCACAGGGGTTCCACAGAGCTACCGCTAACAGAAATGGAAGCCCTGGCATGCAAGGAGAAACTCATGACTGGGGTAGGGGCAAACAGAAAGAAACCCCTCAGATCAGAAGGCTCCCATGGCTGCATTCTATAAAGATTAAGGGCTTTCCATTCACAAAAGCAACTGGTTCATTTTACTGCAAGTAGGTAAAAATTCCTGCTGTTCAGGACTAATGTTCTGGGTGCTTCCTCACAAGATCCTGATTGTTACCGGGCTGGCTTCTCTGTCTAATTTAACGAGCCAAAAAGATGCTTCCATTGCAAAGTGATGGATGCCCTTGCCCTACGCCATCCTGTTTCACCTGCCACTTCACACATCTAGCACAGCCCGTCCTGGCAGTTCTGAACAAAGCACCTACCAGGCAGCATACCTTGCCCATGCCAGTTTGCTCTGCACCGGGAGAGAGCAGAGCCCACATTGCAAAACATGAATTTTCCCATTCACCTACCACTAAGTTCAGCCCATTTGTATGAGCTGACAAGAGCATCTCTAGGTGCTACAGAAAACCAACCTCTATTTATAAAGACTGCTTGCTCAGATTTCAAACATCTTGACTTTCTGGGTGTTTAGCCTTATTATCCAGGCAGGAGCCACTATATTGCAACCTATCCAAGACTGCGGTGCTCCTGAGCAACACAGACCATTTTATATGTCTGAAAACCAGACTGCAAGGAAAAAATACAAAGTCGATCTGTTTCCAGATGCCTCGAGGAAGAATCTTATTTATATCTGTTAGAGCCAATTTGTGTCTCTCTTGTACTGATAAAATCCAGCATTTTGCCCTGTGTCAAAGAAATGTAGAGACAAAGTGTGAAGCTGGGCCCTGGTGCTAAACTTCAACAACATCTGGATGCCTTTCTGATCCAGGGACGCAGAGCAAACTTTATTCTTCTGAAATACTGATTCTTCTCTAGAAGTCATAATTTATTTCTCACCCATTTCTGACTGACTGTCATTTCCTATTGATGCTGATTTCAGTGGGAAAATCTTTAAAACTCCAGACTAAAGATATTTGCTATTAAGTGTCCTGGTTTCAGCTGGGATAGTTAATTTTCTTCCTAGTAGCTGGTACAGTGCTGTGTTTTGGATTTAGGATGAGAATGATGTTGATGATAACACACTGATGGTTTAGTTGTTGCTAAGCAGTGCTTACACTAGTCAAGGACTTTTCAGCTCCCCGTGCTCTGCCAGCGAGAAGCTGGGAGGGGGCACAGCCAGGACAGCTGACCCAAACTGGCCAGAGGGACATTCCGTACCATGTGACGTCATGCTCAGTACATAAACTGGGGGGAGTTGGCTGGGGGGTGGTGACCGCTGCTTGGGAACTGGCTGGGCATTGGTCGGCAGGTGGTGAACAACTGCATTGTGCATCACTTATTTTGTGTGTTCTTTTATCATTATTATTATTATTTTCCCTTCCTTTTCTGTCCTATTAAACTGTCTTTATCTCAACCCACGAATTTTACTTTTTTTTTTTTCTCCCAGGTTCTCTCCCCCACCCCAGTGCGGGGTGGGGGGGCAGTGAGTGAACAGCTGTGTGGTGTTTAGCTGCCTGCCGGGTTAAACCACAACACTATTAAGTCAACAGCTCCAGGCCGGATTCTCTCCTTGCCTATTTCAAACTGGCACTAACAGATATCCACAGAAATGCACCTGATCAGCAGTTTAAACAATGGATGTGTCATTACTAGCCCAATGCTTCACCCCCAAGCTGCCCCCAGCTGGTGTGAGGAAGGTAAGAGTAGAGTTTAAGTATTTTTTTTTAAGCTTTGATTTTGTTCTTTCTTTCGATAGTATCTGCAATGCTATCTAGCAAAGTCCAGGGATGAGGCACCTCTGCATAGCCGCAGCAGCATCTGTTCCCTATACATCTGTGTCCTGCCCCCACAGTGGTCTTTTAGCAACAGAAATTTTCTGACCCTCTAAAATGCTGGGAAATAGTAGCTGCATGGATCAGCTCTTTTATAGTTATGTATTTGCCTTGTGGCAGCAGCTTACTAAATAAAATTCAATTTTCTCTTTTCTTACCGGTCTAGGCCGCGTCTCTCTCAGGAATGATTTCAGGTCACCTCCAGCCATGAGCTCTAGCAGGATGAAACGGGGCAGTGCCTGCAAACTCACCCCGATACAGCGCACAATATTCTGGTGGTTGAACTTGCTGTGGAGACAGGGAGACTCAATTATGGAGCAACTTCAATCCAAAAAGCACAATTGTAGAAAAGGATCAAAATATTTTGCTGCGGGGAATGGTTTGTTTTTTTTTTTTCCCCAGAAAGTAACAAATCTCAAAGGTAGGGTAACTGGATAAAGCTAAAGCGCTACCCCTACACTCTGTGTCTGTCTGCATAGTGCAGAAACAGAGGTGGGGAAGGAGTAGCTTTTGGCTGCTTTTCCTCTTCCTATATTCTGCATCCTTTTTGGGCTACAGCAAGACTTGTGGGCCATAGGAAGCAGAGAATGTCTGATAACAGAGAAAAGTCTGCTCCCAATTTCCCCGTCCAAGGGGCAGAAGCTGGGCTAGGGCAGAGTTGTTCCAAATAACATACTGACAGAGGGATCTGCTTACGTAGGAGATATTCCTCAAGGTCTAGTCTCTAATACTTCCTCATTTCTCCATACCTCAATGTGACAGGAAACTATTTCCATGGATTCTAGGACTCAGTCACTGACATGTGACATGACAGCAGCATTAAGTCAATGCCATCTGTTAGTTTTGACTAGTCAAACCCAAACTCCTAAGGTTTGTTTCTACCTCGCGTTCTGATCTCTAAGAGAACTCAAAGGATCCTATTATCAATTCTGAAAACTGGGCCTAAAGATTTTCACTTGGATAATGAAAACCAGTGTGGACCCTCTTGAAAATTTAGCCCTTAATCATCTGGTGCCTCTTCATTTGTAAGAAGGATAAAAAAGGATGGCAATGCCTATCCTTTTTGTAAAATACTACAGCCATGCGCTAAAACTACTGTATAGATGTGTTGCGTGGACATCACCTCTCAAAGCACCTTTTTTCTTTACAGTGCTGGGCTTTGCAAGCCTACACAAGTGCTGTTCATCTTATTCATACACACCTAATAATGAGAGCTTCCATGAGGAAGTCCAGCTCATCTTGCTCTGAACACACTTCTGGCAATGTCTGGAAAAGAAAGAACAGATTCACAAGATGAAGATATTTAAACTTACAGATGTAGAACACCTGGCACAACCAAAAGTACTAACATTGTCTGCAGCAATCCTTGTTTCTCTAAAAGAAACCTCACTCTAAGATAATAGCTAGACCATTACTAAACTAGGCTGTGAAGCCTGTTGAAAGGTAAAGATCAGAACACATGGCCCATCAACGCCACTGTCATCTTCCTCCCAGCAAAGGAAATAGCCCAGAGTGCACAGGGAAGAGTGCTCAATATATGGGACTCTGCTGTATAGAGGATGAGGAATGAGACCACAGTTCCTGAGCTCTCTGACAATTCAATACTCCTACCTCCCAGCAAGACTATGAACTATAACCAGCAGTAGGACTGTGCTGCTATGTAACCTCTAGGAGAAAACAAGCTAGCTAGGCTGCTGAAGGCCTGGAGAACCCTACCAGGGTCTCTTAGCTTCACATCCAGTGCATATCCATCCTGTAATCCCTGGAAAACCAGCCACCTCCTACCTGCAGGCTCTTTGATTTATTTACCAGCTGCTCTTGGCCCTGTGAAGACTTTTGGCCTCTGACTCAAAGGCTTTGGACAGATTACCACACCAGGTGTAGCATGTGGAAGATGGACAGAGGATGGATTTATTTCTCATACCTGCAGTCTACTGCAGCTGTATGGTAAATCTTTGCCTATTTACTACTTACAGACCTCTTTTAATAATCTCACAAGCCCATATGCTACAAGCTGTACCATCACTATGATGGATTAAAGTGTTGCAAGAGAGTAGCAACCTTTCTAGCCACATCCTTCAGTACTATAGTAATGCTTAATTCATCTTCAATTTTATAATGCATTGGGACTCTTGGGTGAAAGGTGCATGAAACCGTCATGATAACTCATACACTGTCACTTACTTTCACAGCCACCTGCAAGGGAGTGGGGTCGCTGGGAATCCCTGCCACCTGACCTTCATATACCTCACCAAAGGCTCCGTGGCCCAAACCCCTGGACAGACCAGAGAAGACAAGAAGGTTTTACTACAGAGAACACACATTATAACACTGTGGTCACAGCTCACAGAACGGGCTCACGATTTTCATGGTAGTGAAACAGGGAGAACGGGATATTGGCACTGACGATACCACTCCTCACACTATGCAGGGGGACCAGACCTTGATGCGATCTTTCCTGGACCTACAATGTATTTAATTGGTAGGGAAAGCAATCCTCAAAAGTGAACAGTCCCCAGTGAAATCAAGCTGCTGGCACTGCGATGTGTAATGGATAGCACTCTTCTATGGGCTTTGGTGTCAGTGCTCTAGTGGTGGGTGCTCCAAAACAGGTCAATAAAGATAGGTCTTAAGTCTTGGTGTTCCTACACCCTAAACACATTAACAGCTCCCACGATGTTTATGCATCACCATTAAAGAAAACAGTGAACAAGAAACTAGGAAGCACAATGGTTCTCAAAGGACCTGAATTCTAAACCAAGTATCTTTTCCTGATTTATTTTGTGATTCTGGGTAAGTACCTTAGCCAGTAAATGGTGATGATAGTGCTTTGTAAAGCACTCAGCTCTAGGTATTCGTGCTGAGAATCGTTTCTGGCACTGATCATATTACGAAATTTACAGTTTTATTTTGAATAAGGGTACAAGAAAAAGAGAAAGGAATTAAAGTAATCATACAACAGATCCCGTCCTATGTCCTTGTGATACAGATTTTGCGTACCTGTCTACTCGTCTTCACTCGCTTAACGTTAAGTCAACTGGTACAAAAATAGTTTTACCACATAGGTGGCATGTCATAATGACATAGCAAACTCTGGCAGAGAATGAGGCTGCATACCAGATCCCGAGTCCCTCTTAAACCTGCATGGGCTGCACATCAGGCAGTACTAGTTTGAGCTTCTAAAAGACATTCCTGCATCTCGGTCCAGGTAAAAGGCTCTCAATAAGGCGCTCTTCTTCAACATGCACTTTTGTGGTAGAGCCAGGTCTGGCCTGAGAGCTGCACTGATTCTGTTCTCTAGTCTACCGGTGGACTGTTTTTGCATGGGCTGTTGCCCTCCTGTCCGTTCAAACAGGTGCTGCTAAGGACAATCTGCTCTGTTGTTGCATAAGCTCTGTCTGCAGTTTTGCCAGGATAAAGACCAGTCTAGGCAGTGAAACCACAGTGAGGACTTGCGTTGCCTGTGACTCAACCACTTCTTTTAATAACATTTTGTAGGTGTCAGCTGGAGACACTATTCTTGGCTATGCCTGACCAACTTATTACAAACTGAGGATATAAACCAGATCTCTACAGCTCATAACTCACCCTCCTCCCCAAAAGCTCACCTTCCCTGCCCTTATCAATTCCCAGCTGTATCCTCTGCTCTCTGCAGCTTGCCACACTTCAAAAATCCTTTCAGAGCCCAAGTGACAAAGGCAGCAGCAGCACAGGGTACACTGGAAACTTCCAGATGCAGTCCAGCAAGATGTGCAGGTAAGAGGGAATGAGATAAGAGACAGCAAAACATTGCAGACTGCATAGACCGCTCTAAGCATCATCTTTTTTAGCACCGTAAGCTCCCTAGTCTTCCAAGCCCTCCTGCTTCCACTTCTTGGCTTTTTGTGTAAAACTGCATGGTACAAGAGTAATGTCACATTCACAAGTGGCATGCACTGTATCCTGCAGTAGACCAAGGTGGGAAAGAACTCTGAACTTTCAAGTTTTTCTTAAGAGACTAGATCAGAACTTCTGGAAAGTTCAAAATAGACATGACTATCCTGCTGGCTTTATATTCCTGTCTTTTTAATACTGTCTGGCAGTCTCAAACCCATTGCTTCTCCTGCTATTGTACTTAAGGATGTCATTGTCTTTACCAAAGATCCCATCAAAGACTTTAAAAGAGCCTCCTACAAGCCTCAGCCTTCCCAGCATTTCATCAGTTAATACTGGAAACGGGCCATTCATTGCACAGTCTGCAAAAGACGGGTCTGAATTACTGGTGATGACTCTTCAGTTCCTCTCATAATCCCAGAAGATTAACACTGCACCTGTAAAAGGTCAAGGAGACTGCCAAAGTCTAGTCCCCTCCACACAAGCCTAACTACTGCAGCTTTACATCTTTCTTATGAAAAGGGGCATGAGTCTACAAGTGCATGAGAATTTGTACGTGCCTGCACAAAGACATGAGTTCACATCTGCGTAAGAGAGCCAGCATATGCGAGCGTATAGTGTGAAGCATGGGGAAGGCAAAGATGAATTTACCGGATGAGGGAGATGTTTTTTCGAGGCACCTCTTTGAGGTCACTAATGGATGTGGTCTTTCCTGCAAAGCAGTAGTTGGGATTGTAGTCTGTCATGATAGTGGAGGTACGCAGCTTGCTCAGCTTATATTCTGGGCTCTGTAACTCCATCTGCATGGCTTGTAGCTCCTGATGCTTCCGACGATATACTAAATATGGAGAACACAGTAAACCAGAGATACAGATTGACTTTGGAACAGGACAGCAGCCGTGCAGCATGTCTCACTGGAATTCACTGTGTGGCCAAATTTCAGTGAATCAAACCAGACAGTGACACCATCATATTTCTGTACATCAAATAATTACAGATAGAAAATGGAATCTGAAGTTATCCAGAAACCTTTGATTTACACATCTTAGGAAGAAACAGGCTTGCTCATGAACTGTTTGGAAGAACTAAAATGAATTTCATTTGCAGAGATCTCTGATTTCACAGGTCTCAGGTTTTTGTTTTGTTCTATTTAACTGGACCTTCCAAGTATGAGTCCAGTTCCAAACTTGAGGGAGTTGGGTTATAACCAACTTTCCTAAATCACGTAGAAGTGACTAAAATCTGAAATGAATTATTGCATTATATTGTTCAAAATGGATAGACTAAGCTGTTACCTCAGAATAACACATTGTACATAAAACCAGCTCATTTTGCAAAACTTCCTCTGTTTCTAAACAGAGTTGGACTAAATTTGAAATCAGTTTATGGTAGTGTTATACTCCTTGAATCACTTCACTGATACTTCTGAAACGTCATTAGAAATCACAATTTGAAAGAAGACATCCTGTGGATATTCCTTGAAATAGTAATTCATATTGCAGTATTTTTTTCAAAGCAAAATGCCAATCGTGAGCAGGTTAAATCAGTATTACCCTTACTATTGATTTCTGTGGGAGCTGGATTGAGCCCAAAGACTGTAACGGTAATAGCTATTGCATCTTCTCCAGCAGATGTTGCTCAGGGGAAGAATTTAAGGAGTAAACATGGACTCGCAAAGGCAGACGGATGTAATGACCTATCCACAAACCCTTCCTGTCCTCCATTTTCCTCCTCATTGCTTTTGCTTTGATTTTTTAAATCGCTGCTCTTTCCTGAGATGGCAATGATAGGCTAGTTGGATGGAAAGAGGATTACTCTTCCACTCCCTGAGAAGTAATTAGTAATTTTAAAGGGGTACTGTCAGGCCAGAAATAATACATGTAGGACCATGTGTGTGCAACTGATAACTCCTGAAATTCTTAAAACTGAACCAGCTGCGCAAATCTAATTTAATAGTTGCCATTTGCTGCTCTGGGTACATCCCTCCCCTCCCCCAGACTATATACAGTGTGGACAAAGAAAGGTGGCAGAGCTGTGGTTTGAATCCCTGGCTGCTTTTCATTGATTCAAGTCTATTCTGCTTGCAATTGAATGCAGGTGAGCAATTGTTTAAAATAAGAAGATGAAAGGGTGAAAAATACCTTTTAGAATTTCAGATAAAGATGCCAAGAATGCCCACATCCTATTAAGTAGCAGTTTGTGAAAGGGAAACCTATGTGAGAATTTCAAGCTTAAATGTCATACGTTAAGAGGCTAAATCTGTATATAGGCACACAATTAAAGAAGCTTGCTCTGAGGCATTAAGCACCAACAGCTCTCGCAAAACCAGTGGCAGCTGTGTTCTGGCAGCTTTACGCTACAACACAAGCAATAATGTCTCTTTCGAGAGAGTAACTGAAACCAAGTCAGTAACTGAAACCTCCTCAAATTGGTCATTGTGGTTAGAAACAACTACTGAAATCTGAAGTTAAGGCGCGTGTGTGGGAAGGTGACATTAAATACAGCAGTAGCTAAAAACCTGAATACTTTTGCCTCCCAGGGCCCAATTATCCCTGGCTAAGATCCAGCCCTCATATGAAAATATCTTTTGCAGAGAAACACTCACCTATCATGATTCCTGAAAAAGCCAAAATTAAAGCAGCCACCAATGCTGAAGTCACTACAGACAAGACCAAGGAGAGAGGGAGATGAACCACTGGTTCAGCTGTAACAGAGGCAGGAGAAGAAGGAATTACATGTTTGAAATGATCTTCCAGCAGCCACTTTTTTGCAGACAGATTTTTCTGCTCTTCCTTCCATTTACTCATCTGCTGCTCCTGTAGTGTAGGAGCAACCACTGGCATGATCAGTTCTCAGGATCTATAACCTCTAACACCTCATTGTTTCACTTTCCTCAATTAATATCAATTTAATACCATTAAAACAGATGGTTTGCTATCAACGAATTAACATGTGCACTCCCTGGGTATGAAAACAAGACCGTAAAAACCAGGGGCAGGAGGCTGGGGAGGTGGAAAGAACATTACATTGCCAGGGTTAAAGTGTTGCTATCAATGCCAAATCACAGCAAAAGCAGAAGGAGGACTGCAAGACATCATCTCCTAAATGCATCTAATCCAGGCAGAAAAACCCGGTAACAGTAAGTGTAGTACAAAGTATTCCATAGCTGCATCCTCACTTGGGACCACAAGACATTCCATGACCATCTATTAAGGTTTACTTCACCCTGGCAAAATGACCATGCTTTTAACCCATTTTGCAGATGGGAATGGTAAAAAGACAGAACAATTTTCCCATGCCAGTGACAAAGCTGAGAGCAGGATCCTGAAACCCTGGAGTCACTTGCTCTAACTGCTGGGCAAGAAAATGAAGGAAACCTAGTAATGGAGCTCTGAGCACTTGGTTTTTCAAGTAAGGCAAGTACAGGCACTGTCTTCAGTTTTCCTCAGAGATCTCTCACGCAGAATTTCTTTTAGATTCTGCACCTGCACTTTATATGTCCAGATCCACAGGAATTGTATTCTCCTTCACCTTGTACATTTTTTTGGTTCTTAAGAGGACTGACCTGGAATTTAAGTTTAGCTGGAAAATTCCTTCAGTGAGCAAACTTTCATGATTTCAGAGCAGAATGTGAGCATCAGTGCAACCAGGCACAAAATTTGATTCTCCTCAGTGCTGCCCAGTATGTCAAACATACTGTAAAGCAAACCAGCAATGCTGCTCTGTGCACCATTCCTCAGCACTGATGTGTCTACATCCTAGCAAAATAACTCTGCAGCATATACCAGCAGGAAAGAAGGTAACATTCAACAGAAGCCAGTTTTAAGAAAGACTAGATAATACTTTCAGGATGCCTTACAGTCCAAACTACAGATTTTTGCCATTGATTTTCTGTTTCACACGCTAGCAGCCTACCCCATACACCTACTTACCTATGCAAGACACACCATCCTCAGCCAACTCTGTGCCTGGCTCACAAAAGCAAATGACTTTTTGAGTCTCAAGATCAACACGGCACTCGTCCATCTCACAGTGACTGCAGTTAAGATGGAGCCTAATATCCACCTCTCCGTGCCCCTCTGTCACTAGGGAGTGGATGAAAGAAGCTGAGTTAATTACTGCAAAGATCATTCACTGACAGAAACAGGGGACATGGTGGTCATGGTTGCCAGATGTGGCAGGGTGGGCCCCATCTAAGAAACTGATTTCTCCCCACCTTCCATAGCTCCTGTCCTTTTCTCATGTAGAAAATAGCATCCAGCTAAATTAGCCCAACTGCAGTTGAGGTGCACTGGCTCTCTTTGAGCAGATAGTCCTACCACCTTAGCAAGGAGGCTGCTGCTGAGGCTAAAGGAAACCTGCCCTTTCGTCGGTCCGTGGGGCTCACCCTTTTCTTTCCTGGCCTTTACTCCTTCTGAGATCAAACAATGCAATTTTTTCAAAACTTTCTGGCTGAATCTATCAGGCCAGAGTGCACATGTATTTGAAAATACTTCTGGCTGTTCTAAAGCAAACATTTTTTTTGAGCAAATAGATATTTTTGTATTTTCTGAACACATCACAAACATATTCGAGACACTGACTTCTGGGCAAACACAGGCTGGAGTGGCAGTATTTATCACTCGCCCTCACTGCTGGGCAGTACTGCACTGTTTTCCCTAGAAACTCCTTGGTCCAACCTGCATACTTTGCTGAGGGATGCTCTAAGGAACATGTTTGTTAGCGAATAGTCAGGTGCTTTGTCTGTTTCTTTTCTAAATTATCTGAACTATGAGGTTCTGTTACCACTTTCCCTGGCCAAAATTACTCTACAGGCTGGTAGACTACGTTGTTGGGAAGTGTTTTCTACTAGCCTTGATGTTCTCTCCACCTGCTTTCTTCCTGCTACTTCTGTTTATTCTCCATTGGACTTTGTTATGCTATCTTTCTGCGTCCTCGTGTTCATGAAGACACTAAGCTGTACCCAAAGGGTTGTAAAGTGTCCTACAGATGCAAACTATTCTTAACATGAAATAAACCCACTAGAAGACTTCCGACCAATATGAATACCTTTAAGTGCTGGAGTGTATAAAGTACCAATTGGATTAATAAAGGACACACCATCCTCCCCATCCATCTCTGGGTCATTGTCCACTGCAGCATTGCCACCTACGTCAAACCAGAAGTTACCTTAACAGACTGAGGCTCATTGGCACTAAAATACAGATAAGCATTGCAACATGCATGACTTCAGCATATTTAGGAAGGCATCCAAATGAGAAAAGAGAATAAACCGAAGTATTTAACATATAGGGAACACTTAGCAAGTTGTGGCATGAACCACTGGTCTTTTATCTCTAGAACTTCAACTTAATAGCAGCAGCTTATGACAATCAATTTCTTAGCTCTGTTTTAGGCAGACTGCTGCAAACTAAGGCACAAACTTCATCTTTAACCATTTGGATGCTGTGAAACATATAAGCCCTTCTTAAAATTAATGTAGCCAAGAGACTGGAAAACACCAGTACTCAAGGGCTAAGTTCACCTTTGCTGATGTATGTATGTACTGTGTTAGCAGAGGGAATGAATATAATCTGATATCCTTCCTCTCCTTTGCACCCTGAAAGCAGGGTGGTCCACCAGGAATGGGGACTGAAGGAATTTATGAGTTGCTCATTTGTGCTTGGGCATATAGAACATATCAGGAGCGAAGTATGGGCAATACATAGAACATATTAGAAGCACAGTACGGGCCATATATTTTGTACTACAAGCATGCAAAGATTCCCCCACCCCACCCAAAAATGGCTTTTCCTCTTTAACCATCTTCAGTGAAATCAAAATTATGTCATGTGAGGCATTCTGTTGGAAAAAGAAGCATTACACAGTAACATTGGTACAAAACATGCACTTAATAATTTAAATTCATTACTTCCTCTCAGGATTTCTGGTCTATCATACACTTGATTTAAGCTGTGGAGAACCAGGGGTTACAAAGTCCACCACAGTGCAGATGGCTGAAGAAACTACGTGGCCCAGGAGATTATGGGTTAGTAGATATCTTGAATCTGGCCCACACCAGTTATAATCGACATAATGCCATCTGACAGCTGTCCTGAGACCCGCAGCACATGAAATTAGCTCCTTGTTGACTGAAGTCAACACCACCATCGTTATTAAGAGGGGTCCTGGCTGGCAGCCTGAGCCTCTGCCCCAGCGACCACCTGCGCAGGACCAAGGCCCACCCACAGCAGGGCAGGGTAGAAGAAGCTGCATCTTTCCCCTGGCATAAAGCCTGGCTGCCAGTCTCCAGGACCAAAGTCCTCAAAACACAGGTGCTGGTAATGGGAGCACACAGCCTGTGGCTCCTCTTCTTCAGCACTATAACCCCAAAATGGAAGGCTCAAGAATCACAGCAGGATCTTGATGGCACATTTTGCAGAGTGCAAAGCCAGGATTACAGCTGAAGGACTGACATCTGGCTATTTGCTCAAAGACTAAATGCCATACATTCATCTAGTGCTAAAAAGGCAACACACAGACATACTAGTACATAACAGTCAAATATGCTAGCTACAGGAGAATTATCTATCAGTGTTTTGCTGATCATTAGCACTAAAGGAGGGGAAGGGACACCTTGAACACGAAGCCACTTTACCTATATATCCTCCGCCTCCTCCACCTGAGGAGCACCCCCCTCCACCCCCTCCGAAACCCCCTCTTGTCTCCCACCCCCACTTCTTCATGGCCTGGGGGCAGGATCTTCCTCCAGTAGCACCTTCCAGCAAGGATTTTCCTGACCACAGGAAGGAAGTGTTATCATTCCAGCCACCTCCACCACCTGCAGTTAAGAGAAGAGAAAAGGCACAGGTAGGGGTTATTTTTGTGTAAAAAACACTGCAGGGATCTGCACAACAAGCACTCCTTCAAAGCACCTCAGCTGAAAGTAAGAATCTCATGCCTTGGTTAGAAGAGGGGATGTGCTTGCTACACAGTGCTACAGTGACCTTTCTGTAGGGCTTTTGACCACATTAATCATCTGCACCTCTTTTCACCTACCATACAAGGACAAGTATTTTCTATGGAAAATGTGAAAAGATATCCCTGCCTACTCCCCAACCACTTGTTTCTGGCTTACAGAGCCTTCCCCTTCTCTTTGCAAAAAATACTTTTGAAAAAAACATGTTGGTTCTGAAGTGGAACAAAAGGAATTTAGTGAAAGGGATGTGAAAACATGTCCCACCCCGGCTCTAAATACAACATACTCACCAGTGACTCACTTTCAGCTCTGCTGCTTGTTTTGTCCAAGGTCTCTTCATAGAGACTTCTAGCCAGGGTGCAATTATGCTCTTTCTGCATAAGCCAGGGAAACTGTGAGTATGTCTATACAGTACAAAACAGTGCAGGGAGCAGGATGGCCACATCAGCACTGCAAACTCCCATATCAAAAATCAATCAACTTTGCTTATGAGAGGTATTACATTATTTTGGGAGAATGTTGCCATTGCTATGGCTATACCATCTCTGATACCCTTATTTAGGCCAAGTACCCTGCACTGTGGGTACCTCCTATATGCATCTGTTACACTTCCATGTTCTCCCTGAACTCTGTTTTCATGAGTTTCGCCTCACCTCCTTGTGAGGAGGAATCTGGGAGTACCACATAATCACAAAGGTTTTCTTAAAAAGAATAAACTTTCCTTACCTGCAGCTCCTGAATTTCCATTCAACCCCGGAATAGAGGAATCATTCTCTAGCCTTTCTGGATGAAATGTGTCTGTTTTGGCCCTGTAGGCCCTGCCACCACCTCCTGCTGCAATTATCAAGGGGACCGGTTCTCCGTTCTCCATCTTAACAAATTCAGAAATAAAGGCAGTGTTCAAACTGAGTCAGACACGCAAATGGAAGTTCAACCACACGCTAGTTACTGCATGTTGCACTAAGCAGGCATTTAGGACTGCTCGGCACCACAAATTCCACTGCATTACTTTTGCACCCACATCCAAAAGATTAATGAACAGCACTAGTCCTATCAAGTTCTGCAACAGAGAACAGTGGCATCAGCAGCTCTGTGAATTGTACCTACAGTGCTGATGACACTTAGAAAGCTTGTAATGTTACCGTGTGATGACTTTCATCAAACGGAACAGCTAAGGTGCACTGCTTTATATAGTGCAATATAGTGCCTCCATTGGTAAATGACTGCTACACTGGAAACTGAGCATGCAGAGTTATGTAGAATTATGTAGAAGCTGGGTGATCTAAACATATTGTTAATGCCTGAAACCAGTGTTTGAAATGAGTACTGTCTCAGCTAGTACATGACAGAAAACAGGTCCCTAGCTATAAGGTTGCCAACAGAAAACATACAGGCTATCCTCAACTTTTCTTGTCATTGCACCGTATAGGCCAAACGTGTAGCTGAAGTCTAATGTTCTGCAATGATAGATTTGAATAAAGTCCTGTGGAATTTGCCCTTTGCTGTAGAATTATGCTTCAGCATCTCAGCTTGCATTGAAAACAATCCAATTCAAACTCTTATGTTTGCAAAAGAAACTCCAAGCCACTGAAGCAAGCGTGGCCATACCATGTAGCAGTTCTAAGAAGCGTGAAGGGCCAACTCAGCTCACTACAGCTATCAACTGGAAATGAAGGATACCCGGAGCTCAATTTGTGGACCCTTCCCCAGAGGTGTATAAAGGGTTCTCAGATATTTCAGGCTGCGATACTAGAGGCAAGTGGCAGGATGTGTTCATGCTGAAGGTGCACGGGGACTATGTTTCCATACCTTAAATATGTAAGTTGCACCTCCCCCGCCTCCACCTCCTCCTGCCCATTCATTGACACTTCTGTTCACACGTATTTCTTCTTCAATCACATTGTTCTCTCCAATGCAGACTTTCTGTATAATATCATTAGTCTGCAAACAGAAGACCAGGTCTGAGTTCTGGTAAGAAATCTCCATGTCCTTGTACACACACAGGCCTCGTGGACCCTTCACCCTCCCAAACCAATAAATTGTCCTCCAGTGAAACTACATAAGCAGAAGCAAGTGAATGCTCTTCTAGAAGAATCTCACTTTTTGCTTCAACCTTTGTCAGAAGAATTTGTTGCCATTTTAACTGAATTATTTTGAAGCCAGCTCAGTGCTGGTATCTATTACCATGTAAAACAGCTCCATAAACTTTTAACATACAAAGTGTAGCAGAATTCATTGCGAATACTTCCCAGCATTAACTATCTGCATTTCACAAGTGGGGGAAGGGATTAACTCAGCGATGATGTGACTTGCCCCATGTCACGCAACAGCCAAATGGCAGAGACATAGAGAGAATCCAAGTTTCTTTACTCCTCTTCCAGTGCCCCATTGGTTGGGGCCAGGCAGCCAACGTGCATCTATCCAGAGCCAAGGTGTATTGGTGGCTCACGTAGATGTACCAGGGCTAGCTTTAACCTCGGTAGTCATAGCATGGCCAGTAGCAATGAGCTCAGCATAGACTAGCCACCTAATAGTTATCTAGACTTCCAAGCAAGTTTTGATGTTGATCCAATGCTTATGCTGTAGCAGCAATTTTACTGTAATTACCAGCGCTAGCTAGTTCAAAGCCTACCAAAACAGCTGCAATCCCACCTTTGATTGCAACATTGACCTGATGTTAAAGAAAATACTTCACTAAAAAGCATATTTCCTACTTAGCATTTTTTTCCCCTCCACCAATTAGCACCAAATGTAATGAACCTTCTCTATTAGGCAAATCACTGAATTCACTAACTGATTTCAAACACAACATTAAACCATCATTTGTAAGTACTTCTGGACTATCACCTAAGAGAGGTAACTGTCGCTTCAATTTTAAATTGGAGTACTACAGTGCATGACAAGCAGGACTCTGCTGTGAGTATTTGTAAGTTGCAAGCTTTGCGTCTAGCTTACTTTGCTTTATACGTTTCATCTCACTAACACTATCTTGTTACGCACACTGAACTCACTAAGTCAACAACAGTTTAAGGGAAAAATGCACAAATAGTTGTTACAGTAGGATTGACCTTTTGCTTCCTTCTACTTTCATGTATGTGTTTTCTTTTGGTAGAGGAACCTGATAAAAGCATCCTCAAGTTACAAATTATTCTGTTGACCACAAAATGTGTTCTAGGTTGTGCCAGAGAATGAATGGCATCTGTTTTGTGTGTGCAGACTTGCCTATGGAACTAACCAGTCCTCCTTTCCCTAGTCTTCCCTCTCCTTAATTGATTTGGAGTTGGGTGGGGATGATTAATAAAATGACAAAGTCAATGACCCAAAGGAACCACTAGATTACAATTGAATTAAAAAAAAAAATAATCCTTCATGGCAAAGACTTAACTGATTACAATCCAATCTAGTAGAAGTCCCTTCTACGAGTCAATGCAATCTCTTTGCCTCAATGAAAGAATTACATTAGCACTCAATAAATTCTCACTAAGATTACAGTGGCCTGCAATTTAATGAGTCCATATATTACACTCAGCTGGAATGTCCTAGTTATAGACATAAGATGGAAGTTTGAGTTAGGGCATTTCTCATTGCAAAGAGGCTTCATATTAATGGTTTGCTTGTAGATATGTATAATTCCAGTTTTAACATTATTTACTTCAGCACCCAGCCTTGAGAACCCCTCTTTCTTGTCTACATTCTTCAACCTTTCTCTGCTGTAACAGACTGCTAAGCTTTCACCTCTTGCATGCCAGCCATTAACAGTTAAGAAATGCACAGCATTTAAATATCCAGCTCAAACCTGTAGGTGAAATTTCATCAGATAATGCTTAGTTTCCTCCATAAGAATCTCCTACTCCCTCATCCTCCAAAGAATACTAAATGATTAATAGATTATTGTGCCTGCAAATGGTAGACGTTGCACCTTTCTGTCAAGACATTTGCAGCAATTATTGGTTAGTAACACAAAAATGAGGACTGACTCAGCAGTGATTAATTTGTCTCTCACATTCCCATACAGAGAATAACCAAACACGACCTGTGAGATGGGTGTCTCCAGAGTTGCAGAGTACTATGATAATGGCAGAGTTGGGCTCAACAGACAAAAAGACAAAGCCCTGTGAAGTCAACCTTGAAGACTGATCTCCAGAGGAAAGGAAGGCAGGGTTGTCTTTTCTCTCCAAAAACTCACACAGATGCTCTGAGATATGCAGAACAATCAGAAACCTGTAGTGTATTATCAGTGGGGCCTGAATGTTGAAGAGGAAGTGAGCACAGTGACGTGGTACTTCATCCTTTCACATTCATGCCCTCCCAGTAAAACTGTAGCTATCCCTCGAACCATATAACCCAAAACCCCTCAAGGACAACGGTTTTCTCTGTAAACAGGCAAAACTCCATGGATTTGTAGAAGGGATTAAGGCAAAACAGAAAGGGCGATCACTTACACTAGGACAAGCATCTTCTCCTTGCTGTCCCACCAAGATATACAAAGTATCATCCTTCTGGAGGTCAAAAATTCCCAGCACAGACACGCCGTGGGACCGCACCATGGTGTTCTTCCCTCCTTTCCCACCAGCAGCTCCATAGCCTGAGATGCTGCAGGAAAAAGAAAACAAGAGCCTGGCACCAGAGTTGTCCCAGACAGGTGGAAGGTAGTACAAACCACTTCCAGGCACTGAGTGTTTTGCACACCTGAACTATACACAGTGTCACAGGGCTGTGCCCTGAAGACCTGACACTAAATAAATCTAAACCCAAAGCTTGAAGACTGAGGTTCTCTGCTCTACATGGACCTATGAACTTGGGTAGCTACAAAACAGCTTCTTTCACATTGATTCTTGGGCAAACACTTGCTGAGGACAGAGCGAGCAAGTCCCTGTAGTTTCAAACTTTAATATATGAAACACATCTTGTTTCCCAGAAGGCATACCCTTGAGAGGTTTGCAGCAATGAAGAGAAAGAACAGAAGCAAGAGAACCGGTAAGTACAGCACATATGGCTAAAAAGAACATTAAGCATGAGATTGACAGGGGGAGAATTGAGAAAGCAGACAGCAAAACTGGTCCTGGTAGCATGGACCAGATGGGAAACAGCTCTCCTATTCCCAGGACCAGAGGAATATAGAAGAGTAGATGGACACAACACTACCTGCAGTAAACAAGGAAGGCAAAAGTCCCCGGGCTAAACTCACAGTCACCACGAACGTCTCATTGCCTCCAGCCAGGAGTGGCTAGGTTGCATACACAGGCTGCTGCAGTCTCAATTAAGGCTCTGGGACTTTTATTTCAAGCAGTCAAGATTCAGAGGTCCTTACTGTTGTTGATGTACCCAAAGATTTGGCTGTACCACTCCAGCTCAGCTGCTCAGCTCCTCCTTCTCCCTTTCTAAGTACATAAACAATTTACATACTTGATGCAGCTTTTATCAAAGGATTTCAAAGCACTTTATAAAAATCACGATAAAACACACATCTCTGCTGCAATAAAAGACAGAGTTACTCAACTTTCTGAGCAAGAGAGTGGTGGTACAGCAAGTTCAATTTAGATCTGAAATAAGCAGGTGATTCTCCACTGACATTAGTAGCTTTGCAGCTATTTCCATGAGAACAAATTCAACCTGGAGCATGTAAACAGTGACTGCAGGGCTGAGAACACAAAACTTCCTCTCGGCTTCCTACCGGTTACAGTGTAGGTGCTCTGCTTTACCTCCTCCTTTCCTCTAGCACCTGGTTGGTCTTTGCCCAGCACAGTCTTGCATGCAAACAGGCTACAAGCAGAATGAACCAGCAGTGCCCATCATGCGTGAGCACCCTGAACAGGTTGGGCAGTCAGCTCACTTTCAGCCAGCAATTTGCCTTAACGATTAGCATGAAGAACTCAACCTTGTGATACTGCTCTGAGGCAGCCAGCATGGAGCAATTCTGATGTTGAAGCAACTATGGGGCATCAAGTGCCTCATAGAGCACATTAGATCCTCACAATGTGACATGATTATGTTCATGCCACTGCTGATAACCAAAGCAATCATTCCTCAGTAAGGCTGCACTGGAGCCAGCAGAAAAAGTGATGGACACAGCACTGGGCTACCCTGAACAGATGCTGCATGAATCTGAAGACTCAAGTTGATTTGCTGTAGAATTTTGTAATGGCTAATGAGGTGCACTATCAGGCACAGCAAGCTGGCAGGGGTAATCGGCTGCAATTAGGGGCCATATTTTTCTGTGTATGAACAGATTTTGCATATAAGCAATGATGTCAGGAAGTTCAGGAGAACCCATTTTGGCCTCATTCAAAAGCTGCAGACAAATAAAACCCAGTAGATTCAGGTCACAGTCATTCCCTATTCAAAATGGGTGTCACTATTTAAACAGATGGGTTATCTTGTCTTCGAGTTTTAGCAAGATCCCTTTCCTTAGGCACAGCTTTCTTTTACAGGAGGAATCCATTTAACCATATTGGTCCTGAAGAAAGATTCAGACCACCCTGAGTAGATATAACCAGAACACAGAATACCTCCACTGTCTTCCTCCTTTTCTTTTACTATCATACTTGTAGGAACTGAAAAAGAAAACTGTGTCTTCAGGAAGGATCTGGATGAGCAGAGTGCACTGCCTGTGCAAACCAGGGCTGGAGAAAAAAATCCACCTCTAGTTAGACAGGTCATGGGAAACACTGGAGCTAGTTTTGAGAATATGAGAAAATGCAGTGCCTAGGCTGGCCAACTTAGAAGGACACCTTTTTGCATTCCACTGTGCTGTGTTCTTGTGCTACCTTACAAGAAGCGACCAGAGAAAAGAGAGGACAGTGGAAGTGACAACAAATGAGGCACTTAGCAAAACGGACCAAAGACTCTTGCTTTAAAAATTGAAAGAATTCAGATAATGGATGGTAACGTGTAATTTATTACAGTTCACTTCTCTCATACTTGATCATAGGCCTAGATATGGGATGACAAGACCTTCTGAATGCTTAGAAGGAAATCTGAAAAGTATTCTTTTATATTGCCTAACTTTATTGTTATACAACATGCAGTCCCATGGGAGCAAACCAGATGATTTTGTCCATATCAGCATTGGAGCATGTAGGACTCCAGTCTTCAAATGAAGCCGTCTACAGTGTGTGGCAGCCTAGCCAGACCTTCATAGATGGTGGGGTTTTCTGGGTGTGGTTAGCTTGTGCTGGTAGAGTTTTGTGAGAAGTTGAGCTTTCTGTCTTTGCATTTTAATAACGGATATTCTGTCTCATGTTCACACAATCTATATCCTTCTTATGCATTTATCAGGAATGTAACTCACTGCTCTACATTACACAGTGTAAAACGCACTGATATGGCATAACATCAGCTTTCTTAAGAGCCCAACAGCCAGCTGGAGGATTTTATCTCTGGGTCAGGTATATTGGAGATGGCTATCAGGCTAACTTACAGGACCCACAGTGCAGCAGGCCTGCAGGGGAGAGCTAAATACAGGCAGTGGGTCCAGACTCTGGGAAGCCTTAGAATTGATACTGCAAATTGACATTTTCCTAGGGCTATGCTACACTGGGGGACTCTGCTGCCCCTTCAGCAGCCCAGAATCAGGAAGATGTCAAGTTACTTTAAGCCCACAATTGCTGCCTCCTTACCCCAGGCTCAGTGAATTCTCTACTATAGCCTTAAGAGGTGCAGAAGAGAATGTCATCCATTTATACATAGGTTACCAAAGACATTAGCCATCTATTATCTACACAGAACCTAAAAGTCTGTTAGGTCATTTATAGGACTTAAATAGACAGGTCCTCCCTGCAGGACCTCTGGTTTGTATTGTGTAGCAAAAATCAGCCTACAGTTGCACTGGAATTCTGGCTCTTCTTGGGCTGTGATATTAAAGAAATGACAATGTTGTAAGTTTATTGCCTCTTCTCTTTTGGGCTATATTTTATAACCATATTTACTGAATGCCAGTCCTGAAAAATTCTATTCACCTCAGGCAACTCATTTTTGATAGCTGAGTAAAATATCGTTAATGCTTTTTTCATTACCATCAATCCTTGTGGTAATAGGTACTCAGGCAGAACTTGTGCCTGGCCTAGCCTAGCCAGTTTCTCAAAACTGCTTTGCAGTAGACTTCTGTTAGAGACTGACATCTATCCTCAATATTAATATTCTTTTTCAATAAAAAGAAAAAAAAGAAGGTGCCAGTAATTTTTAACTGAAATTTGCTCAAAGCCTTCACTGGAATGTTTTGCTTTGAAATCCATGATACCATCATTGGTTTCAATACGGAATGCTGCATGAAAAAACACCACTAGACAGTCACTGATTCAAACAGACAGTTCTGCTTACAAACTGATGCATGTAATGGCTTGATGTTAGCATTCAGATACAGTGAACTAAACTTCGATTGTACTTATTTCCCCAGCAAGAGCAAAAAGAAAAAATGATTGGTAAAAATCTGATTAAGTAGCATTGAACCGTATCTGACCATCTCCCTTTGAAAATAACTCCACAGAGAACCCTCAGTATCACAGAGCCTAACATTTAAGTGGCAGGCTTCCAAAATCAATTCTACAGTGGTCAGCCAGGCTTACAGGCTCAACTTATCATGCCTAGATTCAAAAAAGTCAAGATGCTGAGCAGAGCTTGATGCAAGCTGTCCCATAAGAAATACTGACATACGATTGTGCCTCCTATACCAGGTGAAGAGTGGGAAAAACTCATTCTGATCCTAGAATTCAACGGATGGCATATGGGATATGTATGCCCCTTGGCCTGGGGAGGTCAAAACACTTGATTTTCAGCTACTTATGGAGCTCTCCCAACCTGTAACCATTTAGGCTAAAGATCTGTCTGCCTCAGATGGTTGCTTCTCTTCCTTTTCTTCTCTCTTTCACCAAAAAGTCGCATCTTCCAGACAACAAATCTGAGACCAGAAAGGTTGGAAATCACAGGATCAAGGAGGAGTAAAACCCAAGTAGATCTGGCCAAACTTCTGAATATAATGCTTCATATATACCTAGCATGTATCTACAGCCTGGATAAGTTTCAAATGCAAAGATATATCATGACAATCGGAGATGGTTCCCTTACCTGTATGTGTTGGTTGCTGGTACTCTCCAGATCTGAATGCCTTGGAGAATCCCTTCAGCTCCTACAATCACACTGAGGTTGGAGTTCCTGTAGGCATCGTTGCATTGGCTCTGTGTGGGGCCATAGGGTCCACTGGCACCACATGTTGTGAATAACCAGTGATCTGAAATGGGGACATATGCAAAGCATGATCCGACCATCCAAAGATCAAGTAGCTGTTCCGCTCTTTATTCACTCTCTCTTGTCAGACCAAGAGAAGAACCTGACCCCTGAGGTTTTAGCCAGAGCAAACACTCACAGAATTCTTTTAAAAGACTCATAGCGCTGTGTATCTCAGTATTTGACAGCTTTTCATCTACATGTCCTGAAAGCTATCCCAACTATGAACATAGCTTTACTTTTTCTAAGGCTCAAAAAGGCAAAGATCACAGAGTAGAGTAAAATGCAACACAGACCACCCAGTTTTGTGCTCTGTTCTCTGGGCTGTTAAAATGCACGCTCATAACCTCAGGACTGGTGCATTTTAGCTCTTTCAGTTTCTACAGACGTTTGATTATTGAATTTATTTTATACGGGAAAGTAGCTGTTAATTAGATAAAAACCTGTACATACAACATCATCTCAGTGATTAAAACATAACAATAAACTAATTGTATTTTGAATAATTATTTGCTCACAAGAGATTCAAGTTAAGCTTCAGAAGGCAAAACACCTAACTGAGGCCTGTAAAACAAGCATTCAGCTCTGCAGATTCTAGGCCAGATCTGCGGGTGTAGATCAATGCATCCCTATTACAGCCATTTTCATCAACTGGAAGTACTAGCCCTGTACAAATAGATTTCTAGAACAAGGCTTTGCTAATTTGTGCCTCAAAAAAATCTAATTTTAATTTGAATACATGATGCTGAAAATGCCTTCCTCTTCCTTAAAGATTCATTATTAGGGCCAGCGCAGTTGCAAGACCACAATGCTCTTGTAAAACCCACCCTAGCATATTTGCCAGTATATCAGGAAATATTTCATATGTAATCAAAACTAAGATCTAGATGGTAAATAAGTGGACTAAGCATTTTTGGTGCACATTACATAATTTATCATTCATACTTATTAACAAGCTAATATACACAACCTAATAAACACCATTAGTTAATTCTACTGCCATTAAAGACAAAAGACATACATCTAAAGAACATTATTTCTATAAATGATGTTGGGCCAGCCAGCCCTCCTTATGGCTTTCTCAAAGGGCACCATTTTTCCCCTCAGCTTCCACTAATGCAATACAACACATGCAGAGTCTTTCAGCGATGGTACTAATTAGCTCAGGTAGAACATTAGCTTGATCTGCTTCTTGGAATTCAGAGCTATTGTCTCAGCAGATCTGGTCTAGAAATTACGGTCTGCATGTGTCTGGATGAGAGGCCAGCAGTTCTACCATTACTGTTACTGGAGGG
Organism: Aptenodytes patagonicus; assembly: GCF_965638725.1. Classification (NCBI taxonomy): domain Eukaryota; kingdom Metazoa; phylum Chordata; class Aves; order Sphenisciformes; family Spheniscidae; genus Aptenodytes; species Aptenodytes patagonicus. The sequence continues at coordinate 113,316,588 of NC_134951.1, read as the reverse complement.
GTTCACCCACCAGAAATACAAGGAAACACATTAGTTTAGCCAGGCACAAGGTCTGAATTACCTTTTCACAAACTAATCCTGAAGTTGAGCTAAATTCCTTCTTATAAAAAAGTTCAATGCATGAAATGGATCAAATAATTTGGCAGGACTTTAAGAAATAAAGTGGCTGGTATTTCTGAAAAACCTTTGTAATACAGTCTTGGCTATTCCAAGAAGCAATGCAAAACTACTACTTTAGGAAAGCTTCCCAATCTAAGTACAGCTGAGAGAATAATCTCCTCCTCCTTACTGCAAAATCTATGCCACCCCTCCTCAAAACTCCCTTGTAAGGGTCCTCTAGAGATTTTGCTACCGTTACTTGTTTTATATGGATACTTACATACTTATTTTACTTATTTCTCCAATCCTTCTGCAATGGGTGGCAGTATAAAGTCTTAAAATTAAAATTAGTCTTAAAATGGAAGAATTCCCCTCTCCTCCTCTGCCTCCAATGTACCCCCAAAAACCGCAAGAACAACAGGTAAAAGGGGAAAAGCACCTAAGAAAGCAAGGTCTAAAAGTTCCTAAAGCAAAATGCTTCAGTAGCTCTGATATCGACAGTCTTGCACCAGAAGTTACTTATGTTTATTCTTGCAAAAAAAACCCCCAAAACCAAAGCAAAATCTCACACAAAATGGAAGATGAGAGACTCATTCTGTCAGCTATCACAGTGATTTAACATTGCAATATCCCAGTGGGCTAAGCCACCTGCACTGAAACATATGTTTAGTAAAGCAGGCAGGCAAGTGTCTTCGTTTGGAACAATAAGAAGCCATTTGGATGTCTCTGGTGAAACATCAAACATGTTCCCAAAGGTAGAAGCAGGTGACCTTCAAGGGGACAATAAGCCCAAAACATGAGAGAATCAAAATGGAAAACTGGAGGTGATAAAACCGAGGACAGACCACAGCATGTGCATACTGCTGCTATGGTTAAGCTTTAAATTTCTGATTTACTCCCTTTAAATAAATCTTGTTCCTTAGGTATCTGCTCACCTGGCCTTGGCACAAATATCTCTAGACTATCACACGTGTAACACACAGCACAGCTGGACCTGAAACTGGCAGCTCTTGACTCCCACGGGGTTCTAGGGACAGGGGATCAATGAACTACGTCTTATTCCAAAATGCTTTTTAATGGCCTTCTGTTTCCTTAAAAGCCCAATGCCCTGGTGGAACAGAAGAAAAATGTCCTCCTGCTGCAAACATTATGCCTTCAGACTTTGAACTGAAGCAACCAGAACAACTTTTGTATTTTCTGCCTCTTGGACAGACTAGAGGGGGCTCACTTAAAGTGCAGAGGCAGTATCAGGGTAAGAGCAAACAGTGCTGGTAATTTAAGATTAGTGAATGTGCATCTAAACTCTTAGAATCTGGCTTTTAAGAGCATGAGAGTACGGGGAATGAAAAACCACAGATATGTTATGCCAGGGAGTATGACGTAAGGAATCTGGAGATCACTGAGCACAGGAGGTACTATCTTAGATTTCAAAAGCGGTCCTGTTGTAATCGATACTGTGGTATATACAAGATTATATGTAAAGCCTCCCAGATTCTGCAGCTGCTGCAGTTAGTGCTAGCAGACATCTTTACTTGCTCTCCTCAGGTAGATGGTAGACAGGAATGGGAGAAGACATGTTTCAGAAGTAGCAGAGCTGGGTAGTGACCTTTGCCCACAACATTGCAGGAGGAAGGCTGGCCCAAGTGAAGTCCATGGGGAGACTGCACCTGATTTGAACCAGCCAGGATTTCAGTAAAACCTACAGCCAGGTGGTGCGCAATCTCCTCATTTGTCACTGCTGCATTGACTTGCAAACAGTCCTCCCCTTGTTTATATGCACTTTCATATGTGATACTGAAAGCCAGTCCAACATTTAACAGCTTTGTCGCTGAATTAAATGGGACAGAATACGGCATGGGAAGAAGTTGCCCCTCATTTCAACATAATTAGGACAGATGGGTCTTAGTTACAATTCTGAATACAGACTAAAAACCTCGCACTTCCCTCCCTCTGCTCTCTTAAACATTTCACAAAGCCAACCCTCAATCTGCAGATGTAACAGTAGCCCACGATCTTAAACCACTAACCCAGTAACAAAACAGAGTACTGCCCATCTTAGATAACCCACCACTTCTTTTTTTAAGTAAGAATAACCATTCACTCCCTGTAAAGTATTGATTTTCTCCTGATTTTAGAAATGACTGCAGCATGTCTCATGAGGTCAGAGACTGCATTTCTACAGGTTGCTGCATGCCACAGCAGTTTACATTAGTTCAATGTGAAACATTATTTTGATCTCCAAAGACTAAAGCAGCAGCACTGAATCGAAAATCCTTAAGCAGCTTGGTGAGAAGCATAGATTTTTCCCATCGGTGCATGTGGTCTGTCACATACTGCACAGCATACCTCTCCTTCCTTCTGCAGTGTGTGACAGGCTAACATTGCCAGCACCTCACACTCACACGATGGGAAAAAAAGCAGGACTCTGCAGTCTAATCTTCCCAAACAAACAGCAGATTTTGGAAGTTTGCCCAACTTCACACAAGTTACAGATGCCTGGTTTCCAGAAACAGCTGAGCATTCCCACGATGAAAACTAACAGGTAGTTAAATGTAGGGTCCCTATATATTCTGTCATTGGCAGCTGCAAGATGCTAACTGGGTTTAAAAATCTTTCCTGTTTAAGGTGGAGGAAAAAGAAAAGAAGTGAAGATTACACTGAGAATCAGAACTGGGGTACTACATTTCAGTGAATAATTTGTACATCAGTTCATTTGACAGAATCCCCACTTTCACAAGAAACGTGGCAGAAGAAACATTTGGTCTTCTGCCTATTCACCCACACACCTGCCCTCCTCAAGCTTCCTGGCAATCTCCCCAACACATTGCTAAGGTCCCAGCAACAACATTTTGCAAGAAATGCCATTTTGGCTCTATTAAAACAGATTTAAAAAAAATCGTTCTTCCCAACTTTTCTTGCCAACTTAGATTTACTGATATATTTACACACACAGTCACTCATGCTTATTTTCTTCTGCACAGCAGAAATTCTAGTTTTCACACAGCTTGGCTAGATGTGTAAGATGCACAGCAATCAAGGCACTGGATTTCAGCCATAGCAAAGGGGAGTGATGTCCTGCTCTTGGAAAACAAAAAGAACAAAACCCCACAAGACTTAAAATGACTAATTCATTTGAAGCTCTGATACTACTTGCAGCCCAAGGCAGCACTGCTGCAGGCACTGCTGGAAATAACAACCAGCAACAATGAAGAGAAAACAGTGGAGCAAAGCCTAAAGCACATTTATACTTTTAACATAGAAAGCAATTTCACTGGCACACATAGCACATAAACTCCATATCACAAAACAGACACAGGCATTTAAGCTATACCTCAAGGACCTAAATGTATTAACTGGCATTTGTTAAATTAAGCTGGTTTGAACTGAGGTTCAACTTGTTCCAAACCAAAACTTTACTGTGATTTGAGAAAATTACCAACCAAGCACCATGCTACTTGGCTTATTTTGGAACCTAGAGTAACTAACTAGTGAAATGCATCAGTGCTTTAAAACAATGTGTAGGCAGTTCGTGCTGCCACAACCTCTATTCAGGCCAAGAGGCTATCCCTACTTCCAATGGAGTAAAAAAAAACATTAATAAGGGCTATAAGGTCTCATGCTTCAGGGGCATAAGAACCCCAGTGGCTAAACTTCTGAAGGCAATTAATTCTGTTAGTTGTCCATCAGGGAGTTCATTTTACTTCTTCCTCTAAGGCAGATGTCATCAAACTTGATGCCATGAACAAGAAGAATGCTTGCTTCATCTATTTGTAAAACATTCACAAGCTCCCTTACAATACTTGGCCAATATGGGAAACCAGAGGCTTATAGGAAATTGCCCATCTTAATCTTCACTAATGTTTGGCTGCTATTGGCACCATGGTATGTGTGGAGGGATATACCTTTTACTTGGTGCATGAGCAATCTCAGTTATGCATTACCAGCAATTCCAGAGTTGGTCTGTGCTGAAAATCTGTAGGCAAAATATACTAGAAGCATATATAAGAAACATGTTCGGTGATGTAAGGAATGAAAAACCTTTCAATTTTGCTTTGGGTTCTGTTGTTTAACAGTGTCCTGTGAGCAGTAATTTGAGATTATTACCTTTTCCAGGACGAAGTTTGCCAGAGATTAATGAGTCGGGGCAGGGGTTTGAAGGATGATGGTAAATGGCAGAAATAGGGTTGCGCTCACAATCACAGTCCCTGAACTGTTAAATGTGTCTACACAGTGATATTAACTGGATATAAAATGATCATAGAAATTACTGAGTCTTGCCAGCAATACCAAAACCAGTTACACAGGTACGGCTAGACTAAGAGGAGGCCAGCTTTTCAACTATTTATGGAGTTACTATTTCTACCTCTGTCTTTCCATTTTCTAAATGAGGGCAGCAATGGAAGACTTGGACGTGTTTTTCAGTTCAACAAGAAAAGCATCTGCAGTGATGACAAATGTATGCCAGATCGATCCTGAGCATCATTTCAAAGAAACACTCAAAGCTTGATTCATACTTTAGATTTTTCTTAAGTGGCCATATAAAGGGAACACTACCAGGGCATCCTTGTAGGAAATTATCTGTGGTCAGTATAACAGGGCAAGGGCATTGCTGACTTTGAACAGCAATGAGAACGGCTTGTTTCTCGCTACCTTCTGGAACCAGAAACTAACAAAGCAGCATGAAGAAAACTAATTTCTTTTCTCTTTTAGGTTTCACTTAAAGAGATAGCAGGAGTCTTCCATAAAGGGTGTTAAGTGAGACATGCTGCTAACTTTTTGGAATTTGTTTGTTCACAGTTACAAAGGATAGTAGAAATGCATGTTGGATAACAAAGACCAAGTTGGGTGGAGGTGGCAAAATTATTTTAAAACCTTTCCTGAGATTTATAGCAGTTTCTGCACAATTTAAACTGCTATTCTTAAGAGTGGGCAGCTTTAAAATTTAGGTCTAAAATGTGTGAATTGCCCTGTTTATTTCAATTGTATGACTAACTCTGGAGAGCATTTATGCCAATTCAACTTTGCTATGTTGGGATCTGGTTGTATGCTGATTTTCAGTATTGCACCTTTGCTATTTTCAGTCCTACGGAGAAAGCAAGTGTAAACACTGCAATAAAGAAATTCATGCCTACATAATCTGAGGTCCCACCGTCCATCTCTGAATATTTTCTATCACTGTTCAGGATGCTACTTTTCTTGGGGGGAGGGCACTGAGCTGTTATTCACTGTGTTAATTGATGCTTAATACAAAAATACAATTCTGCAGATACCTTTATTGCATTATGCCAACAGTTCAGTTAGTATAATTGCACACAAAGAGCAACTAAATGTAATTTTCTTTTACTTAATACTCGCTCCGCTGTTCCTTTCAGCTCCTTCATCTGATTAACTAATGTGACTCAGAGTTCTTCCGAGAAACAGCCATGTAAGTACTTGTAAGAGGACTCTTCCTGATGCAAAAGACAAAATCTGTGCAACCACTAAGTGTTATGAGGAAGAGACCGGAGCTGAAGGAAAACAGTAATCCAGTCTGGATGAGAAAATGATTTGCTGACAGTTTCCATGCAAGAAACCATGGTCACACAATGGCTGGTGGATATGCAGATCAGATGGGACAAAACAATGCAAGGTTTGAGGGTAAAAAAGGTTAACCTTTTTGTACATTTCACAACACACCATTTTTGTACTGTGTGTCCTGACACGAGTAAGTTGTCAGTGGGACAGATGAGAAGCTGAAACATCAAAAGAGAGGCTACCCTCATGGTATTTACAGCCTATTCAGAAGCACCAGAAATCTTTAATTAAAGCTTGATTGCTCTGTGTCTCATTATCTCCTTTCGCCTACTGAGAATCCTATTTTGTCTCCTCCAGTTTCCATGATAGTAATTTGTTTACCTAGAGTTCCTCATTATTGCTCACTGTATCTTTATATGCCTGAATTTCCCATATTCTAGCCTTGTCTATAAAAGGAAATTGCATTGGTTTGATATAAATTGGCTTTTTAATTGGTAGTTAAACTCCCTGTAGAGAAATGCTACGGTTTGAGCAGCTTTCAGTTTTACTTAAACTAATACCTAATCAATTCAAAAACAAAGCCAAAGTAAGCTTGGTTCACATCAAAATAAACAGTGCACAGATTTAACCATTTCAATCAAAAATCCTAGTTCCACTGAAGTTGTTTCAATCTTCTGGGTTTTCTTACAACTTTTTTGCAGGCTTCTTTTAGAATCAAGTTTCACCTGCAACCTTTCAGCAAGAAGCTCGCATGCCAGCAAATAACACGTCACTAATTAATTGAAAAGGAAAGCATTTGCATTACTTGGTGATCATCTATCTAACGGCCACCTTGCACTGCAAATAACTGTGACTTGAAACCTACAGGAATTTTTCTGTGTTGGTCCTGGTCATCGTCAAGAAACTTGAGAGCGCAACACCACCACATTAGTTGTAGCGATTTTGGGTCTTATTCTCTACACAGCACATTCATCATCCCATGTGTGACACATCACAGCGGTTAACAGATTTCTGGAAGCTTTAGGGTCTTTCACAGAGTGGCTGCGTTATGTGTTTTGAACCTTTGGTATATGTATCCTGGAGGCATGCCAAGCCACGATAAGCAATGGCAAGGCTGAAGAAGTAATTCACTGGGTACAGAGCCTGAGAACAGAGAGGATAGGGAGGTTGGTGGTGATGAATATCACTTCTGCTGAAAATGGATTTCCAAGCACAGGCAAAACCAGCAGGTGCATGTAAGAGGTTGTTCTCAGTTACAAAGGAGCAAATCAAGGCCCATACTCTTGAAAGCAATGGAGCTTCTTTGGATTTACTGTCATGCAAACAAAGTGGTACCTGTCTTTCAGATTGTACTTCCTGCTGTGTAGGCTGAGCTGGCTTGGGGACTTGGGGAGGGTATTTTATTATCCTGTTGTCTCCTCAGCTATAGGAACACAGTTCTTTGTTTTAATATGATTTCTTAAGAAGGAAATATTATAGCCTGTGATCCATCACACAAGCCAAAGATCACATTAGCTGTAATTACTTTTGGCTGAGCTCATATTGGTCAATGCAGTCTTTAGGACTTCAGGGTGGCGCTGATGCTGTTGGTTCACTCGCACAATAGTAAATACGTGGCCATCAAAGTAAAGGCCTTGACAGACTCAGCCTGAGGTTTCTTAAATGCATTACAGGATGCAGAAAGAAACAAGATTAAAGCTGGGTAAAATGCATAGCCCAGGGACCAAACAAGCATCTGCAGTGTTTACTGAGAGCAGGGACTCAGCAACACAAAGGAAAAAGGTGATTCGGTGCTGTGGAGACCCTCAGAAACACAACGACTTCCCACTGCAAGAAGCCGCAGCGTAGCTTCTCTGATTTCTGCCCTGTCTACACTGAGGGCACAAAGGGGAGAAAATTGCTGTAGGAGTGATTTCAAACCTCAAAGGCTGGAGACAATTTTAGACAGAACATGAACAGGACTGAGGATCAAGCCCAGAAATTAGGCAAGCTGGCTTAGATACCACAGGAATTGCCTTGAATTTTCACCCTGAGGTCATAACAAATTATTTGAATTGCTCAAAGTACCTCGGTGATCTTCTCTTCTACCTCCACGCAATCTGACTCCCATTATTTCTACTATCCAAGCACTTCTTTAAATTGCATTCCTCAGATAGGACAGGGAGCAGAAGAGTTAGAAGATGTTCCATCATTTCAGGTCTAGTGAGAAGTAGGAAGCAACAAAATTCTCAAAGAAACCTACAGCCACAAGATTTCTAGCCTAACACCCACACACCCACTTTACATTAACTTTGCATCCAAACTTCAGGCCATTCTCCAATCTGAACCTGATATCTAATGGCTTTTCTGTTACTAAAACAGTAGGTACCTTGGAAGAAAATGTACAGCTGCCTTAGGGAACTACATCACCACCTAAGCATTGACATTGCTATGGAAAGTCAGGCAGAAATCCATAATCTACACCTGTGTATGGATCATACCACAAGATCACTGACCTAAGAGCAATACTGAAAGCACTTAAAAGTGAAAGGTGGCTCCACTTACAGGCAGGAAATGGAGATACAGATATCGAAGCGAACTCTTCAAGGGATCTGCAAAGAGGATGTAAGGGTCTTTTTGAAAATCATACCTTTCTGACCAGCCCAAGCTCACACACGACATCTGTAACAGAGCTAGACACAACCTTTATAGCTAAAGCACAGGTCCACCCAGCCCAGCATCCTCTCATATGGGCTCATTCCCTCTGCTTCATTCTCCTGAGACTCCTCTCAGTGCTCCTGCACTTTTCTTGCTGTATGATGCTCAGTACATAAAATATCAATAAACTCCACTTGATGGCAACTCTTGGCCTACACTGCAGACTGTATCATCAGCCTCTACCGCCAGAGCTCGCTTCACAGGAGAGTTCAGGTACCAGCAGCTGCCCTGCTGCGGCAGCATGGAGTGGGCTAATACATCCAGCTTTTCAGGCAGGCTTTGAAGACTGTGTGGAGCTTTTGACCCCACCGACCAGACTGCTATTGGTATCAGAGCCAACACCACTAGTTCATGTATTTCAACAGTACACTGCAGGTAGCAAAGTGAAACATAACCTAGAATAGAACAGACTCAAAGTCGTCTTTCTAAGACAGAGGAGTGGGAGAGAAGGAGGCAGCAGGAACAAATCCCTGGGCTTACTGACAAAATAAAGGAGGCATATACCAACCATGCCTGTTCTCTACCTTAAGAGGGGTGGTATTTCAAATTGGCAGGTAACTAGCTAGTCCTAAGTGAGAAGAAACAGCTGCACACAGTGCTGAGGGTGGCAGTTGTAGCAACTGCTCATCTCTCCTGTAGTCACCCCTCATTTCCATGGTCAGCCCTGCTCCCCCCGGTAGGCTGGAGGTTGTGGCCACCTGAATCAAATCGGAAAGAGAAGCTGGCAAGGAGGAGGGAAGGAAGCAGATTGAAATAGAAATGCACCTGTAGAGCCCAAAACAGATATTGTGAATGTGTGGGCAAGCCTGGGAGAGGGAAGAGACAAACATTTGGGAGACAGTGATGTGAGGGGGAGGGAATGGAAATCTTGAATCTATTTGGCCCACACTGCTACAATTAAGCTGGAAAGGGGAGCTGGGGGACAGGGGAGAACGAAATAACATTGACCATAAAAGACTGACATTTCTAACTAACTAAAAATCATGTGTTTAAAACAAAGTCCAATGCTGTACTCTTTCAAATGGGCAATGAAAATATTACTGAAAAAGCAAAGCTATGTTATTTCAAACCAAGCCTATATTAACTAGAGATGCGTGTTCAGGTTACCACATGTTGGACTCCGTCAATTTAGACACTTCATTTCAATTCCTGTCTATTTTCAAGTGACAATGACACCAAACCAACCTGTCGTACAGTTTAAAAACACGTTTTACTTCAAGAAGAGGCTCCCTCTGGTTCTTTCTTTCACCAGCTTGCAACTGAAATCCAAGTTACAGTTAACAGATAAAGGTAATTGCTTTCTAGAGCTTGTTTTGTTTTGTTTGTATGGGACTTGGGAAAAAGCTCTGGACAAAGGCCTTGGTAAAAAGGAATCATACTGCATTTAGCCACATCTAACTGAAATCTGTACTAGTTGGAAATCTCTGCTGTCTGAAAATGCTTCTCAGACCAGACAATTACCTGCTGGACCAGAAATGGGGGCAGTGTTGAGTTGGAGATTTCCCAGAAGCTTTTGTTCCCATCCAAACTTCTTCTGGCCACCTCTACTGGTGAGCAAATTGCTTGAGTCTGGAGTGGTACCTCGAGGTGTCTTCTCTCCACTGACTAGAAAACAAGAAGTCACAGATTGGTTTATCACTCAGGGTGGCTGAGTCAGTATGTAATCCAAAACTGAAGCTAAATTAAGGGCTGGAGGCTCCTCTGCTGAGAATAAGAGCCTGCAGTCACAGGATATAACACTATTAAAAGGAAAGGGCAGATTGACTTTCCATTGCTGTTACGGGAACTGTGCCAAAAGGAAAATAAACAGGAATGAGTGGTGGGCAAAACAGCAAGTGAAGACACAAAGCAGAAATACAGAGTACAACCTTTAGCAACTGTTAGAAAGTTTCTCTTTTAGCCAGTAAAAGTACATGCAATCTTTCTTAATTACAGCCTAATTTTAAGATCTCTCTAGAATACTGGAACCTGATGTACATTGTACTTACACACAGAAACCAAGGGGTATCACTGCATAAATAGAAAGACTCACAGCCCCAGCCAATGCAAATTAACATAACACAAAGCAGATGAAACATTCTGACTGCTGTTGGATGAGGAAGTGGCTTAGAGGTTTTCAATCTGAACAGGGCTACAGAGGCTGTAGCTTCAAGCCTAGGAGATGAAAGAACACACTTAAGTTCTACTGCTCAACCCAAGGTAGAAGTTTCATGTGTTCAGAGCTTCAATCCTCCAATCCTCACCTAAGTTGTTGGTCTGAGGTATAGAGTGACAGATCATTGAACACATTTACAAATTAAGCAATTCACTATGCATGAGATTGTGAAAGATGAGCCAGACACAAATGTTCAATAAAAATCCAAATGGGGTGAAATCTGGCAGCAGAGATATAGACTGGGCTTATTCTAGAGGCCAGTCAATCAAGAAGTCTGGATCAGCATCCAAATTTTTCCCAAGAGTAGGAGAGAGTGAAGATCCTAGTTTCTGATTCATACTTAAATGCATGTCAGTCCGAATAAAATAACCTTGTTCTAATTTAACTGGAGTATTGTGCCCAACGTTACTGCAAAATTAGTGTCAATCACAGGATGCCTGTCTTTCCCTAGCCAGAGTCCAACTGTCATTCATTTTGATAACTGTCACACAGCAAACCAGGTCATCTGGAACTCTATAATCACAGACTGGCTTCTGCATCAGCCTGGGTGGATAGGTGATGCTATTGTCTCAGCTGGAAGCTGACTCTCCCACACCATATGTCTTACTACCCATTTACTGCCAAACTCGGAACCCATTCACTGGTCGGCTCCACTAATAAGGTATGCATCTGAATGGTCTCCTCCATCTAAGCACAGTTATTTCTGAAACGTACATTTACATTTCAAGTCTTTGAAGATAACAACACCCAATCCCTTCCCCACAGTTTAAACCCCTTTCCAAATTTCAATTACATAGCAAATAAAAGACAAGTCACTTGCAGATAAAAGGAAAACTTACTTGTTAAATAACAGTCCAGACTAAGGGAGACATTGTCAAAAGCAATAATGGCATCAGATCCTTCTTCCCATGAAGCGATGATCTGAAACCAAAACCTGCACAGATTGGAAGAACAGGGATTAAATTCTATTAAAGAGATGAAACTCAGAGCTCTTTGCAATTAAAGCAGTTTTAGAATGGGGGAAAAAAGCTTTTCTTTTCACATATAAAAATATTAGATTGACAGAGAAAGTATCCTCACCCCTAACAAGCAAAGATGATCCGAGGAGGGGAGCTGTACATGAATATAGGTAGACAGAAAAAAGAATACAGCCCCTCTTTCCTCCAGAGGCATGCAACCTGAAGCAGGTGCAAGTATGTGTATGTGTGGGGTGTCAGGACAGCAAATAAAGTCCCCTGGCTTCTGGCACAAAACAAATCAGACACCTAAGTGATTTTATTCTCACAAGTGATTTACACCCTAAAGTGTTACGAAAAATAAGTAGGCTGGGGCTCCTGAAGTCATTTGGAGTTTCTAAAACGAACTGGAAATCAAAGGCTGAAATCAATTTAGAAAGTATTTGGTGTTGATCCGCCCTCTAGGAGGCAAAGGATATCTAACAGTCCTGGCAGCCACAAAAGAGAGGAACTGACACTGGGTAGTCCATAGGAAGAGCAGAACTCATTATCTCCTTGTAGAAGCTTAGCAGGTTTGCCTTAAATCACTTCCACACTCTCAGCTGGCTTTTGCCAGGGAGTTCTGCCACTCCTACATTACCAGAAGAAAGATCACTGTAAATTCACCCTCAGTGGTATTACAGGTCAACAGGAACAGCAAAAACAACCCACAGTCAAATACTTCAAATCTGATAGTATATTGACCATGCATTAATTTAGTGCACTCATGGATTTAGATTTTTCTCTTAGTTTAGCAAGTTCATGTTCTCCCGATGCATATCTGCCACATAAAATCATAATACTCTGCTTAGGAAGGAGAACAATTTCTAAAAGCAGCCGACCATGGCCCAGAAGTGACATACAATGCTGAGAGGTTGCATCAGGACTATAAAAACACAAAACTATCATATGCTGTATAACAAGCTGCAAGAGAATACGAAATATTTAAACCTCATTCTCTGCTGTATCTTGATGTTTTACACCAGCAGAAGTTAAGCCATTCATGGGTCTCTTTAATGTAGATCTATGGCTGATGGTTCCTGCTCTATCTTTTAGATATAAGTGTTTAGCCAGAATGTGAATTCTTGCAGGTGTTCCAGTTTAGATGAGAAACTGATGACAGAACAAGGTATTTTTGAGGAGCAGTCCTATTTATTTAGAAAGGCTGTAGAAATCCTGTCCCTTCCCTGCAGCAAGAATCTAAACACGAGCAGAATTTTTTTCTTCTCACAGACTCTAGTCCTTTATGCACAGTACTGGGTCTAAAATATTTTCTCTCAGCTTTTTGTCTGCTATCAGCATTCTTACACTAGTCTTGTTGTCTCCTACTGTTTTTAAAATCTACCTTTCCTTTACCAACAAACCAACCTCACAAAACAAAATTCAACTGAAGCTTCTCTGCTCATATGTACATTTACTTTGGGACAGCATGTTCCTGTGTTTTGAATGAGGGTTTTGACTGTTTCAGCCACCTGACTCTGTCAACAAACATAACCAACTTCCATGTTGTTCTCAAATGCAGTGCAGCTTTCACCACCAGTGATGACAGTGAGGTTTGGCATAAGCTAAAACAGACCCCAGGGATATATGTGCCTTTTGAGGATATCTAGATTGAAGTGTCATCGTCTTCTGCAACTGGTGTTCTTGCTAAGCTACAGATGGGGACACACTCAGAAAAGCTGACCCAACCAAAGCAAAAACTTGAAACAGAAAAAGATCCTGGCAGTCCCTGAAAGGTGCAAACGGTTTAGAGCAGAACACAACAGTCTGTTCACAACAGAAAAGAGCTGATACAGTTACTATGTTCCTCCTTCTTTATTTCTGGTAAAGTAAAACAATGATGCTTCAATACTGAAATTTCTCGCTCCTTGGAGATATGCATTGGACATATGGAGAGACTTTTCTAAAATGGACTTTTTATGTTCTAAAGACATAAGCAGCTGCTATGAAAGAGCAGGTGATTGACACAAAGAACAGTGGACATAGTGAAGGAAGAGTATTCCTAGCATCAAAGGAAACTCCAAACAGCAAGACATAATTTTCCTTGCTAAATGATCCGTCTTTATTAGCTCAAAAGGTAGCAGGCTCCATCCAAACAAATCTGAAGATCACAAAAGTGTGTTTTTTGCCTTCCCAATCCATAAAAAGTGCAACTGCAGTCTGATGTTGCCAGAAGCCTCACAGTTCTTAGTTGGTATACCTGAAAGCCATTGTGGGTATGTCTAGGAGGAGAACTGGAAGGAACATAAAATCCTCGGATGTTAAACTGGCTTGAAGTACATCGGCTGTCCTCCCCCTGCCTCCTCCCACGTTTGCTCCACAGCTGACACCCCACAACACTTCAAATGAAATTACAAGCTCTAGCAAAAACATGAGCTGTTCAGTTCGAGGCATACCATGTGAGTCTTAAACAAAAGCTGTTGGACAGACAAAGTGGGCTCTGATCTACTTTTTCCTCTAAGTTACTGTGCCAGCAGCAGACATGACTGAACTGTATGTGAAACAGGTCCTGAACCACCACAGGTCACAGTCTGGTATGTTATGGAGAACCAGGACCTACCTCGGGCTGTAAGCTACAGGCCATAGCTCAGCAGAAGCTTCTCCCTCCCTGCTGTGTGCTGCTGAAACCTCCAGGAAGAGGTAAGGTGAAAATGGATTCAGCTACACGTCTTTCAGTTGGCTATGTCTGAAAGTCAATGCCCTGCACACAGTGAACCTTGGTGCTACATTGAAGGGACCACTGAGACTGAGTCTCTCACGTATTTAATCTTTGGCCTGCTTCCTGGGGGTGCACACTACATGTCACTTGGAGATATGGACATTTTGATGTGTACTTATGTTTGTAAGGTGCTAAACTGAGGCTGGGAAATGAATTACAAAGACAAATAAGCAGTTCTTAGACATGGTCCTCCATGTCAGCTTTTCCCTCCACTTCTGCAGACTTTAGCTCAGGTTGCATAAAAGAAGAGACACATACTTCTGCAAAGACTATTACGCACCTTCTTTGTACCTCGCAACTAAATACTTCTGAAAATAGCTTTAGGCAATTTCCTTGGCAGAACCTAAGCTTAATGCCCCAAGGCGTTATCCTTTGATGCACTGTTCATGTCATGCCTTTTCAGACAATGAAGGGTTGCTCTTATGAGAACGTTGTCGTTTAACCCAGCAGGCAGCTAAACACCACACAGCCGTTCGCTCACTGCCCCTCTCCCCCCCGCCCCAGTGGGATGGGGGCGAGAATCGGAAAAAGAAAGTAAAATTTGTGGGTTGAGATAAAGACAGTTTAATAGGACAGAAAAGGAAGGGAAAATAATAATGATAAAAGAATATATAAAGTGATGCACAATGCAATTGTTCACCACCTGCCGACCAATGCCCAGCCAGTTCCCAAGCAGCGGTCACCACCCCCCAGCCAACTCCCCCCAGTTTATGTACTGAGCATGACATCACATGGTATGGAATGTCCCTCTGGCCAGTTTGGGTCAGCTGTCCTGGCTGTGCCCCCTCCCAGCTTCTCGCTGGCAGAGCACGGGGAGCTGAAAAGTCCTTGACTAGTGTAAGCACTGCTTAGCAACAACTAAACCATCAGTGTGTTATCAACATCATTCTCATCCTAAATCCAAAACACAGCACTGTACCAGCTACTAGGGAGAAAATTAACTCTATCCCAGCCGAAACCAGGGCAGAGAATTATCAAATGTTCAGCCCCTAAGAACAGAAAGGCACAATACAAACCAGTATTTCTGTCACTGAAGGCAGTGCCATCTAACGTGCCCATATAAGAACACAATAGGTTATGTTTTACTTTTATTTACAGTTCATTCAAGTTAAGAGACAGCCTTGCTGATTTCACCTGCGGGAGCACTGGGACCAGAACACTTGAAAAGTTTCCTGAAGTTCACCAGGGATGAACAAAATGACAGAAATGCCTCCAAAATAGAAAAATCACGTGAATGTCAAACACTGTTAGGACCATCAGTGCTGCTCTGGTTGTCTATCAATCTGATTTTTTTCCTAACGAATGCAGTTTCAGTACAAATCTTCTCTTGAGACCAGCATTTCTGCAACAAATAGTTCATCTTTTTCTCTTCTCCAGTTTAATGCCACTATTAATTTAGAAATATGATGTCTTTCAAATTCCATTGAAACAAGATCATCAGTTAACCAACATTTCAATCATTAGCTTTGGTGGTTTTAGCTTAATGGGCTAATTAAGGGAAATTTAATCAAAACTGAAGATGGAAATGTCACACATCAGTGAGATGGAAAAAACCCCACAGACAATCTTGCTCCCTTGCCCCGTCCTTTTTTTTTCTTTCTGTTTGATCCCTGAAATCAATGAAACAACTCCCTTTGACTTTGGTGAAAGTCAATACTGTCGATACTGAAACACCAGAAGTGCATGTTATTGCAGTGACTCAGTATAATGCTGGAGGTGATGTCTCACTTATACTTTTGCACAGATCAAAGTGGGGTATGCTGACTGCACATCCAGTACTTCAACTGGCACCTTTACAGCACAGATACTGGTCCACAGCACTCTGTAGACATACTCACTGCAAACACAGATGCTGTGGTGGATGGCCATGAAAGAGTATTCCTGAAGGCAATTACACAGGAGCAGCAAAATCAGTGCTGGCAAGTTTCTTGTGACTTTGATGCTTAATAAATCCCAGCAACTTCCTCACATGGAATCCAAATCCTCATCAGATAAGTCTGTGTTTGTAAGCTAGATTTCTTCATAGGAATGAAAATACGGCTGCTACGAAAGGCTTTAATGGCTTGGATGTTAGAAAAATTGTTACTTGAGGACTGGTGGAAATTACTTCTTATCTGTCTCTTCTTTTGTCCTACTTGACCCCAGGAGCACAGCTAGGAATAAAGTTCCTTAGATGTATGACAATTGGGAAGTACAAGTTACATCCTGCAGAGTTAAGTGTCAGCTGAGCTGTGAATGCAACTCATAAAAAGGCCTTTTTTTTTTTTTTAAAAATCTGTTTGAGGCAGATGGGAAATGCTGTACCAGGTGGACAAAAAAAAAAAAAGCCTAATTCAAATCTCCCCTTTGGGGAACATCAGCTTGGCTGTCTGAAGGATGTAAGTTTTACATAAATTCAAAAACCACTCAAGGGTGACTACTGATCAAATATTTCAGAGTCACAGATGAGAAATGGCACCAAAGGCATAACAAATAAGCTTTTCTTGGTTTGTTTCTTTGGCCCAACCTGTGAAATCTGAATCCAGATAAACAGTTCCTTGAAAGGTAGGACCAAGCATATTCCAACTCAGTTAAACCTGACAGTAACAGGACAACATCAAAGCTTTTGGGCTGTAATCTTCCCCATTTCTCAGGATCTTTGTATTTTGGGTTTTATTTCAGTGTGGTCAGTATTTGAGCTTCACCAGATCATCCTGGATTTTCTGTTCAGTTGGTTCTTTTTGCTTACTTATTTTTTTCTTGAGCCTAACAGAAGACTGGTTCCCCCCAAAATATCTCGGGCTTATTTACAGAGGGAAATATAGAGCTAAAAATATGAAAATACATCTATACATCTATAGTTATGGTATAGCCTCCATGAGGACAAACTGCTTTGCTTACATCACCTATCCTCAGGTCTTCATCGCATGGAAATGTTAGCTTTTGGGTGTATTATATCCTCTTCTGTTTGGAGGGAAATAAAAAACATTCTCCTTGAATTGAAGACCTCAGAAAGCTGATTTTGTGCAAATTCTGCAGCTCCCTCCCTTCAGTAGCAACTCTGAATTCCACCTAAATATTGTCCCTGGCTCATACAGACAGTTCAGGTTTCCATTAGCCAGACTCAGGCAGCTGTCTTCATGCCATTATTTCAGAAAAGCTCATAATAATGATTTTTTTTCTTTTTATCATAAAGATAGGGATTATTAACCAAGATTGAATGTTAATCTCCTCTGTACTCAATCCCCCATGCAGTGACACAATCACAGCGTGCCTGTATGTACAGATCCCATTTCATAACTTGTAATGTTTTGCCTCTGATGGAACTGATTTCTCTCTCTACCTAGCTAAAATAATTACTGCTGAACCTGCTTGAGACCGAGGTACTTATGGAACGGAGAAGTTTCAGGTCACTAACCCTTATTACATTCAAGTTCCCATTAACTTCTCTGTTACAAATGATGCATTGTTAGCTCACTTCACAAAGGAATACTTACTATTTGGGATAAAAGACATACTTAGGTGGAATGAGATTATTTGGAGAAATATAAGCATGTTAACCAAACTCAGTTACAGTGACAGAATTGCCATGCAGGAAGTTACTTAATAGCCACTAATAAAGGTTGAGATTCAAAGGTGTTATTAAAGGCAACCATACTGAATATATACATGTACAAAATCTGTCACAGGTACTCTGCACACACTGTCAACAAACCCCCCTTTTTCAGATGAACAGAACAGCCATCAGCAGAATATTTCAAAAGGAGGACAGTAGCAGACATAGTTAATGCTACAGAGCAGAAAAGCAGCAATACGGGCATTAAAGTCTCACTCTGTTTTTAACAAAGTAACGTGGGACCACATCAGAGAAACAGAGGCTGGACTTGTTGGATGGATATAAGAAGAAAGAATGGGTGTAGATGTGACCAATGACTATATACGTAGTAATGTGTAGGGAGACATATGTCTAGCTTGTATGGAGGGTCCCTGTTTCTTCATAGCAGAATGGGAAGAAAGTTCAGGAATGACAGGAGACAAACAGGTCTCTGGGTACAAAATGTTGCCAAGAACTTTCCTTTGCTTTTTCATCCTTGATGGGAAACCTGGTGCCCAGAAACTTATTAGAAAGAAAATCTGAAAGCAGTGTGAGGGAGAGACAGCAATGCAAGAAGAAATTATAAGACGAGTGCTTAGCCACAGCTGGTAGTCATACCACTCTGCTGTATTTCTATGAGACAATTTCTTTTTACTGCTCTTTTTACTGCAGTAATGAGTGAGAGGTTCCCCAGCTGCTTTGGCTTCCATTGAGATCAGAGCTACTGAAGGAGCCAGACAGAACAACGAGTTTCACTCCCGAGGACTGAAAGGGAATCCCACTTTGATATGTAGACAAAAAACTGATGAGCTGTAATTCATAAAAATCCAACGAGCCAGCCAGACTGGAACAGGTAAAGAAACCAGTTTAAAGAAAGAAAGTATAACCATCTGGACATGAATTTTGACTTGTTGCAACAGAATATCACCTTCTGGGGTAACTTAAGGTTGTAGACTTTTCTTTCTTTCTTCCTCAGGAAGGTCACATCCATACCTAGCCTTCCAGGTAAGTCACATTTTTCTCTTCCAACATAGTAAAATTCCGCAGTCCGTGTACAGAAGGTCATCAGCAAGAAAATAATTTTGAAGCTCTCTGAGCACAATGGGACCAAAAGAGAATTGTTTTTCACTTTCTGAATGTGCTGCCCTGTTAAAAGGACACAGAGCCTAGTCTTGCTATCACTGACAAGGCAAATGGTGCTGCTACTTATGACTAAAAATTTAGTTTCTAGGGACCTCAAGTAAACTCTTCCTCTCACTCCTCCTTCCACCATCTGGCCACTGCTTAAGACTGGCTACAAATTTAGACTTTGTAATGTCAAAAAAATAAACTTAAGAAGGAAGGAAGCCAAGGAAACCTTTCTAACCAGTAGACACATTTACATTCCTTTTATATTTCTGTACAATCTTCTTCTATCAGAAGACTGTACTGAGTTTGGACAGGTTGCTATTAATACTTGCCATTTGTAAAAAATGTTCCTCTCACAGAAGTTACAGTGAAATCTTTAAAGAAAAGGACAAGTTTAGTAGAGAATATAGGCCTCAAAAGACCAGAGCTGGTCTGGTCTGGGCTGCCTCATGTGGAGTCCACTTCCAGGCAACTCCAGCCAGGTGGTAGACAGAACCACAGAACGTGGTCTACATGTCACTCTACATGGCTGGCCTCAGCTTCACCACGGGAGCAGAAATCAAGAGAATTAGAATTTGTTTCTTAAAGTATTATTTTTCCAGCCAGGCTTCAGCCTATTAGAGCTAATCCTTTACACTGCTTAGCAAAACAGTTGCTAGGCGGGTTGTTGATAATAAGCATCAGCCTACAGCAAGCTCCAGAGAATCACTTTGTTACACATGCTTGTATTTCATCTCTGTGATATACCTTAACCATACTGTTAAACTAACAGAATGTCTAATTATTAGCTACACAAATCACTCATCTTCAATTACATCAGGCTTCTGTTTGCTCTTGCTGTCACATTCCCATGACTATACCATTATTAAAATTTAAACTCACATTTACTTACTAACTAAAACCAAATGTATAAAAAAAGCAAGCCCAAACTACCAACTACAACAGAGCTTTCAAGACTGTTTCCTACTTGCATTTCTGTGAAGTTAAAAAAGAACAGTTCTCAACACTCATCACTTATCATTGGAAAACAAATAGTAATTTTCCATCAAATAAAACAATTTTACAATAACACAGTTCTCTATACTACTTTTAATCCAAGTACTTTAGCACTGCATTAATGTGTAAATTCCAGTAAGTAAAAATGACCAATTCTCCAGCTTTCACTAATCTGTCCAGATGATCTGATTTGCAGCTAACATGTCCTTCAGGGAGGGGTAGGTGGCTCCATGGGGGCCAAATGAAGTATAGTAAGGATTGTTAGTTCATGTTGAGTGTATTTAAGTGGCAAGTTAAAATACAGCACCTCTGGAGACTTTGCCTTTTGCCTCTGGTAAGCACAATATGTTCATCCAACAGTTCAAGGAGCTCTTGTCCACAACTGGCTTCTTTAATTGTAGCTGCTTTGATGGCATATCCTTTACCAGGCCCTTTGCCGTTACTCCCCCACGCACAGAAGATACTGGGCATTTGGAATTGGGTTACAGCTCTATTAATCTCCACACCACATGAGCCGGCTCTCACGACTGTTTTGCCAACACCTTCCAGAACAAGGAAGGACAGCTAACTTTGGAAAGATGTAAAAAGCCAGGACTTCAGCCTCTTTAAAGTCCACACAGAAAAGGTTAGACGTCACACAGGGTGAAATTTCAACTGGATGCTTTCCTAAGGATCAAATGGGAGGAAAGAAGACAATCCTCTCCTCATCGTACTCTTGGATATTAAACATGTGTCCAGGGTTGCCCAGGCTAATGCAGTGCTATAAATCTAACATCCCTCAGTCCCAGTTTAGCTGCTTTGTCATACTCCTTGCTACTTTCTGTTCCTGCCAAATCACCTGAAATGTCCTAGCTGTGATTTTCTGCCAAAATACAATTTCTCCCAACAGCCTGAGGGATATAAAACATTTAAGAAATGACTGTTTCTAAAGATAGTTTAGATCTGATCTAATTTCTTGGAAGTCTTCCTAATGATTCTTTGAAGTGCTATAAGCCAAACATGGAAATTATGGCTAAGTAGTTTTTGAACAAGCATGCTTTTGAGCAGTTTTAGAGCATATTATCTTGTTATTAATAACACTTTCCATTCAGCTTCCCAATCACAATGGAACGTGCTTTAATTTTGTGTGGAACTGGTACACTGGTGTGCTTTATTCAAGAGCTTTACTTCTGTGAGGTGATTTAAAGTTTCAGCTCCTTCTGTAGGAATATCTGCAATATCATGCTTCTTCTAACGCAGGCCCTCACAGCTACTGACACAGGAACCAATTAGAAGAAGACAGACACAGCAAGCTTTCAGCAGCACCAGCATTGCGTTCACATCAATTAAATACTTCTTACAGTTCAATAAAACTGTCATTTATCTCCAAAGTATATATACTGCAGTCTCCCCAGTACCATTTTGGAGTACACTTCCATAGAGTTCCTTCCTAATTTGTACATCAGTCCAGATTTCCTAAGAAACAGGTTTCAAGATGGTGAGAAAGACGCTTGCAGTATTTCCAAGTCTCACAGGAGATTTCTTCCTTCCCAGAAAGGACTGGTTTCAACTAAATCAATCTTAGAAAAACATTGATCAAAATAGTGCACTTTCTGTGAATGAATAAGGACAAAACTTTTCAAGAGACACCAAAACTTCAAAGTTTTCCTTGCTTATGTCTTAATCTCCAACAAACTCCCTTCCCTCAGTGAAGCCAGCTGTCTTCCTCTGTAAGTAATTGGGAAGTAAGGGTGTCAGCACCTTATGCATAATAGTCAGCACCACGTAGCAGTTGGATCTGTGATTCCACATGAACCACTGCTAGCCTGGCTCCTAAGATCAAAGTATTCTCTGCCTGACTGTGCAACCAGAGATAATTTAAAGGAAAGCAATAGTATAAGAGTACAGAATAATTCAGGTACAAAACATTCCCCTGGCAACATTAGAAAATAAATCACATAAATAATAATGGCAAAATATACCATTCTTCAAAGGAAACACAGCTGAAGGGAATGAAGCAAGCAGGTATTTTTACAAATGGTATTTCAGCAGTGACTGCACAATAAGCCTAATGCTGATATTTTTTAAATCTTTAACGCACACATATTAATTATACATTCAGGACCGAAGCGTTGGCAGTGTCCTTGTTGTATTTGCAGCCTACGTGCATCCCTAAGAGCCAGCAAGATAAAAGACATTCATACAATGTTTATTCAAACTTCTTATGAGGCAAACTATCCCTTAATGAAATCCATTATTTCTAGGGCACAGATTTCCAAAAAGACAAAGGACCCCAGTGCTCATGACACAGATTGTAGATGCATCTTACAGCCTAAGGGCCAGGGCAGCAGGAGATGAAGTATGTCTGTGTCTTCTCTATAAACAGCATAAGCCAGAGCACACAGAAAAAGTAAACAATGAACAACAGTATTCCCTTAAAGCTGACTTGTAAGAAACAGCTAAAACAACACTCTTTAAATAAGCATATGCTACCAGATTAAGCATATGCTACCAGATAAACCTTTTGTGCTTAAAGCCAGAACACAGTCATAACTGAGACAGGCCTTTATTAAGCTGAGCCTCCTGCTACAGCTAACACAAAGGTGTTCAGATGCATCCTTGCCTGATTTTCAGCAGGTTCTTCTCCCATCTCTTTCATCCTCAGATCCAGACACATTGAACACTGGGGACTTTAATAACCAGAAAAAAAATCAGCTATGGAGCTCACATCCAACTCTAGCAAACCACATAAGAAGATAAAAAATGCTACACGAAACAGTATGTGAGGAGAATGATTATTTCCAATCAATGAAATGGAGACACAGAAGTCTAAGCACCTTGCCGTAGACTACCCAGTGACCCAGTTTGTGAACTAAGATCATGACTCAGGAGTTCTAAAATTCGGTGCTTTGCTTTAACTACTCAGTTAGTTAGTCTCATTCCCCGCCTTTAACAGAAGATACCTCCTGGGGCCAAAGCGCTTCCTCTCCCTGAAGGAACCGCTTCCAGGAGCAATGCTGGCCATTTTCATTGCCAGGTAGCTAGTGATTAAATGGCTGGTCACCATGAAGGAGAATGATGAGTAGACTCATACCTATCCAGTATATCTGGGAGAGGTAAGATCATCCACTGCCATATTCCCAAACCTTCGCTGTTATCTGAATGCCAGAACATCCGGCTCTGTTCCTTTCCTGTCTTGTTCTCAACCAGCACCAGGGATATATTTCCCAGCAAGACACCATGGATGAGCCATGACATTCGTAGCTAGAAGAAAGAGAACATAAGAGATTAAACATCACAAACATTATCCAAAAGTTAACAAAATTCCCAACTCTTCTTTCATTTCTTTGTTTTCCAATCACCAAAAAGTCGATTCTCCCTCCCTTATGCTCATGTAATCCCTTTAGAAAACTCTACAGATGTGGAAGCCTGTAATACTTAGTATATGCTATTTAGTATTGGAACTACTGGTCTTTCCTTTTGGTAAACTTGAGTCCAAAACATCTCTGTTTCAGCTTTCACATACATGTCTGTAATTTTGAAGGGATAAGCTAATACGTCTATTATCTGCAGTACATAGATCACACTCCCCTAAGGTCCCACCTAAGAGATGCAAGTTAAGACTAACAACTTTTTCAGCAATAAACTTTTGTATTCTGGTAGCAGCAAAACCACAGGGAGAATAGCTGCAATAAGCAGGCATCACTAGTAATCACACCCTCATCCCCCAGATACTCTTTTCAAAAATCAGTTTTTCCTTACCTCTTTCCAAGTTTCTACAGACTTTCCAATTAAAGTTCAGTAATAATTAGGTTTTTTATTATTTAAAATACCTTAGGGAACCGGTTTTCTAACATTTTTGTTACGTTTAATGCAATTGAGTCCATTTCTATGCATTTATCCCCACATGTAAAATTATTTCATGTAGTTTTCTCATTTTATGACTTTCTCTCTCTCATTGTATGAAAAGAAAAACAATCCCTTCTACATCAGGCTAGTCTCAGAATCCATATTATATGAATATAGTCTTCTGAATTTTCTTGGGAAGAAGAAGAGCTAGCTCTTTGTTGATAAAGAGCATAAGTAAAATACACATATATATTACATGCAGGAGCTGGGTCTCATCTCGATAACCAGTAGAGGTGAGAATGCTGAAGGAACGAGTTTATTAAAGCTACATTAACGATGGATTTTTGGACACAAGAAAGTGTTCAGCACAGTATCTAGCATACATGCATGTTAAAAAATAGCCCCCTGGTTTTTAACACTTCAAAGCCAACACCTAAGTCAGGAGGCTAGGAATTAAATTTATATTTTACACAGGAATACCTGATAACATTACTTACTTTCTTGCTTTGATAGCCTAGAATATTCATATCCATTTCTCAGCATAAAACACAACTGCTAGATTTTGCTTGCCGTTCCTATCTCATGGTGTAAGTCTGTCCTGGCAGACAAGTCAGATTTAGGGGTCGAAAGGACAGAAATGTTGCTATTATTCCTAGCTTACGCTCACAATTTTGGGGTGAGTGAAACAAAATTCTGGGTACCCATTATATTAATTATCAGTACTGAATTTAGGTAAACAGTGCAGTTCAGCTGCCTGTCTCCAAAGTTACAAAACCAGCAATGACTTCGACTACATTGCAAAACTATGATAGAAAACTAAAAATCTAGATGTGGTTCTTCTCTCTCTCCAGTCCAAAAATCACTGCACTTGCCTAGAATCACTCCTGGGTCTGTTGAACTGCTAGTGTGTATGACACAAGCATTGGTAAGTCATACAAACTGATATGCAGATATGGGTCCATGAATCCATCTCATTACCTCATTTTGACCACAGATGTTCAAGGCTGATGCATAGGTTTTCAGCAGTTCAGCAAACCATCACTGAGGCCCACCAGACCACAGCACTTCTGCGGACAAGCCACTGTTCTAGTCTGACTACCAGCTCACTGTCACCCCAAGTTTGGGAAAAGACTTGTGGAGTCCCATGTCCATTTCCATAACGTCAGACACTGGAAACCATAGGATGAATTGTGAGGATTTTCACCTTGCAGACACCAGAGAGAAAAAGCAGAGTTGAGCAGGACTGTAAAGAACTGCTTCAGATATGACACAAAGTGTTGGCCAGCTGGGGGGAGGGCTGAGTTCATACCCACAAGTTCACAAGAACCAACACTGGTGGAAGAGGCTGCTGACAAAGGTTTATGGTGTAGGATGCTGATGCCTTCAAACTTGGTATCTGCATAGCTACTCCTAACTCTTAGTGCATACATGGTCTTAATGTCAGGTGACAATCAAGATTAAATAACTTGTTGGGCATTTTATACTTTCAAGTGCCTATGAAGTGAGACTACTGAAATTACAGTGAAGATTGCTCTCCCTTAAATATCATTAGAATACCTTTCAGACCCACTTAAGTAATTTACCTTGAGAAAACTGATCAGGACTAAGTTTTTTGTTTTTTTTTTTAAATAACTTTGGAATTCCAGTGGACATTTAAAGCACGCAACCTATAGCAGGGAAAGCAACTCCTCTTGTTGAGAGTCCATATGTGAAGCACTTTTAGGGCCCTAAAGCCAACTCTACTGTAATGCACCATGTGAAATTTCTAATACGGGTAAGTTGGAGCAACTTCACTGTGCCATTTTGACAGTTCAACATTTGAGAGGGTAAAGCCCTGAAACTCCTACTATACAGGAGCTTTCAGACCTCTGTCTCTTCTGGAGACCTGCCAGACAGTAAGAGGCAACATCTACACGGTCAGAAGTGAGAAAAGAATGAGCCTTTGACAGCTATTAACGTAACACTAGAGCAAAAGCTGAAGCAATTGATGAATTGGAATGGATGCCTTTGCACACATGTCAGCTGTTTGAAGGAAAGATGTAGTTGGCATTAGATGTGGGAGATCAGCTTGTTGGCAAAGTGCAATATGCAGACTCTAATGAACTGGCTCTGAGTGAATCAACTGGCACTGTGTCCAAATGGGCATTTTTGGCTGTGATTTCCAGTTTCTAAGCTTCACAGCAGGGCAATCCAGGTCTTTTCACACCTGCTGAAGTGAACCAGAGCAGATGATGAGCTGGATGCCATAGTAAAGACTTCCGAATGGGGCTGGCATTCATTCTACAGAATACAGCATCAACGATGGCAGATGGTACTACATACACGATGCATCCTGTAAGTAGTGCAGTGGCACATTTGGAAAAATCTGAATCTGGGCTGTTGGTGGCATACCCCTAACATTATATATCAAACATCTCCCTCTGTGTTAAACCAGCAGTAAAATATTCAGGAGCTAGAAACATCACTGAGAAATTAATTAAGCATTGCAGGTAGACGTTGGCTCAACGGCACCTTGCTTTCCGGCTTTAGAACCCACCATAGCTGGTGATTAGCTGTTCATATGCAAACCCACTCAGTAAATTAAACACTCTAAACTGATTTGGGGAAAATTAAAGGGAGAGAGAGCCCATGGTAAACACACAGCATATTGAGGCAAAACCTGGGTCAGACGGCCACATGCACTGTACTGCAAACATCATCTGGAAAGATGCCTTCTGAGAAACCCCTTAGCCTCTGAGTTTGTGGAATTTCTGAACTGACAAACAGGAGACTCAATTCATCCAAGAAAGAACAAAAAACTAATCCTTATCAATATCAACAGGGCTTGGCAGGTTTAACAGAGAGGTGAAGAAAAACAAGGAGAGTAGATTTTCTAGCAGAAGCTGCATAATTTCAAGACCACCTGAGAACTGAGACTTGCATTTTACTTCCTTATGCACAAAAGAAAGAAAATACTGAGAACCTTCTGGGTGAAGTTTGGGCCTGCTTACACCTGTGAGTGGCTAGAAACATTCCAGTATGAACTAGTGCTTAGATGTCTGACTGAGGACCAGTGACACACGCTCACAGCAGCATAAATAAAACATTCCTCAGTGGCACTCTGGAGAGTTGCTGTTTCTTTTTCCTCCCTTTCTGAGTAGCAATGCCCCTGACGATTAGCATTACGGTCCTACTGGACAGCAAAAGCTAGTTGTCCGTCTTTAGCACAAGTAACCAAAAAAAGAGGAAAAGATAGAATCATAGAATCATTGAGGTTGGAAAAGACCTCTAAGATCATCGAGTCCAACCATTGACCCAACACCACCATGCCCACTAAACCATGTCCCTAAGTGCCTCATCTACTCATCTTTTAAATACCTCCAGGGATGGGGACTCAACCACTTCCCTGGGCAGCCTCTTCCAATGTTTAACCACTCTTTCAGTAAAGAAATTTTTCCTCACATCCAATCTAAACCTCCCCTGGAGCAACTTGAGGCCATTTCCTCTCGTCCTATCGCTTGTTACTTGGGAGAAGAGACCGACCCCCACCTTGCTACAACCTCCTTTCAGGTAGTTGTAGAGAGCGATGAGGTCTCCCCTCAGCCTCCTTTTCTCCAGGCTAAACAACCCCAGTTCCCTCAGCCGCTCCTCATAAGACTTGTTCTCCAGACCCCTCACCAGCCTCGTTGCCCTTCTCTGGACACGCTCCAGCACCTCGACGTCCTTCTTGTAGTGAGGGGCCCAAAACTGAACACAGTATTCGAGGTGCAGCCTCACCAGTGCCGAGTACAGGGGCACGATCACTTCCCTACTCCTGCTGGCCACGCTATTTCTGATACAGGCCAGGATGCCATTGGCCTTCCTGGCCACCTGGGCACACTGCCGGCTCATGTTCAGCCGGCTGTCGACCAGCACCCCCAGGTCCTTTTCCGCCAGGCAGCTTTCCAGCCACTCTTCTCCAAGCCTGTAGCGCTGCATGGGGTTGTTGTGGCCCAAGTGCAGGACCCGGCACTTGGCCTTGTTGAACCTCATACAATTGGTCTGGGCCCATCGATCCAGCCTGTCCAGGTCCCTCTGCAGAGCCTTCCTACCCTCGAGCAGATCAACACGCCCGCCCAACTTGGTGTCGTCTGCAAACTTACTGAGGGTGCACTCGATCCCCTCATCCAGATCATCGATAAAGATATTAAACAAGACCGGCCCCAAAACTGAGCCCTGGGGAACACCGCTCGTGACCGGCCGCCAACTGGATTTAACTCCATTCACCACAACTCTCTGGGCCCGGCCGTCCAGCCAGTTTTTGACCCAGCGCAGAGTACACCTGTCTAAGCCATGAGCCGCCAGCTTCTCTAGGAGAATGCTGTGGGAGACGGTGTCAAAGGCCTTACTGAAGTCCAGGTAGACCACATCCACAGCCTTTCCCTCATCCACTAGGCGGGTCACCTGGTCATAGAAGGAGTTCAGGTTGGTCAAGCAGGACCTGCCTCTCATGAATCCGTGCTGGCTGGGCCTGATCCCCTGGTTGTCCCACTCAAGATGAACCGTTCCATAATCTTCCCTGGCACCGAGGTCAGGCTGACAGGCCTGTAGTTCCCCGGATCCTCCTTCCGGCCCTTCTTGTAGATGGGCGTCACATTGGCAAGCCTCCAGTCGTCCGGGACCTCCCCCATTAACCAGGACTGCTGATAAATGATGGAGAGCGGCTTGGCGAGCACCTCCGCCAGCTCCCTCAGCACTCTCGGGTGGATCCCATCCGGCCCCATAGACTTGTGAGTGTCCAGGTGGCGTAGCAGGTCATTGACTGCTTCCTCTTGGATTATGGGGGGTTCATCCTGCTCGCCGTCCCTGTCTTCCAGCTCGGGGAGCCGAGTACCCCGAGGATAACTGGTCTGCCTGTTAAAGACTGAGGCAAAGAAGGCATTGAGTACCTCAGCCTTTTCCTCATCCTCAGTGACAATGTTCCCCCCTGCATCCAATAAGGGATGGAGATTCTCCTTGGCTCTCTTCTTGTCATTAATATATTTGTAAAAGCTTTTTTTGTTGTCTTTAACGACAGCGGCCAGATTGCGTTCTAGCTGGGCTTTTGCCTTTCTCATTTCTTCTCTGCACGACCACAAAGATCCCTGTACTCTCCTTGAGTCGCCTGCCCCTGCTTCCACAAGTGGTAAACTCTCCTTTTTTTCCTGAGTCCCAGCAAGAGCTCCCCATTCAGCCAGGCCGGTCGTCTTCCCCGCCCGTTCTTCTTACGGCGTACAGGGACAGCCTGCTCCTGCGCCTTTAAGACTTCCTTCTTGAAGATCGTCCAGCCTTCCTGGACCCCTTTGCCCTTCAGGATTGTCTCCCAAGGGACTCTCTCAACCAGCGTCCTGAACAGGCCAAAGTCCGCCCTCCGGAAGTCCATGGTTGCGGTAGATGATGAACATACTTCAAACAGGGCTTGGAGTAAGGTATTTTTAAGAAGACGGAGAAGAGCCTACAGGCATCCTGCTCCCAAGGAACTGCAGTAGTTGGAGCCCACTGGTGGCTATCTTTGCTACCCACACCCCAACTCTGCACCACAGGCTTACATCTTGTGAGACTCACAGCACATTACTTAGTGCTCATGCCCCCAGTTCTTGCCCCCCACCTATAATACTTGCTCAAAGGAATTGCTTAAAATTTTCCTGAACAGAAACTGTGGATTCTTGAAATACAGACATTTATTTTTCTGAAAAACATAACTCTTGTCTTGGGTCTTCTTCACTGGACAGGAAACAGTAGAAGTTGTTTTCAGATGTGAATGTGCTGACCCAGTAAATGTAAGTCAGGCATTAAAGAGGCTTGGAAAACACCTCATCGTTGAATAGAAACTGAAGCTGCAAGTTGGAATATGGTTTACACAGAATTAGACAATAGCTGCAGTTGCCAGGTCTCAGTAAGGTTTGTACGTGAATACGAACTATGTTTGAGGCATGAAGTTTATCACATTGGCAATACTGTTTTTCTTACTAGAAATGAGAAATGGTTGCATACAACAGTACAAGCAGACATCTAGTAGGACTGCTCAGCAATTTGGACTCTTATGAATAAGAAAGATGACCAAAAGGTCTTGTTCCTGTTTTTTGGCCACATCAACAACTGTGCACACTCAGTCTCTCTTTTAGTCTGCTGACACTTCTGCTTTTGCTTAGGACTCAGATGTGCAAGCAAAAGCCTTATGTAAATGATAAAATGATAATTAACTGATCTGATCACGTAGCTTTAAAATACCTAGGCAGGCAAGAGAAGCTTGTATTTTATATGAACAGATTCTCATGCTGTTTATTCTCACATTATTTCTTACTTATGTTTACTTTTATAAAATCAAGAACCTAATAAAAGCACCTTCATTTCAGGAAACAAACATAAAAATAAAGATGACAGCAAAGTGAAAGAGAGAGAAAGAGTTCATAATTTTGCTGCCAGAGTACTGTGGAGTGACCAGGCCTTCAAGAAATTTCAGATATTATAGATCCTCCAATCCAATGACACAGAAGCCAGGTAGCAAAGGAAGCAAGAAAAGATAAAGACATAACAGTGAATAAGCTGTACAGATTTTAAAAACAACACTTTAAAATGAAAAAAGGGTGCTAACAACATTCTGCAAAATAAAGCACATGAAAGGCTGTGCTAGAGGCCTATCTATGTTGCATTTTTCATGCTCATAAATGTTCTGAGTCAATGTTATTACCATGTACCCTTCTAAGTTATTTAAAGCTCAAGGAATAGAGGAGAAAGAGAGACACGCTCTGCAGGTGTCAGCATGGGGCTCAGAATGCACTCAAGGTATGATTTATATTATTGATTTACGTGCTTTTAAAAAAATACAACACTTTTGCATAGAAAAGAGAACTGAATTAATAACCACAGAGGATGAAAACATCTTTATCCCTATAAACCCGAATGAAAGGGCAAACTTCAACTATACTGTTTTACATCAACATATTATATTTATTTTCTAGAGAGAGTATGTTTACATTCAGAAAGTAATTTCAGGCTTAAAAGAAGTCTGGCTCAGTTTAGTACTTACTTACACAACATAATGGTGGCTTTCAAGAAATAGCTAGTTGACATGTCAAAATAGCATCAGAAAAAGATTTTCATTATTTTAGACATGGCCAAAAGCACAAAGCTCTTTTACTGTCACAGGAATCTGTTTTCATTGTTTTTCAGCACAACTATACCCTTTAAAATGTTTGACTCGGGATCTAACAGAAAAATGAAATAATCTGGTTCCCAATCACAGTGTAGTTCCTCTTGCAAAGAGTCACCTTCTTTTGTGGAGATGCATGCGGTAACATTTAAGGCTAATTTCAAGTTCATCACAATCCAGGCAACATCACTGCTGTTGTTATTCTCCTTCTCTGTTATAACCTACATCAAAACTGCTTGCGTGGCTTTTACTTCTCAGATATGGCACTAAGGTCTATCACAGATTCCCTTGTGCTGAGCAAAGCACAGCCTTTCTAAAAATCAGCCTCCAGATGTTCACGTTTCTGCAGTGACTTTCAAACAGAAGTAACAGTCACAATCCACCACAAAAAGAAATCTTGCAGGACAGGTATAACTACTGCTGCCCAGGCAGGTACACACTGTACCAAGCCCTCACAGAATGCAGTAGTCCTAGACTTGGTCTTACATCTTTTTATGAGAGAAGCCCAAACACTTCGGGAAGACACAGATATGACTCTACAGGCACCACAGCATCCTTCAAAGCCTGAGGATGCAGACGACAGGGAGCATCTCTGAAAAATGGAATGAAAAGCAAGTCAATGTACGTGACTCTGCACTTGTACAGCAACAATGCTGGGACTGAGGGAGATGGGATTGCCTCGTTGTCCAGACATGGGGGGCCAGAACTGAGTCTCCAGCTTCCACATGAAGGTGAGCACTCCTTGGACATCCGCAACACTCTTGTGTCAGCTCTCTGACATCTTTGCAAAGTACTGGGAAGTAGGTGGCCATTATAGTCTGGAAACTGTGCACACCGAGGGGCTATCAGCTGCGGCAAAGCAATTTAGTTTTGCCATGGGTGATGTCTGAGATGACAGCACTTCCCTTAGACTTTAATTGCAATGTGGTTTCCCAGATTCCCAGACAGCAGTACAACTACTGATGACATGCATATGGATGTCTTCTTCAAAATGAGGAAGTGTCTAACCACCCCACGATCCTCTTTGCCCTGTCAGCCTTGTGAAGGCCAACTGATTCCCACTCAGAGGAGGGGAATCACAATGTGAAGAGAAAGGGTGCTTTATTGCTCAAGCTCTATAAATTCTGTCTTTAAGTCAGGCCACTGTTTGGATTAATTCTTTGCACTTTATGTGCATTCCTATGCTCAGTTACACGTGCTTTGTTTCCAGTGAACATTTACATTTGGATTAACAGATTTTTGCTCTTGATTACTGTGACTCAGTTTGGTTCCTGAAGCATTTGCTGAGCTTTTTGTTGCGTCTCCCCTTTCTGGCTACTTCAGGGTAATGGAGCATCTCTTCATGGACTACACATATCACTTCCTGCATTCCCCCAAGATTTAGTAGAGGTGCCACAGTTTCCCTCTACCACATAAACTGGGTTTTAAACACACAGTTAATGGGGTCAATAGGCAAAGGACTCTACCAAATGTGCAACATGAAAAAGATAACAAAGACTGTCTGGACTGCAAACAAGATTTTTTGAAGCCAGGATACTCTAGCCAAGATTTAATAAAACAACAAAAAGAAAGAGAAGAACTAACTGGACCAAGAACAAAGGGCAGCATCACAAACTAACTCCTCTAACCTCCCAAAAGCACTGAAGAACAAAGAAAATGAAAATATAAAGCTGCTCAAAACAAACAGGAGCAAAGTGCAATACAAAGGTATACACAAAGTGCAAGGCACATTAGGGCCAATCCCAAACACATGTGGGAAAGTACAGGCTGTGTTTATGACTCTCTCCTGCATGCATCTTTACCCTCTTCTCATCTTTTGATGCATGTGGGGCAGTACAGAGTAGGTCAGGCTGATTTTTCCCTTACTGAGTTAATGAGGAGTCTCCCACAGGGCATGGGAAACGCTAGGGGAGCACAGCCTGCAAGCAGCCCAGCACGCTCCTGGTAACCAACCTCAAGCTGGGGAGAGCACAAAGGTGGAGGGTTGCGCTTGTCCTGCACTTAGCCACAATATGTATGCCAAAGATCATCCAGGCTCTGGAGTCTCCAAATGCTAGCATCAGCACTACTGCAAACAGCTGCCCAGAACCTCAGCAGGGAAGGTGTTTGGACCAGGGCACCCCACAAGTCTCCAAGGTGTCAGCAGTCATTTTCTCAGACTGTTCAGTCATCTCTGTTGCCAGTCTATCACAGTGGAAGATTAAACAGCCAGGCTGAGGGACAAAAAACAAGCCTGAAGCATTGGCAAATTCTTTGTGGCTGGCACCTGCTGTGGACTGCTTGACTGCTTCCTTATCAGCATTGAGTCCTGGTTCCATGGACATTCTGGCCAAAACCCAGAATCCTCCAGCCTGGTACTGCAGGTACTGCAGCAGGTAATGCTCCTCATGCTGAGGCTGAAGTAACTAACTAACTCCTACATACACCTCAGGCTAAAAAGCAGGGTGTCAGCATTTGCTATGGTGGGCGTAATTGTCTAACATGACTGGATAAAATAAAAGCAAATTAAGGGATAAGGGGAAAAAATAGTAGCTTCAGTAAACAGCAGGTCTAGTAGTGTCCCAGAGCTTCCACGTAGCAGGGAGAGAAGAGAGGGGAGTCAGGATCAGCAAACTGGGGACGTCTGCTGGCCTTGTTGCTCTCAGGGCTTGCAGCATAAGGCCTTTGATAAAGTCCTGTGCACAGAGCAGGGGTAAGCTCTACTCACCCAGCAGAGGTGATTGAGCTGAGTAGCCAGGGCAGCACATTCAGTCTCATCCCCAGGAGTTCAGCTGAGCTAGGCATGTTGATACTGGGGTAGACACGGCATACAAGGAGGAGGAAGGATGTTAAATGACAGGCTTAAGGACAGCCTCCATCATTAATATATATTAGTGCAGGATGTGAATCTGAGCCAAATCTCTCTATGGTACTGGAATCAGCTGTCAGGACTAGCCACTATGTAAGTGAACACACAAGGAAAGCAAGCAGATATCTAAAGGAGCATGTGAGCTGGATCAAATACAAAAGGGAAGGCAGGTTTATGGCTTGCTCTGACTGTGGAAGAATAAATGGGTCTAATTCACACACACTTGCTGAGATCCCTTTACCTCATGAATCATGAGTGAGTTTTGTCAGTGGGATTTCAGTTGCCAGAGAATCTGTCCTGGTTGTGACATGCCAGGTGGAGCTGTCAGCAATGACAGGTAGAAGAAAACTCATCTTTTAGTGCCTGAACTTGAGCCAGTTCAATCAGGACGTGATTGAGGGTGAATAAACACAGGACAGCATTATGGTATTTTCACAACCTCTTTTCTGACTATAATTTCACTATAAGGAAGTTTGTTGGCACCTATTAGAGGAATAAGTGCGTAGGGGGGGAATATCTCCTTTCTCCTCTTGTGTTGTGCTGAAAAGTGGAATTAAATTATTCTGTTCACAGACAGATTGTTCCAGTAAAATACAATTTGAAGCCACCAGGGGCTCATTGAGAAGAGAAGCTTTTACACTATATGAAAAGGCAAGAGACAAAACCCTTGCCAAACTCCTTCACTCTTTATTACCGACAGCTGCAGTGCTGGATGTGTCTGGATGCCTTTTAAGTGCCAAGGGGAGTGACGGAGGTGGGATGGCATGTGAGCAGATGAAATACATGGCAGCTTCTCCCCCGACGGCAAGTTTAATTATTTGTACTGTTGTATACACAAGAAAAAAAATATACACATATTGGGAAATCATTCACTCTGATTCCTGTGTCAGGTGGATTATGAAAAACACTTGCTCTTGCTGGTCCATGGCAGAACAAGGTCTTAAAATATTCAGAACCTGCATACGCCTTTGTCACAGGAGGGAGGAAAAACAAGGTAGAATGTATTTCCTGAAGAAGGAGGACATGAATATATCAAGAGAGCAAAAACAGATGCGCTTTGCTATATGAACTGAGATATCCAACAGAAGTGAACTAAACCAAACTTTAAGCCAAAGAAACACCATCTTCTATGTACTTTCATTCCAGAGAACTTTCTAATGTATCCCTTCTTGTCCTTTCTGCATTTTAAGATCAGTGGAACAGGGAGAATCCGATTCTTCTGTCTGTTCAGTGCTCAACCAATAAACACGAAAACTGTGCTTTGTTAGAATCGATTTTCCCAAATCCCTCTGCTCCAGGATCCAGGAGCTTGTGTGACATTTCAGGGCGACCATTCAAGATGTGAAATGCTCTAAGTCACTAGCCATGGTTTGAAGTCCTAAGTCATTAATAAATCCTATCAGTGATAATATAATCTGTGAGGCTATAGACTAGAGTAAAAAGATGCAGACAGGTCATCTTTCTGTAATCTGCAGCTAAGGGTTAAGTACAGCTGACTCAGAAATGACTACCATTTGTGCAGGGTTGGCAAGCCTTGATATACTTGCTTAAGTTGATGTCTTACGACTGTCAACAGCTTTTCTGCTTGAAGAAGAACCTGGTTCCATTCTACATGAATTTCTCTCTGCTGCCGTATTTTCTGAGCAGCTCAGGGGCAGTCCTGAAGCCTATTCTTTCTTGGATCTTGCAAATACAATGTTTCTTCATGTAGTAAGCTTCTTCCTCTTTGTGTTTATGTAATGCTGGCTGCCCTACACTTACAGTATATACACCTAATTATGAAGATTGTAATACATCATGTGAGGCCATACAATGAGGACAAGATATGCCAAGCTTTTCAGAGCACATTTTGTGGCATTTCAAGCAGCTAACCATATCCTTCCCTTGCATGCAGGGGCATTAAATAAGTATATTTTATATATAAGACATCAGAGAAAGTGGTTGCTGTGCTACTGACCTAGTGCCTATGTTTGAAAACCAGAGTCAGACACACAAAAAAACTCTGTAAATTGCAAAAGAAAAGAGAACATTAGGACTTGCCTCGCAGGGGGAGTTCCTCAAAGGAGCTGGAAATGCAGTGCTGGTCATGACAGTGTTTGCTACTGCTGGTGCTTTGCTGGTGTTAAGGAGGAGTGCACAACCTGGATAAAAGAGCAGGAAGAAGGTCAAACTGTAGCATTCACCTTCTGGTTTCAGGGTTTGTGAAACCTCCCTAGAACCTGTGTTAGCTGGCTCCTACTACAGGAGAATGCCAGAGAACAGATGGCTTTTTCAATTTATTAGGGATGCAGCTTCACCCAACAAACATACTAAGGAAATACATTTAAGAAGTCTGTCTACCTTCCCCCTACAGCTATCTTCTGTTCCTCCATGACTTCAGATTCATCCTCCTTGCAAGGCTCAATAACAAAATACATCTTTTATGAACGAAAAGTAACTTGGAAGAGAATATTTATCTTGGCCAATCCCAAAACAAAATACAACTATGGCAAAATACCACCAGAGTAATATTAATGCAGCTGGAGGCCTCTTTGCTCCTTTAATCATTTGTTGTAACTAGAGGAACAACGGCAGTAGCAACACTAGGTTTTTCCTTGGCAGCTCTGCATGAGAAGATGTGTATTTGCAGTATTTCAGCACTGCCCTCCAGCTCCACCACTACTTAAAGCCCAGTTATTTGGGCTTTCATTGAAATTGCCTCTACAGCACAGACAAATCATGAATCAGCAGCACTTTATTGCCAGCTCCCCACAGCACCCTCTTTCTGGCTCTTTGCCTTCATGTTTACCTATGCTTCCATCACTTTGTGGTCTGTAATCATAGAATCATTAAGGTTGGAAAAGACATCTAAGCTCATCGAGTCCAACCATCGACCCAACACCACCATGTCCACTAAACCACGTCCCTAAGTGCCACATCTACATGTCTTTTAAATACTTCCAGGGATGGGGACTCAACCACTTCCCTGGGCAGCCTGTTCCAATGTTTAACCGCTCTTTCAGTAAAGAAATTTTTCCTCATGTCCAAATAATAATACCGTGAATAGTAATACCGTGAGCTGAGCCATCAGACGGAATAAATGCACTGTAGCCTATACCAGTTCACACAAAAGTAGAGTATCTTACTCTTCATGTTTAACACCGGATCTAACTTTCTAAAGCAATGTTGGGATTATATACCGTTAACTCTGTTATCATTGTATCTCTTTAGATGCTCTGTGCCTCAGCAATAAATGCCTCCAATTATTTACATTATTGCATTAGGAAGACGCTTATCCTGGCAGGTAGCCTGTTTGCCAAAACTCAACCAGCAGTTCAATGGTTCAAAAACTCAACCAGTTCAATGCCCAAGGTATAAACCTTCAAGGGTTTGTACGAGAAGGATTAGAAATGAACTACTGGGATTTAGCTAGAGGAACCAAGTACAGAGTAATTATACATAGAATTGGAACTCAAGGGACAATGGAGCACAGAGAATAAAAATTAGGAAATGAGAAGGGAAAAAAAGAAGCAGAACAGAGAAACAGAGGAAGTAAATAGGAAAATCTGAAAGAAAAAAAACAGATCAGTATGGCGGAGGGTCATGCAGATTAATACTTGGGGTGAAGTTGTTTAGAAAGGGTCAGGATTAGTATCTGGTGTCAGTTGTAGAGACCTGAAGTACCAGTCTATATCCTCAAGACAGAAAGTGACCAGGATAGTCTTTTGCTCAAAGCACTTAGAGTAGAAAGATGGCTTTTGTTTCACTGGGGGCTGAATATGTAAGTACATAGGAAAACGTGCCTTGTGTTTTATTCCCTCTCCCCACCATTTGTGTATCTTTTTTGCTCTCTGCTGTTCGTTCTCTGCACTTACTATTTACTCTCACACACCTTCTATTGAAGGAAAACGGTTGTGCTCCGGGCTTCCAATCCGCCATGGAGAAGGATGGGACGCAGAAGAGCCCTGCATCCAGCCACAGTCTCCTTCTTCAAACGAACAGTAAAAGCCAGAGGGAAGATTTTCTGCAAGAGGGAAAGACACACACACATACAGAAGAACCCAGGTGAGCTGAGGAGGAGACTCCTGGGCTCACAGAGAAGCTGCAGTGACTATTTCTGACCAGGTTGCTCAGGGCATGCGGGCACTCCCACAGCTACTCAGTCCTTTCGTGTGGAGTCATGTGTGTGCCTGACCATGGGGAGGGTGGTAGCAAGGGAAACAACCCCCAGATTGTGACTAAGTGACTCCCTACACACTTTGATGCATCTGAGTGAGAGGACACATCTCAGTGTACACTATGGGGACTCCTAAATACCTGGCCTCTACAGCTCCACAGGTATAAACCCACTCAAGGTTACAGCTTGGAGATGGCTTTCCTAACCACTGCTTCTGCAGCCCCATGGAGGGAAATCTTGGACAGGGATAAGCTGCTAACATTATTCCCCTCACTTACAGCCTAGGTCTCTAGTCAGCCCAGCTCAGCAATGTGACCTCTTCTCTCTGTGAGCACTGATGCTGTCTCAGGTAAAGCACTGAATCATTTTGTACCTCAGTTTTTGCACCTGTGGATCTGTTTGGTGAGATGAATGGATGAAAAGAGTATAGTTTATTCTAAGCCATACTTTCAGGCTTTGAAGCCCACTCATTCTGTCACTGGCTTGGGATTTCAGGCAAGTTTCCAGCTCCAAACAATAAAGATACATTAGCTTTTTGCCTTTAAATTAACCAGTTTTAAAGTAATACTTATCTCATTCGAAGCAGAAGGTAACTTCATGCCTTCTTCATCTCCTTCTCTACCTACATTGCAAGTTCTTACAAAGGGTGCAAAGCACTGCTCCTCTTGCCCTGAGCCATACACTTATATTGCCATAGGTGAACATCCTCTACTCGGCCACGAATCCCACATTTCCTTCAAAACTCATGAAATAATTTTTCCCATCATCCTCAATAAACACTCACGGCCTCCCTAATTTCTACTGCTGTGTAGTTCTACCTTTGCATTTCTCTTCTTCAACATGAGGCCCGACTCTGTACTTATTGAGTAACCTCAGCAGAAAACAGACCTTGTAAAATGCCATGTAAAATCACAACTACTATAACATGATTTTCACTTTTAGTGAATCACTAATGATCCTTAATATAGATTCTGCACCCAGGGTGCAGCTGGCAATTTTGCCAGGTACCAGAAGGCTTCCCAGTAATAAAAGGGCACAAAATGGGTTTTACGGGGAAAAAGGTAGAGCACAAAGCTAGCCTGGCAGAATAAGGTGGCCTTTTAATATAGAGTTACGTTAGGCATTAAAGATGCCAGAAGAGAAGTAAAGAAGAGCAACCAGTCATTTTACCCTGCTATATAGACTAACTAGTCATTGGGGCTGGCAGTACAAAGCCCCTGAACAGGCTTGTTCCGTGGGGGTGGTCCTTGTTCCAACAAACCAGAAAAACTGCTGTGATGAACAGATGTAGCCATAAAAGGGATGATGATATTCCTGACTTCTCAGAGTTTTTACACCACTGTGTACTCAAATCTGTACTAAAAACCAGTTTAGCCCATATGTGTTTTCTCCTTCCCTGTTCCCCTAAACTTCCCCTATCTTTGTTTTTTTTTGTTGTGGGTTGTTTTGGTTTTTTTTGAAAGAAAGGAAAATGAGACAAGAAATCTGTTTAAAATTGCAAGATAAAAATGAAATTTCATGTGCAAACACATTATAAACCCCCATATCCAGGAAATTAGTTTTTCCTTTCAACTGCTTGTCAAAATCAGAATACAAATTTCTTCACTTACAAAATGTAGGATAGACTACAAACTCCTAAAGCAAGAGGATGCGCTGGTCATGTGATAGTGGCAATTTCATGAGCTTCTCTATGAGAAGAGGAGACTCCTGAACTCAGATTTTGTTGTGATCATTAAGAATTTTTCCCTCTGAAATTTTCTATCTATGAAGTGAGGCACCAGTATCCAAACCCCAGATCATTCAAAATGTTTAAATATCAGCAGAACCCCCTGACTGACATTGCAGGTCAATTAAATACCTGCTCACAGGGCCTCAACTTTGACTCACACACCTCAAAAGGCAATTCATTGTCAGTGGCACATTCACCTACTCCTTGGTCTCCCCTGAGAAAACAGCTGGGGAACACCACAACTACAGTGTCTAGTCTACGAGTATTTGATTTTTTAGGAGTCTGAATCACAACTCACTTCACAGAGGAAACTGAAACAAATCTTACATCTGTGGCTTTTCAGTAGGGCCAAATTTGAACCTGGAACCTGACATGGAGGCGAGAGCCATGTTTTATTGTTATTTTCTGCAAGCACCCAAATTTGTCATGAAAAGATCAAAACCTGTACTAGAGTTAAGGCTTTTTCAAGTTTTTCCTTTTAAAAATCTCCAAATTGATTCAGCCTAGTCCTTAAATGTGGAGCTGTTAAGCAGAGAGTTGCTTCCTTGTGTTTTACCCCTCTACAGAACTTGATTATATTTCATCGCGCAGCCCGAGGCTGGGATCCAAAGAAAATGACGAATTATAATGTGCCCTGAATTCCTACTGAAACAGCTTGGCTCGGTGTCCAACTGAATTCATTTCATGGCCATACGCTATCTAGGATGATGTAAACAAGTCAGAGCAGCAGGAGGAGTCATCTAAGTAGCAATCCCTGCCTGGAGGCCAGAAAAAGCTCACTGTCGATGACGAGTAAGGGCATAAATAAGAAGCTATTACTTTCACAGAAAATTTCATTCCTCCTCCACAAATTAATTTTTTATGAATTTTCAGATGTCCTGTGCACTGGATGCATTTTCTCTGCTGCTCTTTCTTACTTTGAATACATACAGTACCTATGATTCCACATATTGCTACTCCACAAAGAGCTCTTTGGCTAGCATTTTTCCATCAACGTGTACTTCTCAATTTTCTGAATGTTTATAATTCAAACTCACATTAGCGCAGACACTGCACTGATGAGGGAAAGCTAATCTGACTTCATTGGAAAATCAAGTAAACGTGGGGGCAGGAGTTACGCCTATTGAAACCTGCCATGTTGGATATTATCATTAGTGACAGAAACCTCAAAAAATTTAGACCTCAGAAAGATTAAGATGCAGCTTGTGGATACGGGACAGAGAATAGAGTAATCCAGTGAGATTGGAGCACTATGAGAACATAAGAGTCTCTGCTTTTATTTGAGTGATGAAGTAGAGAAAAGCTGTAGGGTGTTAAACTTGTTCCTAACCAAATATTTTCAAGCCTTCAGAATGATTTAGATTTTGCTTCAAAGGTAATTAAGTTCACGTTTTTTTTAGCTTTAACACAGACTTTTCATCCTTTAATAGCAAGAAAAATTAGCAACTGGCATAATTTATGAAGTGGATGGAGCACACTCTTGATTCAAAACTAGGTGTAAATCAACCAGATACTATAGTTTAATCTTTTGGGTGAAATTCTAGACATATATTATAAAAGACACAAGCATAAAAGTCTACTCTGGTATGTATGGACCTTTACCAAATGTAGGAGGAAATCTCAGAAGGCAAAAAGATCACCTACTCAAAGAACTTAAAGAAGCCCATGAATCTTAAACATGAGTTTGTTTCAATGTCTGCCTCTATGCGAGCAAAGTTGGTCTGCCAAATTCTACCAGAAATGAAGCATAAAAAGGGAAAATACTTTTCAACACAGTCAACAAAGAGTTACCCTGTAATCCCAGAAGGCTTTGCTGAGTTCAGAACTACCAGAGGTTACGATTTGTTGCTAGAGGTACAGCTTTTGATCAAGAAAGAAGCAAAAGGATTAGTGTATGCAACAAGAACCTTAAGAGAGCACTGTATGGCAACAGGTTGCTACTTCATCATTTTGCTTGCAGGAAGACTCTGCTGGGCTGTATCTATCACTAGGACGTAAATGATTCCAGTGGTTTCTTCATGCATTTTTGCCTGGAAAGTAAACTGGCCCCTGTAGAATTAATTATCTATGCTTTTTTGGTCACTTGCTCATGTTATCACAAATTCAAACTTTATAGGTTCCTATTCTAGCTGCCATCTGGTCTTTTGACAGATGTGTGCATGCACTCCTCCAACCACATAGCACAGGCTGAGTCATTCCTTTCATGAATCAGATACTAGTCTTCCTTATCTCACCTGGCAATGTGTTTAACATCTTTAAATATTCAATGAGGCAAAGAGTGAAAATTACCCTATAACCCAGTGGTTATGAGATTTATTTGAAAGATGGAGGACATTACTTTCAATCCCTATTCCAGGTAAAATTTATAAAATGTGGAAGAGCAACCTCAGGAGAGACTTGAGTAACCCTTTTTCTTCTGAACTAGACCAGAACTCCAGACCACAATCTTGGAAACTCTCCATGGAAATAGGAAATATGGGTTCAAATTCACTTAGGCAGAAGACAGAATCAGTTCTGGGTTTGTCATATCGTGGGTGAATCCTCTAAGTTCTGGGTCTTTAGATAATAAATATACTATCAGCACCTCCATTCTTTTTAATTTTTTTTTTTAAATATATCCATTACTTTCCTAACATGCTTTGACTGATTAAGCAATATTTTCCCAGGTTGAAATTTTTTGGTGAATTTGAGACAGAAAGTAAAATAATTTTGGACTAGCCAAAAGTATATGCACTTTTTTTTCAGTAAAACTTTTATGTTTGCCCAGACTTACTGCCCTGCAACAAAAGATTACTGAACCAAAATCCAAGATATTGTCAGCTAAAAAGAGAAGTACAAAACTTCTGAAACAAATTCTCCCTTTCTATAAAGCAGAGCTCTGCCAATCTATATTAGTAAATAATCTGAGTTTTCATCTCTGTCTTGTACCATACCAGCTGTGATTCTCTACTACAATAAGAGGAAGTATGTTATTTTTTTGCAGTAAGTTATAATCCATAAAAGCATGAATTTACTAGCAAAGACATAAGACCACCACTATCTGAAGTCTTAATGTGTGTCTGCAAAGTATGCTTCTGCAAAGTAATTTCCAGTGTGGCACTTCCATCAGTCTGTTAAACCTGTATGTCTGGTCCCAAATCAACACAGTTCGGCATCTAATTCCACATCTGCCTCTTTGAAGCCATCTTTTGCTCCTGCAAGAATATTTGATTATGACTCAAACAGCAATATGCTTTTCTCTAGGGGTCATCCCTCTCTGATTTTACACTCTCTACACAGACTAATTGGTTGCACGCAGAACAAGCACCGTGACATTTCATTGGCCATTAATAAGTAAAGAGATGTTAACAAACAGCTGGCGCTAGGGAGATTTTTTTCAGCTAAGAAAGGAAAAAAAAAAATCAAATGAATAGGAAGAAAAAAAAAAAATCAGTCTTTTGCACAGCTAAAAGACTGTGAAAGGAAAAAAAACCCATCATCTTGAAGCTCAAAGATAGAAGCCTTTGGTTAATGGTAATTTTAAAAGCTCTCCCCTCAGTTTTGAGCATGGCTACATCTTTTTCTGACAGCTCTTTCGTGTAAGCAGAAGCATTTGGGAAACCCCTTTCTCTGCTTTATATATCTGAATCACTTTTTGCCACATTTGCAAAAAGCTGATGAAAACATCCGTGTTGCTCAGGAGCAAAATGACAACTGAAATGCTGAAAGATGACATATGTTTTGTGTTGGGCTGCTGTGCAGATGTAACTGACATCTAAAACATCAGACCATTTCTCTGTTTTGTGTACGAAGTTTATGCCAACAATATTCAACACAGTGAAGAGGCAAAAGCAGAGAAATCAGCCCTAGAACTGAGCAGGCTTGTAAGTGGATAAGCAGACATACCCACAACTCAAGCTCTTTCTAAGGCAAGCCTTTTTTTTTTTGTTGCTTGGGTGGAAGATGGTGCTTTTCAGGCCTTTTGTCTGGGAGTAAGAACTCTCATTTCCAGTACCTGTGGTTGAAAACAAGCCATGTGGTCTTCTCCCCAAGCTAGGGAGTGACGCTCAGCTATACAGTCGGTTAAATATGTTCTGCTTTTTACATTTTCTCATTTACATTCTCAAAACATTCTTTGCTGACACAACGTAAGTGCTATACTGCTTTATGCAAATAGCTAGAGATGAATGCTGCATGGAGGGGGAAAAGGCAACCAAACCAACCCCTGTGGATAGCATATGTGAGAGAGGGGTTGGTCACTTTACTGACTGGCTAACCATGGGATACAGGGTGGCAGCTAGGGGCAAGAGCAGAGCCAGCCTCCTGATACGTGAATATGGATGAGACTCCAGCCACAGGCGCACCCAACATTTGAAAATAACAGGCAAGCATGTTCCTCTAGGCCTGCCCCATCCTATGGTGGTATTTAGTTTACATTCATGATTGGTACAGCTCCACCTTGTGAGGTCTGCTGTTCCCACTGGTATAGACAGGATTACCCTCACAAGGCAGAGCCATTTAGAGCAGAAAGACACAACAGTGTATCTGGACATATAGTTGATGGTAAATAATACGTCTCTCTACTTCCAATGACATGAAAATGCATTCAACCTACTGATTATCATAATTTACTAGGTTTTTTTAATTAAAGTGTAGAACACAATAGAAATACCATTATAAGGTTTTAGAGCTCTGTTTTAAAGCTCTTAGGCAAAAAGAAGGTTTCAAAACTACTAAT
This sequence comes from Aptenodytes patagonicus, assembly GCF_965638725.1. Lineage (NCBI taxonomy): Eukaryota > Metazoa > Chordata > Aves > Sphenisciformes > Spheniscidae > Aptenodytes > Aptenodytes patagonicus. The sequence continues at coordinate 113,272,283 of NC_134951.1, read as the reverse complement.
ATGAAGCGTTATTGGTTCTAAGGAGCTGCAAGTCCGCAGTGATGACACTGTTCCTATGAAAGCAAATTTCATGTTCACTGAGTGTGTGTCATTAATGAATATATTTTCAAATTGTAACAACGTCTAACATGATGGAGAAGCATATAATTTCAAGCTTTCAACTAGTTTACTAGATGATCCCAGGTCAAACCACTGTTCTCCACACCAATAAAATCTGTTACTGTATTTCTTTGTTAGCAGCAAAGAACTGGAATTTGCTAGAGGTTGTGTGTCACTCTTCTGTTAAGTTTATGCTAGAAACAGCAAAGGTCTGTTAGTCTAGACATCACCTATATCAACACAGCTTGTTTGGATTACCTTACCCAGATTCTCACCTGCTCTAGCTGTTGCATATGAAAGCTAAATTGAGAATAATTTCCTCTTCTATTCCAAAGGCTTTTGCTGGAACTGATATTTTGGTCAGGGAACACATTTTTTGCATACCAAATCAATGCAGCTCTGTCGACAAAAGTCCATAGGCTAGATCAGCTGTGACACATACACTTTAAATTGGTAAATGATGAACTCTCAACGATTATTTTTCTTGATATATTTGCCACGTGTATAACCATACGGCTGACAATCCACCACTCCTAACTATCTGTAGACTGGCAAAGGGGAAGACGCTGGAGGTAGAACATGCAGAGGTATAGAAAAAGAGAGAAGGCATCTTCAAGACGGTTAAAGGAAGGTCCTAAAGTATCTAGGTTATGCAGCACAATTACAAAGTATTTAGGCACAGCGAGTTTTCAGAAAACTGAGGCTGCTGTCTATCTTCTGCTGTATTTTATTAGACTACTGACTGCTGAAGAGAGGATAGAATACAAGAGGAATTACAAAGACACAGGAGTTGGTCAAAAGACAAGCTACTGGCTCTACTCATTTTTCATCTTACAATTTTTCTCCTTCCTCTCCCTTCTGCCACATGCTGTGCTACATTTTGATTAAAAGCTCTAACAAACTACACATTTCATAATTCTGTAAGGCATCTAGCTATTCAGGCTATACTTCCTTTGCATTTTTGATCAGGACTTTGGAAGAGATGAAGCACTAAGAGCATCTTAAGAACCTGCTGCAGAACTAATGCAGGCGGGTACAGGAACATATCAAATGGTCCGCTCCAGGCAGACATCCAGAGAAACTGCAGGTGTTATGGAGGATACTGGTCTTTTGATAGTACCAAATTAGTCTATTAGTGCTAAAGTCTCAGGCATTAAAAGTCAAAACAATCAATGCTTTTGGAAAAGGAGGATGCAGCCTGGGGGTTTGGATTTACTCACTGCACATATCTCCTTCATCTTCTCCCTTGGCGCAGTCCCTGATGAAGTCACACGCCTGCCCCAGCCTGATCGCCGTTCCATTCCAGCAGCTGAAGGAACCCTCCAGAGCCATTTTTGAGCCAGAAGCAGATCCTAGAGAAAAAGAAAACATAAACCACTTCAGATTACTGAATTGCCTTCCTCTCAACCAACAGGTCATAGGATCCTGGATAACACTGAAGGGGAGAACACCTTGTGAAATCCCCTCAATCCAATAATTACTTGATAAAGTAATTATTTTATTTTGTTTGACCTGTTTAATCTTGTCAAATATCTAATGGTCCACCTAACAGAGAACTTCAGTTCCACAGGAATTTCTGCTGTTTTAACTTGGAAGGCATCTCTGACCCTTGAAAAGAGGGTTGAAATCCTGCAGCCTGCTCTGTGGTACTTCTCAAGAACAACACAATACACATGATAGATTTTTAATTGTATGTGAATTTACTGCTAGACTGACAGTCCTGAAGACTGATATCCTCTCTCTCTAGCTCAGGAATGACATGGCTACATGGTTTGGAAAGAACACAAGCTTTCATCGCACACACCTGTCAACATGTATTACCTATGACTTGGATGTATCACGTTGTCATATTCTCTCTGCAACAGAGGAAACAGTCTGATCTCTGCTTGTAGTTTTCTTTCTCTTCTATACCCACTCCTGCTCCTGCATCCTGCACTCCCCTCCCCTTGAGTCAGGGAGCCCATAGCAGACTACATCTACCAAGACACAAAAATCACCAATTCATTTTTCCTATGCTAAGCAGCAAAAGGCGGCTGGCAATGTGGAAATGAGTCAACTCTTATGAAATGAGGTCACTGAACACTGCAATCAGAGGCCAGTATCATCCATTCAGAAATGATCTTAAGTACTTGTCCCTTAGCACCGTCCTTTTCTGGAGACCCTTGATTCCCTTGACAGCTGAGAAGTCAGAGATCATCCAGCCCGATGGGTATGATTTTCCTTACTGTAGGAATTCTCTCATTCCGAGGTCTTTGATTGTAGTCAAGTGAGATACTTAAAAAAAAAAAGAAAAAAGAAAAAAAAGGACTTGTCCTAAGAGACACATGCTCTAGATCAGCCACCTGGAAGGGGCAGGATTTAGTTCAGCAACATCCTACAGTCAGTATGTATGGAGGAGGCCAAGCCTGAGAAGTGCAAGAGCCCCTTCCACAAAAATCTGGGTGTAGATTCAATTCACCGAAACCTTCCTGACTCTCTGCAGAGATGTGCTTCTAGTTCACTACTCCCAGAAGGCAAGCCTAGAAGTACGAAGAGGTCTGCGCTGTGAATTCCCCACTGCAACAACTCCTGCTCTGTCTCATATTAAATGGGTAAATGCTCAAGATTAAACCAAAGCCTCTGGGCAGAGTGAGCCATTGTTTGCCTAACTCATCTGTGCTTGCTAAACAGCACAGCTACATCACGTTCTCTGGTACTACAGGGACTTGGGAATCACTGGTGATTCAATTAGATGTGCACTTGATACTTTTATTTATATTGCCTGCCAAAACTAAAAATTAATGAAGCATGTAGGAAAACAACCACTATTTCTCTTCAAGCTTATTTTATGGAGCAAATCAATTCAGGAGTGGGGGGAATACATGCCAAACCTTTTTAATAAAGGACCCCAGCTCCCAAAAAGGGTGCTCTGTGTTACTGTCAGCTCAATTTTTTTGACTGCCTTAGAGCAACTCTGGCTTGCCGCATACAGGCTGCACAGTGCCCTTGTATTTCAGTCAAGGTCAAGGCTGACTACAGGGGAGAGCTTTGCAGAAAAAATAGACCAAGTAACTCAGAGCTGGTTGCTGACAATTTCTGCAGGCCCCTTGGTAAGGGTTTAAGGCAATGAGAAGATATCCTCCTTGGCCTTGCCATGCTCCTTGCAAAAATGCACTCTTAGAGACATCGCTGAGAACCTTCCCCGTGTCGGAAGCAAAGCTCTTATGTCACAAGCCAGTCACAGCAGGCTCAGGTCAGTGTGCAAATGGATGCTAGAAAACTGTAAGAAGCGACTTTGGTAACTCAGTAGGTGATCCCTTCTCCTAGGGTTATGCAATGAATCTATATGGCACCATGTTGCTGGAAGTACCACCTAAAGAAAAGTTAAGAGACAAGGCCCAGAGCACTTCCATAAGGTTAGTAACATCATGACACTCTTAAAAAAGCTGAAGTCCTACTCAAACTCAGAAGAACTTTTGTCTCTCTGAATTACCCCACAGATGGTTTTGAAGAAACGCCCACATTTATTACCAGCTCTTGTGTCCCACTCAGTTTATCTGCAACCTTTTCAGCAATGTCCGTGTTTTATCCCAGCAGCTGCTGGGATATGATATGCAGAGATTCAGAGGAGGGGTTATCGTAGGCAATGGAATTTTTCTGTTTACTCAATTCATTTAACTTTGTAAAGGCACTCAGTTTGCCAAGCACATGACTGCATTAACACTAATTATAATGGAACCAAGGCATTCAAGAGCACCTACTATCTTCCCAGGTGTCTTTGTTGCAGCCCAGGAACACAAATCTCCTGAAGTCAACTGACTGTGGTATTTAAAAGCTGTCAGTTGCAACTAGACATCAAGCAATTCCAGGAGCTTTTCCTCCAAAACAAAGCAGCAGATTTGCATACTCATTCATCTCTGCGGAGACGGGGCTTGAATTAGCTCAGATTTGCATTACACGCATATACACATGCTCCTTGTATAGGTTAGAGCACAAATAGCAAAGCTGCAGCCCGGGGAATGGCTGGGCTCTGTGACAGTGCATGATTTATTCCTGTCTCCTGTTTGCTTGCTTACTGCATGCACAAAGGCAAAATGAATGGGATAAAGGAGATGATTAACTAGTAAACCAAACAGATAGCCAAAGAAAGCCCAAATACAAATGACCCTTTTAATGGGCCACCTGATGCAGATGTTTGCATTCAAGCTCAAGGAAACTTAATTTTTAATTAAAATATTTTGTAAAAAAAATAGACATTTGATCTTTTCATTTCCAAGCCCCAGTCACTCCTGGCAAGGTGAGCCAGAATGACCTGCATCACTGAGTCAAATGGCCTGAACTCACACACAGATGATATGTAAGGAAAGGAAAATGAATGGTATCAAATAAGTATCAACGCAAAATTTGTGGGAGACATCCTTCATATTTACAGCAGTGTTTATGTAGCCAGTGGCATCCATAAATTATAGCAGTCATTAAGCTGTACCATGGCTGGCTTGGAGTCTTATAAATCATTATTTAAACAGCAACATTAAATAAATGGCATTTCAGGCTCTAAATTGAAAGGAGAAACCAACAACTCCTTGGGGAACAAGTGCTGACTTTGTACCTCACAGGTCCTGCTTCTGAACACAGTCTAGCCTTGGCAGTGTTCAAATCCAGTACCAGACCCTGGACACAAATGACAGCCTGGGCTCTCGACTGCCCATGCTTTTGGACTTAAGTTTCCATGTAGCAGATCAGCATGAAAGGGGAAAATCATGTGGCTCAGCCTAACGCAGGGTAAGCAACTTACTGCTCAGACTGTGGGGCCAAAGGGAATGTATTTCACTCCTCAGCAGATTTTCTCCGACTTGGGTTGCCTCTTCTCTCCTCCCCCCTCCCTTGATCAGCAAAGAAATCGAAGTGCGCTGGCAAGTTCTGGCATATCTGTCTCTGAGGAACATGGCCAGAAAGATTGTGATGTTTGATCAGTGCAAAATGGGAACCTTCACCTTACTGCCACCACAGCTGGCCAAGTGGGAGGGAAGACTGACATTCTTACAGATATTTCCAAAGATAAGGGTTATCTTGTAAACTGGCTACACTGCTAATTATCATGCAGGATTAATCAAGCTGAACATAATTATACCTTCACGTGTTACATTCAACTTCCCAGGCCATAATTTTTAATGCTACTGAAAGCTTTTGGGACCAACAGTCAGGTAAAGCCCTCCCACTCAGCGCGCATTAAAACAAGAGAGCTTAATAGGACAGTACTCGGTTGTTGTTAAAAACTCCTGTCATTTCTACTCTGCAAAAAGAGATGAACAGCAATTGCAAAGACCTGGGATAAATGTGCACCCTCGTGAATGTTTTACCAAAAAGCAGCTGCTCTCTGGGCTATCCCTGAGGAGTCTGGCTGGACACATCTGAATTGACTCCAACAGTTTTCAGGGCAAGACCCTGTATGCACACACGGTGAAAAACATTCATTTTTAAATACATGTATGTAGTAAGAAAAACCTACCCATGGAACTCCACCATGCTTATCTCACCATATGTGCCACCCCTCAAAAAAAGAGAAATTTTCCTATTATCTAATTACACCTCTTAAATAATATTTTCTAATGGGCTAGTGCTGCAGTCCATCGTTCCTCCACTAAACGCCACAAAAAAATCATGGATTGTGCAACCTCACTGACAATGCTTATCTGTCACAAGTATTTGTCATTAACTTCTCCATTTCATCTGCTCCTCCTTTGGTTTGGGTTCAAGGCCTTGACTCAGAGATATTTAAAAAGAGAGTACTTGGGGGATTTAAAGGTTGTGTGAAACAAGAAAAAGCTGCTGTCTAGCTATAAAAGGATAGTGAGAATTCTGAGGAGTTTCTGATTATTGATTTTTCTATGACTCGCCATTTCTGATGGGCACATCCTTTCCTCACTCTTCATCTCCAACCCTCCAGCCTTATAGCAGTGCAGACATTTGAAGGCTGATAGCTCACTTGGTGCTGAGGATAGCCATATTCCAGGACAAAGTAAATTTTCTATTGATACAAGTCATTAATACCCCTGCTCCCACCACTAGAGAGGTTGGAAGGTATGAAATAAAGGAGGTAGGAAAGTGAAAGAAGAGAAAGACAAGTTCATGTTAAAGGGAACTGAAGCCATCCTTGGCAAATGGCCATTGAACTCCAACATGATATAGGGCAGATCACATAAATCAAAACTTTCACAGCTATCTACACTGCCCTCATTTTCCAGCCACCCAGTCCAGGACACCTGTATTCAGATCAGTAGAGAAGCCAAGTGGTCGCAGCTGCAAATGAGACCGGTAAGAGATACTTGGAAAACACAATGTCCTCAAAAAATGCTTTGAAAAAAGATTGGACTCTAGGTTTCTCACACCAGGCAGCCAAAATTAGTCAACACTTCATAATTTCTGGCTTTAATCTTTGTAACAGCATCATTACTGTTGCTGTCATTGCCTAAGGATGCAAGTGAAGCCACATTTGTAGGAGGAGGCCATCTCTTTTTATTAGACTGCCTGATACAGGCAGAAAAAGCAGCCCACGTTTGTATATGCCTGAAAGCTTGCCCATTTTTCCAGTTATGTAAATTGTCTTTAATCTTCTTATTTAACTTCCTGGACATAAAATGGGAATAAACTCATCACAAGAGCTCTATGATGTTCATTTCATTAACATTTGTAAGGAACTAAGATGTTACGATAACAGAGCCATGAAAAAACCTGTAAGGAAATTATTTACGCTGTCTTCACAGTGCAGTTTGAATAATTTATGGTACAAAATGAACAGGGCCATATATCTGATGAAGGCAGGACAGAGGACAGTAAATAAATTCCCACTGAGGGAGCACCCCCTGCCCTCCGTGCTAAGGGCGCAGCATTACCACAGTAAGCTACTCCAAGGTGAGAAATCTTGCTCATTAGAGCCATGTACAAACAGAATTTTAATTTCACAGAAAATACCAACATTTCAAAATGTATCTAACCATAAAATAAAAATGCCCAAATTTCTCACAGAACAAAAGTTTCAAAACAATTCTAGGTTGGAAATACTGACTTAAGAGGTTTCAACACATAACTAAATATTGTCATAAACCCAACAAATCTGAAAACATGTGAATTCAGACAAAGATAAAATGTTGGGCAAGGAAACTCAAGTGGAAACTTACTCGTTTGGAACTCACTCATGTCAATAATTCAGCCAGCTCAGTTCTAACACGCTCTCCCTTTCTGCTGCTGCTGCTTCAAAGTAGGGATGTTATGCTTAGTATACAAATTTTAAAACATCTGCTCCTTCAGCCTTGCCTAATGCCAGTATGATTGCTTACACCGAAGAAAGCCTCACAGCACACCTGAGGAGCCGGCACTTGTTCACTGCCACGTTTCAGTAGCATGAACTTTCTACAGAGCCGTACAACATTCAGACTAGCCAGGCCCTCTGCGTTCTCTTGGAAATGCTTTTGACCAGGTCTAGTTAGTTTTCCTACCTTTTGATTGAATGACTTCCCAACATTAATGTTGGTGTGATGTAGATTTCCTGAATTTCCAGCAACAACTAGCTTCCTTAAAACTATAATGAAATAAGAATGTGGAATAAGAAAGTTAGCTATATTTCACACTTTCTCATTTTTCAATTAGGGAAGTTGACTGAGGATCTAATATTTATCTTCATAGCTCCTGAGACAGCAAATAATTGCTGAGTGCAATAAACGACATGATAATGTTTTCCCCTATTAATCTTGCAAAAAATCTAGCTGCTTTTTTGGGTTTTTTAGGGCTCATGGTAACATATGTAATTTTTCCTGTGATTTGCTTACCAATCAATAAGCAGCTCCAACAGCACATCCAAAAATTAATAGTAAGCAAGTAAATAGCAGCAGCGAATTGTACAAAAGAAATGTGATTTTTCCAGCATGCAGTGGTACCTACATATTCTGTGGTATCTACAAAATTGAAAAGGGCCAAAGAGATGGAAAATACGTATTCCCAAATACCTATGAAACACTGTGTATGCATAGTCATTGGACTTTTTTTTAATTTCATCTCACACAGCAGATCTTTAAGGTTTTCATCCCTAAATATGAACATCCTGACTTAGAACAATACAATGGGATAGAGTAATTTTGTTAAAATCCCAAATCTCATTTCTTTTGGTTGCTTTTTGTTGCCCTTGTTTCAATACCAGACTGCATTTGCTATTTGATTCCCTTTTCTCTCAGGTACCATTGCATCTTCGTGAGATTAAAAAAACCAACATAACAACACCCCTCCCTCCCCCCTCCAGCTTTCATACCTCTCCTAAAAGCAGTGATTACTGTATTTGTAACAGTAAGCAACTGGTTAAAAAAAGACCAAAAAAAACTTTCCTGTGATTTTGTGAATTTTTCAAAATACAAACCTTGAAGAGGGAAAATAAAAAGGTCCAACTTCTATTATTAGCTCTGCCATTCCCATCAGATCTCTCTGGGTCTGAACAGGCTATGAGACCAGCTGTTATGAGCCAGCAACCTTACCCACAGGGAACACTGGCCAGACTGATTGGTAGCTCACTGGAAGATGAATGCTGCTTGCCACATGCGGCGGACACTGACAAAATCATGAGCTGGTTAAGATCTCTAAGCTTATTTATAGATAACAGGAGCAGATTTAACACAGGCCCACTCTCAACATCAGACATGGAACTGGGTATGAAATAAAACAAGCCTACTGGAGGTCATGAAAATAGTGCTTCCAAACTTCACGCATGCCTCTTTTTGGGTAAACTGTAAGAGTTGATTAGATAGGAAATATATGTAGTTTTTCACATTTTGCTTCCTAGAAGGCTGGGTTCAAATCCACTTTCAATTACTCGAGTGAATTTTATCTTTGCCTGTTCAGGCTCCCCAATACCAAGCACAACCAACACTGCCACTGCACATAGTGAATTTTTTTCCCATTCTTGTTTCTTAAAAACACCACATAAAGAAAAACATCACTAACATTTTAAAGATGAGGAAACTAAGGCACACACCAACCAATTTCAAATAATGAAATGAGACTGTAAATTGCCCAAATCAGACTTAACTCTCTGACTCCTGTTCCAACCTCTGCCAGTTGGACTGAAGTTGGCCAGATCTAAGAAAATAAGCTACAGAAAGGAGAGACTGGAGAAGATTGCTTGGCTCATCAAGAGCTGATTCCACACAGGTCAGATGTAACCTCTCTCTGAACCCTGCAATAGTTGCATCTCAGTAATCTCTGTCATGCGCTTTTAGCACTGCCAAACCAGTCAGAGGTACATTTGTATGCCTTGTCATGAAAAACACAAATAGAGGTATGACACTTAATTGTATTCAAACATCATTTTAGATAGGAATCATATTTTTCGTTTCTAAAATGCAATTCTGCTTCTATAACTGTTTAAAGCAGTATCTCTCCTTTAGCTAGCAGTATCTCTTCTTTAGCTGTCAGCAGTATTAAATTAAGATTTATGGCCTTACTGCAGATCAGTTGCTGGGGGAGATGGGTGGAATATCACAAATCAGCACAATCATGAGCATGCGTATGTGGTCCCTTTCAGCAGGGTGCAGTGGATGCATCCTCACATCACAGCCAAACGTTTACTGTGCAAAGCAGTGGCCCCACAGTGGAAGAGCAATAGTTGTTCCAGGTAGAAGCAGAAGCTTGCTGGGGAAGAAAATTTCATGTCGTGCCTGTCTGCACTGTGCTAACCGCTGCAAAACTCTGTAGTTGTTTAAGTGCAACAAATTGTTGTCAAGGAGCTAATTTCCACTTTGTTCAAAAACTGAGCAAGAATACCTCAAAAACTCAAAGCATAAGCAAAATGAAATTGCACATGAGCACTTGCTGTGAGGGAGAGCAATAGTACTGGTGACACATAACAGCTTTGCCACTGGAAGGGACTTAATGTGGATGGAGGCTATCCAGCTTTCAGTTCTAGGGAAGCAAAAAGAAACACTGCAGTGTTACCCTACCTCCACACATCCCTGAACATTAGTATGTTGGTGGAGGCTATGACTCACTGGTGACTCTTCCAGCTGAATGCACTGAAAACTGCCTACATCTCAGTGCTTTGAAGCCAGTCCAAAGGGATAGAGAAGTAGCAGTTCTTTGCCCTTGTGTATCAGGCTGTGCTTCAAGGCCTTGCTACACTTGAATAAAATTATCCCAGGAGCAAAGCTGCTGAAGGTTAACGGCCCTCAGCATCAAAAAAAGCCTGGAGAAGAACTCCTTCCTCAAGTCTGTCTCTCTGCCGGAGGATCTCTGCTAACCCTTGAACATGTGGAAGACTTACGGATTGGGAATGCTTACAGAAAAAAACCCAGATGTCAGTGAAGAACACAGTGATTAGCTCTGTGTAAGCCAAGGTACATACTGAAGATATTAGGGAAAAAACACAAGAAAGGATGACATTACAATTCCAAGATGACCCAGGTTTCAGGCAGTCTCTCTACTGTCTTGTGGCATGCTAAAAGACACTTTGGTTAATGCTTTCCATGCAAGATCTCTTTCCCAAACATATACTGAGGTGCAGAGAGAATTGTAAGAGTTGACCAGTATCATTACTCAGAATTACCATGCCCTGAGGATGAGAAGCCTGTGGGTTGCTAGCCACAGTAGAATAGCTAGACAAATGTTAAATAATATTAAAATGGCTTTTTATTATTTTTAATACTGTGATAGGAATCTTAATAAAACAGTTGCTATGTGTAAAGGCAGATCAAGGAGACAGAACATGTCTTACATCTGTCTCTATGACTCTAGGTTTTCTTTAAGATCTTTACCCTTCAATGAGTAGACTGTGCAATCAAACTCTCAGAAGACTTTACACAATTACTCAGAACTGACAGCCATTTCTTTTATAGTTCTCATCTTCAAATTTGGCACCATAAAATGCATGCCAACCCAAAATATTCCTTTATATCCACTTTGTCAATAGGCTTTCTGTTGAGTGCAAGCTCCCCTTCAAGGTTCTTCCACCCCTTCTTCCCCCCCATTTTGCTAACTGATTCAGCTGGCCATTAATTAATCTCTTAACTATCATCAGCAATAGTATTAAATTCTCACAAATTTACTACTGCTGTTATTATGTAAAATGCTCCTCCCAGCTGAGTAGGTTTCAGCAAAGCGTAACACCTTGTTGACTCTAGATAAATCTATTTATACAATGCAAATGTACCTCTTCCTGGCAGACAAATCCTTTATAACTAAATCCTTTATAACTGCAAAACAATTCATTATACAAAATAGAGAAGTAGGAGGACACACAGCTTACTGCTCATTCTTCATCAAGACCTAGCAAACATAAACATTTGGGTACAAAACAAGTAATAAAAAGAGAATATGAAACAGGGGTTGCTAGCCCCACTGCAAAGGAAATGGGGTTAGTCTGGTTTTGTGGCTAACAGGAGTAGTACGCTACACGTGAATAATTATGGGAAGGTCCAGAAAGGAGGAGCAGAGCACATGGAAATGACATACAGAACCCAACCCAGCCATACATGCGTAATATTCTGACTGACTTGGCATCAAAAAACAATTAGTTCCTTATAAGGAACTAAGAAAAGAGAAATATAAACCAATTTCAGGAAATAATGAAATTCTGTATACTCTCCACCAAAGATCTACTGGATTGTGGCGCAGTTTCAAAGGAGATGTTGCGGAAGAAATACATCAGTTTAGGAGAGGGTAACAGTTAACAAGCTGAACTGGACCGGACTCACTCAACAGCACAAACTGCACAAACACACTGAATAATAAAAAAGAACCACCAAACTTTCTTTTGGCCAAAAAATGGACTAAGGGAGACCTAAAAGGTATTTTACATTTACATGTGTCTACACTTGGTCTTGAAGTATCAATTTAAAAGACCAAATAATGATTAACATCAATTTTCGTAGGCATTTCATCAAGTCTTATCTCTGAGCAGCAGCCATCTTGGGGAGGTCAGACATCTTAGGGAACACAAACTCTCCTGTTTTTTACTGTGATCCACTGGTTGCTCTGTATTTTACTTCTGTTCATCTTAAGCTGCCCATGGTCCTCTCTGTGGTATAGTTAAGTTATACTGAGTGCAAAGGTGTTAGATACCCACCATATATTTTTTACAGAGAGAACAGTTAAAATACCTGACTTCCAGCCCTCCCAGGGCTTTAACTTAATGGGATGTGGATGCAGTTCCCCAGCTATAATGAATGTCACTGGCCAACTACTCACCACTGCAGTACCTCAAAGCCTGGAATGTAACCCATAGCGCACAGGGAATCTACACTCAGAAAGTTTAGTGAAATACTATCACCAAAATCAACTGCCCTGGAATTTGTACTTAAACCAGGAAAAATGCCTTGCCTCCTTTTCCAGGATTTCTTGATAAACAGCAGCAGGACTCTTAGGTGGCAGTAGTTACAGTAAAGGCTCTCAACTCTACTTTGACCATGCCCTTCATTCCCATCCCACAGGTAGTTACTGCTGCTTTTTAGTGAGCAATATTTTAAACAGTCTGTCAATGAGGTATCACAAAGATGATAAAAGTGCCTTGCCCTAGCATCTAATATGGATAAAATCAGTGATCCACTGTCCCACAGGTGGTAACACAGTCAGAAAGCTGAGAGGCCTCTGAGTCCACAGCAGTCAGGTCTTTCTGGGCAACAGCCACTGCATTCTCTGAAAGGTTTTCAGCAGAACAGTAGGACAGCTAAGCAAACTAAGAGCTGGCAAAGATAGGGTGACAAATCCAAATTACCAGCCCCTTGTGTGAGAAGCAGTTTCATCACAGAGTAGCAATTCAAGTTTTCTCCGCGCTGCGAGAACTTATCCATCCTATGTCCATTTTACCTCCCTCTCCTGTTCAGTCCAGTGACAATCCTGCTGGGAAGGTCTCTGGACAACTTTGTTCATCTCTGCTAGCAAAAAGTAGAAGTGAAAGGTATCTCACAGCAGTCACTAGGCCTCTTCCAGGTAGACCATGACTAAGTTACCAGCTCATCCAGGATATTCTTGGGAATAAAAAGCCTGGCATCCTTTTCCCAATACCCAACAAAAGGAAGAAAGAATTAAATAACCAAGGACTGAGCACAAAACAGCCAAAACACAGCAGCCTAGCATCGTTTTTTGAGGTACTTCAAACCAGCACTCCATTTGTGTGTGCAGGGGCCTTGAATTGCTAGCAAACTACCTTCAGAAATGCTGCCTATCAAATAAGGAATCTGACAGTCAGGATTTCCAAACTGTCTCTTACGCTGTGACCTTGGATAAGTCTCTTCACTTTTTCAAGCTTCCATCTTGCTGCCTGTGACAGAAAGAAATAACACTTTGTGGGGGATATGTGGCCTTGCTATTGTTTAGAACTAGCACTATGTGAATAGCGTATTTTTGTTTGCACAGAAAAAAAAAAAATCTCATTTTTAAGAGCTATCTAAAATGAAAATGTCCCCTGCAGAAGAAAAATGTTTGCTCAGCATTACTCCAAAAGATCTTATTTGACCTGAAATAAAATATTGGTTAGCTCCAGGAAACTTGCTGTTGTTCAAAATTTGTTTCATTTCAGGTATTTAATCCTTCCTTTATGCCTTTTAACATAGTTTTAAATAAAAAAACCCTGAAGTCCAGGGAAAAGGTGTTAAAATCTAGTTTCTTCCCTTACTTTTTTTTGTGTCTAAACGTTCACTTACTAAGTTTGACCAGAATTTTGAATAGCTTTGTCCCACTTAGTTGCATTTTTAACAAACCTAGAATAAAAATGGAGATGCTGCTTACCCTTGTGTAACACATGGAGACTCTCAAGTGAAAGGCTATATTGAGTGTAACACTAAATGCTAATCACAAGCACGGAGGATGACAGAATCACTTGAATCATTACCACATGCTAATGCAGCATCTGTCTGAGTAAGCCCTGGGTCATTTCAGCTTGGTCCTGTCCCCTGAAATCTACTCACTCAGTGCACCAAAGAGACAACTTTTTACCATGTTAGCACTGACAGGACTGACAACATTCTCTCCATTTGGCATGTATTAAAATGTGCAAATATTAGCAAAACACAGATTTAACTGAGGGAACCTCAGATTTGGAGAGTAGTAAAAAACAACAATGAAGCCTGCACAGTTTCACATGAGCACTATGGAAGTATTACGCTGCTATTGCTTTCTCAGTGAGAAGCAGTATGGAAAACAGTTAATGTAAACTCAACATTAAAAATTTCACTGACAATTAAGGAGACAGATTAAACTGATCTACATGCAATCCGCAAACTGATTTGGCGTTCACTGATTAATGCAGTAAATTAGATACTAACATCTCACATGCAATGTTGTAAATCACTAACTTCACTCAGCAATGTATATGTGGTGTCAAACAATGTTTGATGCTGTGTAAGTTATTAAATTTTCCATAGATGAAGCACTGAGTATCTATTACAGTTTCAGGATGAGATTACAAACAGAGACTTCAATTTCTGACCAAAATTACTTCCAGACTTTGTCACTGGAGTAATTGATACTATTATAACTGCTCAGATTTCCAAAATTCAAGTGGAAATTGCTTTTCATTGTAGTGGAAAATAGCAATAGAAACCTACCAGTACCAAGTCTGGACCCAAGCTTCTTTTTAGTGGACATGCATTTGAAGGTGGAGAGATGCTTTAGAAACGTAATCTATTTCTCCAAAAAGGTGCTTTCAAGAAATGGCCATCTCTGAGTTCTGCTGATACTCAATACAATACAGATCTGCTGCTTGAAGAAACTGCAGCAAGAAATGCCACAGAAGGGCCCTGAGATCTGTTACAAGTATTTGGCCCAACTACTGCAAACAAGGCAGAGTCCCCCTCTTAAGCTTTTCTACAGGTGTTACTCTCCATGAGTCAACAGACCCCAAGTACTTTCAACTATACAGTCACAAATTCACAAGGTGAAGGTACTCCCCTCCACATATCCCAGGCAGTGCAAGGCTCTAGCCTTAGCAACAACAGTTCAGCTCACGGTTGTCAACACTAATGAGTTAAACTGGACTGTAACGAGATCCTGGAGTTATTTGGAGCTGTGGTACAGGTAAGTCCCTTTGGTTGCAGGCAGACATCCTCTCCCAGCTGCATTGGCAGGAAAGGTTATTGCCTCCATCTGTTCAGGATTGCTTTCCTTCCTGATCCGCTGATGAAGCAGCATGTGCAAGTACTCCCTAATTCATTTCAGGCAAAGTCAGACAGGTGAGGCCAAAACAACAGTTCTTACCTATTAAGGATTTTATGTTAACCTGTCTCATTTTCAAATGGCAGCTGCTCTCTGGGCTGCATTAAAACATCTTACAGACTCTTGTGATGTGCTTAAAGACTAGGGGAACAAAGCCACAATACAGTGGTGCTACAAGGTAAAGGAGCAACTCAGTGGCTGTGCTCTAGTCACTTTTAAAAAATGTCATTCTAATATGTGAGATACTTCTGATACATGATAATATTCTTACTATTCCATGCAAAGCAACTTATGGAAGAGGGAGTATTTCCCTTTCCTTTTTTTAAAGAGGGCATACTGTGGAACATCAGACTGCTAACTCCCATTACCTTTGCAGCTTTGGGAAAACTTGTAAACACAGCTTGGTCTTGATCTGTGATCATAGAATCATAGAATCATTGAGGTTGGAAAAGACCTCTAAGATCATCGAGTCCAACCATTGACCCAACACCACCACCCACTAAACCATGTCCCTAAGTGCCTCATCTACTCGTCTTTTAAATACCTCCAGGGATGGTGACTCCACCACTTCCCTGGGCAGCCTCTTCCAATGTTTAACCGCTCTTTCAGTAAAGAAATTTTTCCTCACATCCAATCTAAACCTCCCCTGGCGCAACTTGAGGCCATTTCCTCTCGTCCTATTGCTTGTTACTTGGGAGAAGAGACTGACACCCACCTCGCTACAACCTCCTTTCAGGTAGTTGTAGAGAGCGATGAGGTCTCCCCTCAGCCTCCTTTTCTCCAGGCTAAACAACCCCAGTTCCCTCAGCTGCTCCTCATAAGACTTGTTCTCCAGACCCCTCACCAGCCTCGTTGCCCTTCTCTGGACACGCTCCAGCACCTCGACGTCCTTCTTTTAGTGAGGGGCCCAAAACTGAACACAGTATTCGAGGTGCGGCCTCACCAGTGCCGAGTACAGGGGCACGATCACTTCCCTACTCCTGCTGGCCACGCTATTTCTGATACAGGCCAGGATGCCATTGGCCTTCCTGGCCACCTGGGCACACTGCCGGCTCATGTTCAGCCGGCTGTCGACCAGCACCCCCAGGTCCTTTTCCGCCAGGCAGCTTTCCAGCCACTCTTCTCCAAGCCTGTAGCGCTGCATGGGGTTGTTGTGGCCCAAGTGCAGGACCCGGCACTTGGCCTTGTTGAACCTCATACAATTGGTCTGGGCCCATCGATCCAGCCTGTCCAGGTCCCTCTGCAGAGCCTTCCTACCCTCGAGCAGATCAACACGCCCGCCCAACTTGGTGTCGTCTGCAAACTTACTGAGGGTGCACTCGATCCCCTCATCCAGATCATCGATAAAGATATTAAACAAGACCGGCCCCAAAACTGAGCCCTGGGGAACACCGCTCGTGACCGGCCGCCAACTGGATTTAACTCCATTCACCACAACTCTCTGGGCCCGGCCGTGCAGCCAGTTTTTGACCCAGCGCAGAGTCCACCTGTCTAAGCCATGAGCCGCCAGCTTCTCTAGGAGAATGCTGTGGGAGACGGTGTCAAAGGCCTTGCTGAAGTCCAGGTAGACCACATCCACAGCCTTTCCCTCATCCACTAGGCGGGTCACCTGGTCACAGAAGGAGATCAGGTTGGTCAAGCAGGACCTGCCTCTCATGAATCCGTGCTGGCTGGGCCTGATCCCCTGGTTGTCCCGCTCATGCCTTGTGAGCGCCCTCAAGATGAACCGCTCCATAATCTTCCCCGGCACCGAGGTCAGGCTGACAGGCCTGTAGTTCCCCGGATCCTCCTTCCGGCCCTTCTTGTAGATGGGCGTCACATTGGCAAGCCTCCAGTCGTCCGGGACCTCCCCCATTAACCAGGACTGCTGATAAATGATGGAGAGCGGCTTGGCGAGCACCTCCGCCAGCTCCCTCAGCACTCTCGGGTGGATCCCATCCGGCCCCATAGACTTGTGAGTGTCCAGGTGGCGTAGCAGGTCATTGACTGCTTCCTCTTGGATTATGGGGGGTTCATCCTGCTCGCCGTCCCTGTCTTCCAGCTCGGGGGGCCGAGTACCCCGAGGATAACTGGTCTGCCTGTTAAAGACTGAGGCAAAGAAGGCATTGAGTACCTCAGCCTTTTCCTCATCCTCAGTGACAATGTTCCCCCCTGCATCCAATAAAGGATGGAGATTCTCCTTGGCTCTCTTCTTGTCATTAATATATTTGTAAAAGCTTTTTTTGTTGTCTTTAACGACAGCAGCCAGATTACGTTCTAGCTGGGCTTTTGCCTTTCTCATTTCTTCTCTGCACGACCACAAAGATCTCTGTACTCTTCTTGAGTCGCCTGCCCCTTCTTCCACAAGTGGTAAACTCTCCTTTTTTTCCTGAGTCCCAGCAAAAGCTCCCCGTTCAGCCAGGCCGGTCGTCTTCCCCGCCCGTTCTTCTTACGGCGTACAGGGACAGCCTGCTCCTGCGCCTTTAAGACTTCCTTCTTGAAGAATGTCCAGCCTTCCTGGACCCCTTTGCCCTTCAGGACCGTCTCCCAAGGGACTCTCTCAGCCAGTGTCCTGAACAGGCCAAAGTCCGCCCTCCGGAAGTCCATGGTTGTGGTTTTGCTGGCCCCCCTCCTTCCTTCACCAAGAAATGAGAATTCTACCATTTCATGGTCGCTAAGCCCAATACAGCCTCCGACCACCACATCTCCCACCAGTCCTTCTCTGTTTGTAAACAGCAGGTCAAGCGAGGCACCTCCCCTGGTAGGCTCACTTACCAGCTGTGTCAGGAAGTTGTCTTCCACACACGCCAGGAACCTCCTAGACTGCTTCCTCTCTGCCATGTTTTATTTCCAGCAGACGTCCGGGAAGTTGAAGTCCCCCCATGAGAACAAGGGCTAGCGATTGAGAGACTTCTGCCAGCCGCTTGTAGAATGCTTCATCCACCCCTTCATCCTGGTTGGGTGGTCTATAACAGACTCCCAGCAGGATATCTGCCTCGTTGGCCTTCCCCCTCATCCTTACCCATAAACACTCAACCGTATCGTCATCACAATCGTTGAACTCTAGACAATCAAAACACTCCCTAACATACAGGGCCACCCCACCGCCTCTCCTTCCTCTCCTGTCCCTTCTGAAGAGTCTATAGCCATCCATTGCAGCACTCCAATCATGAGAGTCACCCCACCATGTTTCTGTGATGGCGACTAAGTCATATCTATCCCGCTGCACAATGGCTTCCAGCTCCTCCTGTTTGCCGCCCATGCTGCGTGCATTGGTGTAGATGTACTTGAGCTGGGCTATCGATTTCGCCCCCAGCATCGGCACGCCACCCCTAGGCTCATCTCTAGTGAGCCTGGTTTTATCCCTTTCCCCCTTCGAACCTAGTTTAAAGCCCTCTCAATGAGCCCTGCCAATTCATATTCAGCTCAAGACTGCTTCTAAAACAAGGAGAATGGAAAAAAAACTGCAAGGATGCTCAAGTTCAGAGGAAATTCTGTCTCAATTTAGAACTGCACAAGAGGGACCTTTCTTTAAATCAAAAATGGAGATAAAAGGGTGTGTTTATGTACAGGAAATCATAGCAGCTTTTTTGCAGACTAGTATTTAAAATTATTAAAACACAATGAACATACAACCGAAAAAAAATTTGGTACAATTTTCTGTTCAGAAAAAAAGCATTTTGTTTTAAATTTTCCTGATAAAGAAGAAACATTGATTACACTAACATAATGGAATAGAAATTCCCTGACATGACTCTTAATGGTATATCATGCCTAAGAAGTCCTGTCAGTTGAAATTTAGGCTAGAACTCAATGACCTCCAGGAACTGGATTTGAAATGACTAACTCCTGAATGTAACCAGATATGCTTGCAGAAGTAGGATAAATTAAGGTTCAAGGCAAATGCTGCATATAATATAGATCTTAACCTCACTTAGAAGCAATGTTGTTTAAGGATTTATTAAGGGATTGAGTTACCGCTTCTGCTTAAACAGAAGTGACAGAGTCATTCACAAGGGTAATAAAAATAAACAAGATAATGCAAGAGAGGGAATTGTACCAACTGGTAAGGAAGTAACTGAAAAAATAATGTGGATCTTCTATTACCACTCTTTGGAAAGCAGCATGGGATCCAATATCCAAATGCAACTCAATTTAAGTAGATTTTTCAAAAAGCCTTCATTGAGGTCTCCCATAAAGGAATGTGGTCATTCAACAACAACAACAAATAATCAAAGCTTTTACATATAAGTGAATCTGTGAGGATTCAGAGAAGCAATACGATCTACAGAGCTCCATTAGAAGGCTCTTGACTGTAGCTCTGCTTCTACCAACAACCACTTTACTTTTGACAAACCTTCTGTATCTGAATGTTCTGTGTGAAAGGACTATGGTTTTTTTTCAGAAATATACCTTCTTTTCTAGACCCATTCATGAAATATCTACAGAGGGTAAAAGCCCAGGGCTGATTTCTGGTTTATAACTTATACAGGTTTCCCAGAACAGCTGGTGGTTTTAGTGCAGAGAGACTTCTAGGTCTGACTGGAAGCATCCTGTCAAAGCTGCACGGATGAAGCTTCTATTGGTAATGCTGGTATTGTAAAGTATTCCTGGATAGCACTATTAATCTTGTACTCAACAGCCATTCATTTTTTTTCAGGGTTTATCCTAACAGACTCTGAATAAACTCCTGCAAAATAATTACTATAAAATGATTTATCTAGCATGCTAACCAGTGAGCGTTGAGAATGTTCAATAGAGAATACGTTTGTTAAAGGTTCCTTGCCTGACACTGCTCATTCAAAAGTGAGGAACTGGTGGGCAGACTTTATAGATTACAGGTATTAAAGCACCCACTGGCTTTAAAAGGATAGTTCTGTTAGAAATTCCAGGCTACAATTCTTCAAGCAAAGCACTGTCCCCTTTCTGACACTCTGATGATGCTATGATGTTAAAGGTGGAATGAATTGCTCTCTGAAGTGCCTCTTTTTCTCTCTGTTGACTACAGAGGGATCCTAGAGACTAGCTTTGACATGATGCCTAACTTTCAGACAGCTGAAGTCGCAAAAGATTAATACCACCTTGTCTAACTTCATACAACAAAGCATCTGAATGTCTGAACTAAATTTTGTCTAGGGAGATTGAATCCCATGATGTCGTGAATTAGATGACTGGTTTATTATACAGATTTTATTCCCTGACAGTTCAGTTGAGGTCTAGACTGAGAATTGTGCTGAACTGCTTGGAAATTAGCTTTGCACATTGGAGTTTAGGAGAAGATTTTTTTGTCTCCTATCCACTGAAAATATTTTCTGGCCTTTGTTCAAATGCTAAAAAAAGCAGTCAGCATCAGCAGAATGTGGATGTGTTAAAAAAGAGGTCTCCCATACACTATTAAGACAAAGAAATAAGGAGAAAGGGACAAGCCAAGCTTACAAGCTTGGCTTTGTAAACTGGAAAATAAACTGTCTTCATTTCATCTAATGCCTTTCCTATGCACTCTTTGTGAACACTTGGAAATTTGTAAAACCCACACAAGTACAGCAAGATTCCTTAGGCAAACAGTGAAGTTCTGCCATGACCAAGCTGTCTGCCCAAGTAACTTTCAGAATGAATGCAATTTTCTAAAGAGGAGTCCCCAGAGACAGCGCTCAATTATACCAACGCGGTCGCAGCTTAGGCAATGCCTAGCATTAACTAAAAACTCAAAGCTGACAGCAAGTCTACTCTTTCCTGTTTCATCGGTCGAATCCCTTGACTTAAACTAGTTAGAGATGCACCAGTAAACTGCTGGTTATTGTTGCTGCCACAAATGGCCCGATTCTGTTCACTCACTACTTTGCTCTTATTGCTAAGATCAATGAAAGGGCTATTTAAAATTGTTTCCGTTTCCTCCCACCTAATCCCATCCCAGGTGTCAGCTAATCTAATGCTCATTCACTGTGGCCCGGGCAAAGGGCTTTGGTCATCTTTTTCATCTGTTGCCACTTGCCTTTGTATTTGTGCTAAGGAATTCACAATCTAATTTCTTTGTCCTTTGCTTGTACTCAGTGCACAGCACAGACCAATCTGTGAGTACTGCTCTGAGATGGTATAGCAATATGAATAAATGGAAACAGTAATAAACTCCTCTGTAGTATTTACAGAACAGTATCACTGTGGCCTTGCAGTGTAGGAATAATAATTTTGCACAACTGACTTCCATTTGGTGGCAACCTGCCCGGTCATGACACTTCGGTTTCATTTCGGCTATTACCCTAATTGTCCAGGAAAGGAATGCATTGTTTACTTGAAAAGTCAAAAAATAATATGAACCAGAGAATGCCCTGACTGCTATTATACTCGAGAAAGACAACTGTAATGCATTACAGACACTGCTGATTTCTGGTACTGCTAGTAACAGAACTGCAAATAGAAGCACATTTATTATAATTTAAGGGGACCTACATGAAGTCACAAATTAGCCCACATTCTACAAATCAACAATTAAGATGAAGACTACTTGCTACAATATAAACTTATAATGGAGTAATAATTGCCCTACAGGTTTTGTGATGAGATTAGATAGGCAGGAATGTTTTATGACTAAAGGGAAAGAAGAGGAATAGGCTTGTCCAAATGAGAGAAATTGCCTGATTTCACTTGGGAGCAGAGGAAGTCGGAGGTACTCCAAAGATGAAATTAGAAGAAAACAGAAGACAAACACTGTAAGCATGGAAGACCACTGCAAAGCACTCTGTGCAAAGATGAGCAGGTCAAACTTCTCTTGGAGTAGAACTTTTTTCCAACGTATGATAGAAAAGGTTATTTTGCATTTCTCATTTGTCTTAATCAGTGGTAAGTTATATTTTTAGAAAATATACTTTGTACAAAATGTATTTTGCAATCCAGTTTTTAAAAAAATCAGTGTAACTTTATAGTAGTAAGTATCATTGCAAACACTAAGCATCAGCTCCAGCCTCCTTTACCTACAATGAAAGAACAGCTATAACTTAAACCTAACTCTTCTGTTTTCCAAACCAAATGCTTCAGTTGGCTGTGAAGAGCCCAGCAATGACAAAGAAACTGAAGTCCAAATCAGCAATGTTCCTTTCAAACCTTTTGTTAGGCTCCCCCTTTTTCGAAAGCTTTGATAAATATATAGGGACAGATCTTCAGCTGATGCAAGCAGTCGAAGCTCCAACAATTAATGGGATGACGTGCAACATGCTTTACAACTTTCACTAGCAGAAGCTCCACCCAAGTTAACTTCATAGTTACTCAATTCACTTCCTTTACTTTGGGAAATAGCTCGCATGCAGTAAATACTTCTGTTACTTTGCTGTCTAAGCCACTTGGCAGTTTTTGTAGACAGGTAAGTCACTTTAGTACTGTTTTGTTACTGATGTGTACAATAAAAGTGCCTGATGACTTAGCACTGTTGCCAAAACTTTACACTTAGTGTTTCTGATCTTCGAGTGATTGCTTTCTTTTTGTTACGGTTTCATTAACATATGTTCATAAACACATGTACATACACTGTTATTCCGTGAGGTGCTTAAAGAGTCAACAGTGATTTTCTATAAATCAATAGTAACACTGATAATATTACAGAAATATTGAAATTTCATCCTTTTCATATTTATCTTTTTTTGTACTGTATAACATGATGCTGGATTTATGCAGTTGTTGCTTACAGCTCTAAATGACGTCTTAAAAATCCAGTACATAATTTACGCTTAAGTGCACAGAATATTCACTGCTGTAGTCTCCACAAAATCATTTACTCTAGATTGTGGCTCACACAAATCAACCAAAACAGCTTAGATCCCAGTATGCCGCAACCCATCATCTCACAGAACCAGACAGATTGCCTCTCAACTCTCAAAGTTTTGAGGTATCAAAATAGTTGCTGTTTTCATCTCCATTCACATCAAATGAAAAATGCACCATTGATATTATTTTTGAAACATGATAAATCTCTCTATAAGAGTTGACTAAATTATATTTCCTTGTAGAGCTGAAAAACATTTCCAAACCTCTTATTTTGCTTACAAATTTGCTGATACTCCATCAATCATGCCCCATGAACAATACACTTCAATCTGGAATTGGACCCAGAATCCAGCTGACTCATTTAAGTGCTTGCAACCTCCCAGTTGTACAAAACTTCAGCACTTCAGCTGGCAATCATTTAAAGAAGAAGGGGAAACAGTATTCTTAAAATTTCTTCCATGTAATAAAACCTGACTGGTAATTTAAGATCTTGCCATCCGTATGTGACTTGTGGATCAATATGCCTTACTAGCAGGGCTTTCAAAGGCTCAATTCATAAAAGCCCTGTATGCCTCATTTATGGAGGTACGCTGTAAAACTGCCTCCATGGAAGCACAGTGCACAGCCTGTCCTTTCTCATCCTCACAGGTGGAAGGCATGCCTCAGTGCAACTCAATAACGATGGGATTTTTTGAAAACTCCCGGGGGACTAAGGAGCACCGTTGCCATTAATTTGTGCTCCTAAGTCACTTGGTAGCTTTAGAAAGTTCCTCTCTTTCCCCACGTTTTTCATGACTTTGAAGCAAAAGAATCGCAACATACAGGTTTAATGATCTTGACCGAGATTCTGATGCGCAGCTACAGGTTGTGAGTTTCCAAATACAGCATAAAGGAGTCTCATCTGTTGAAAGGGCACGCACTCCTTTTCAGAAAACTTTGGTCCCCCATTACAGATTCTTAAATTTTTCAGGGAAAAACTGATGCATCGGGTTTAGTTAGTTGGCATTTCTATTTATGTGTTATGGATTTGATTTGGAATTACAAGGTCGGGGCTTTTTGGTTTTAGCTGTTCTGTTGCAGAGTGTCTACTTCAATGTATCCATCACTGCTGGCACCAACCTGCCACACCTCTCCCACACTAGATACAGTGCAGAATTATTAAACAATGTCTGTGGTTTGGTGCAGCAATTGGTTTGCTAAGAAAGCTGGCTGCAGTAGATCATGCAGAAACTGAACAGCAGGACAAAGCAAGCAGGGCTCCCTGAAGCAGAAAGATGAAGGTTTTCGACACGAAAAGGGAAGAGCTGGATAGGATCTTATAGCAAGACTGGGGAGATTTGCAATGAGACCTCTCAGATAGAGAAAACAAGCTGAACTTGAATACTTCAGAAGATATGCCCTGAGGTATAGAAGTGCCTTGAGCCAAAATCTAAACAAGTCTTCACTGTGGTAAAGAAAGAGAAGGAATTATATCTTTTCTCCATCTTGTATGCGTTGCACCACTACAGAGCAGTGCTACCTCAGAATCCAGCGTTGGTGTGTATGATACTTACGCAGGCCTTTAAAAAAATAAGGTTCTTGCTGCTGACATTATTTTGTCTTCTACAGCCTGGAAGTGCACACAGAAAATCTTCTTTCCTTCTTGTCCCATCTTCTCCTCATTCTTGTTCTTCATTTTCCAAAAATGATTTTGCTCACCAATGCCCTTCGGGCTCGTTTGAGTCATGCCAGAAAACGGGACTAGCTTCCACCTGAACATACACTCATTTATCTTTGCATTTGATAATTTTAAATGTTAATTGATCAAGCTATTTGCATTTCATTCAATTTTCACAATTCACTGAACTTCCCTCAGTCTTACTTGGTTTCTTTGCCGGTTCAACAGATTATCCATCTAGTTAGTTCAGTCTGGTTGATTGAGTGGCTATCTGATTAAGTTTGATTGCTCTAGTTAATCAATTGGATTGTAAATATTTATTCCAATCACTTTCTAACTGGTCAAACTCTTTAATCACTTCCACTATCTAGACCAATTATTCCTGCCTGATATCCTGTCATTTGTTTTCAGTGTTACCAGTTTATTGCCATCTCTCCTTTCCTCATCTCTCCCTCTCTCATTTATTCTTTTGCTCACACAGTCTGACTCCTATCCTTTTTGCTTGATCATCTCCCTCTTCTGTTCTGACTTTCTAAGCTTCCTTGCTGTCTCTCACCTCTTCTCAAAGACCACTGTAATTCTTCACAAACATGAATCAAGTTGCATAGCCAGGTCTTAACATCTTCAAACATCAGTCCTGTTTAAATCAAAAACCTTTCCTACAGCTAGCAGGGAAGTTCATGGATCTATATAAAACAAAACTCAGAGCAAAACTACCCCTGACTTTGTTTTAGCAAAATCAAGGTTCTGCATGCCCTCTGTTACAGGCTACCAGCCTTTAGAAAATGTAGGGGTTTATTATGGAGAGAGAAAGGGACAGAGAGAGACTGTCATCTACTTACACAATGGAATCAGCTTGCATAAATCTTTGAATCTGGAGTAATACTGGTTTAAAATCATTGGGTCATCTGTAAATCATCATTGTCCTCCCCATTCTCAAGTGATAATAGTGAATCCTATGATTGTTTCAATAAATCCAAGCAGTTAAAACATCACAAGAACTAAGTGGCAGCAATTAATAGTAATAAAAATAAGTTCAATTTGGGGAAAGCAGATTACAGAGTTCATTTTCTTTCCCTGAATCAATGGCTCCCCCATTGAAATAAGCCTTAATTAAGGTAGAAGGTCAGGATAAAAATCATATACAGCATTAAAAAGATAATGTATTGGCCAATTCTTCAAGGTGTTAAAAAGTACTTAAGACCCACAACTGCCAACATTTGCAGGGGAACTGAGGGATTTGCAGTGTGTCTCAAGCAGTTTCCAGCACCTCTTATGAGCAGGCCCTTCTCTTTTGATTATTAAAGCTTTGGCTTTTAAAGACTGAGATTTCTCAGTTCTGTTTCTTAACCCAAATCACCTAACCTTTTTTGAATTAGAGTAGATGAACCTGCCCACTCTGGTAAGACAGTAACTTTGTCTAAGAAACATCCACATTCGGTCCTGCTGTGGCAGATTCCAGCCCTTCCACCTTCCCTACGAATGCATCAATTTTAAAGACCAGTTTTATGAGCGTTATTACACCACCTAAAACATTTCTTTATACCTCCCTCCTCATATCTTAAAACCCCAAATATATCATCAGTTGATTGCTAAATAAAACCACAGAACACTAGGTCCCATTCACCAACACACTGGCATGACAGACCTATGAAAACTAAATGCTCTAGATATTCAGGTTCATCTCCCTCCCCTTTCATGAGTACACTGATGTTCTAAACAGATTAAATTATTTAACACAACCATCACTGTCTAAATTTGGCTCCACAAGAAGTAGGTGTTCACAGTCAGCAACAGAAATGCATAATCACTAATTCATTACTGTAAGAAGCTACTCTACCACTAATTGAGTTACTGTGCCTTTTCTAGAAGCAATATTAGGACTAAATTTGCTTAATTTTTTATTCCTAGCGTTACTATAACTTAATTTAAAAAAGATGAAAATGAAAAATGAAAACAAAGATAAGCCCCATAACAACTGCATTAAATTTATTTTACTTAAATGGGCACAAACCACAAGTGAAATAATTTTCACTTTGGAATTACCTTAAAATGATTTAACTTCACTACAGCTACCGCACTCATCTGTAAAGCAGTTTTTTCTCCAACACAAGATCCCTGGAGGATTAAAACACTAGCAGGTTAGAGATGGTTTTTGGCACACAACCTGAAGTCAGAATAATCAGTCATACCTCATGGGGGAGCAGAGGTGAATAGGGAGGAAGGTGGTTGCCAAAGCATTTGGAAACAACTACTCTTAAAATAGCAAACCTTTTCCAAATGCCTACTTAGTGAAATTAGATCCACAGGAAAACCAGCTCAGTGGAACTGTATAAATAGCACAGGCCACTCCAAGGAAAATGCAGCCAATCTGCCTTACTTTATTTATTTTTTTTTTAAATGAAGGATACTCAGAACTTAATCCAAACATACTGAATAATTCCCATTGACTTCAATTAACTCTGGATCTATCCTCTGGCTTGGTAAGCTCCTTAACCATGGCATTAATGCCAAAGGAAATTCTCCAGCTTCCTTTACACAAAAATGACCTGGATAGGCCAAGTAAGTATTATGGTAAATGTTGATCCTAAACCTCAAAGAGAGACAACTACTTCTGACATTTAAGACTACTTTTTTTTTTTTTTAAAATCATGTCTATTTCTCAGTTTTATAACAACAGCACAATACTGACTGTGCTCATTGTTCTGTTCACCTGTTCCCCTGAATTTCTGGGCAGTGGTGGATCTCCAGACCATATAAGATGACACGGCTGGTTTCAGTGAAGGTACGTGTCTTCTCTCCACTATCCCATGATTACAACTAAACATATAATTAATAAAAAAAAAATTGACACAATTAAGTTAGTTGCTTCATAAATCTTCTGTAAACTTCTTGCAATTTTACTCAAGCGAAACTTACTTAAAAGTTACACAATTTTTTAAATTAATTAATTATTAACATCAAAATTAGCTGTAGGTGTGTCATGTGGGACTTCAATTAGAAACCCGTGTTTAAATTTTTTACAGTGAGAACAAACAATCACTGGAACAATCTCCTCAGGGACGTGGTGGAGTCCCCATCACTGGAGATTTTCAAGATGCAGCTGGTCAGGGTGCTAGTTAATCTCATCTAGGCTCCCTTTCCCACGAAACGTTGGACCAGATGATCTTTTGAGGTCCCTTCCAACCTGGGCTGTTCTATGATTCTATCAGATACTGTGATACTATTTCAGTTCTCGGTTTGGAAAAGGTTAACTTTACTAGGCAATTTTCCAGTAGGAAGCATCAAGAACTCATTTTGAAAAGGGGCTCACTGGTATTTCATTAAGTTCAGTTAACCACAGCATCCTGTCAGCAAATTAATTTATAAGACAAACTGCAGAAAGTGAGCGTACGTGGGAAAACTGAAATGATACATATTCAGGTTTTGTCTGAATACACAAAAACATCATTTTAGTAATGATTCAGATACATAAGTAATCCTGTTTGGAGAAAGCCCTTATTGATTTCCTGCAGTTGATTCATAAACCTGTTGCTAGACTATTTATCAAATGGAATCATGAAAAATTCTATCTGGCAGTTGCTCATATTTCTTCATACATGTTGCAAGTCCCTATTCTTATTCTTCCCTCACTATCTCTTTTTCCAGTAAAATCACCTTTAGGTCTTCAAAATTTTTCCTTTCTTGAGAGGTCCTCTGCTGGGGATCAAGGATTTTGCTTTTAGTACAACCTTAACTTCAACTTTCAAAAATTTGCATATGTATTATAACCATGAGATCATTATAGAACTACTTACCAGCTCTGAAGGTAATGAGTGTATTTCTATGTACTTTCAGTATCTACTGAAAAAAGCTATTGCTGAGTGGACAGAAGCATTAACTTAATCAACAACATACAGTATCTCCCCTCTCCAAAATAAATGTTTTCTATGTTGCTTACTGAGCTTGAAAACTTGAAAGCTAAGTGCTTCCTCTTGGACAGGCTGAGTGTCTGAAATAACTGCTTTTAACAGCCTTGGAGCATCATTAAACCTTTAATGTGTTTTAGAAGCGTTTGATCTCCACGTCCCTTACTTAAAAAGTTACTTAGAATTGGTAAATCGAACATTGCTAAGTAAAACAATGTCTTGTCATTTACTTGTGCTTACTATTAAGTACTTTAATTAAGACTTTCGGAAATAAGTTAGCAAATTAATTAATTTACAACTGCAATAAAAAATCAGTAAGAAACCCATTAAATATCATTAATAAGTCAATACATTACTTAGGAAATGAACTCTATTTTTATTACTAGAAATTACCATCAACTATAAAATGCCACTGTACCAATTACTTCACTTGTAGAAGGAACGAATTCTTAACTGACATTATTAAATTAATATATTACTTCTTTGCAATTTGTAATTATTTTTTTTCTTTGGATACTGCACTTATTTAAATAGTAAGTTGTAAGAAAGAAAATTAGACAATCAATAGTTTAGGTTTTACACACTAACAAACACAATCTGCTTCACATTTAAGACAGTAATTGAAAGTCAATTGGCTGTAGGACGATGGGCAATGCTACCTGTTAACTGTCCTGATCCAAAACCTTTAGAAGTCCAAGCAGCCTTTCTATTGACTGTAGGGGCTTTCTGATCGGAATCTAATCCTATGGTTCAGGAAAATTTTCTGTAAAAAAACCCCAACACTTAGCAAATGTCAAGTGCTAAAAAGCCCTTAAAGAATTAAAGCCAGAGGATGGAGTGCATGAGAAGAATGGCGGTGGTGAACTACAGCAATGATAAGAGATGCACCAAATACAGTTTTGGCCAATCCTGAGCATTTAAAAAACAAAAAAAAACAACACAACAAAAAAACAAACAAAAAACCAAACCCAAATTAAACCCCTCAATCTGCAAGGGCTTTCCTTTTGTCTATCAAGCGAACCCAATCAAGACCAATTATATGACAGGAATTGGGAAACGTGAAGATATTCAAGCAACAAATCACTTTGATTTTCTAATCTGCTGCGCTGTCGAATGAAGAAAGGGAAATGCAGAGTACAATTAAGACATTGCAATGATAGACTTATGTTTCCACTCAACAATTTTTAGTTAGATGGGATATGAATCTAGAATTTTTAAATTTAGAATTGGAAAAAAATTCAGAATTTTATCAGCATCTGAATTTATTTTCTTAAATTTTAATTTCCCATTCAATCCCAAATATGCTGTAATTTTTTCAGTTCAAATGCAATAAAAATCCCATCTTTTCCATGATTAAAGAACTCAAAAAATGGAATTCCCAATGCTCCAAATTAAATCCCAACCTCAACCTTCTACCTTCTTCAAAGCCCCTGTTGGCATCTAATTTAGATCCAAACCTGTATCCACCTACGGAAATCAAAGCCTAATTTCCTAAGATTGTCTATGTGCCTTTATTTATTTTTAAATTGTGTATATGGTCTTTAAAAGGCTTAGAAAAATTAGGCTGAAGGCTTGTTACTGTTTCTCAGATGTTTCTTTCCCAAATTTACCCATGTTTTAGGTGCTTCAGTGACATTAAGGTATCCACGTAGCTAAGCTGCCCAAAGGCTTCTAACAGCTGCAGAAAAGTTACGATTTAGATTAATCTTTTCTTTTGCTTTCCCTATTTCCTCCAAGCCTAAGGTAATACCCGTGGCTGCTCATCACCACGTTCTTTTCTAGTAAAAGGACACAGTACCACATCTTCAGCTCTGTGCAAAAGGCTTAGCATTTCAACCAACTGAAAAAAGAACCAGTGGTTTTCTTCCCTGGTGGTATTATTCATACACCGTGTCCTGTAAGCAGAGCAGGAGAGTAGCCAATTGCTACAAATCTGTAGACAAAAATGAGAGATTTGTTCCTTCTTTTGCTCACAATGTATCTTAATAGCCGCAGCAACTGACATCTGTCATCTGCAGAATGGTGCGCAGTACGGGTATGAGCTCACTTAGCCAACATTATCCTTTCACTCAGCTGACTGTCCTTCACCTACGGCTCCCCAAGCACTCCCAAGAGAAGAATCCATGTACCTTCATGGGAGCTGAGTATCTCCTGTAGTCTGTCATAAAATTTGTTGCAATGAATTCCAAAAGCACTGTGGATTTGAATGACTTCTGTCCCATTCACTTTTTTGTTTTGGGGAGTTGCAACACTTTCCTTTCAGCCTTAGAGAGACACCAAGATGTGTTCCGTACACCAGCAGCAGAACAGGTACATTCTGTCTGAACATGCTTTGTGCTTTCAGTACAATGTCAGGCTGTTCCTTGTTGGAGCTTAGAGATCACCTTTATGCACAGACAGTGCAATAAACCCCTTAATACAACTGGCCTTTGTGGAGAGCAACGTAAATAGCCAAAACAATGTATATTCTCCAGCAGATTTCCCTGTCCTAGACAGGTTGAAAAGAAGGACATGCAGCTCAACTCAGCAGTACTCCAAATAAATAAAATGGACAAAATGTAATGTGTTATGTTCTATAAGTAGTAATATTCTTCACTGACATGCCACCTAAATATTTCAGTATGATTCACAAGCTCCATAAAGCTGGTAGAACTAAAATGCAGCTGCTTCTGGCAAGAAGCACTAAATTTACATACTTGAATTGATAACGGAGCTTGTATTTAAAAAAGTAACCCCCATTAAGGTTGCCCATTATTAAAATTCCATGCACTACATTGAGCTATTAGGGGTTACTCAGCAATAACTGCTTTGGAACATTGTCAAAGAAAGGCATATTTTATTAGAATCAAGTTTTCCACAGTTGTTCAAAAGAACAGCCCTGAAATTGGTTACCATGAACATCAAAAAGATGACTTGCAAGCTATCTGTCTAGGAACCACTCATCTGTTCTACTTTCTGCTGCAGAAAGTGAAGTTGCCAGGATGGGCATCTGGCAAGCCAGGATGAATACTGCTTTGGTTCTCCCAAAATGAAATTTTCCTAGAAATTCTTTCCAAAGGGGAAAAAAACCCAATAAATCTTGTTTCCTTCAAGAAGTTAAAAACTTCTAAGGCAACATTAGAAAAATTCTTCCCTGAAAGGGACCCTATTTCTTTTTTATTTAAACAACTGATTTGATGAGAAGCTTTCATTCTGTGAAGGTTCTGTAACAGTCAAAAATCATGCTCCTCTCCAAAAAGGCATCAAAAGACTATGAGCTAGAAGCAATAAAATACTCTACGTTACCTGTACTGCAGTTCTTCATCGCAAAGGAATCCACAGCTGCTACGCTCTTGTTCCCATTAGCAACATACTCCAGTGAGATCCGAAATGGTTTCTCTAGATGTCCAACTCTCCTTTGAAGCAACACCCATCTGGTCTCATCATACAGCGAGAGGAAACAACAAAGGAGAAGAGCGGTAAGAAAGGACCAAATCCCCCAAAGCAGCAGCTCCACATGTGGCTAGTCATACTGTGCCTCCTACCCCAGCCCTCACTCCCCTCAGGGTGCCCCATGGTCAGGGCCTTTCCCTCCCATGGATTTTGCAAAAGCAAGCTTCTAAGCACCAAGATTTCCACCCAGCTAAGATGTGGAAAACCCAGCTAAATAGTAGCTTATTGCTTTCTTCTGTCACACTTCTGTGCTCCCGGATTTCTCACAGATGTCTGCCTGCTGTTTAAAAGAAGCCTAACTTTCTTTGCAAAGCAAGCTGTGGAATCTGTAGCGCACATGCACACCCTCTACATACAACTCTGCCTGCTTCTCACCGGCAAAGTCTCTTAGTCACTCAGGCAATAAGCCAGTCTCCAGGGCTTGCTCAACAGCTATAATTCCCAGCACTGCATCGCTGGTTGAGGTAACACGCTTTGCTTCTAATGGGGCTGGCTGGAGTGTCTACATGGGCATGAAGCACTACAACTAAAACATGCCATTTCTCCTCCTCGCAGTTCCTCCCCCCAGCCTCCCAAACAAACAAACAAAAAGTCCCACCAAGTAAATCAAGGAACTAAGGAACTGGATTAGCAACCCTGGAGACTAACATCCACACTCCAAGAGTGTTTCAACTTAGTCTGCTTGTTGCCAAGAGTAAATGAGAACAAAAAGTCTGCATGAGCTTAATTCACTCTCTGAGACGCTAGAAGACATCAAGGCCTGGCTGTCTTTAACGTCCACCTTCTCCCCTCTGATCAGCTGGGTCTGCTGCTCTGCCTGAAACACTTTGCCAGCCAGCAGAAGAACTTCTTCTAGCCCCTCAGCTGTTACACATCACCTCTGATTTAACTTTCATATGTTCTGTGTCCAGCAAGACATGTCTAAAGGTAGACAATAAAAATATAAGTATGTGTCTTTTCCCCAATATACTAGAATTCTGATCTGCAAGGAAAACTTTGAGGAATAAAATACTGGTATGGTAACATGCTCTGGCCCATTTCACCTTTCATCCTTGGGCACAGGCTGCCAGTAAAACCACTTGTTGACACCATTTGTGAAGGGCTACTTCCCAAGAGGCGTGTATTACTTTGGCAGTGATACAGAACCCATCACCCATTTCACCCCAGTGCCTGCTCGCTAACCATAAACATGATCAGAGACAGGAGATTCTGTAAAGCCACTCAGTCACTACTAATCCACTTTTTCACATTTCTCTTCTGTTACAGGAAAAGATGCAGCACCAAGGAAAAAACACTTCTTTTTAGCGTACTGTAACTGGTCAGCAGCAGCCAAACAAGACAACAGGGGTCTAATAAAGCCTATTAGGAAATGCTCTTTACAGCTCCAGCTGCAATTTTTAACAGATGAGAACGAAAACTTATTGTGTTCCTTCAGTTGCTTTCAAACACCAATATTAAACATTTTTGAGGAAGACTGTAACTATTTCTAGCTGACATAATGGGTCAGGGGCAATGCATTTTTCACTGGTCTTATAAAAACGTTTCCACATCAAGTATTCCCATCACTCCCCGGTATATGGGTTTGTGCTTGTATGTGGGCTGTGCACAAGAACACATTTTTCTTGAGGGAGGAAACCCACTGGAACATATGTTCTGAACAAAAGAAACTACACAGTTTAGCTGGCATCCGTAACAAGAACCTTCTTCTCCAGAAGTATGCCAAAATTTGGATGTTACCAAGTTAAGACACACTTCTGAAAGGAAATAAAACAACATGTGTGTATGACATTTGCACTAACCAACCATCACTTGTGCCTGCTACAAGCATGGGTTAATCCCAAGTCACAGACCCTATACCACTAGCAGCTAGGAGACTTTTCTTTGCTCCAGAGGCAGACACACTGTTTATCTCATCAAGGACACAACGATGTCATTACGCTCTGCTGAATTGGACAAAATTCCCAGCAGGCAAGGAAGCTGCCAACAGGTAGGTATGTTAAAGACCTAAAGAAAAGTCCTAAGCAAGGGCTGCATAAAGACCCTGCCAACAGCTAATGCAGTTCAAGTTGCCACTCAGAAAAGCGAACATGGCTTTTTAATGATTTACTAGGTTTCTTCCTCCCTCCTTTTCCAGCAAGAAGAGTGAAACTAGACTGCTAAGTTTCATTTTCTGTTTACAGTTATTTTCATTTCCACATCTCATCTTCCAACTTCTGAGCTCGAGGTTCCCACTTGAGAAGGGGATGTTGGCATCCTCACTCCTTTTCCGTTCCCCTCCCCCAAACAGATAAATCTGCTTTTACTGAAATTAAATAAAATAAAGCATTGAGAGTATTTTAAATGCCTAGCTTCTGCGTGCGTTATTTCTTTTGATGTCATCTCAAGTTAGGTATATTGTAGGAATTAGAGGATACAAAATTCCCTACAAATAGAGTAAAAAACCACCCCAGATTTAATTTTGGTTATGAAATACAGAAGCATCTGTATGTCATGAAAATCGTTTTCCTCAGCTTCAGAAGACTGATGGATTTTAATTCCAAGTATGCAGTGGCTCTCAACAATGATTTCCATTTCTGTGCTACTGCTAACCCTCTGGATAAATGTTCCAGGAGTTTTAGGAATTGCTTTTCTGAGTTACTGGTGCAATAACTTTAGTTTGAAATTCTCAGGCCTCTCATAGTTTACCACAGAAACTTTATTAAATCCCAGAGCTGTTGCCAAGCAGGTATTTTATATCACCGCAATGCAAGACTGGAAAAGGCAGACTCACTCAAGCCCAGATTCATTACAAAATATATTCATATTTTGTGGTACAAATTCCTGCAATAGGTTGTCTGAGATTCAAAAATTCATGTGAAAAGAAATCCCAAGTATCAGCCTCTTTCTTCAGAGACATGAAAATAAATGAGCTAAAAATGACACTAACTGGTGCATTTATCAGGGACACTAAAAATAGCTACTGGGTCAGTAGAGACACCCGCAGGCAAATTCTGATGGGAGTCAATTCTGCTGTCATTCTGTGGCAGAACAGGGACTCTGATCTCCAGACCTTTCCATACAACACCCTGTATTTAACAGACCCGTACTCATCTGCAGGTCCTGTACTACAGGCTTGCTAGATCTACTTCAGTATAACTGATATGCATTAGATGTTAATTAGGAGTAGCTTTATTAAATTTCTATTAGTGGCCTATATGTTACAAGTCTAATTTTAGAAAGCATTTTAGCAAGGTAACAGAAAAGCTACTTCAGTGATCTTTTGAGATAGATGGGGAAATACCATGTGTGGAACCTTTTCATACTGAAATCATGCGTAACCAACCTGATAGCTCTCTATGCTGAGATGATCGGCTTGGTGGATGAGGGGAGCAGTGGATGTTGCTTATGTTGACTTCAGTAAGGTTTTCAATGCTGTCTCCCATCCCATCCTCACTGACAAACTGATGAAAGTACACACTATGTAAGTGGACAGTGAGGTGGACTGAAAACTGGCTGAACTGCCAAGCTTAGAGGGTTATCGTCAGTGGTACAAAGTCCAGCTGGAGGCCAGTCACTAGTGGTATACTTCTGGGCCAACAGTGGAGCCAATAATGTTTTCTGTCTTCATTAATGACCTGGATAATGGGACAGGCTGCACCATCAGCAAGTTTCCAGCAAGTTTGGGAGGAGTGGTTGATACACAGAATGGTTGGGCTGCCACTGAGAGAGGCCTTGACAGGCTGGAAATTTGGGCCAACAGGAACCTTATGAAGTTCAACAAAGGGAAATGCAAAGTGCTGCCCCTGGGGAGGAACAACCCCATGCACCAGCACAGGCCAGAAAGCAGCTTTGCAGAAGAAGGCTTGTGGGTCCTGGTGGACAAAATGTTGAACATAAGCTAGCAACGTGTCCTCAATGACAAGGAAGGCCAATAGCTTCCTGGGCTGCACTGGGAACAGCAGATCGAAGGGGTGATACTTCCCCTCTATTCAGCGCTGGGGAGACATACCTGGAGCACTGGGTCAAATGCTGGACTTTCCAGCACAAGAAAGACATGGACTTACCAAATTGAGTCCAGCAAACAGCCACAGAGATGATTAAGGGACTAGAGCATCTGACATACAAGAAGAGGCTAAGAAAATTGGCATTGTTTAGCCTGGCGAAGAGAAGACTCAGGATCTTATCAATGTTTATATGTTATGGGAGGATGGAAAGAAGACAGAATCAGACAGTGTATCCAGCGAAAGGACAACAGGCAAGCACAAGGCACATTTGCTTGGATTGAGAGACAAAAAATTCCATTTAAACACAAGAGAAAACTTGCTTACTTTAAGGATGATTGAACACTGGAACAAGTTGCCCAGAAATC
Source organism: Aptenodytes patagonicus (assembly GCF_965638725.1). Taxonomy (NCBI): domain Eukaryota; kingdom Metazoa; phylum Chordata; class Aves; order Sphenisciformes; family Spheniscidae; genus Aptenodytes; species Aptenodytes patagonicus. Next base: position 113,235,937 of record NC_134951.1, on the reverse strand, counting down.
TTAAGGAGTCTCCATCCTTGGAGATACTCAAAACCTGACTGGATATGGCTCTGGGTAACCTGCTTTAGCTCACCCTGCATTGAGCAGGGAAGGTGGACTAGTCAATCTCAGAGGTTCCTTCCAACCTCAACCATTCTGCAATTCTGTGAAACTTAGGTCCCAAAAGCAAATTACAGCAGATAACAGATTGCTCCTGTTATCCTCCGCATAACCTCCAAGCACTCTGTAGAGTGATGAATCAGACTGGTAAGCTGACAACTGCAAGGACAAAGGCATCAGTTACTGTGCACATAGCTATCATCTCCGCACAGCCTTCAACATCAAAACCTATTTTTACCACAACATTGGCCATAATAACCATGGTGATCTCTCTAGATACTGCCTCAAGCAACAAAAAAGACCACAGTTTAACATCTTAATTTAATCCTTTATGCTGTAAAGCAACACACTATGTTGTATTGTTTAGGCACTGCTCAGTGCCTTGATACAGCAGGCCAGATCCACCCAACAGGACCTTCACTGAAGTTACAGTAAGAAAGAAGTTGGCTCAGATATCTAGAATCTGCGATATACATAGATTTAGACAGAAACTACTAATAGCATGGTTTTCAGTGACAGAGTCACTCAAAATCCTAGATCCAAATATTTTCAGACTTTAGACAAGTTCAGACCTGGATATATTATCTAGAGAGAATTTGTTGCTCAAAGAAAGCCTGGGCAACACCCAGAATTTCTCTTACGAGGCTGTATTGCTCTTCTCCAAAACAGAAAATACTGCTGACAGAACCTGAACACAGTACAAGGGCTGAATTTTCAAACGACCTTCTGTATACTCATTCACACTCCTTAATGTGAAGGTATGCTAGAAACCACCTTGGGCCTCACACAGTCCTGCAAGGGTTAGGTGTTAGATCCTGAACAAGCCAAAGTACTTCTCTGTAACCTAACTTTTCTTAAACCTCCCATCCATGACTCAGTTTGCCAGGTACCAGGTTTTGCTCCCCTGCTTCTATTTCACATGTAGTTACCCAGTTTCAGAAGCCATAATCCAGTTTTCATAGGAACTTAATTTCCGAGAGATATTTATAGTTTAGACACTCTTCGGTTGTTCATGCAGCTTGTAGCTTCAGGAGGAACACATTCCTGATTAATTCTAATCAATACACTAATGCTTTAGATGCCATTTTGCATGCTCCTCTGGGTAATGCCAGCACTGATTAATTGCAAGTACAAGTCAGGATGCTCTCTCAGAGGCAGTGAATTAAAAAAAAAAAAAGTGCTAGAACTCTCAAGTAAAATCTCAAGTCAGAACACTTGCATCCTGCATTTGCCTGCCTTCATGGATAAATGATTTTGAATCCAATTAACACATACATACTCATTGGGTGCTCTTTCATCCTGCTAAAGAGGGGTTTAAAAATGCTTGATTCCAGCAAGCTTTGGGACTTTGGTCTTGACATCCCATGTACAGCAGCCATCTTTGTGACCATTCCCCAGATATCCGTCTACATCTGGAAAGTAGAATTAATTTCCGTGCCATCAGCCAGCCTGACACCTGTGTTGCCACCTATGTCGCCACCTATGTCTTCAGTACAGTGCACTGTTGGTTCGCACCGGCCCCTAGGCATAAGTTAAGTTTCACCCAGAACATTATCCCAGCCTGGCTCTGATCCCAGCCTGGCTCTGATAAAGCCACTTCTTTCTCACATTTAGAGGCCAATTTGAAAGCAAAAGTCTTCAACATATGAGAAGAATATGGAAACAATTAGCAAAAAACAAAGAACCAACCCTTAAATCCTATTGCCTGATATATAGAAAATGAGGGCTAAATGCACTTGAACTGTGGTGTGGGAAATGGAGAGCTGCATGGCCCCTCCTGGGTCACGATTCAGCTTGTGCACTCCCAGCAGCTATTAATAGGAGGTTGAGGGAAGATAAGAACTTCGAACTATCCCCTCTCCTTAAGAAAAAAGCTCTCTGAATTCAAGCTGTGTTTTGTTCTCTCATCTCCACTCACCACTGAAAAAAATTGTGGAATTTAACAGACTCCTCATACTTAAGTTGAGTTACAGTGTGATTTTATTTCTCCAGGTCCAGGTTCTCTCTCTTCTAAAATACTCCCATTGTTACCAACACTTATCATGGTATGCCTGGGAGGAAAATGCAATGTATCTCAGCAAGGACTTCGTTCTATCTCTTTGGTAAAAGGTTCAGCGAACTTTTGGGAATTACAAAATTAAATAGCAATAATAGCAGCTGCATCAGAGTATTTCACATCAAAATCCACCTGCGGCACGATAAAGGTAGTGAAAAAATTAGAAGCTGATTTTTGAGAATGAAACCTTGTTAAGGGCAGAATTAAAAATTATCAGTAGGAGTCCAAAAGAGAATTTTCCCCTTTACTAGCTGAATTGGTGAAAGAACGTAACTTTCTCCATCCTGCATGCCATTGCATAGTTATACCAGAGTTTTAGAAGACGTTTTAATCTTGCCTTCGTACTGCTCCAGACTTCCTTTTGCTTCAGCAATTAATGGGCACTGCACAAAGGAAGAACCAGACTAGACCTTTTCAGGCTGCAGCAAACAGAAAATTAAAAAATGTTTTCAAGAAGACGCCAATACAATTCTAAGAGACAGAAGGAGAAAAAAAATAAAATGACCCATAGAAGGCTGTGTAAACTCTTTTCTCATTAGTTCAAACAATACAATACACTGTCTTGTAATTACTTTAATTATCAACTTTAAATTAATCTCAGTTTACTGATCTTAAAATTACTTAAAAGACATCAGGGCCTGAATTTGATGTATGATGATACAGTCTTGAAAAGGATCTACTTTCTAAAATGGCAACAAATAAAGTTACTGCGTATTACTGCAAGAGATTATTTAGCATTAAAGGAGATAATTCTTGATGTGCAATGCAGAAAGTTTACAATGCAAACTCTTCTGCTCATGGATCATTGAAAGGTATACATTTTCCTCTATGATTTAACACCAGATGTCTTTCTACCCTTTTCTATGGCCTTTTGCATAAGCAAGACATACTGTTGGTGTTAGGTTAAATACAGTTAAGACCTTTATTAGTGTCATTGGATGAGACCTTTAACATCCCTGTGACTGGTTCCAACAATGCTTCCCTGCCCTTCCCTCAAAATGCCTTTAGAAGACACCTTCACAAAAATTTTGCCATAAAAAAGATTAAATAATTGTAATGATTTTATTTCCTTTTATTCTTTTAATGCTTTTAAGATAAAACTAATAACACCACCCCCGCACCCCCCCCAAGAAAATGCTCTGTAATTCTGCTAGGTTTGACCGATGAGTCAGACACAGTGTGTAATTACCTTGCCTAGAACAGGAGACCAACAAGATTTTGGCTCCAGACTGCAATGATATTGCCTCACGTGTGCTGGGAAGGAAGCTAACTCTACCCTCCTTTTAGGATTGCAATGCTGGGCTCTTTTGTACAGCTACTCTACTGAGAATTGTACAACCGGGGAGATATCGCAATATGGCAGAAATTGCTTTAGGTTTCAGTGAGACACAAGTAGCCCATAAAGGATATTTTTATTTTATACTTATTCTTGGATAACAGTGAAAGATTGCAATTAAGCCACTAGAGTTTCATTGGTAATAGAATATCCTCCTATATTTAGAGCATGCTACAAGACCACAACACAACTACTCTACATGGGAAAATTTATTAAAATGGCAGAAGATAAAACCTACAGAAAAATATATTTTCCTGTTAACTTTCATAGAGTTAAAAATATTTTTTTTTTCTCTCTTTCCTGAGTGTCTCTTAGAAAAATCACTGTTACAAAGATTTTGCTTTACTAACCTGGTTAAAGTAAATTCCCTGCTCTGAAAATTTGAAGACTTACATTTCAGTGCTGTAAAGAATTGACTCAGGTAAGTAACTGAAGAACTGCAGCCTCACAATTAAATCTAATTCTTGTGATTACAAATGAGAATCTTTTAATGGAATTTAATACAGACAGAGGCCTTGGATGAAAGAGCATGGGAACTGCAGAGGCATTCAAAGACAGACAATGAAATTATGCTGTATAGTGGAGGGCAAACGTCTTTCCAACAGAGCAATCTGGTACCTTTGCACTGGAACGTAACCCACTAAATGGCAGGGTTCTTACTAGTTCAGTTTTCCTTTTATAAAATGTCTGTGGAAAGAGTAACCCAGATACTTATAGGACAATTTTTGTTACTGACCATTCTGAAATGTAAACTTAATGCTACAGGCATGCTAAGAAACTCGTCTACTCAAAAGCTCTGTTGGCCAAGCGGGGCTGAGATATGAGAAAGCGTCGGTTTTTTTTAAATGACAGAACAAATTATTTTAATTAGCCACTTCATCACATCCAATAAACAGTTCTGAGTTTTTCACGGGAGCTCCCCACTGACATGACATGACTAATCACTCCAGTAAGAGACTACTGCAATTCCAAATACAGTAGAGCTAAACAACTTGCCCAGAGGAATATGTTCATCTGGCACTGAACTTTCCTTTCTGTTCCCCAGTTAAGCCATGCAACGTGGAACTTTCCTCCACCTCTTGAGAAGTACATGGTTGGAGGCACTCCTGGGATGCTACAATTAGTAATCATATCCGCAACGTAGCATCAAAACTGATGTGAAAAGAACAACAGCTCAGCTTACTTTTCTGATGCGCAATGGCACTTTAGTGTCACCTCCTCTTGTAGTCTTCTCCCTATTTGCATATGAGCTTGATTACACTTCCTTTAATGAAACTAACACTGCCAAAAAAATGAGATTTCACTGTATGAAACCAAATTGCAATAACTGCTGGCAGCACGTAAGCCAAGGCAATCCTAGGAACACTTAGCATTCATACAAACCATTACATCTTTAGATGCTTATACAGACCTCACAGCCCCTTAACAAAGAAATCAAACACCTCATTTTTCAGGTGGGTGAAAAGGAGGCACAGGAAGGTTGTATGACTCATTTAGTCAATAACTAGATGGTGGAACTAGGATCAGAGATAAAAATTTCTGATTCTTATTCCTATGTCCTAATCCACTGCATTGTGCTGCTTCTGATGAGGGTAATTAAATTTCATGCTTCAGGGAGTAACTTAATTGTCTTTGAGGATCAGAAGGAAATTCCATACTTTCAACCCAATGTACAGCACTGCTTAGGTGTACCAAAGAGTCATTTTCATTTTTTATTTAAATATTGAAAGTAAAAAATAATCTAATCTTAATTACAGTCAAGTACAGTCAAGGCTTCACAAAGACAGGATGTCTTTTCAAAGAGAAGAGTAGTGGCAACGTATTCTGAAATAACTGAGTTCTCAATAGCCATGTCTGGGAGCCAAATTAAACTGGGATTTTTACCTCAGCACTCAGCAATGGCTTTTCACGACACAGCTAAAGGGAAGTATGAATATTGTGTCTGCTCACCATCTATATGGTGGAATAAAAGCCATGAAAGATTTTAGGTTCAAAGGCTGAAAGAGTGGATGAGAGGGAAGGTTTTACTTAAGAGAACAGCTGTGCTTAATTCTGTATCCTTTAGGTATATGTTGCAATTATCTAGCAGCTTTAATAACCTAGACTTCAAAATAAGGTATCCATATATCCAAAGAAAGATTAAGGACTAGATGAAGGACTTTTTGGATCATAAGGTTCAGAAGGATTTACAGAACATCTACTCCAGGCATTCCCGCCCACTACAAGACAGTCCCCAATCTCCTGTAAGAGGCTCCTAAAACCCATTCATCAGGTCAAACCCCATAAAAAGCTGTCTGGTTAGAAAAAAAATAGCCTGACTGGATTTCAGAGATTCCCAGAAACAAAAAAGGCTGGCAGATAATCCTCAGCAAATGCTACCTTTCCCGTAACTTCAGCTATTCACAGTGTTTGGCTGCAACACAGAGGTAGGCATATGATTGCATCAGGCATAGGGTGTGCCATATGCAATGCAAAATATATAAGTAAATAAAAATAAAACATGGTGCAAAATAAATAGAAGTGAAATGTCTCCCATAAAACTGTACAATACAGAAGATGTCTATATATAAGCAATGTGAGGGGTAGCATGAAAGGAAATTGCAGGGGTGAAGACAAAAGATGTATTTCCTGATGAACAACTTCCTCTTCTAATTTAATTTCCTTCCTTGAAACAGACTTTCAAAAGAAACGACTCATTAAGAAGGATCTGAATGGGGAAAGATGAGGCTTGGAATGCAGAAAGGTTGTGTCCATTATTGCTTACGTAGTGGGTATTATAGGAGTTACCCTGTTGGGGAAGGGGGCCTTTGAATTGTATGACTCAACTTTGAATGCAGAAAGATGTTAAAAAAAGAGAGTGATGAAAAAAATCACTTGGTCAGTGTACTCAAAGAAATGGAACTTGGGAGGCCAGCATCTACTCATCAGAGCAAATGGCACATCAGAAGTCAGACAGACTGTACTACTTAACAACTGAAATGTCAACTTTAAAGAGAGAGAAACGCCATGAAAGCGAGGTGTGCACAGCTTTCAACACAGCAGCAGTCACAGCAATGCTATCATAGTTGATAACAATGTCCTCACTATCTTACCACATTTGGAACGTATGTGAGAATGACATCTGCTGTGTCGGTCCAAATAGAAGAAATGCTGCCTATGGTCAAGACTAACTTTTGCCACAGCCTGTTTCTGTCCCACTGATCTAATCTCCCTCATTTAGTATTGGATATTTCTGAGAAAGAGAATCGTTAACAGGGCATGCTGAACATCCAGAAGGGAAGCCAAGAGTAGCTTACTACATCTGCCACTGCCTGGAAATACAAGTTTAAGCCACTGTCTGGGATCTCAACTCTTCAGAACATGGAGAGCAGGGATGTTTTATTTAGCTCAGCATCCATTTGCTGTTAGTCTCAATATTTGGCATACACACTTCCTTTGAGCATAAATAAGAAAAGCCTCGACAACTAACATGCATAGAAAAGAGACTCCACAAGACGTTCTAGTATAAATTACTGGCTCCTCACAGTCAAATAAACAAGAAGCCCATTTCCTTGGGTTAATATTGCCAATGAAATTGAAGGTGTTTTTGAACAGTGATTTTAAAACAGCATGAAAATATGATGACCGTCTTTAATGTTTACTGATAAAGAAAATACCTAGGCCTTTTCATGCATTCCCAAAACACAGCAGTCCTGCCAATGCTGTTCATCTCAGTATCACATTAAATTGTTTTTCAAATTCAAGTAGTCTTTTTTCTTTTTTTAAACGACATCAGTAATTGCAATTCAGTAACATTTGCTGGGACAGCTCTTGCCTTTAGACACCATTCTGGGAAGGACAGCATGCACTGCAGCATCCTGGAAAGCTCAGAAACGTGAGCTCGGCCTCAAAGAGCAAGTCTTGCTTGCAAGCTCACCTGTATTAGGCAAAGACTGGAAAGAAAACCATTCCACAATTCCCTCACAAGGCAGAAATGGGGCGAAAGGTCCCTGCTATGATATTCCAGTGTGACTTTAGAAACATTGTGACATTTCTGTGAACCTAGGTATAAAAAGGTATACTTGGTGCCTGAGGATACAGTAAGGCTTGATTAAGTTAACAATACCCAGCTCAGTTAAAAAGGTCAAATCAATTCAGGCACCCCTTCTAGGGTCTGACTTAAACTCTATTTTTAATATATAAATCAAACTCTGAACAAGGATGAGTTTTGCTATATGAACCTGCAACAACCTTTGAGCACTTCAGACAGCAAAGGCTGCAGGTATGCAAAATAACTGTGCAGGTATACATATTGTCAGCTCACCTTCAGGCAACATAAACTGGGTAGCAACACCAAGACTGCATTTCCTGACATTTAATCATCTGTTTCATGTCACATCAAGAGGATTTTTCAATGTACTATTTTCTAAGACCATTTCCTTGCTGTTCCTCCTCTCCTGAACAGAATACAATGATAATCCAAGTGCTGCAGGCTGACGGGGAAGGCACAGTAAAATTTCCAGCCCTTTCTTTCCTCCCTCACTGCTCTCCCACATGGGCTGCCTGAGTACTTGTTTCAGAGTAGAATTTTGCCTTTTTCATCAAAATTTAGATTTATTGACTCTCAAAGTCTCAGAATGACCTCTAATTTTCCCTAACAAACATAACCACAAAGCTCTCAGGCTCCGTATCTGCCAAGAACAATCAATACTGTTGAATAAAAAACAGCCTATGGACCACAGCAGCCCTTGCCTCTGCCTAGCTCAAAGGTTTTATGCAGCTTCAGCTTGTTCTTGGGTGAACCCGCTCCTGGGTAATTAAGAGTTGAGATGCTCCTGCAAAACCCTTTTTGCATGGATGAATTGCCTCAGGATATACCGAACTCTAGTCACAAGGAGGTTAAAGCTGCCTGAGTCTGTAGGATATGCTGAGCTGAGCAATGGGCCGGAAGGAAGACGCCATTAGGCTAACTCTATCAGAGCAGTCAAGTGATTGCGTTTTAGTCAGTAACTCCATCTCCGCCACAGCCCTGCTGAATACATCCATGTTAGCCGCTACCAGCTGCATTCCAGCTTTGCCATTAGGCCATGCTAGGATGACTTTCTGCTGATTAAATGCATTCATCTGACACGATGGCGAACTCTTCTTTTCTGGACAGTAATTCAGAAATAGGCTGAATACAAGGATAAGGAAAAACAACATTAGGTAGGTAAAGGAAGGTATATCGAGAAAGGCTATGGGTATACTTGAGCTTCTGTTGGCTGCGTGAAGTTTTCAGGCTTTAACAACGACTGCAACAGCAATTTAGCCCTTTCGCTGCAGTCCCAAGGCAAGAGAGAAATGGGGGGCTGCAGAGCAACCTCTGGCCTGGAGCCTTCATGAATTAGTGTGGACCCCTCCCAATGCTCAGCTCATTTACAGCACAATTCCCAGAGGCTCTTCTCTGTATGCACTAATTTAAAAATCAGTGCAGAATGTAAAAATAATAACCTTTTGGCCTAGTAAGATTTTACATTCACTTGTAGTTTAAGTCATTGAGAATAATAGCGAATTAGGATGTCTGGTCTTGTAGGTAAAGTGAATTTAGTCCAAAGAGCTTTATGGCCTAAGAGCAGCCTTCCCCTCACCCCCTCCCTTTTTCTTCTCCTTTTAAAAACCTGAGACAACACACTAAAAGCTGTAGCAAATTCTCTTCATTAGTTCTATCTAGCAAGTGGCTGTGTTTGAGATTCACATCTACAGAAAAGGCCCAGAACACGCCACAGGTCCATCAATATTTTTGGAGGTGAATGAATAAAGTACTTAGAGAGCAGAGCAGCTGTTTCAATTATAGCATTAGCAGCCCAAGCCCTAAGCACTCAGTGCTCCTGGAAGCCCAAGGGTGTGTAGGGAACAGAGACATCTTTATGGATTATAATTACAAGACCAAGGCCAATTGCACATTCGGAGCAAACAGGCAGCAAATGCTTTGGTTGCAGTTGGTCATTTTCTGTTTCAGCCTTCCAGATTTTTGTTTTTGCTTTGCAAATGTGAACAAACCCCTTTCAGAATATGCCAAATACAAGCAACTCCAGCATTCCTATCCTGCTGTTTATATGTTTTGCAATTTCTACTTCATGAAAAAAAAAAAGATTTAGGCACCTTCTCCTCTCCCCTCCTACTTTCACAGGGACATGTTTGTATCCTGAGGCGCTTAGTGGATGCAAAATGTTCATTTCCAAGCAGGTAATGTCCCATGTAAATCATCGCTCCATTGCAACAAGAGAAATGGTGAATCTATGTATTACATTTCATGCCTGCTGATGCGAACCATGTAAATTCAAGAACTTGCCTTACAACTTTTGTTAGTCAGACACCTAAGTTCTCAGCCAGCAATGATTATATAGAAAATAACAAAGTTGGCTCAAACACACACACAGAGGTTCCTCCATTGAGGGAATTTCTGTTCAATCACACACAATCAAGTGGAGAAACAAACCAAATTCAATTTTACTAAACTCTGACTAAACAAAAAGTCAGTTTTATTCCTCTGACCATACTGATACACCAGCATAATGTAGTTACTTCTGGAACAAGACCTGTCAGTAGTTTAACAGAGCACCACAGCATAATGTAATCCCCTGAGCATGAACATGAGGTGCCAGAGAAAGGCACTCTGAAGTCCTCAACATACCATTAAATAAAGCTTCATGATGTCCACTTGTTATGAAAGTGGGGAAACAGAGATGCAACACACAGGAGTCCACCACAAGACTCTGCTAAAGACTCACAGAAATTGCAGCCTGGGGTCAAAGCAGTGGATGTGGCAACCTGTCTGAGCAGCAACACTCTTTCTAGGATGGAAGGATGGTGCAGGCCCTCTTCTGCTAGAAGCCCTGAACTCTGTTTCCATAGACATCCCACTTCAGTTAACTCAGACATGAATTCTGCCAGTAGAAGAAAGATTTCTCAACCCTACAGTCACACAAGGAGGAATAGTAGATGTTAGATGAATAGCTTAGACGATGACAGTATGGACTGGAGCATCTGACATACAAGGAGAGACTCAGAGAGTTGGGATTGTTTAGCCTGGAGAAGAGGAGGCTCAGGTAGCATCTTATCAATATGTACAAATACCCTGCTTTGGCTCTGCTTTGAGTAGGGGGGCTGGACTAGATGATTTCCAGAGGCATCCTTCAACTTCAGCCATTCTGTGATCCTGCACAGGCAGAAGATCCTCCACTGACTAAAGATCTCTGTCTTCACTGCTGTTTTCTTTAACAAAGCATGCTGAATTACTGGTGCTCCCAGATCAATGGTACTGGAGGCTCAATAGTAACCACATCTTCAATTTTTCTTTTTCAGCTATATACTCAGAGCTTTAGCTGAATGAACCTAACTTGCACTGAAACAGGATACATGAATAAGAAAATGCGTAATATTATCAGCTTATTGAAGTAATTTGTGCTTTGCTCCTGTTGATGTAGGCCTTGAAAATGCAAAGAGCTAGAAAACCATCAAGAGCTATTAATGAAGCTTCTGTCAAACGTTTCAAACCTTGCTCCCATCTGAAATTCATTTCAGAGTGAAAGAACCATTTTCCTGTTAAATGCGCAAAAGTTAGTAAGTCTCAAGCAGCCTTTCGCTGGAGGGAAACCCTTCAGACCCTATTAGACATTCTGCTTGGTGCTTGGTTTACCTTGTACTTTGTTTTTCCGGTCACTATTCTCTATGAACAGAGGGGGATGGAAGAAAGGAGAAAAGGTTATTTCTTCTTGTTACTTTGTATTAGCAAAGGGTGGCATTCAAAACTCTGAAATGTATACAGGTCTTTGTAAACAGGGCATTGGAGAATATGGGCAGATCATATCCAGGCCAGAAAGTTCATCTGTTGGCAAGTGAGTCAAAGAGTACGAGCCAAGGAGAAGGACAGAGGGGAAGTTGGAGAACCATAGCACTACCAAGCAATGAATCAGGCAGAGTACAGACAAGCACGTCGTTAAGAGTGAGACGGACAAAATACATGCAAAAGCACTAGCTGCCTCAGACACAGTGCCCCAGAGGCAGCCAAGACTGTGACCACATTCTCACTGTGGTTGTAGTTTGTGGTTCACATGAGATGGAAGAACAGGCACTCTTTGAACACTTCTGGATGAAAACAACAGCCTAGTGCAAGACAAACAAAACAGTGTATTTAAACACTTGAAGGCCAGCATGGACTGACTCTTTCCCTATGTAAACTTCTTCTGCCTCAGCCTTGTATTGTTTTCCCTTTCCTTCAGCCCTTGGGATGTCAGGGTACAGCCATGAGTCAAGAGCAAAAAACCCCTCTGTGTGCTATTTAGCATTCTCTAAAGGGCACCAGGCAATCCGTGAAACATTTCAGCAGGAAAGCCACTGAAAAAAAGTAGAGTGATCCTTCTAGGATGGAAAACCGAGCTGCACAAATTACAGTCCAGAGGAGAACTCAGTTGTTCCTTTCCTGAGATAATCTTTATGAATAATCCTGTACTTACAACCTTCACAGAAATATCTGTTAATATCAGAAAGAGCATATAACTGAAACTTAAAGGTGTGAATCAGAAATCCTATCTAAAAATGCCTGAGGAAAAAAATACTATACCAAAAGGAGTTTTAATAGTGAATTTCAACATCATCATTTTCTGGGAAATGGGGGGGATGGAGACAGGGACCCACGAGACAGGAAAAGAAAAAGGAATGGGGACAAGGTGAAGACAGCAGATTAAAGACAGGACATAGCCTCCTGAAATAAGCAATCTGTAGAAATGGGTGAGACTAGTGAACTTCAGTTCATTTGAAAAGAGGGGAAAAAAAAAAAAAAAATTCCAGTACAGTGGAGAGACCAGAAAGGCACAGACTAACTAATGCCCCAGCTCTTGCAATCCTAGTGATTGTTCCCAGTCTTATGTTCCTAACTTTAAGTCATACGTTTTAACTCAGCCAAAAGCTGATGGTGACGAAAAGCTGTTTGCTTCTAAGAGCTTTTTAGATTCAAAGAGTTCAGCAGGGTCAAAGTCTTCTCCCCCCTCCTTTTTTAATTTCTTTTTCTTCTTTTTCTTTCTTTTTTTTTTTTTTTTTTTTTTTCAACTGTCAAGTCTCTAGATTACCAACCCTGACACAGGTTTTCACCCTCTGAGGACAAACTGGAATTTGATGTTGGACTACCATTTCAGCCGTCTCTCAATTCTACTGAAAACCACCTGCTAAATATGAAACACCCCCCCCACTGTTTTTATGCAAAAGAACTATAACATTCACTTGAGTTCAGTAATCCCTCATTTCTAAACTTATCCTGAAGAAAAGGTAATGACAATATGTGGATTATGCATCAGCAACAAAGTCAAGGTGTCAACTGAAAGCTACATATGGGGCCAGGGCAGCTGAGGTGACAGTCAAAAGAAGTCAGGTGAGTCACACAGAGAAGAAAAACTTCTACAGATAGGAACAAGTGACACACACAGATCTAACTGCAATAGGCAACGATGCTGTATTCATATTTATGTGATGTCTGATGAAGTACAAAAGATGAAGACTCATATTCTCACCCTAGCTATTCCTTCCCCATTTCAGGGTGAGGTTCTCTTGAAAATCATGCTGGGAGTCTGTGCAGACTGTGAAAACTAAATCCTTTTCTTGCCACTAAAAATTATTCCTGTAGTTTAGGGTTGAAACATACTGGCATTGCAGGAAGACATCTCTGAATAAATGGAACACTTAGTCTCCAAAGAGGCTAGTTCCACTAAATGCATTAAAAACAGCTAACAAATGCCAGAAGCATACTAAATGTCTGCAGTTTTTAGAGTCATGACTGAAGAATAATGAAAATGGGCATGATTCTGCTTCTGACCAGATCTAGGATTACCAACAGCTATGCTCTATTGCACCAACCACCACAAGTGGGGTAATGACAAACTTGGCAAGTATTTGTACAAGTATCCCATAAAGGTTCAGACTACTTTCTAAATTCTCCTTTCTTATCTGAATAGATTTACCTACCCTTGGCCCTGATCCAAAGAAAGCTTCTTGATGGAGCCTTTAGAGTGCTGTAACAGAGTTTTCTCCTAAGCTGTTTTTCTTATGCATATTTTCTTCATCTCTCTTCACTTGCATAGAGCAGAGAACTAGAGCTGAATCATTTATATTCTGCAGAGGTGGGTTTCTGTGGGAATAATGTATGAAAGCAACAGGTGGCCAGAACAGCACTTTTAGATGTTCTTTCAGCTAAGCCTGCTAAGAAAGTGCATGCAAGCTGACAATGTACAGCAGCTGTGTCCAGCCTGTGCTAGACACTACAACTTGAAACATTCAGCAAAAACTGCCAGCAGCTGAACTTAACACGCATTTGAAAAGTTTTCCTTTAACAAGCCCACCAGTAACCCACTAGGGATTCCACTGGCCAATTACTGGGGAAAGGCCTTCAACAGTATTACTCAACCTTACGGTCTGGTGTGGAATTAGAGATGAAGTCACCATTACCAACAGAATTTAGTCTTTCAAGCAAACACATTAAAAGTCTCAGCTGCAGATGCATCCTTCTTTTCAGGGGATGACAAAGGAAAGTTGAGCTGAAACTCTTCTGGCAGTGCAGATGTCCCTTTACAGAGAGAGTCTGGATGGGAAAAGGAATTCTGATCTTCCAAAGCATATGAAAGCACACGAAAATAATGCTGGGATACAAAAAAAGAACTAATAGACAGTCAGAATCGTTTTTCACCAGAGCTTCTCTATTTAGAACTGTGTCACTCCATACCAGAATGAGAAGCAGGTATTTTCAGTAAAAGGGAAATTCTAAGAGAAAAGAAAAATTACATGTCACGAACAATTATTTATGCCTATTCAGAGGCTCCTGACATGTTAAGATTCCTGGGTTCCAAAAATTTGTATTAAAGAGCAGAAAAGAAGCCTTGAATCTCAGCTTTGTAACAAAGAAGCAAAATTAAAATAAGTAAAATGATACATCAGTGGGCATTGAGCATTATTTGGATAGTTCCTTTGGATCCTTCAGGATTCAAACATGTACTAGTAATTACAATTTTTTTTGCTATTCTGAACAACAGATGACTAAATATAGTATGTTCCTACAAAAGGCCTTAACATAATTTCACAGAAAAAAATTACATGAAACTTCCAAAACAGGCAAACCATGAAACTGGGAAAACTTGGTTCAGGTCTGGATTCCACTAAATCAGAACAAATATTACTAGATGTCTATACTCTATTGCATTATAAATAATAATAGTTTCTAATAATATTGTTAATGGCAAGAGTCCCCATACAATGCTGAGTTTTACAAATCACTTTTCTTATAGCAACAGCATGATATGGTCTTTGAAAATGTTATTGGTAGCTTTGTGATGCAATTTATTCATGGGTGAATTTTGGCCAGCAAGCAGACTTTGCTCTTTTTGATTTTTCCAGCATCACTTCTCAGGGTAAAACAAACTGCTTTCTGAGTCAAGGACATTTGTACTTTGATCAAAATTCTGTGAAAAAATAATTTTCAACACATTGTTTGAGCCCACCTCTGCTCAAGAACCCATGCTGTAGGATGAAAAGCAATTTCCTGAGCATAAATTCAGGCTTCACATCACTGACTTCTCCTTTAACAAAAAACTAATGTGGAAAGCTTCAGTATCATTTGCTAGCTTGCCAAGATACCTGTTTGCAACATTTGTTTGGTGCTTTTCATCCAGAGTTACAAAGGCTCATTCCAAACGGGTGCTGGGTACGAGCGTACTGCTGGGTTAGGAAAAAGTTCCACCTTTCACACTCTCCACTGGACAACCTCTCACCTTTGTGTACCTGACCACATTCAGTCGAAACAACAGGCTGTTGCACTTGATACATGAGCAGGCATCTGGAGGGGGGAACTGCCCTGTGCTCAGCACAGGCTCAGCAGGAGGTATTAGCCTATTGGCACCACAAGCTACTCAAACATCAGGTGCAGCAGCTAGAAGCATCACTCCCTAGGTTGTCCCTGGTCCATCCTGTCTCTCAGGCAAGATGCATAGTAACTCCTCACATGTTCCTTGTTGTTCAAGATGCTTCAGAGTTTCCCCACTGTTACTCAGATTTCTCAATGGCAATTCTCATTCTGTTTGCTTAAAAGAGTATTAGGAAAAACAAATTCTATCTATCTCAAAACAAGTGCACTTCTACCTTTAACAGAATAGGTTCAGTGGAGGTAGCCAGTAAACTACAAGCAAATCTGGTGGCAAGTGAAACAAACTGCAAATTGCAGTTTGAGTTCAAAGCAATTACCTTTGGATCAGAGATCCTCTTACATTTCTCTAGTGAAAATGAAATACCCATTACATGTTTAAGTGATGATTTAATTGACCAAAATCTTGAAATGCTTATAACTTAAACTTTGTTTTAAGGTGCTTTACTTTTTGCCTTGTACATAAAAATGTGCAAGTCTTGAGACTACTGCACAGACACACAAATATTTCAGTAATTTAAGCCTAAGTGTTTGTGTCCCATCCTTCTGGGTGATTAACTCAGGGAATAATAGCAATGAGGTTTAGACTGTTAAAGGTTGCAAAAATTGACAGAAAAAAAATTAAAAACTATTAAATGTGTATTTATCAAAATATCATTTGGAAGATGAAGTGCATTGTCTGGCTCCAGTCAAACATGCAACAAGCAAAGATACTGATTTTACAACTACCTCAAAAGACATCTTAAATGGTCTTCAAAATAAGGAGACAGAAAAAGAGGGTGGGAAGAATTCATTTCCATTAAGAGCGTTGTAATACCTCGATGCTCTAACCAAGTCTGAGGCACCTCTGTGTGGAAAACATGGTAGAGACACTGTGAGGATACACCTGCCCCAAAGTACTTGAACTATTTGGAGGAGCTGAGAAAAGGCTGCAGGTCTCCTTTCTCTCACAATCCAGTACTGTCAGAAAGCATGCATTGGCATCGCTACTTCTCATGTTTTCATCAGCCATCCTGTTTCAATTTGAAAATCTATTCAAACTGATGCTCCTATTTCCCCAGCTTTTATATGAAAGGAGAAAATAATTTGCAAAGTTTCACTTCGAGAAAGCTTTATGTGTAAGCTCTGGTACAATATTCTCAACCTACCTCTGTCATTTTCATCTTGGTTGTGTTGGACTGACAAGCCTGGCTGTTACCTTCAGAGAAATTACGGACTAGAGGCAGCACTACAAGTATTTGCTCATTGCCCACCAGCCTGACCCAGCTATGACCTTAACAGCAGCTTTTTATTAAGAAGCAGAAAGCAAGGTTGGTATCCAGCATCTCTTTATTCCTGGACCTACCCACTTGCACTGCAAACAAGAGTGCCAAGTAATGTCAGGTGTAAGGGAGATCACTGTGATCTGGGCACTAAGCATAGGCTTCTCAAAAACAGGCACTGAGATGTGGTTGAACTTTACCCCAGATGAAGTCAGGGATGAACACACTTGCTTCACTGGGACGAGTCAGAGAAATGTTCATACTTTTGAAAATCCCACCTGGGTTCATTAAGAGTTATGGCAAGTTCACTGACCCATTCCAAAACAAACTGAAGAGCCTTCGGACAAAAATAATTTTTGATCCAGGCAACAAATGATCAAGTGTTCAAAATCTTTCCATTCTCTTCACGTAAAGAATACAGCATTTCAATGTTCTATTTAACTTGCAGTTACTCTAACTGAGTTCATCAGGGAACAGCACACCACCTGGTCCTGAACTTCACCAAAACACCCATGATCAACCAAATCAATCCATTAACTGCAGTACCTCATACATCTGTATGGCACTTAAGCATCCACCCACACACCAGAAAACTAACATTAGTCATAGGCTTGACACCTTCTAAATCCCTCAAAGACCATTTGCAAGCTATGACTTACAGTAGCAGTATCTTGGAGCTCTTTGATTTAAGGCACTTAAGAATCAGACTCTTCCAGCCCACAGCAAAAAGTTCTTGTGCAGTGAAGTACCACACGTGATGTTATGCAGTGTGGCTGAAAAAGCAAAGCACTCACAGGACGTTAATTAGCTCTAATTGAGCTAGTCCCCTAACCTTTGTCTGACACTAATGTGCGCTTTCTTTTAAACCTTTTCTGTGAGAAACCCCCTCATAGGTAATCCAGAGCCAGTCCTGTAAACACTTCTCTCCATCAGATTCTCTTATAATTAAATATCAGAGAGGGCACCTGCTGGGCATGTTTCCCTCTGTACAATTCCATGTTCAAAAAGCCTTCTGTTGTTAATCAGTACTGATTACCAATCTCTTTGGTGGTAATTGGTGTATCATGCTGCAAACCACAGCTCTGGGAGACACACAAAGTTTCAGTAAAGGGCATGGCCATAATCCCAGTTTCCGATCCACGCGGATCAACTCCAGTGCCACAATAGTTAGTTAATGCTCACAGTATTATAATTTGACAGAATGAAAGCAAATTTTGTCACTTTACAAAGCATTAGAACATGTCTTTCTGTAACACGTCTTGCTTAAATCCTCAGGGCAGTGTCCTAAAAACAGAAATTTGATGCTGTCAGTGTCAAACTTGGTTAGTGAGTGAATGTGCTGGCAAACACAGCTCTCAAAGCCATCAATCGGACAATACTTCTCTGCTCTTTTCAAGTTTTGATTACTTCATGAAATTTTTACACTTTTCTTCCCTCAGAATAAATGGCATATGTTGAAGAATTCTTTAAAAACAAATAATCATTTTTCCCTCTAGGGAAACAGTTTTCTCTCTAGTAAACACGTACTGTTACCTTTAGTTTCATTTTAAAACAGGAAAAAGAAAATACTGAGAAATTCAATGTAGGAGGTGTGCTGTGGTTTTAACGGCAAAATCTCCCACAGTACAGCAAGAACATAACACAGCAAAATAAAACTGGTTGTTACTGGATTTTTAGATTTTTGGAGCAAGAGGATGGGACTGAATGTTTACCATCTTTTCCCAAGTCTGCCAGAAGCCATGAAGCCAAATGCTCAATTGGTATTTTATGTTCTACCAAGGAAAGGCGGGAAAAAATGTGCTGTACAGATTAAATACCTAAGGGATATTACCCTAGAAGAAAAGATCTTAGTTTGCAAGTAAATCCTTAGATTAATAATATTAACAGATGCATTTCTACTTACTGCTTCGGAATTTAATAGCTCAGTCTTAGGAAAAACAGGAAGTAAGAAGAAAAGCAAAATTAACAGTAATTACAGGTAGCTCTAATTCATCATTCCACTTTTTGAGTGACTTTGAACGTGAATCAGTGCTCTTACTGAGGCAGGGGAAGGTGGGAACTCTTTTGTCCATGTCCCTTCCAACACAGCCATAGAATTAAGCTACTCTAATTTGTGGTCCACAATGAGTCTGTTCCATGCAACTACACTGAGGCTGCTTGAGGTCTCAAAGGTGCTGATAGTAAGTGCTTCTCAAAAAATTTTCTTCCCAAAACTCTGAAACATTCTGCTGGCTAATGCTAAGGACAGTCTGGCTAAAAAGAAGAGAACTTTAATTGAAAACCCCTTTTTCAATTTAGAAGGTCAAGTCAAAATCCCACCTCAATCACCAGCATGCGGGCATTCCAAAATGCACCCCTCTGCGGTACCTGCTTCATTTTATATAACGTACTAAATACATGCAAGGAGAAAGCAAGCAAGAGGGTAAGAAAGGCTCTGTTGATTGGGATATTCACCTGGAAGTCACCAATCCCTGGTTCAGCAACCATTCAATATTGGTTATTCAGACTGATAGTGCTGCCAGGAGAAATCAGAGCTGTAGTTCCAGCACACACTGGCATTGGCTGTGGGACCTTCTCTAAAATACAAGTTAAGTTTTGCCCCATCAAACTGCACTGATTGTAACTTATGAAAATGCTACTGGTTCTCAGAAGCAGTTCCTTCTTTTATTTCTGTCTTTCTCCTCTTCAGCATTCTCATTCTCTTCCGCCTCTTCTCTTTCCCCAGTGTTGATGGTATAAGGAAGAAGAGAAGTGGATCAGCACTTCAGTAGGATCAGGCAATAAAATTGTCTTCCAACTTTTTTATTTTTTATTAAAAGATAATTATGACATTGCCTTTGTCACGCTCTTTTTACAACAGCCAAAAGGTTGAAAGCAAAAGAAAAATTTGGTCACTGACTCATGTCTCTGTGAGGAACAGAGAAACTACAGAAGGTTTTTATTCAGGGGTTTTGTTTTGTTTCTTTCTTCTCTCCTGCCTGCCTTTCATTACAAGAAGATCAGGCCTCCCCTTACGCTGGAAGGCTTGTTAGGTGGTAGGTTATGACTCCACAAAAGCTATAACCTTGCTGTACAAGCAGCCCTGAGGGAATATTAAGTCAGGAAGACACAAGGTTTATTTTCAACTCCTGAGAAACAAGATTTAGACAAAAACACTTTGCAAAGGCTGTCTTGTCATTCATCTGAAGGCTGAAGAAGCTGCAGCTGTGGCAACTATGATAAGGAGATTCCTCCAGACCAAAAGATAAAGAAGTAAAGATTTGGTTTTGCTTTTCTCTTGCCTCAGAAATACAATCCTACCCCCTCCCTTTAGAAAGTGGCAGGAAGGAAGGGTGGGAAACTGAAATTCCGTTTAAAAGTAGTGAACATAAGCAACATGTTTTCTGCACTCACCACCTTTAAAATACTGAGCTAATTCAATGCCCACCATGATCCCTGAGTGCTGCTGAGGTGACATGTAATGAAGACAGAGGAGGCTGAAGAAATCGGGAGGGAGTTGCTGCTAGCACAACAGCGACAAGAAGGCCTAGCGCCAAACTGGCCAGTGGAGGGGAGGCTCTGTCAGGAACACGAACTGTAGGCAAGCACAGGGAGGCCCTGGGAAGGAAGAGCAGCTCTCAGGAGAGCCTCGGCTTGTCTTCACACTGCTTGTCCCTGTAGCGTCTCTGAATTTGCATGGTACAGAGATGATACCAAAGCTCGCTCTCCTCTCTTTTTGGATCCAGTTACAGTTCTGTAGCTCTAAAGAGGATCAGCCCAAGAGCACACCCCACATATTTTGTCAGGGTTCTCCGTTCTCTTCTAACGTCCTTTCTTCAATTACCACAGATCACTGTACAGATGCAGGTAAAACAAGGAGACACTATGGATGGGGGCTGCGAAGCGGAGACTGATGACTTCAGTCTGCCTCAGGGCTTTTAAACACAGAACGACACTCATTATTTCAGCATTCACTCAAGTCTATATTACTTTCTTGTTGCTCTTGCTGTTCTCTCCTGAAAATCGTGCTGGACAATTTCAAACATACATTCTTCTGGAGTTCACATAATGTGCCTTGAGCAAGTCTGCAATGAAAGCCTAACCTTTCTCTGTACATAATGATGCAAGAGCAAAAAGGTCTATCCTACTTTGTAGGATTTCGTAAAGTATAGAGGGAAAATGATCTTATTTCATTCTCCTTCTGAACTTTTCAACTCCTGAGAAAATGATTCTGCATCTAGCCTAAACGGAAGTGAAGTGTCTCAGATGCTTTGACCACAGTGCCATGTTGTCTAGGAGACACTGGCTGATAGAAGGTATGGATGGGTCCCTCTTAGGATATTATTAAAGTTCAGCTCTTTTTGCATGATGAACTCGAGTACTAAGGAAGAATAGTTTCCATGGGCAGCACAGGGAAATTCAGAAACTGATCTAAACACAAAGAAAGTCCAGAGGGTGTCTAAACCAGTGTGATTTATACCACCACTTGACCTTCTCCTTGAACATATTAGCAAAATCTAAATTGGTAGATTCTCCAACGTGGAATGTTCTACCTTAACACCCTGGGATTCTTTGGTGTCATCATTAAGTTGCCAACTAAGCAAACATTACCAAGTGGTAATAGAATTATAACAAAAAGCAGAAGAATACAACAAAGAATATAGGCTAGGGGATTGCTATAGTTATATGTCAAAGTAGTCTGTCCTCTGCCGCAGGTTACACCTTCATAAATTGCTGCTTCTTTGCACATACGTGACAAATTTATACCCAGTTATATACATTGAGGG
Source organism: Aptenodytes patagonicus (assembly GCF_965638725.1). Classification (NCBI taxonomy): domain Eukaryota; kingdom Metazoa; phylum Chordata; class Aves; order Sphenisciformes; family Spheniscidae; genus Aptenodytes; species Aptenodytes patagonicus. The sequence goes on along the minus strand of NC_134951.1, from coordinate 113,214,498 downwards.
ACTCCACTGAGGTGGACTGCACTGTCTCTGATACTGGCCTTTTCCTACTGCTAGAAATCATTTGATCTTACAGAGAGAGCCAGAACTCTGGAAAGTCACTGAGAGTTGTCCACCCCCAGCAAGAGTTCTGAAAAGATCAGGACATACAGGCCACAGGATAACACTTAGATCAACATTCGGGTGGTCAGAATTATCACTCATTTTTGAAAACTGAGGCAGGATTTGTTAATGCAGATCTGTTTCAAACTTTTAAAAACTATGCTTCTTTGTTAGTCAGTCTAGACAAATTCTAGATGAGGGAACATGGGTAAGGCAGAACTTAAAATGGTACAAATTAGCTCATAGTAATACAGGGTCAGCAAGTATGCACCTGTGGTAAAAAGGATGTGCAAATTTCACTTGGCAGTCCTTGGACAAACCATGGCTTAGGATCTTAGTGCTAAAATGTTGACAAGTCCTGTTTTGGAAGGGTACAAGTGGATGGTAGCAGCACAGAATGAAAAAAAGTGTCCTGATTGGAGAAGAATTACAGATGCCTCCAAAATTACTCAATTTTGCAGTCCTAAATGTATAGGGAGAGATTTAATCTAATTTAAATCTAAAGTCAAGTTTAATATGTCTTCTGTTCCCATTGTTAAAGTCTTAGACATTGAAAGAAGGCCTTACCATGCATTAAACATGGCAGATTCTGCTTTCAGTCATGCTATCATAAATAAAGGACCAATAAATTTAACTGACTCAGTCTGGGTTTAGACCTGTTTAACAACATACAGAGCAATGACAGAATGTCTGTACTTAAAAATGTAGCATACCTAAGCTGAAAAATCACACTATGTAAATAGAATAAAAACGACTAACATGATTGGCTCTCTCTGTCATTTAAAAAGAGTTGGGTTTTTTTAAATTATTTATTTCCCCCCCCCCTCATTTAAGTGAGAAAGCTAAGATAAGATTGTACAGGACAAACCTCATTCTTTTTTTTAAACAAAACTCTGTTTTATGCCAGGAGGGATTCCAAGCAGCTTAGGTGCGTGTTTTGCCTATGTGGAAACTGTAGCATTTAGCCTGTACCAGAAACAGAAACTCCTTCCACATAGCTCTAGGGAAAACTGATATCACCTCAAAGAAAAATCTCATGTAGTTCTGAATATCCTTTCTTTCAAGACACGTATTGGCTTTCATACTTTTGTTCAAAGCAGAATGATCACAATCAGGCCAGTGCATTTTTCGTGCTAATAAAGACAAAGAATTAACTACTCACCATGCCAGTTGTCAGTTTTATGTGAAGGAAAAGGTAAGCACAGATTTTCAAGAAATCAAAACATGAGTTACAATGCCAAAATTATATTGGAATAGCTCATGGATGCAATCTCAATCAGTCTATTAAAAAATAAAAGGAAAAAGATAGAGGCGTAAGAGGCATCACTGGTCCTTCCTCAAGCCCCGTCTATAGAGCTGTTGTTCAAATGAACTCTACAATACAGCCAGCCAAGATCTTTTTAAGAATTAATTCCTTTTCAAGAAATGCTGGTCTCTTTAAACGAGAGCTTCTCCTATGAACACACTGTTCAGCTGGGAAATTTTTTAGATTCCAGCAGAATCTTTTCTGAAGGAGAAATCCCCCTTCTCCCCACACAAAAAAGACACAATAAAATGAAACCATGGAATGACAAAGCCATTGGATAAAAGCTGAGAAAAAGAATTATATGCTGCACTTTTGTAACGCCTGTATTCACCAGAAACTACTAATAAAAAGTTTACATTAACTATGAGTAGAGATACTACAATTACTTATTAGTATTTTCCAACATCTCTCATAAATGTGAATTTCAATTTTGGGGAATCTTTGGGGTAGATTCCTATCCAGTCTGAGTTTTTCCATGATAAGTAGTTGCCTCAGGCCAAGTACAGAAAAAAATTTCCAGGTTAATTATTTTCTCTGGTTTGCTGTTTGGATTTTTTTGGGGGTGTTTTTTTTGGAAAGGCAGGAAGCTTGAAACTCTGCAGGAAGATTGTCTTTCTGTCAGTTTTTCAGTGTCCTAGTGAAATACCTGGGAGATACTTTTTGAATATTCAGTGTCATATAATAAAAATCTGCTCATACATGTCTCAAATTGGGCTCTTAAAAATCAGTGACACTTTTGAAGCCCCCTTTTTTTTAGCTCCCCAACAGAAAATGGCAACATACACAGGTTTTATGATCAGATTTATGACCTCATAATAAAGATAATCTCCCCACCTGACTGGGATGGTGTGGAAACAAATCAGTATCTGAAGTATTCAAAATTCTAGTCTTGAGTGTGATAAGAATAAAACCCCTAAGGAAATGAACAACTTTGTCTTCTGAGCAAGATTTGAATCATTTCAGTAAATAAACCAGAGAGGCATTAACTGAACAATGAGAGGAAAAAAATATTGCATAGCTACTCATTATGTGAGCATCATCTATCCTCTGTGCTGAATCAAGTGTGTATCTTGTACTAAAAATACTATGATTCATATAATTAAAGACTGTATCATAATGAATGTAATTACAAGAGGTAGAATTAAGATTGGACAGGAAAACATTCTGGCATTTCATAAATTTTGAATGCTTGATTTTATCCCTCAGTAATATTCTTCGAATGTGCATATATACGTAAGAGTATAGTAAGCAGGAAAGAACATAAACAATAATATCAGAGACTAATGTTCAGAGGAAAATACAGATTTTAATCTCATTTTTAATTAAAAGATTTGGAGAGTAGGACCACACCGAAGGGAGGGGAGGTCGTTAGATCTCACAGTGGTTTTGGTCAAAATGCGGGATGCCTCATGTATGTTGCCATCTCAGACTGTGTCCTGGTTTCGGCAGGGATAGAGTTAATTTCCTTTCTAGTAGCTGGTACAGTGTTTTGGATTTAGGATGAGAACAAAGTTGATAACGCACCGATGTTTTAGTTGTTGCTAGGTAATGCTTACACTAGCCAAGGACTTTTTAGTTTTCCATGCTCTGCCGACTGAGAAGGCTGGAGGTGCACAAGAAGCTGGGAGGGGGCACAGCCAAACTGGCCAGAGGGACATTCCATACCATGTGACGTCATGCTCAGTACATAAACTGGGGAAAGCTGGCCGGGGGGGGCCGCTGCTCGGGGACTGGCTGGGCATCGGTCAGCGGGTGGTGAGCAATTGTACTGTGCATCACTTGCTTTGTGTATTATTGTTATTATTATCATATTATTATTATTATTATCATTTTATTTCAATTATTAAACTGTTTTTATCTCAACCCACGAGTTTTTCTCACTTGTGCTCTTCCAATTCTCTCCCCCATCCCACCGGGTGGGGGGGAGTGAGCGAGCGGCTGCGTGGTGCTCAGTTGCCGACTGAGATTAAACCACGACAGTCCGAAACTGAATTAAAGCCGTTTTTACCTTTTGGATGCCTGAAAACCAGAGAAATGCGCCTGTTCTGCTTTTGCTGTGCCAAGGCAGACCCTGAAGTAAAAAGCTGACTTAGATTTAAGGATTTGAATAAAAAAAGGCCTGAATACATTTTAATAGGCTAAGATCAGGGGGTCTAGTGTGGCTATCTAATTAAATACATGCAAACCCAAAAGCAAACCAAAATACCCATCCCCCCAAAAAACCCTTGTCAGATGGCACAACCAAATAAAAAAGCAGTACAAAGGCAAAGAATGGAATCAATGCATGAAAGTTGTCATCTATTTTGGAAATATCTTTTTAGAGTCAGGTAAAAAAATATTCACATGTTTTCCAGTTTAAGTTTTAAATTTATGTCTTGACAGCTTAAAAAGTCTGCAACCAGACAATATACAGCAGGAAAAAGATGTTTTCTACACTAAACCTCTGAAAGTAGACTTTTCTCCACTTTTAAAGACACAGAACTTCCCGATTCCCAAGGCTGTTGCCTGCATGTTCTGCCAGGCTTCCCAAGCAAAGCTCACTGCAGTGAAGGAAGTCTCTCACCAGCAAAATCCACCTTGTGTTATTAAAGGATCACCATACTCAATTTAAAATATCAATCCCTCTTAAGATGCACATTTGCAAAAAAGTAACAATTTTGTTCCTTGACTATAGAACATCAGAAAACAATGGATGAGATAAATTTACCAGAAAGATATTACTGAAATAACCCAAATTTCCTGTCTTGCACGTGGCCACATAAAACAAGTAAGATGTAACTATGGTTCCCTCCTCTTGAGAGCAAACCAACCAGAATTCACTCCAGAAGGTCCACCCTATTCTAAATAGGGCACTAGACCACAGGGATAAAGAAGGTGGTTGAGAATTGGTATTGCACATTTCTCCCAAGAAATCCAAGGACCAACTGTATGTGGATTGCTTCACCTGCTCCTGGGTAAGGGGGCCGAATCAGAGTACCCATTGAACTGAAATCACAGAGGGAAATTTTGTTAATTGGAATGTAATTCTGGAGTTTGGAGCTTAATCATGCTGCTACAGACTGGGGAGAAGGGCAGGGAGCACATCTAACCTTGAAAATGATGGCATTTCTCCTCATTCTTTAAAACCTGTTTCTGTATGCTCCCAGCCTACCTTGCCAGACTTACTTTCTTTCAGTTTTGTATCTTATACCTCTTGCTCCACTCAAACACAAACTCAAACAAACTATTTATTCACCATGTCTCCTATCCCCATCACTGCCAGTACAAAAGCCATCCTGTACTGCAGGTCTTGCCACTTGGAACAGGTCTCATACAGACACATCTCATTATTTTCCTACATCTGCTCAAACAAGATTTGAAATACAGTCCTTTCTCTGCTAGGTATGCTTTTCAAAATTTTATCACTTAATGTCCCCAAATGCTTTGGGCTACAAAAAGTGGCACAAACTTTAATAAAGATCCACTGTATTAGTCTAAATACAAACTTCAGCTGGTCAAAAAATAGTATACAGGTTTTTTGAAAACTTCCACACTTTTCTTTTTCTGTCAAAATGCAGTATTTCACAAAAACTTGGAGTACAAAAGTTTCTGAGCAGCTCTAATTAAGACTAGAACTTTTAGCTCTCTAGAATATGTTTGTGTCTCCCTCCAAAAACCACGCACTAAGATGAAACCTTTAGTGATCCCTTTCTTTCAGTGGACGAAGTTTAAGAGGATTTCATGTTCTGTTCATTAAGGTATTTAGCGGTACAAGGCAGGGGTTGCCTTCAGATCTTGTGAACCGAAGTCTGACTCCTGCCAAACAGAACCGACCCATCAGTAGGATATGGCTTAGCCATGACATAACTCACAAAGGCAGGCCAGTCTCAGATAAGGAGGACTGAGAGTCATCAGAAGGCAAAACAGTCATATATCTGCCCTCATTTTCATGAGCTACAGCTGCGGGAAACCCTGCTGAAGCTTGCAGTGGTAAAGGCAGGACCCTGCCTGGCGGAGGAGGCAGCAGAACTGAGCGATGCACCGACCCCCAGGCGCTGGACAAAGGGCCGTCAGGTTCACAATCTTGTTTCATTCCCTGGCAGAGCCCTACTTTACTTCTTAAAGGACAGTCACGTTCAGAAACCCTGCTCACAGGCTATTTCTGTGTGCATTAGATACTCCCTATTGCTTTCTTTTGAAGAAGCAGTTGAACCAGAAGTGCCCAAACCATCAATGGTATGCTGCAGACTACACCATTCTTTGAGAGGTTTGAAGAGACAGCACTTGGTTCAAAGGTTGGGCATTTGGCTACAGGATCCCCTCGATTTAGGAGAGCATCAGACACAATGACCTGCACATGGAGTTGTACCTAGACGCCCGCTGGCAGCAACAGCCTAAAATCAGCGTACTAGATGCTTTTGCACTCCTTCAGAACAGGCTAAGGAGCATTCAAAAGAGAGAACCTCAGATATGTCTGTAGTTAATTAAAGAGGCAAATTCAGGGAGGGGTAAATACCTGGTACAGATAATCAGAGAATGAAATGTGTAAGAAATTCTTCAAATTAAATGTCACTGCAGAAATGAAACAAAAAACCGGAGACTTGGTTTTTGTCTGACCAGTTCATTTGCTGTATTCTCAAGGTTAACATTTATCCATTTTCATTAGACCAGTAACATTACCAACCGCATTGAGGTTCTAATAACCACTGTATAAAACAAGGGAATTAATCTCAAAATACAGAGACCTGCAGAACTCAGGTACATCAATGCAAACCTAGGGTGACTTTAGTTAATTGCATATGTTATTTATATATTTGTATCCAGAGTACTTGGGAACAAAAGGTGTCATATGCTTTTTTTCTCCCTTGATATATTGACACTCCACATAATTCTGAACATTTCACAGAAACAAAAAAATCACAATCACTTCTTACTTTTGCTTGTATGTATTTGTGTGCACACCCGTTCCTCCTGATGCAAGAGGAAAGGGTGATGAACTTTCCACCCAGAATATAAAAACAACATCAATGGCACAGTCAAAGAGCTATGGACAATTTTCCATAGTTGATGATTAGCTGATTTAAGAGACAGTGAGTTGGAAAATTAATCCTTTTCAAATTTAGAATATGAACATAAACACGGGCAAGTATTTTACTAAGCTGTTCTACAGATTTGCAAATAATCATCAGTTTAGTATCAGGATTTTATAATCTATTTAATGCCAGGATGAGCACAAGTGGGTTTCGTTGCTGTTTTCCTTCCCTTCTACCAGGGAAAAAAGATGGCTTTGTACATATCACAGTTGACTAGGATTCAAGACGTCGAAGTTTAACTCCTGAGTGTGTTCCCTGTTAGTAAGAGTGAAAAAACGGAGGGGGGGGCTAGCTCTCAGGTGTGAGCTCTGGGGGTTGTTTATTTGAATGTCTGATATGAATTCAAATGACAAATCCTGAAGAAAGAAATTCTCATTTCTGAGAACTTCTGCCATCCTTATTGCAAGGGATCACCAACATACCACAAACAATAAGTTTCCACACGTAGGACCCCTAATTCCTTCAACTGAGATAACTCTATTGCCGTGGAAAAGTAATAAAATAATAACTTGTGCAAATGAAAAGAGAAGTAGCAAAAAGCTTGATTAACCTCTGTTCCTACTCTTTTTCCTTTTAAGCAACAGATAGTGCCCTAATAGCTACACAAACTTTCAGAAGGAAGCCAAGACAGAAAGAAACGACCACTACCCAACATAAGCTGTTCTTTACTAATAATTTCCAAAGGATGGTCAGAGATGAACTCGTGGTCAAACTGCACAGCATTTTGAGAAAACACCTTTGAAAACAAATTTCACACATCTCAGAACTTCCTGCAGATTGGTTTGACCTCCAAAACATTTACCACAACATCAGTAGCTTAAAATACATCACAGCTTCTGGTTTAAAACAAAGATTTCTGAGAAGTGTATAAACCTTTTCAAGAACTCCTGTTTGTAAAATGGAGATGGAAATTTCTTGAGAAGCTGTTCCAAATCCTAGCTCAGAGTTGTTCAACTCCTGGTCACAGAAGGAACCAGAAACACCAAAATAAAAACTTCACTTTCTCTTAAAAAAGGTCAGTCGCAAACCCTGAACTTCTGCAAAATAAAGGGTTGAGTTTGCACTGAAGTTTCTTACCCAGTCACATTCGACCTGACCCTGTCTGGCCCTCTTCACCTGTGATAGAGGTCACAGTTACTATTAATGTACTGCAAGGTACATTACTAGACATAACTAGCACATTGCTAGAAGTAACTAGGTAAGTTACTTCTTCCATGACCAGCTGGCAAGAACAAATACAATACTAACAGAGTTCAGGAGCAACTGGGCATAAAGGACCCATGAAGAGATAAGATTCAAACACTTCAATCAATTAGTGACTTCAGTCGCTGCTCTACACCCCCACTTCTCAAGGCTCTGGGGAATTGCAGCTTCAGAAATCCCTCCCTCTGCTTCTTACCCCTTCCTTAATTAAACTGAAAAGAGTAAATAAGAAATACAGCACATGGAACGTTTTGATGTCCTTCAGTAAATCTACTGGTCATTTTAAGACAGTACTAAGATACTTTAAAATATGGTATTTGCTCCAGGCTCTGCACATCTTCAGTCAACAAGGCTTTGTAGGTCATTTTACAGAAGGACAAAACCCAAAAATACACAGCAGGAGTCTAACTTTTAACCAGATTCAGATTCTTTGCCTAAAAAAAGGCATGCTTCAACAGTACAAACAGAATTTGAAAGAACAAGTATTTTGCCTGGATCTTGGCAGTTAAACTAAAAAACAAACCTGAAGTCTGCTCTGAAGTTTCTGAAGCAACTTAGACCCTGTTCCTGAAAAAATCTTGAGATGTGTGATTATTAAATGCTAAATACAGAAAAATATCCAATTGATTTTAAAAGGCCAGTCATAACACTAAATCAAATAATGACTGCTATTAGACAGTTTTACATGTTCCACACCTTGTTTAGTTCTAATTTCAAGGCAAAAGAAATTACAACAAACAAGGGGGGGCTACTTTGGGATAAAGTATTTTATTTATGGAAGAGTTAAAGAATTAGGTGTTATTCTCGTGAGAGTATTATACCTCTGCATAAGGCAGTGAAATGACGATGCTGAATTTTGGTCAACCTTACTGGGGAGCAGAGGGTGCGTAACACCCAGCAGGAACGATCCTCAGTTTATATCACTTTAATAATCCTCTTAACAATAAACTAGGCTTGACCAAAACATAACAATGCATTTCCTATAAATGATATTTTAAAATGTTTACTCTATAATCTCCAAGGAGCCACTAAAATTACTGCTGTTGCAGGCCTTCTTAAAGCCTGGTCCAGTTCAGTAAACCATATTATTCTGTGTATGGGGAGAATTACACCACTCCGAAAGTCGTTTTTGCCTTGGGGATAATTAAATGCGTATTGTACCTTAAAGTTACAGCACCAGGAAGACTTTGTATATTGAACTACTTTAATTAGAAGGCAGTTTACATATTTCTCAGCCCCAGTTTGTTGTTGTAAACATGCTGGTGAAAAATTCAAAGATGGCTAAAATTCCTCCTTCTGTTTTTTACTCTGCTTAAATTACTGTTTATAAATATTACAATGAATCATGCCACTAGAGACAGAAACTTTCACTTACAGACTGGGGAGTAGTTTCTACTTACAGTTCTCTTCAAGGCAAGCGCTATAATCCTTTTGTTTTAGAGAAGTTTGCTACACACTGAACACTCAGTCACTGCACACCAGGGGAATGCTAGCAACAGGCCAGAAAAAAAATTTTTAGCTTTTTGTTCCAGTTAAGCTCCCTCTCTTAACAGGTGACAGAGTGAACTCTATCGTGACTACGGAGCCCAGCCTCTGACTCCATCAATTTGGATTAGATGGATTTTTTTTGAAATCTGTATGGTTTTGCATTATTAATAGGATACAGTTACATTAAATGAAACAGGAAAGTAAAGACATCTGGGATATGCATACAAACAAGTAATATGAAAGTGTGGTGGAATTAGTTTTCTCCATCACCCTTGCAGGTGAGCATGGATCATAGCAGTTCATAGCCCTCCCCTCCAGGCTAGGTACTTTGCTCGCATTAGCATGATTTGATTCATGTCATCTCCTCTTCATCCTCTTTCCACACAACACATTTATAAAAAAAAGCATGAAAGTCTATTTTCGGAATGCTTATCTGAGAAGCCACTTGGGACCCATGACCATAAGCAAGCAGCGCAAGGAAGCTGTTGAAATGATATTTCAAATTAGGTACCAATTTCACTTTAGCTCCTGGGATGTATACAAATGCAATCTATAAAGGTAGCAGAACGTAATGCAGGTAGGAGAGACCTGTCCATCAGAGCCCAAGGAAGTGGCCCTAGGCTGACAGGACGTGGTTACAGCAGGAAAGCAGGGGAAAGACGTGACATGGTGCCTATTCTACTGTTAAGCTGACCATAAATATGTTGAGACCCATCATTTTGAGACCACCAAAGCTAAGGACAGCTAGGGACAGCTAAGGAGTGCTAAGGAGTGCTGTGCTCATTTCTCCTTTGCCCTACTGCAGTACATTCCTAAACCACAAAGATAGCTGGTTTGAATTAAATACAGTCAGTGAATTTTAGGATGCCTGAAAAGAATGATGGATTGCAATTTATATGCTGCACGATACCTTCAGTTTAATTGGACATGTGTACTTGATGTTTCTTTCAAATCAGCTTTAATGGTAGATGGATTCAAATGGCCAGCGATCTGATCTGAATGCAAATTGAAATACAATCAAAGAGTCTGGGATGTTCACATTGAACGTGCAGATTTGGCCCATTAAAGGGGAATTCAGAGGGATTCAATATCCTGACACCGATGTGTTCAAGTGGTTGGATCCAAGATTTTGAGACCCTATCACTACCTTCAGCAATTTTTGAAGGAGAAAAAAAAATTGCTTTTGAAGAGAAAACTAAGTAAAACAAAGATAAACAGACACCTATGAAAGGAGAACCAGCTAAAAAAAAAAACAACAACAAGACCCCCCCCCCCAAAAAAAAAAAAAAAAAACCACACAACTTGCCAACTCTGGTGTTGTCATTCAGGTGCATGGGGCCTTAGGAAATTCACTCTGCTTTTCGTCCCTTGGTTCCTGATAGCAGAAGGTGGCTAAAATGCTTACAAGCTTTATATTGTTTTGGTACCTATGCAAAAAGCTTACCATTTCAATGGTTATTTGGAGGGAAAGTGCAACACTTACTGGTAGTTTTAAATCACATGCCTTGTGTGTTTGCAACCAGAGTCAGCACATTTTTAGATAGCGTGCTAAGTCATCACAGCTTGAACCAGGCTGCACTGTGAGACACCAGACACCACACAGAATGAAAAAGCAAACATTTTGCTGATGGTGTAGCCTAATATCATATGACAACCAGTAAGCAGAGACTTAAAAGTATATCAGAATGATGTATTTCATATATCACTTTTAAAACCACATCTCCCTGATTACAGATATTTACACTGAATTTTCTTTTTTCTGGAAGTTAGGGGGCTTTTTTAAAGTCAAAATTAAAGACAGGAGTGTAAAATGCTGTACAGTTGGAAACTATAAACAATGTAAGTGCTGCAAAGTGCAAAGAATAAGAGAATGAGCCTAACTTTGCTTTCCTTTGCTGTTAATAGAAAACAAGTTTAACTCAGTTTTGATCAAAGAAAAATGGCATTTATCATGTCTTTGTTAAAAAAAAAAAGGCACAGCATCACAAATGGCTGCATCTCCTAGTTAGAGCCTAATTGCTTTCCAACTTTTCCTTGAACTTTGAACCATGTAAATGGACAGACAGCTGGAAAACGAAATGCAAGTTGTCCTTAAATTCACAAGTCCTTACACAGCACGTGAAATGACTGTAAACCTCAGGCTAATCCCTGAAACATTTGAATTATTACTTATTCACTAGTATTTGTATTGTCATAGCACCTGCAAGCCACAGCACTATATTAAGGTACTCCTCCTCCTCCCACGTTATCCCAGACCTCTGGGATTGAGATCCAGAAGGTTCAACACTTTCATTAAGTTTATATGCATGTAGTCCTATTTGTGTGCTAACACAGAAATGAAACACACTTTGTTAAAGCTGCACGTTAGGTCTTTCCAGGTCCAGTCATGTGTCGACAGCAGCACAGATGAAGTGCTGAGCTGCACTGTGGCAATGACATCTGATACAGTGCTTGAACACCATGTTGGGCTGCAGTCCACAAGGAGCAGTCAACTTAGCAGTCAGAGGATAAGAACATCGCTTGCTGATCATTTAATGTGTGTGGTCTTCCATCACAAAAGTACAAGCAACAGTGTCAGTATTAAGTACAAATGGTTTCTGTTATGATAAAGAGAAAATATTCCTCTTGATCGCGTGATAGATTTCAGCCAGGCTTTCAAATGTGGAAGCCTCATTTGTACCCAAAACAGACCCCTTGGGCTATAAGCAAGAGAGATGCTTGAATGTGAAAATGAGCAACTACTGAGTGACACTTTCTGTATACAGCTACTTACTAATAATTTAGAAAAGTGGATGTAATAGGTACATAGTCATCTACATCTTCAAAATGCTCTCCCTTGCCATCTCTTGTGAATTCATTACAAGCCTTGCAATATTTGACGTCTTTCTCAATGTCAAATAACTATTTATCTCAAAGTTTCTAGTCATCATTGCTTTGGGGAATAAAGGTTTAAAAACGTGAGGTAAGGTTTCAAAAGCTTGAGGCAAATTAACAGAAATTGTCAACAGTATTATTTTCAAGCCAGAGGCATGATTTATGAATACTAGGGAGTGGAAATATGACTAATAAAAAGAAACGAGAGAAATTTAGTACGAAAGTGTATGCTTTATAAAGCTCATGGCCTAATTAAGAGTACTAGGTACACAAAATAAAGAATTTGAGCAGATAATCATATATAAGAACCCAAACCAGAGCCTCACTCTCCATTAGTAATCATTATAAATTACAGATATTTTAAGGCAATATGACAATTAACCTCCAACACAAGCAGGCATTAGTTACAGATGCTTGGGTAGCTCCTGCCCCTCCTTCTTCCAGAGCTGCAAATTGAAATGTGCTAGTGAAGCGAGTGAAAAATAATATACTTCTTCAAAATTCACAGTGTGAGAATTAACTTTGCTTTCATTTAATGTTGCAATTTTGATCACTTCTGTAACGATGCAAGAAGAAAGAAAACCAAAACTCTGCCACCAGCCCTGAAAAGATCGTTTTAGCAGAACTCAGTGCCAAGGGCACTGATTTACAGCCCTAGAGGATCTGTAGCTCGAAGCATTTCCCCAAGGCTTCTTAGGAAAAAGGAGAGAAAAAGCATGACTAAATCAAGCCAGACCCTCCTTGAATCACGTCTGGTGAGGACAGAGTCCTGCCTGTGGGGGCAACAAGACCACTGGTAAGCTGGTAGTTACCCAACAGAGTTTGATGTATTTGATATGGCAACCTTTGACTTAGTTTTGAAGATAACTGAAGCTGGAGAAAACATTTATCCTGTGAACATCTCCCTTCAGATGGCGAGTTTTTCAGGCAATTCTCCTCAAATATGCTTTTGTGATGGCAATCCTCACTGTATGAATCTCAATTCAATTGCACACCACGGGATCACGCTGGATGAAGAATACCAGGATTCCAGAGAGCAGTAAGGGAAAACATTTATCCCCAGCAGACCAAGCTGTTGAGGGTTTGATAAAACACAACGATGATTCCTTTTCCTCCACAATGACATGCTGACCCTATGGGTATTATCTCCCATGTCTTCATCCTCACAGATCACTCTTGTTGATAGAATTGCAATGTATGGGGTGGGAGGGAATATAAATACAGAGCCAGCAGCAGCAGTATCACACTGAAGCTGATCAATAACAGCACAGAGCTTCTGGGGTTTTTATTTTGTTGGGGTTTTTTATTTTCAAAAAATAAAGCCACTCTCTCTCACTGAAGTTGCACAGAAGGCAGGGAAACAGTACCTTTCCGCTCCTGCAGAAGGTTTGTTTCTGGAATCGGACAGTTTGGGTGATTCCCAGCCAAGAGGTGGCACAGATCTAGTACAGTAACTCCTGTGAGAGTCCTGTCTGAGTTGCACTCTCAGAGAACAAGCACACCTATGCATTCAGACGCAGACTGTAGCATGACAGCTTCATCACTCTGGGCTGCAGCCACAGCACGTGCAAACTCCTACTTGGTGCCATTTGCACACCTTTGCAGGCCCTTGCTGCAAAGTCCTGCCCCCTCAGTTGGGCTTGCTAGTGAGACTCAGTCCCATGCCACATGGTTACATGGCATTCAGCCCCAGACTGAGGCCTGCAGGCCCAGAGCAGTGGCAGGCCTGGCACACAGTGGCAGACACCACCAGTGTGGGAGCCTGGACTCTCTGTCCGCTCAGTTCGTACCGAGGTCTGTATTAAAGGAGAGGACCAGGAAGGCAGTTGAAAGGGTGCAGGAGGAGTGAAGTGTAAGAATGCAAATCAGTCTTGGCACCAAGTTTTCCAGTGAATCTCTACATTATAGTACTAATTACTTTCATTTAACATGCAGTCTGATTTATCCAGGACTGGTTAGCTGGTTGACATAGATGACAGGAGCCCTGACCTTGCCATGTCCCCTGACGTTCCACACCGCAGTAAAAGATGCGCGTAAGAGACAGGGGCTCAGGAACTACAGTGCGAGATTGCCAGGGCAGTAGTTTAGTGTTAATGGAAACAGTCCTGGAATGTGAAATTCACTTTTTAGCGTGATTACACTGGCTTCGTTTCATTGAGAACATTGGCATTTCACAAATATTATCTCTCAAACTTATTCACTGGATTAGGAAAAGAGCACATTATTGTTAATTACGTTATCCTGAAAATATAATCATCAGACTTAAATTTCTGTATCTTCTATTTAATCAAAATGTACAAACAGCAATAAAAATGTCCTTCTCATTAAACTGAGAAGCCTCTCCTCATTTCAGAGCTGCTAGCGTTTAAGTATACATTGAAACATTTAACAATATGAAACTGTAACATGTAATTGGTAAAATTAAACTTAATATTTTTATACCTAAAGTAGTAGTAAATAAGCTTACATTGTGCTCTGGAAGTGCAGTACGTGTTTTTCTACTTGCATATCACCTGAATGTTACATGTGCCAGACTATTGATCTCACTAGTTCTGCAGTCTGCCTCTAGCATACAGACACTACACAATACTTGGGAAAAAGATAAAACACAGCAATCCTGTAACATATTAAATAATTGTTACAGCACAATAAACTGAAAAGAGATCAATTCTTTCTGACCTCTGCAAGATATTAAATTCCCTGCATTTATTCTCTTCCCAGGTACTGGAGGAATGCAAACTCAGTGATCTCACAGAAAGAAAGAAATTCACTTTTGAATATTGATTTGCTAAGGCTAATAAAGACCAAATACAACCTACCTAAGCTGCAACATGTAGCTTCAGACCTGACCTAACTTTTCTGAAAGTTCACAGGAATTTTGACTCTGAACAACAACAATTTGAGGCCCATCATAAGTATATAACATTTAGGAGAACACAGCTGGGGATACAAAACAGAGCTTTAGCTGAAATAAAGAGATGAAAATCAGAGATCAGGGTTCCGTTTTCAGACAACAGAATCATAAAAGTGTTGGTTGGAAGTCATCTAGTCCAATAGATTCTAAGATGATGAGCACCATGCCCATTCCAGGGACGGGAATGAGGTTGATGAGTTCCCCAGGTCCTCCACTTTCTTGCCTTTCCAAGAAAGTGGTATAACACTTGTTATTTTCAGTCATCAGGAATTTGCTGGCCTCCTTCCAAGTTACCATAATTTGTCATAGACATTATACAGCAGCCCCACAAACACACCAGCCTACTTTTTCAGGACCCTTGGACACATCCAGCTCCATAGATTTGAATACATGCACCTTCCGTAAGCAGTCCCTGACTTCTGCTCCCCTGATGTTGGCTGCTCTTCTCCTTTCCAAGCTGTACTAATATGCACAGAGGTCTGGGACCAGGCTTTGCTTGTGAAGACTCAAACTAAAAAAATACCCATTAGTTTTGCTGAATTTCCTTGTACTACTAGAGTATTGGAGGACTCCCTTCTTGTTAGCTTTCATGTTTGCTACTCATTCATCTCCAGCTGGGCTTTGATATGATTTTGGATTAATTACTTAGGTCAACAAATGCCCACTATTTTGGGTTCATAATTTGACCTGAATGCAAGAACTGACACAAGCTTAGGATATAACTTAGCTTGGGGGGATCTATGTAAGGAAGCTAAGCCCTTGAAACAGTCAATGGACAGTGAGATTGGAGCTTGTGGAAGTGGTGTGAAAATCCCCAATGGCATTGCTAGGTGGCCAACCAAAAATTCAGGAAGACTTAGCAGATACAAAGATGTGGTTTACGGCACCTCATGACTATGATTTCCGTGAAAAAAAGAAAGTAACTCCTAACTAGGGCTTCAAAACTTCATGTGAGCACTCAAACATTTCCAAAAGACATTGCAACCAAATGTTTATACTTTGGGTGGTCCAACACCACATATTCTTTAACAAGGTCCTAATGTTCCTCAAGGCTGAGGAAATCAAGATAAAAAGCCTTGCTCAGGATCATCTAGCAGGTCAACAGCTGAGCTGGACACAGACCTTCGCTCTCTTCCCAGCTCAATGACACTGGAATGCATTGCTTGTACACAAATCTGAGAGCACAATATATTATTACAAAAGGATGAATTGCTAAGAAAGCAAGCAGAGAAACATTTGCAAACTAAGGACACACTGTAAAGTGAGACCACATATTCTGTTGCTCTTCATGGAGACACAGCAAAAAAACCACCCCAAAATAAAAAGCAATTGGGACCCTGGAGTGGCATAAATCTGTGATATACCATGTACACATCTAATATTACAAACAATCTCAAGACTAAGGAGTAAGATCCCAGTCAGTCAGACAGAAGATGCTAACAAGCATCAAGAGCTACTTGAATTTAATTCAGTGTGTTAAATGGATCTCAGGAGGGGTCTATGAGTCAGATCCTCTTGCAGGGGAATCTCACATGAGAATCTAAAAGCTGGCGGCATCAGCACCATGCCAAAAGTTGTATGGTACAGAGAGGGTAACACATGTACAGAGAGCTCAAAGAGACTAATGTCAATCAAGCAGCAACTGGGAAGAGAGGTGACAGCAGTGCATACAGAAATGCTCTAGTGAGTCATGTTGGGAGAAAGGGAGCAGATTAAGCTGTTAACTCACTTGCGCAGACATTTACTGACTCCTCATAAAACCAACACACAGCTATAACAGTTGTCACAACTCAAAGCCTCCTTCCACAGTAATGATGATTATTCATACTTCTAAACATTACAAGCTGGGAGACAAGTAACGCTAATGAAGAAGCTGTCGGTTGTAATACATGGCATTAAAACTACCTGATCAGAAAAGGACTAGATCTTTGTAATAGCATCTAATGTTAAAATTATTAAGAAGAATTTGTTAAGACGACACTGATGGGAATTTTCTGGCTAAAGATGTTTTCATCTGAAAATGAAAATGTAATGGAACAAAATTTTTTGATAGAAATATACCAATCCCAGTTATACTTCTATCTCAAAAAAGTTTTTCATTTCATGGAGGAATTTGTTAGCAGAAAGAGGGATCAATACTCACCTCACCCCGAACACCACTAGAATAGGCAAATCCCAGCTACGGGCCAGACAGAACAGTATCTCAAGGCTGATACTCATGGGGAAGCGAGTGGTCTAGGCTGTGGGTCTACTGTATGCGCCAGGATATATCCCAGACTGTTCTGCAGGACAGAAGAGAAGGGCCTGACAAGGAAACACACACCTAACACTTGAAAAGGTGTTGGCTTTGTTGCAACATAAAACAATTAAAGGTCATTAATTCATTTCTTACAAATGAAAACTTTCCTACGATGTTCTTTTATTAACCTAATTCTTTCAAAGCCTAAAGCAGTTTCTAGCTGTAGAAAATACTAGGGTAAAAAAAATAGGATAAAATCTAAGATGTAGAAGAGCAGATAATCCAGCATCAACTTACTGCAAAGTTTTTTTGAAAAGTGTATTCCACTCCTGGAAACACAATATTAGACCAAGAAAGATCTGATCTAGCCTGTGTTTGGCCAACTCTCCAAGTCCACATGGGAAAACGGCAAGCCATATTGAATATCAACACAATCCTACCACCTGTGTGCTTGGATCTGTCGCAAGATGTTGGCAGCCTGCAGAATGTAATACAGAAAGCTAAATACCCTCCAAAATTGCTGCATGCATTTCTGATTGAATGCCATGTGGGAGATCTGCACACTATATGCTGGAAACAAGAAAGGAAGTGGTAGAAAGGAAGGATACCTAATTTAGCAGGTTACAAGTGGACACATCTCCACTGATTCAGTCAGGAGCAATGAATGAATGAATTTCCAAAGACCACTTGAAATTTGAAGAAACTGTATGTAACTTAAGGATATGAAAGTTTTCAACACCAGCACTCTGCACTGTGAAGATTCAACTTCCGCTTACGTATCATGCTGAACTAGAAAGCTGATAATAGTGAGTGAGTGAAAAAGAGCTAAAGAATAAAAAGAGAGCTCAGCAGACTTCAAAATTTCATTCTTTACAACTGTACGTCTGCACCACTGGTATTGCCTGTCTTTCCAGAACAGGGCTTTCCTGCCACTTGTCCTACTCAAGGAAACCTGGATTGATCTGGCACTTATATCAACAACTTCTGAGAGAGATGAATGTCAATAGCTGTTATAAAGAGTAGAGATTTGGGTTAATCTTACAGTCTTTATAGCAGCAGAGACTATGCAGAGAATGTTTAGCATTGATCTCTTAATTTTAATTACTGAGTTTTATTTGTTATTCTGACGGGGAAAAAAAGATTCCCTGCGCTAGGAGAAAGAGGAGTACAAAAGGGAAGAACAGGGACACAGGGCTAGCCAGTGGTCCCAAGCCTGACCTAACCCTCCCTATGCTGTAAAACTATCAGGTATTTACATCTGAAGACTACCATCTTTTCATGCAAGGCAACAGCAAAGTTTATGAACAATGCTAGGAAGAGCACATCCCAGCAGGTCAAGTGAGCGTTTTCAACTAATAGGAAAATATTCTATCCATGTCACCATACTGACTAGTGCTGGCAACCTGTATTCAGACCTGGCAAGAGTCCTCCACCACCACTGACAGTTTGTTGAAGGGATTACATTCACTATAGCAACATAGATGGATAATAATACTCAAATACGAAATTCTCACAGGCAGGTCTTCCAGCCTCTTCTAGTCTGTCTGAAGGCACAAAACACCTCCAGCCTCGGTGGTGGTGCAGAGTACTATACTCTCTCTCTAGGAATCAAACATTTCGGAATATCTACAAATGTCACGCTTTGCCCAATATTCAGAATTAGGCCAGGTTTCACGTCATGCAGACAAATGTGTCTGTTCCTATTTCCCAATAAACTCTGGAAGATATTTTAAGATACCATACCTGCTCTGGGCAACAGTTCATCGTGAATAGTGAAGTGATTCCATCTGTTGCTCTATTTTATCAGACTAAAGCCATAAAATCTCTCATTACAAAATTTGGTTTTAGCACTTGGAGAGCTGAAGGTTGGGATCCTGATTACGGCTGTGTGATGAAGAAACAGCACTCACAGAGAACAAAAAAAAAAAAGAGCAGTATAAACAATATGATGACAAAAATTCTTCAAGGTTCAGAGCAAGCATTCAGCAGGACAGTGGCTCAAAAATGAAGAAGCCTAACACCACCACACACAACTGTGACACAGAACTGCTGGGCTCTGAATACAGAGTTGTGAACAGTCCCTTAATGTTGCTTGTCTTCTAATCAGCTATCTGTAAGATAGCAGAAAAGATGTCATAAAAAACCTTATTATTTGATAAAGTCCTGCAGATTTTTACCTGAAAGGTGTTGCTGAAGTGCAAAGCATTAAATATTAATAGTATTAATATCTAATATTAAATTAGATATGGCTAAACCATGTTATATATTAGCATAACTTCTTTGTTCCTCTAGCAGTTTGTCTTTCTGCCTTAGTGAACTTCTCACACTATCACCTCCCACCCCCAGGATACGGTTTACTAGCAGCCAGCATTTGGAGTACCTAAAATCATCATCTATATCCACAATTTACTTGTCTGACTGTTGCTGCTTGAAATTGATGTATTGAAATTTACTTTCTGAAATTTCACTTAGAAGATAAAAATTGCAAGGGAGATCTGGGCACAATTTCCCATTTTGCTTAAAAAAAAAAGAGGGGGTGTGACATTTAGGTAGGTGAGATATTTCCATGTATTTCTTTCACCAAACTTATCTGCCACATGTTGCATACATTAAAACAGAAAGATGTAAAAAGACTCCATAGATGCAGCCCCCGATTCTACATATTGCAAAGCATATTAGGGAAGTGAAATACATCTAAACCATGGCTGCACTCCTGGCTGATGATTTAAGACTTGACTGAAAAAATACTAAACTCTACGGACAGATTCATAATCAAGAGGGCTTGAAATGGGCAGTGAAAAGGCCTGATGCTACCTTGTTGAAGACATATACCATAAGATAACCATTTTTCTAAACATTAAAAACCTCATGCTCCACTTAACTGATGCTATGCACACCTGATGACACTCCTCCAGTTGCCAGCCTCTTTAAGTGTTTTACACACATTGCTGAATTCAGCCTTACAGCAGCTGTACTTGACATCTACGGAAGATAGCAACAAGTATGTTTTCAGCAGCGATTTGATTTTTTAAAATCAGTTTGTTTTGATTCAGATTGTTCCTGCTCCATGTGTGTTTCCTACAAATATAATTATAAACACGTTTACTACTACAAATGGTCACGGAAGAGCAATTTTAAAAGAAACGGCAGGGTATTCATAACAAACCCACTTTGGTGTCTCTGTTTTTTGGGAATGATGAACACCACAGGAAAAACTGAATTTCAAAACATTAGAAATACTGAAGGAAACAAAGGGGGAAATACAAAAACCTTTCTTAGATTATTTTCTGAGTGAAGCTGCTTTATTTCTAGTCAGCTGGACACTGATAAGCACCTGTGTAATATGCTGTACTTGCATCATAGATTGTGCAGCCACATTTCCTCTACAAAATTAAATTACATAGTTTTGTCACAGTATGTCTTCAGTGCAGTGCTAATTAAGATGTCCTCATTCACACCTGAGCTCCAAGATTAACCTACATTGGATGGGCAACCTCATGGCAAATCAACACTTGAGTTACTGATTCTGCAACAGTGCCTCACCCTCATTTCTCCAGAACTTTTGGGGCTTGTATCTTGACAGCATGTGGGACTGCAAGTAAATTGAGTGGCTCAGATCCTCTGCCAGGTGATTGTGAAGAGGAAAAAAATTCACTGTCATTTTGAGTATAGAGACAGGATATCTGGGGGTGCCGCTGTGGCTTTCAATCTCAATGGAAGAAAAAGGAAAATTAACTACTTTCATTTAATTAGAGAGTGTTTCACTGGTTTGCTAGAACCATTTCTGGCTAGCAATAAAGTACTTTGCAAATCTCTTTCAACAAGAAGCATTTTGAGAATACACTGATAAGGCTATGCTATAATATCACTAAGATGTTAATGATACTGTTAACGTAAGTTTAATGTAAATTAAATGAAGGAATGGTGTTGCTGATATGGATTAGACATCCTACTGTCTTGATACAACATCACTGAGGCACAAATGTGAACAGTACATAAGACTTAAAAGGCAAGCTTTATGCAGTGCTTCTTTGCAGCCTTCTCCAAGGCAACTACGTCCAGCATCCCATTCTGCCAGGCCACAACAAAGGTGAGCACAGTAAGACACTGGAGTGTTTCCAGAAAGCAGTAATTGTAACAGTAGAACAAAACCAATGTTAACTGCATCTCTTGATTTCTGCTAATATCAGCCTAGGTCTTCTGTAAGTTCAGAGTGATTTGTCAGTCCAAGTGTTAAGATGTTACTTTGACCCCATCTAATCTTAGGCCAGCCTCACAGTCTGCCAAACTGAAGAACCTTAAAATAAAACACTATGTCTTCCTCCCGCCTTTTATATAAGCTAGTGCAGAAACTGGAAATAGGACCCAGTTCCCCCCAGACTCAGTTTTCTGCAGCTTAATGGGGCAAACAAAGAACTAGGAACTTTGGCGGCACACTACTTTTGGAACAACTGTCGTCTCTAAGACTTTTGAATTTATACACCCAGAAACTAACACACTAAGAAAAATAATTTCTCTCTCTCTCACTTTCACACATATTTGAAGCCAAACTCCAAAGTGCAAGTACATATCAATAATTTCATTCAGAAATCAGAAAATGGAAACTGAGGTATGCAGTCAGAGCCAACTAAACACAGCTCAGAGAGAAGAGCTGGAGGCTGTTTCTTGGGAGCATAAAGGGAGCCAAGTAGTGGACCGCTTGGCTCTCCAGTCAAAGGAGGATGGTAGGTGAAGGTGAAGAAGGGACACTTCTTCCTCTAGGAAGGAGGCTAGAGGAGGAAGGAGAAAATCAGCATTCTAACAACACAGAAATAGCTTTCTGCTAGCAACATGTTAATACAGAAACTCTCAATGATATTTTAAACTTTCTTCCAAACTCTTAAGAAGACAACTGTGACCTCCTGTGCAAGGTCCTAAAATTAATTACAGTGTAAGAAGGTAATGAAAATAACCAGCTTTCCAAACACATACCTCTCCTGGGTGGAGAGAGGGGAGTGGATGAGACAAAGCATTTAATTACTTTAAAATTTTTAGGCATGGTGGGAAAAATGCAATTTGCACTCAGACCACAAATACTGTTATCTGGTAATATACAACTTCTACAACATGAGGTCTGTAAATTCAATGTGGGGGACCACTCTTTACTAGATATATCCAGCAAGTCTCATTTTCACACTGGAATACCTTCTTCCATTTAAGCACAGTGAAAGAGAAGAGATTCACATATTCAGCCACTATTAGTGTAACCTGAACTACATGTGTAAGTCCACCAAGTATCCTAGGGACAACCGACTCATCATTCTGTGAAAGTATTAACTTAAATTTATAGAGTAGAACTGATATAGCCAGATGCATAAAATCTTAATTCCGCTTACAGAA
The DNA here is from genome assembly GCF_965638725.1 of Aptenodytes patagonicus. Classification (NCBI taxonomy): domain Eukaryota; kingdom Metazoa; phylum Chordata; class Aves; order Sphenisciformes; family Spheniscidae; genus Aptenodytes; species Aptenodytes patagonicus. The sequence goes on along the minus strand of NC_134951.1, from coordinate 113,191,924 downwards.
GAAATACTAACTGTATCTTTCTTCCCTCACCCTGTAATACACACAATTCTCATTTGAAACAATAGCTGAATATGCAATAATAATTTGTAATGTGAAATACTGTTAATGTGTTTCCTCTGAGAGTTCCTTTTCCAGAACATAGCAGAAACTACTTTTATTGCTCAAGTTTTCATTACAGAAATGCCACAGTACATATATCTTTGGTCTCCCATGTACCTTGCTACAGAGCGTGACAAGCTAATGACAAGGCTTTTTTCCTGCCTCCCCCACGACCCCCCTTTTTTTACTATCATCAGTGCACTAATATTTAGATAGATTTACTTTGGAGCAAATAGTAAATGACTAGGAAGCTGTTTCCATTTCTCATTCTCATTCTTATTAATGAGCTGGAGGAACACTCCCTCCCTTCCTTCTCCTTCTGTGGTTTAAAACATATTGAGCTTATGCCTCTTCTACACCATTAAAAAATAATTTTAGAATTGCATTACTTAGTAGATGGATGTGACTTGCATAATACTGATGGCTTTTCCAAAAGGGAATAAGGATCAGCAAAGCCAACCTTCAGCAGTCATTCCAGGATGAAAGATGTAAGAAGATACAGTACCAGACTGTTGAAACAGAGTCAGAAAGCAAAAGATATGTGTGCATGCCCACGTGTGTGTCTCTCTCTCTCTCACACACACACAAATTACGTGCACAAGCAATGACCAGCCCATAAACAAAAAATCCCTCATTCCATATAAAGTCAAGCAAAAAGAGAAAGAGAGAGAAAACAGTAACTTTTTAGGGTGTGGGAGACAAAAGGCGAGTTCCTGTATATAGTTTAATGCACATGTGAGGGAGAGACACGATGAGGAAGAAAACCGGGCATATCATATACAGAAAAGAGCAAACATCAAACATAGCTCAGTAAGTCCAGGGAGTGGCACAGAGACAAGACTAGAGAGGCTTCTGGGCTACATGAGCTGTGAACAACAAATTTTTATGGTGTTTGATATCTCCAGTTTTCAGGAACATAAGGATTTCAAATCAACAGGATAACCAAAACCATTTGCCTCATTGCCAAATTTTCTTCCTTACAAAGACAACCTGTGGATCTTCAACTGCATAACTATTCTGGTCAAAAAGGGTAACTCTGAATAAAAAGACTGTCAATAAAGGCTATCTCTTTGCCCCTCAAGAACATCCCGAACTTTCCAAGAGAATGTTTAAAATACTTTTCAGAGGTAAAAAGGCATCAAAATCCATTTTACACCTAAACACTGAAAAAAAAAAAACCCAAATCAAACCACTCTCACTAGGGCTGTCACAAGCAAGGAACACGATACTTTCTGATGGGTAATTGAGCAACAGCTGAGTAAAGAATGACATTAACCTGCAGAAGTTATTACCACCGCTTGCTGTGCCAGTACTGATCAGTTACATTACAATGAATGTCATTTGTAAAACAAACTCTATTATCAGTCAGTAGATAATAACTGAGCATGATCATGGCATAAATTATTACAGAAGACTACAAGCAGAAGTCATTAAGAAAAAGTCAATACTGGGAAAAAGCAGTCATATCAGTCCTAGAAACAAAACAAGTCAGTAAAAGGCAATAAATTTCTAGCAATTTGACAGATCACTTCTTTTTCACTCAATAATTAATAAACTTGTCCCACACCAAGGTGATTTTTCTCCACAAAGTAACTTTAAAGTCTGAGAAAACATGGGACCCTTTGGCTTTGTTATTACACTTCATTAAGTTAAAAAAACCCAAACGATTTGTAAAGTAGCATCACAGTTGCATTTTTAAAGCAAAATGTGGATAATCATTCATCAGCATGTTTTACTTTGCTTTATATAGCTGACCTGCAGTATTTCTCTCAGAGTCAGTTCATCATTCAGTTGCACTCCCTTATGGTGCCATACTGCTGTATGGCACAGTCACACATGGACACTCAAATGGTGTCGTTATTCCTTGTATAAAGAGTTGTCCCATCAGCACTCATGATGATGCTCCTCAAGTCATGCAATTTCCATGGCATGCCACGTCATGGCTGGAGGAGACATGCTGTCTCATCAGAGGGATAAAGAACAATCCCTGTGAAAAAGGACATACAAACTTTGTTGCATGTGAACTAAGGCAGCAAAATGACACCCACTGTAATGCTGAACAGATAGCTAAGAAGGTATTTGGGGTCAGTCCAAGAAACCAATATTTCATCTAGCTCACCCTAAGGGAAAACACTTAATCAAAATTGAACTTTTCCCATGACAACTTCTGATTTCATGGAAGATACAATTTCTGGATAAAAGAAATCATGCGATTGTCCTATATTACTTCTGGCTTTTCAGTTGGATACAACGTGCTTCATTCCCGCTTTTGCCCCCTCCATGACATCCCTGAGACTCCTTTACGTACTACGGGTTTCCATCTTTCCAAACAGCAGTTTCCTTCCTAAGTAGAGTCCAGCTTCCAAAAAAAGGGAGAGCTCATTTCACGGACTTGCAACATGTCTCCCAGAACGTAGGCAACGCAGAACACGTTCCAATGTTCTGGAGCTAAAATGTAGCCTGTTTATTGCAGTTAAGCCTGCGGCTCTGTCAGAAATGGAAAACTAATAAGACATTCACTCGCTTAAAATAAAAAGAAAAAAAACAACCAAAAAACCATACTACTGAAGTTGACTGTGGAGGCAAATAACTAAAAAAAAGCCATCAGGATTTTGCAATTTTAATTTCTCTGCTCATTGAAGCTTTCTACTTTACGGCAATTAAAACCAGGCATCAAAGGCACATGAAATTGGGATTGGGTAGTGATTAATTTGAGAAAGAAATGTTCACAATTCAGTTAGAAAAAGACATCCATGTCTTAGGATTGGGAAGAATTAATGCAACAAAGAGAGCTGGGAGGGGCATGGGAAAGAGAACATGGAAAGAATATGTGCAATGCCTGTCCCCTGCAGGGTAGAAATGTATCTGCCATGTGCTGCTCATTATGAAGTAAAGGACTCGGGAGAAGGTACAGAGCTAGAATTTTCCTAGCCTATGAATAATTAATATTTTTTTCCTCTTTTCTTTGCCCCTACAAGTGTTTCTGCATTGCAACAAATGCAGAATCTAATTTCGTGCATACGCTGAAATTCAGCGGATTAATGCCTGCTCCCCAAACAGTGCTAGGCCACTCACCTGAGGTGAAGGAGACACACATTAACATCTCTGCTGGAATCAATTCTTTTGACTCGGAAAACTCAGACATCAACATTATTTCTCTTCATTAAAACCAGCACTCTTCTAGTAAAAATAATGACATAAATGCACTGCCACTCAGCTGCACTTCTGTTGAATACCAACCTCGCTAATGATCTGCCATAATATCTCTTTAATGCTTGATTGTGTCCATCTGTATAGTACCACCTACTTCAGCAGGGTCTTAATGTTTTCTGAAGGTCTTAAGAGTCCTTCAGATCATTTGCTGAAAGCGCTGCTGGAGAGCTATAGCATCACTTGCTTCATTTGTGTGGCCCTTTCTGTGAAAGTTCACCTCAATGAGGCTAGTTTGCAAGCCTCTAACAGGCTGATGTTTGTGTCCTCTTGGCAGAGATTTCCCTCCAGAAGTGGCAGCTGAATTGCACAAGGGGAGGTGTCCAGCGCTCACCCTGGGCTGCAGCAGGCAGTACCAGACCTGGGCACACAAAATAAGCTGCTCTGTGCCTCCCCCCCAGCCTTTGGACCCAGAACATGTGAAGAAGAAAAATACCTGAGTCAAAGGCAAACAGGACGGGAGCAAGAGACAGGGAGTGAAGATGAAAGGAGAGAGAGAACGAGACCTGTTGAGGAGCTGGAAAGCATGTTTAGAAGAAAAGCCTGGAAGACAAAACTAGAAGGGAAGATATGTTGAGATAGAGGGAGCAGGGAACAAGTGAGCCCTGGGAATAAGTGAGAAGAGAGAAAAGATCTGATGGAAAGACAGAAATTCTGTTGTCAAAGACAACACCACTCTTCCTGTTTTCAAATTATTAAGGGAAGGCGTTAGTAAAATGATAAAGGATTTTTTTTCCTTTTGTAATAGAATACTGGCGGCAAGCAATAAGTGAAAAGAAAGCAAGATGTTCTTGAAAAAAAAACATTTAAAAATTGATGGTGGTCTGATTATTGATAAACATTGAAGTTGATGGTCTCTCTCATTGTTTGAGAGGGGCTGTTTTACTAGGCACTGTCAACTGCAACTGCCTTGATACTGGCAATCAAAATCCCCTATCTAAAACAGAAATAGCAAGAGCAGAGTCAATTCCCTTTCAAACAGTCCAGATACGTGCCCCAGCCTTGACCTGGAGAAATTGCCTAACGGAATGAAAGAAGCCCAAGTTCCCAGACAACTGGTTTAAAAAAAAAGGAAATCAACTTGTGTCAGATGTTAATCTAGAGACCTCTAAGAAATGAGCCTCTGAATAGCTCATCTAGCATGTAATAATAACAAATTGCAATCATCATGGTTTTGATATGGATCTGAATTGTCAAAAGCAATAGCCCACACTTCCCACACCACAGCCTCCTGAAAGCCAGGCATTTAGAAGGGAAAGGAACAGAGATGCAAAAAACAGTTGCTAGATTTGAGAACGCTGTCTCCATTCAAACTAAGACAATATCCAGATGGATCATCTCACGTTTTTATTTTCTGGTGTGGTAGTACATTTAGCTAGACATTCTTAGGATGTTTAACATCCTAAAAATAATCAGGTCATCCATTGCACTTAAGGTACTGATAGCAATCTTCTAACTCAAGTTATCTTAACACCTCTAGCAAGCACACTGCACAGGGAAAGTTTTTCTACACTTTGTATTTTTCTTCTGCTGAAGACAATCAGATTATTTGGCTTCTTTATTAAAAAGTACTTCAGTGTAAATATTTTGATAAAATCTTCCCCTTAGTGTAATTTTGTTCTGTTATAAAGGCATCATAATAACTGGCCACCGATCTGAATATGAGAGATAGCTCAGTTTGTCTCATTTACTCTACTGCTTGTGTTCCTTGCTAGATGAAGCAGAGTCATAAAAACTTCATTGCCTCGTGAAAGATTTAGACTTGTGCAGATCTGCAGTCTTATGCTCGTGCGAAGTTCATCAAGGATGGCAGATGGTGCTGCTGGTTCAAGTCCCAGATTAGAATAGCTTTGTCTTGTCAAAAGGCACTTTATTATACGTCTTTGTGGCCTCAATCCATCAGCATGAATGGCAAGCCAAGCCAAGGATGATCAGGAAAAGCTCCAATTACATTCAGTAAACAAACTTCACTGCTGCTATTTCCAATAGAAAATCATATTTAGTCAGCCTGATATAGGAGGCAACAAATATAAGGTTATGGACTGGCGTTTATAAAGAGCTGGCAACTTTACTCAGTGACTCAGAGAACTCAATGTCCATAAAGAAAAACAGATGAACACAATCCTTGCAAAAAAGGTAGGGAAAAGGCAAGTACTTCCAAATGCGATGAGGAGGACTGTTTATTTCTGTATACAAGATACCAAAATGCTACTGTGCAACCCACGAACATTCATGGCTTCGCTATATTGATTCATTTTAAGAACAAGCATTATCCAGCACAGTGTGTGGAAAAGCCTTCTGCCACAACGCACAAGTCAAGAAATACGCTATATAAAGCAGTGTACAAAGCAGATCTGACAACCCTGTCTGAAACCTGTGCCTTTGGTGTTGCTGTCAAGCCAAAACCATGTTTTTGCCAGACTAGTTGCTGATATTAACGGTGTGCCACTGCCAGGACAAAAGAGCCCTTGAGACAGTCGGTATTTTGTTACAGAAATATAATTTCTACTGTACCAGACATGTGCCATAGAAAATGATAAAATTGCAAGGCAAACAAAGGTAGCTATTTGACAGAAAAATGACAGAAAAATGCTTTCAGGTATTAGCAATACTAGTTAACAAATACAGTACACGAGTTTTAAATGAAAAGCTCTGCGAAGTGCTTCATACTGGTGTCAAATACTGCAGTCCTCACTGTATTCCTGCGGAATGAAGCCCTGTTCAGTACTTTTCCTGATCACTGAAAATAACCCCAAGCCTCCTCCTCTGCCACTGCAGCAAGCATCAGAATCTAAATAGTTTCTTAGCCTTCATTTGTTTGAATTTTCCAGTTGGGAGTTTATTGAGAATTAACTTGCAAATTCTGTTGAATAAATCTTTGATTTCTTTTTAATATGCAGAAGTAAATTGTAAGTTAGTGGTCAACTTTATCAGAGTTCTCTTTCTTCTTTCTTGAGTGGAAAACACCTGATTTACCAGCACTTGAGAATAACGGGCACCATTTTTGGTGAGGCAGCCATATAGACAATGTTCTTTAAACAAAAGGTGCAAAGCTGCCCTACTGGACTTGAACCCTGTGGTGCAAGTCATGAAACAGAACTGAGGTAATTTAAGAGCGATACCTGAGAACCTGGCTTAGAATGCAGAATCAACTGCATTACCACTACACTAACACTCTTAGCAGCTGGACGGGTCAAGGACATGATTTTTAAGTCTTGCAAGGTTATCAGCACCTAGTTAATTTTCTCTCTGAATTTGAAGGGAGGAATACTACCTTGTAAGTCCTATATAGTGCTTACTACGACAGGGTAGATTTGCCTTGGATGAGAAGGAGATTCTTAAGCATTAGCAAGGAAAGCCCCAAGGAAATTGTGCACAATGACAAAACCACGCTCCAAGGTGGGGCAGCCACAGAGGAGGTTGCACAGAACTCAGAAGGTTTTTAAGGTCAAAAATAAGTAGGAGATACAGAAAGCAATTATACCGCAGGCTAGTTATAAAACTTTGCCAACAGCAGAATGATAGAGAGCTTAGCTTGAGGGGAGCAGAAAAATAACTAGAAACAAGGCTGGCAATATTAATGAGGTGTATTGCCTAGTCTCTGGAAACAAATGTTGGAAGCATTTTGGCTGTGGGAAACTGTACTTGGATGCTATGTAGCAAAGGATCCTAAAGAGACCGCTTGCAATCCATATAGCAGAAGGGACACCTAAACGAAGAAAACGAAAACGAAAACGAAAACGAAACGAAACGAAAAGAAAAGAAAAGAAAAGAAAAGAAAAGAAAAGAAAAGAAAAGAAAAGAAAAGAAAAGAAAAGAAAAGAAAAGAGAGAAAAGGGAAAAAAGAGAAAAGAGAAAAGAGAAAAGAGAGAAAAAAGAAAAGAGAGAAAAAGAATAGAGAAAAGAAAAAAGAAAAGAAAAGAGAAAAGAAAAAGAAAAGAAAAAAGAAAAGAAAAGAAAAGAAAAGAAAAGAAAAGAAAAGAAAAGAAAAGAAAAGAAAAGAAAAGAGAAAAGAAAAGAAAAGAAAGAGAAAAGAAAAAAGAGAAAAGAAAAGAAAAAAGAAAAGAAGAGAAAAGACAAAATGAAGTGTGTGTGTGTATGCTTGGGAAGAGGAGGCTGGGTGGTGTGTGTGTGTGTGTGTGGCGGTATGTTTGTTTGTTTAGATTTTAGGAAACTGAAATTCATCCTGGCATGTCTACACTGATAGGAAGTGCAACATGGGCTAGCATCAACATGGGGCTGTAAAGATTAGTCTCAGATGACTTTTAAGAACTGAAGTAGAAGCCTCAGGTAGAGAGGAAAACAAGAGACCTATAAAACAAGGGAAACAAGTTAAAGCAATGAGAGAAGGGGGGGGGGGGGGGGGGGGGGGGAACAACCTAGACTTTGGAAAGTGAGAATAGCTTAACGACCAGAAAAGAGCAGCCTGCAAATAATTCTGAAGGACCCAACGTATAAAAGTTTAAGACAACAAATTTGTGTACCCAGGATTTGGACAGTATAAAAGTTGGATTAGGTTGCTCAGAGTGGTCTGAAGAAATTCTTTCAGCCACGTAAGAGATAATTTATATTAAGGAATCTTTGGTTTCAAAAGAACAAATACCCAAACCAGCCACTTTTAAGGGTACCCCAACTCTGTTACCGTGGTCAGTCTGGCATCATTTCTACAGGGTTAGATGTGCCAGCCTCTGGGGTTTCATGCACAGAAGCAGCTCCCAGAGCCCAAGGAGGTCACCGACAGGTGCTGCGATTTTTTGGGAAGCCACAGGGATCCTTGTGCCAATGAACACTGGGCATCCAGCTCACCACCTTAGCCCTCCTCTGCTACAGTGTGTTCAGCACTATGTTAAAAGCAGCAGAAAAAGCTACTCCACTAGGTATCCGTAAAACTGAACTCCTACCCTGAAAAATAATTTTATTTTTCTTCTACTGTTCCATTCTCTACACATTAAGTAATTTGCTTCTGTAGTAAGCCAAAATTTTGATATGTCTGACAGAAATTTTCCTCATTTGCTACTTTTATTTCAACTTTAAAATGGCTTTTTTTCCCCTGTCCTTTTTTATAATTGTAATTGGAAGTAGACTACACAACTTTGGCCTTCCTGTTTGCATTTGGATCTGGCAAACATCAATAAAAGGCAGCACTGCCACCTAATAACTGGCTGATAACATGTATTAGAAGACAAGAAAGAGCACTTCCCCCCCCCCCCCGCCCCAAACCTATTTCCAATAATTTTGATTGGGACAGTAATCAACTGCTAAAAAAAAAAAAAAGTAATTGCAATTACTCATTACTGAACTTGGTTGGCTTTGGTTGGTTCAAGAGGTCATACAATATTGCTGCTTCACAATATGATATACCACAATAGTGAATGGCACTCAAAATTCAGTTTCTGGTAATATTAATATATCATTCTTTGTAATAAATAGTTCGCTTCCATATACATGTCTGTAAGAGGAAATAAACTACTACAGTCCAATCTCAATTGACAATACAGTAAATCCTTCTGGAGCAGTTTGAAGCTACTGCTTTGTTGTACTTGAGGTTACATGCAAAAATAAGGCATGCTCTAAAGCAAACCAATGCTGCATAAAGCTACAAAAAGGATCCAAGTTTATCTCAAGAGATAATATAGCACTTCAGCAGCAGCAAAACCACTAAAAAGTTTAAAGCAGAAGTGTACAGACATGTACCTACCTCTAGTGCTAAAGTGACAAAATCTACACGCTCAAGTGGAATGGGAAAACAATCTTTCCACATCTGCAGACATTTGTATGTCTGTATCATGTCTGTATATTTGTATCAGGTTCATACTGTTTCATGAAGGTTTGAAGGGCTCCATTTCACCTTACATATTCTGAAGGGTTTTGATTTAAATCTCCTTATCCACTGAAAACAAACTGGCAATGAACTCCTCAAGGTGCCACAAGCAACAACTAAAGCTTTATTCAGATCTAGACTTGAGGTACTGAAAGAACCAAGGTTTTATTAGGTGGAGATGAAAAACTTCTTTCCAAATACAAGCATCTGCTATGAAAAGGGCTGATTCTTCACAGGTATCAAGGACAGAATCTTTTGAAAAGGGAAGGGGGAAAAGAGACACCAACATCTTTACACCCCCCCACCCCCCACCCCCCCTTTTTCTTTCTTTGCATTTAATTTGACAGACTAAAAGGGACTAAAAGTTGGCTAGTGGATACCAGCACAGGAAAAGTTTAAGTGCTAATTTTCTGCCTAGAACAACTGAAGTTTCCTCTCCAAAAGTAAGGATTAGTGGTGCCTGGCCACCAAGGCAGGAGAGCTTAGTTTCTAATGAATCCATAAATCCAGATTATTTTCCTGGATTACCTGAATTTCTCAAATGTATAGTTTAGACTGAAAGACTTAAACTCCTGATTTAGAATTCTCTGAGAGTAAAACGTGCTGTAAATTTTTGAGACATATTTTGATGCCTAAAAATGAGTTTAAGTGCCCATATGAAGTACCCCAAATACACACACGTTGGTCTTTGTTGTTTTTACGTCGTAGTCCAGGCATTTGCAAAACAAAGGCTTGAACTTAGTAAAGTGTTTTTTCAAGGAGAAGAGGGAAAAAAACCCCATCCACAAAAAAAGCCAAGCAAATTCATATTACCACTAACCTGAGAAATGTACTTTTAAGGTTAAAGGGTTCCAAGAAGGTAAATTCCTTCTACTAAGCCCATGGTCTGTGAGACAGATTAGTGAAGCTATTGGAAAGAAATAAAAAAAAAAAAAGAGACAAGAAAAAAAAAGAACAAGAAAAGGAACAACACTAGTACAAGAAATAACCTTCAGACTTCAATCCCCAAGGTCAAATGTGACAGATGCTAGTGATTCCTTCATTTATTTTTCTTGAAATCTATCAATGCAATCAATCTTGAGTGAAGTTGTAGATGCCAGAACGGGAATAGCCTATCATGATTTGTAGTAACCTTCAAAAACAGGTGCTCTTTCTCTGTTTGAAGTGCCCTGTGCAGAAATATACATGTACCTACTAAAGTACTGGCTATAGGGAGTAGTAGTATTTTATGGCTTCCTTGCTCATGCATGCATGTTCGGATCTCAGGTTTTATTTAAGAGACACCGTTTACTTCACATATTTACACAAAAGTCTTCAGATGAATCTCAAGTTTGGTTAAGGCTCTAGACTAGTCTAGAGGTCCTACTCACAGCTCAAAAATCACACATGACTTGCAAAGTCATTTTATGTGGTTTGTATAGGTATGCTTAAGTCAAAAGATGTGTAGTTCAGTACCAACAATTCTATGCAGGGATTCTACAGTCCACATTCCCTAAGTGTGGGGTGACAGAACAGATGATGTTGATCTGTCAGTGCCACAGCCTCAACCTCCCTTTGCCTCTAAAGTGGTGCAAGGATTTGTAGGCAGAGACAAACTCCCACTAACAAAAAGCAATTACAGTCTAAAAAGACACAGAAAAATATCTAAGAGAAACTACCCTGCTCTTTTCTATAGAGAAAAAGCAGCAACATGACAGAACAGGCTGTGTGCCCAATTCGCGCAGGAAATGTGGGATAGATGTCAGAAGGGAACTCAGTCCAGTAGTTCAAATCTTATCTTTTGAATCTACATCTGAACAAGGCTCTTCAGGAAGGCCTCAATTACCTTCAGTCATGTGAACAGTATTAAGATCCACTTGTTACATTATTTTTTGGGACAATAACATGATTATGGAATTAGTGAGGAGAGAGGTCTGCAATGAAAGACCAAATTGAAGTTATGCTGTCATTTGCTATAGGCTTATTAAAAAGTTTGGTTTGATATATAGTATATAATACTGCAACTTACCATTAATACTGCAGGTAGAGATGTAAAATAATAATGGTAATTAAAATGAACAATGATATTTTTGTCCTTGCCCAACTCTAACTTCTCTGAAATACACAGATCAAAAGAAATAAAAAAATCAATCCTGTATTACAAACTCTGACCTTGTTGACAAGTTTTCCTTTGTGTTTTCCCCATTCTGCCAGGCACATTTACAATCTTACTAGCTTGATAATTATAAATTTAACAGATGGGAAAACAAATAAGAGGTGAAATGAAATCAGTGGCCACAGTGACAGTCTGACAAGCACCCAGAAGTCAACATTCAAATTGTGGCAGTAACTCTGCTTTGCTAAATAACCAATATGCTAGGTAAATGTACTTGCTGCCTCCTCATCTCCAGTAACACAAAAAAGGAAGTCCATTAAATAGCAACAAGAAAGGATTGTATACAGTACCATGGGAGCAGAAAAACAGCAAAAGACAGTACCCACATCTTGTGGCATTTGGGATAAATCAGAAAGTGCTGTGCTCCATGGCAGGAACTGTAACAACTCTTTTGGCATTACAAAGGATCGATAGCACTGCACTGATTCTCTCCCTGTATCATTTGCAGGTGCTTGTAAAACACAACAGAATCTCAAGAGATGCCAGAAGAGACTAACCATACCAAAAACACATCCACAAAGTCAGATCATCTAGAAACTCTATCATGCAACAAATCTAATTCTAGTAGAATATAGTAATGTGTTGTTCCCCATAGAGGAGTCCTACTGATTGCTTAGGAACTAAATTAGAGAAGGTCTAACCAAAAGTGTTCCAAAATCCATGGTTTAAATACAGAGTAAGATCTTTCTGCTCTTGAAAAAAAATATATAATTCTGTTGAACTGATAAACGAGGACATAATTATCTTCTGAGTGGTGTTGGAAATAGTATGTAGAAAAGTTATTATTGTATTTGGCAAAGTTTCTGTATAATACAAAACAAGCATCCGTTTGCCAGCCTCTGGTGTTTCATCACTCGGGAACCATTCACAGCTACCACTTCTGGCATATTCTTCCCGAAGTCTGTTCCATCTGCCCTATCCTACTGCTATGTAATGCATCTTAAATTAGCTACCTTTCTTCCTACGTGCAATAGATCAGCTGCAGTGAAATATGTCCAGTAAGAAAATAAAACAAATATGCGTCTTCCACACAACAACTTCTGTAATGAATATGCCTCATTATGGAATTGGTACAACTCTAGTCCACAGGCTTGGGCTATTTTTTTCTAAAGAGAATGAGACCAGAGGAGCAAACAGAACATCACTAGTTCTGCCTTTGAGTCTTTATGCGTGCTGAGTATCCATCAAAATCACACCTGGTATTTTGCACACAAAGACAACATGGTTGAACCCTGGTAACAAATAAATATTGGGTGCTATGTGTCTCTACCTGACTAATAAAATTTCATAGCTTTACATATATTCTACTTAAAATCAGCTCCAAGTGCTGTCAACCAAAACCTTTGCTTGCTTGGTTTCACCCTGAACGAAATGGTAATGCCTGACAGCATCTACTTTTTTCTCTTGTAAATGTAGGTGAACTGTGAAGACCTTGTAAGATATGTAATTCAGGTTATGCAGTTGAAAAAAAAAAAGGGGGAGGATAAAAAGATACTGACACTGTACATAGTTCAAGATATGAGAAAATCCACCCTGGAATTAATCTACTGCTTTACCACCCTTCAGGTGCATTTGTTTCAATAAAACATACTCTTCCTGCTGTGAGCTTGGTTTTAAGCAATGGCATACATTGCACATACAAGTCACTGGGAACTACGCACGCTTTACACCTCTTGTTTGCAAAACAATATATAAAGCGAATAGAATCAAAGAAGTGTCACCTGTGAAACTAAAGTGTTTTTATTTCTAGCACAGGCTCATCACTGAGGAATTCAATTACCTTGTGCTCAGAGCTAAAATCCTTATAAAATTTTATAAATCATTTGGTTATAGCATGGTGAAATAATTCATTACAAAACAATACAATTCTTTGCAATTTCCAAGACAAAATAAAATAGTAAACAGAACAGATTTCCACTGTAGGATTGCTAGTTCATTTAAGAACTTTACTGAATTATTCTTGACTTCCAATCAGCTATTCTTGATTGCTATTTAAAGAAAAGAAGATTTTTATAAAAGTGAGATTTGCATGTTTTGTTATCAGAGCTGGGATAATCAAATATTACTGCTCCAAACAAAGGGCAGAGGAGCACTCATAAATTCTGGAATGAAGGTTCAGGGCAAATGATAACAAACTGCTACCCTATCATCTGTGGCTGCTGTCTGTGCGTAGATACTTAACTATCCCTATGTGACATTTATGTGGGCACAATATCAGAGCCTTTCTATATTGCTGAGCTGGGGGAAGAGCTACTACCTCTCACAGTGAAGAGACAAGACCAGAGGGGGAAAAATGAACCAGCCAGTTGCTCCAGCTGTGAAGTTTTATAGCACACAGAGTACCAAGGAGTCAGCCATACAAAACCATGAAAGCCACAGGCACATCCTTACTACCCTACGTGCCACAGAAATGCTGCTGGGGAGTAAGCTACACTTCTTGCAAGCGTATGGGATAGCCAAGCTATAACCAAAACCACCTTCTTTAAAAGCACAGACCCTCTTTACTGTGGTGACAATCTCCATCTGCCATCTGCAACGCACAGCTGAGTAGTCCATATTGTCTCCAGCAGATGGCAAAGGTAGGCATTTGTTATCGTAGTTAAAGTGATCTTTCCCTTCCCTTCAAGGCTCCTTACTTTGGCAGTTGCCTGTGCTCCTGGTGAGTTCTGCCTGCCCACAGATCCAAGCTAGAGCTCCTCCATGCAGCACAGCAAAGCATTTTACAGTATTCCCTGCAAGCGCCAAGGAACAGTAGCATTGCCAATGCAGGAGGCACTTTGCACAAAGCATGTTTATTAGCTGTGACACAGAGCACAGCATTTGCAAAGAGCTAAGGAAGAAGACAGCTGCTGCAGCTCCCCTAATTACCTTTCCCCAGACATCAACAGTAATTTACAATTTGGATGATGTTGCTGGAACTAAGTATGATCTAGATCCACACACAAGCTCTCCTCCTCACTTTTATAGGCCATGTGTTATACGAGAATTACAACTATTCAAACTGTTTCTATGAGTTAGGTTATCTCCCGTAAGGTTTTTTTATTGCGTATTCTCCTTTTGCTACTGGAAAATACAGAATTTGCTGTAGACAGTAATCAGATAATCACATCTTGTTACAAGCACAAGCCAGCAGGACTTGCTATTAGAAACTCTCTGATCTATCACACCAAAACAAAGAACATTTGAGATGCTTAATAAAAATTACGCTTCTTAACACACATTTCACAGCAGAAGTAAAAAATAAAAATAAAAAACCCCAGTATATAGAACAGGTAGAACATTAGCCTTACATATATCTAAATTCAATTCTAAGTTACTCCACTAATAGTGAACACTTACGTGTTCAGCTCCTGCTGTTTTGCTGCTAACCAAAATTTAAAAGAATGCACAGGAAGTTTGACAAATTAGGACACCATCAACAATTAAGATTAATTGCACAAAGAGGATAAAACATTTCAAACAGCTGCACCCTTGAAAGATCAAAAGCTTTCCTCCTCTGGCAGTAGCTCTGAACTGCTTTATTGACAAGAGACGGCATTGAAAAAAACACAAATGCAAGACAAAACTTAAAAAGTATGTGGACACATGAAACTGCAAAGACTCAGTAGATATTCTAAGCCCAATAGTATACTTGGGTAAAGAAGCAGTAAAAAGAAATCAGATAGAGCAAATTAGACAGAAAAGCTTTAAACTTAGGATGAGTATCCAGACTATGTCTGTACTTGCAAGCACTGAGAATAAAGATGATGTTGACGTACAGACTCACTGTTACATGGATCCAGTAGTTTGCTGATGCTTTGTATAATAAAATAAGCACCAATCTCCAGCTTCTACAATAATTTAGACCCATGCAAGACAAACATCTACTCGGTGTGGTGTCCTGCTCCCCTTAGTAGATGTGCAGCATGCATTATGTGGCTGTATTGCTACACAATCGTGTGATTCTTCTCAGCTCAAGCTGTGAGTCAAATGAGAGGATGAGACTTACCCATGTTTCTCTGCACTCTCCACTGATAAGATTTCACTGCTGCTTTCGTCAATGGGAAGGACGTGAGCAATATATTCTCCACTCTGCTGGTAAAACTTATAAACAGCCACTTGAACTATGCATTGGTCACTGCTGCTTCTCAGCCAAGGGCTCAGGATGACGGGGCTTGGCCTCTCTGATGCATTGAGAAACAGAAATGAACCTAGAACAGATGAGGCAACAAGAAAGCTTTAAGAACAAAAAACCCCAAAAGCTTCACCAAGTGCAGATGAATACTTGTAATTTTTATGCTGCAGCTCACTCTGCAGCCCTTCCATACCTCCCAGTCAAAGACTATGTTTGCCAACTAGTTTGGAAAATTTGCCCATTTTGTATTAAACCCATTAAGATATTCCCAGGCAGGCAACATTTCAACTCACCTTTGGATGGTCCAAAACAAAGATTATATTTAGATTTACCTCCCAGAAGAAAAGGCATAAAGTGGAAAAAGCCATAAATATTCAGGGCAGGGAAAAATAATAAACAGTAACAATAAAACTCAATCAACCAAGAGACTTCCAAAGTTAAGTCCAGGCAGATGATTAAGGAGTTTTAGGTTTAGATTCTTGCTTTCATGTATCTATTCTTCCTGGACTTCACCCCCATGTCTGTAACCTCTCAGGTGTGGTCCAGACCCAAACATTATGGCCTTGGTTCAGTGGGATCCTGATTTGACAGCTCTGATATGTATATATACACACTTTAAAAAAAAATAATACTTTATATTTATTTCTCTCACCCAAATAAAGAACACAAATTCAATAGCTTTACTTTTGCTCTCCTATAAACAGAAGAGTGCAGCATTTTTAAGTCATTAGAGTCAGGATAAAGCCCTGACATAATTTTATTTCTTCAGCAATTCATTCTAATGTATTAATTTTATATGCAGCTAATCCACATTAAACATTTCATTATTATCCAATACATTGACTACCTTGGCCTAATTCTATTTCAATACAATCTGAGGCATGTCCAGTGGGACAGAGGTAATGTATTTTCATTGCATTGTTGCTCATTTCAGGGAAGTCAAATTGCTCCCTTTTGGCAGCTGACCAATTTACCAATTTGTCCACAGAGCAAGCACACTGGGGTGTGTAGTTGGTAAATGAAAGGTGCAGTTAGGTAAATGAAAGGGACCAACCGTTGAAGCAAGAAAAATTGTGATATTCCACAGATTCTAGCAAGACTGGTCAGATAATCAAGACAACGAGATTTCATTTCCTGGAGCGTCCATTAATAAAGCCTGTCTGTTAAGACTTAAAACATGCAGGTCTGATGAACAGTTTAATTTCAGAGAGAGAGAAACTAAGGCTCAACAGGGCTGTAATTTAAACCTTTTTTTAAGTGTGCATGAATTTTAGCAGGAGCAGCAGCTTGTTTTTGAAAATACCAAGGTTGAATCTTCAGAGGAATAATCTTCCACATCACTGAGCATGGCTCAGCTGAGATCCACGGTGTCTAAGAAATCCTGTAGAGGGGCCACGAATTGATCCTGCTCACCTTCACCTCGGTGCCTAAGCTGTGGACCACAAGGTGCAAACCAGCCACTCTGAGCTCCTGTGGTAGTCCACCTCATCCTAAAATGGATCTGGTGAATTGTCCGTTGGTGGTTCCCATTTCTCTCCATGAACTGAGGGTCAGGAGCTCAGATTTGCATGTCTCACTGTCAGATGCCAGTTTAAAATAGGGGAATTGCACTCATGCTCACAGATGTCCCCTTTGAAAAAGTCTGATTTGGCAATTCATCTCAGGTCACATACAGGGTAATAATGGAAGGGCTAAAAATGAAACGTGGATTTCTGTCAACCACCATGTTTCCCTCCCATACACACATTTATCATACGCAGCATTTTTGACATACTTGTCAAAAACAGTGTTCTTGACATTGGCATTACGTTAATGACATCTCTAAAACTAGAAGACATTTGTACTGAAAGAAACAAATAGAAATACATAAGGTACAGCCTGCTCAGATGTCGAGGTTTGTAAACAGAGAGGAGTGAAATGTAGTTGCAGCATTTTTTTTTTAGTAAGATTCCTTTATGGGAAATAATAGCCTTTAATCCAGTTACTAACGGAATGGTTTGATGAGTTTAAACAAACTCTGTTGTTGTCACAGTTATATATACACACAGTATTTTTGCTGGTCAGTAAAAGAAAAACAAAAACCCAGCCACATCTATCATCCTCTGTCTCTCCCTTTTGTTGCAAACAAAAGAGAATTAGAGCACTAAATCTTGTGGCTTTAATTGTAGCATCCCCATAAG
Source organism: Aptenodytes patagonicus (assembly GCF_965638725.1). Classification (NCBI taxonomy): domain Eukaryota; kingdom Metazoa; phylum Chordata; class Aves; order Sphenisciformes; family Spheniscidae; genus Aptenodytes; species Aptenodytes patagonicus. Next base: position 113,174,345 of record NC_134951.1, on the reverse strand, counting down.
AACACTGAAATCTGTGACATGAAAGGGAGCAAAGAGACTTCTGCTGGTGGCAGAAAGACACTAAGCGTTGCAATAATTGCTGATGGTAACTTGCCAGGTGCAAGAGCCATTTGCTCATCTTACTGCCTTGCAACAGGGACTCAGATTTTAAAAATAACAAACAAAAAAAGGCAGCTCTCATTCCTTCTTTTCTTGCAGTGGTTCTAAATAAAGAGAGCTTCCAAGGATAGTCCCTCTCATGCCCTGACTTGGGGCCAGGTTTGAAACATCACTGAAGTCTAGTAGTAGACAAGGCTAGCTGCTACAGCAAATTTGTGAGATAGTCACTAACCTCCTTTGTTTTGGCTTTTATATTTCTACTCTCTCTTTACAGGGCTCACACTTTGCAATTGTGGCTTATTACTTGTCACATGGCCAGTTCTACCTACTAAATTATATTGCTAAAAGGAATACAATTTTGCCGTGGTGGGGTCTACCCTGGCACAGTCTCCCAGGATGCTAGGAGGAACAGCCCCACACTACACTGCTGTGAAGCGGTGCCTACAAAAATCTCTCTGAAGGACGCAGCTATTACGCTGTGTTGGCCTCACCACCGGTACACAGTCTTGTCAGAAATGTCCTCCTAGTGTGTACTTTTGGGGAGATCACCTACCTGGGCAAATACTAGACCTATGGACAGATTACCTTTTTTTAATTTTTTTTTTTTATTTTAAAAAAAGAAGAGAATAAACATAACTTTATTATTGCTTTTGAAAGCCCAACCATCTCGTGGGTGACTTCCCTGTCTGCTGGGGTGTTCTCTTTTTGCTCTTACTGCTCGTCTAGTCCATCACTGCTAAGGAAAGCCGCATTTGGCTCTGGTGTTATTGGAACTGTTTCCAAAGTTGGAATGAGGGGTACTTGCTATGAAACCACACAGAAAGCTCAGAGGCTTTGTTACACAGCAGAATTTGAAGATTCCTGTTCACACACTATGAGTTAGATCTGCTTATTACAGAGCAGACTGGTGAGTTCCTATAGTAACAGTGCCTAACACCTACACTTGACATTAACATCGCACATACTCTTTTCCACATAAACAATAGACTCGAAACACCAATTCAGACAAACCCAATTTCATGAATTTGCTGTCTCCAAAGCATACACAACATATCTGTCAGTCAACTGCATACATACACACACATACACAAAGACAACAAGCTGCTGACAGAGGCCCAAATCCTCTTTCATTACAGTTGACAGGACTTACACTACTGAAATCAATGGCGTCAAACCCCACAAAAGAATAATTAACGTGTCTGAAGTGAGAAATGATACACTTTTGAACACAAATCCTCATACTGCTCCCTTCCCTCAAAGGCATAATCTCTCAGTCACTGCTTGCCACTGTTTCATCCGACAGCCTCCCAAGGGATCAGTATGAGCACCATTTCCAGGATCAGATTAGAGACCGCTACTTAGAGTTAAAAGATCACATGGAGATCGATTTCCCATCCACACTGAGGGACAGAGGAATGTTCTGTTTCACACCAGTGGACTTTCTGGGCAAAATTAGAACCTACGCGTTCGCTTGTATTTCCCTCTGGTGGGAGGGAATCCATGTGGCACCCTCTGTCTGAGATGATTGTGTAGACCCCTAAGACTCTAAGGTTCCAGCTATAATTTCCTTGCACTTATTTTCTCCTATTAGCTCGCAGCTCTAATAAGGCTCTTGGGATCTTCCTGGGTGAATAGCTAGAAAAAGCACTGTAGCTTCAAGCAAACTTCTGCTGCTATTTAGATATCAAGGGGTATAAGCTGAGATGAAAGGCCCCTTCACGGTACATGCTGCCAGTGTCATGTTCTACTGCTCAGGACTCTGAACGGTCTATTCGCTTTTCAGAAAGATGTTCACCAATGAGTCATTTCAGGAGTATTCCGCTACAGGTTTTAAATTGGACTCTGGTGGCACAGCGCAATGCTGATATTAAAGAGATGCAGTTAAAATAATCACATTGTAACTAGATATACAGACCCAGGCACTTAGCACTTCCTGGGTCCTGACCTCATTCATCATCATCACGCAGAACCATGTGGTTGCAGTGGGAACAGCATTCAGTCTTTTACACCAAATACACCTGTTTGCATTTTGTGACTAAAACCCAACGAGCTGATACTGCTCTGTGGTGTTTCAGAAACTGCTAGTCTAAATTGCAAATACTTTATTTTCCACATTCCCCCTGAACACTTACAAACTCTGGGAGAAACCTACCAATAGTACTCAGCTTCTAATCATATATCTTCCCCTACATTTTTAATACCTGCAGTCACAACGCAGTGGCTTTCCTGATCCTCATGCATTGTGTCTGATAACATCTCTGGCAACTTGCTGTCACTTCAGACAAACACACATAAAAAGCTATTTATGCTTAAGCACAGGGAATTACTGCAGTTGACATAAAAGGAATATTACACAACAAATTAATATATCCTGCATGAAAAAACTGCTGTTGATCCTTTGGAAGCTTGTTTACAACTTTTTAACATTCATGTCATGAAAAGGGAAGCATGGCTTAACAGCTTAGTAGCAAGATGTTTTTGAGATGATGAAGACAGCTTCAAGTTGTGCTGTTCAGAACTAATGAGGTAGCAGAAATATTTGTAAAGAAGAAAACTGATGCTAATGTACTATGCATGTACAGATACACTATGAATAAGGCACCTGTCCAAAGAAGCTTTCAAATGAAGGGGTATAGACTGGTAAGACTCAAAACCACACCAGCAATGAAGACCATTCTTGCAATCTTTGGCCCAACATCCTTGTCTGATACAGATGCATAAAACATCTGAAACTCATGCCAGTGAGAATGCTGAGGCAACCCTGATATGTTCAAAAGACAGAGCCATCACTTGGCCCTAGGAACTGGGCAAACTTAGTATCCTATTGCTAGCCCCTTTAAAAGCTGGTCATCTGATAACTGCCCAATAGCTTTGAATGCATCCTGCTAACTGCTCATACCCTAAATCCTTCCTAGTCACTCTCAGGGTAAACGCAGTAAAGAGCCAGGTCAGGTTCTTCTGCTAAACAACCTCATGATGCTCGGCGAGGCCAGTGCACCGTATTGTATCCTTTGACCTTTCTGAGGCAGCAGTCTAGGAAAGATGGCTGCAACCCAAAAAGACAGCAGCCTGAGAAGTTACAGTGGAAAATAAGGTTCTCCAGGAAAGCGTTCACTGCAGAAAACGGCAACCAGCTCTTCTGGGACAAACACATGGAGGCAACTCCTCAACTTGCACCTGAGGTCTAGGATTTCCAGCATGAGACATTCTTGTATACCTGATATCACACAATCAAATAAGGTCCTAAAGACATGGCATCAAACAGAGCAATGGGACATAAAAATCAGTTACAAAAGTGGCATGCATTAGAATTCATGAAGAGGGAAGTTCACATTATCTGAAAATAATATTTAGCAACACACCCAAGCCAATAATACACACAGAGCAGACATCCAGATACCTGATACAAATTAAAGCGTCCCCATGCCAATTCAAGCAGATTTCTTCCCTAATAACCAAAGACCCTAGTTTTGTTATTTTAACTTACTTTCTTGAAAAGCAAGGCTCAAAATACAGCTAGGCTGACTTAATCTGATCACAGTTATAAAGCAGCAATTTAACAATCCTTTGCAATACTGATAGATTGTTATTCTGAACATAAACTCCATCTTCCTACTAAAAGGATTTTATTACCTTTCACGTACAAGTTCAATACTCTACCAGATTAAATTAGAGCTGTAAAAACTATTAACAGTCAACGTCTGTTGGGGACTGTACAGTAGAAAAAAAAATTTAAATCAAGTTTTATGGTATTTGGAGATGCTGACTGGAGAGAACGTTTCCACTAGTATCACAAAACATCCCACAGAGCTGGTCTTTGGATTCTTCATTTTACACTCAACTTCCAAATTAACTATTCAAGCAAAATTCTCATAGCAGGAGCTCAGTAGTTGATAAAAGCCATGGAAGAACTGGGCACTACCTGAGTGACAACATTAAGAAAAGATACGGTTATACTTTTCTAGGCTTATTTATACGTATTTTCTAATTGCCTCATCAAGGCTCTGAAATGTGCTGAACACTAAGAATGTGAATAGTCTCCAGTGCTGAGTGCAAAGTGACTGTATAAGCACCAGAAGATTT